>NW_020664439.1:36844345-37019754 GCF_002925995.2 Terrapene triunguis
CCCCCTCCCTCCCAGGCTCTCAAACCTGGGAGGGAGGGGGAGATCCCGAGCGGCCAGGGCGCGCGAAACAGCTGTTTCGCGCACCGCTGCTCTCCCTCCCTCCCAGGCTTGAGAGCCTGGGGGGAGGAGGCAGGGCTGGGGATTTGGGGAAGGGGCGGAGTTGAGGCGGGGCCGGGGGTGGGGGTAATTAAAAACGGGGGGGGGGGTGGCCAAAATTGTTTTTGCCTTGGGCGGCAAAAATCCTAGAGCCGGCCCTGACAGACTAACACGGCTGCTACTCTGAAACATGAAATCTTAGTTGCCAAGTGAGTTTAGGTGCATAAAGGGTTTGCTGGGAATTTTGTGTATTGCACTGGAGCCTAAACTAGGACTTAAGTGGCTAAGTCTGGGTTGTATGATAATGCACCTAAGTACCTCAGTGTATTGGGGCCAGGGTGACCACATAGGGTGATCATTAATCTGCAGTCTGTGTCAACTGTGAAATGTACTGGGAATGTAGCAATATGTGGTCTTTATCCCATGATATTTAAATGTAGGTATCCACTCTATTTGACCCCAGTGAGAAGTTGTCTGTCTCCACTGACACAAAGGTGTGTATCTTTGTTTTTACAAGATAACTAACAGTGCCACAGTTATCTTGCTGTCAAATCCTAGTGGAGACAAGGCAGCTGTAAATTTAACAACTTCTGTTAGTCTTAAAGGTGCCACAGGACCCTCTGTTGCTTTTAACAACAAGATAGCTAGCTGAAGTCAGCATTATATTCCCCCCACCCAGGGCTGACCTTGCCTAGTTTATTTCATGGTGAAACTACAAGGCCTTGTCTCCACTAAGGCAGGGAACAGTAACTGAGAGTCTGGTGAAAGAGCCTTGAAAGAAAGAAGTATCTCTCTTGTTTCTAGAAGGGTTTTCTTGCTGCTAGCAAAAAGAGTTTCAAACATAGGAATATTTCTCTCAAATGGAAACTGTCCTTACAAACTGCAATTAAAAATCCTTCTTTGCCCTTGTTACTAATCATGCCTCGGGCACCTTATGGGCAAGTCCTATAGAATTTAAAGAAAAGTATAACTGCTCTATTTGTTTTAACCTTCTTATAGAATTTGGAGGATACAGATTTTTGGAGATTTCTTTTGTGGTTCTGAGGAACTCTGACTGGACCTGCAACGTTCTGTCCTTAGGGGAATAAAAGGAGAAATCGCGGATTCAGTGCCTCAGTTGTTCCATGTCACTTATCAACTGTGAGACAAGGTGGGTGAGGTAATATCTTTTATTGGACCAACTTGTGTTGGTCAAAGAGACATGCTTTCAAGCAACACTGATATCTTCTTTAAGTCTGGGATAAAATCATGAGGAGATAGAGTGCACCACAAAACTTCTCAAATTAAATGGGGTAATTGTAAAGAACCAGACCTGAAGAAGAGCTCTGTGTAGCTCAAAAGCTTGTCTCCTTCACGAACAGAAGTTGGTCCAATAAAATAAGGAAAAGCCTGGCTGACAATACCAAAATAGAAGAGTCATTTCTGAACATCTTCTCTCTTATTTTAGGACCTCAAAACACTTTGGAAACACGGGGCCAGCTCCTCAGCAGATGTAAAAACTTGACACTCCCCCACTTCTGAAAGATGGCTGGTAAGTAGGGGAAGGGAAAGCATCCTTTGTGTCCTAATATGAAGATGATGAGGAGACTGAGAAAGTGCCATAAAACTTCTAATTAAATGAAGTCATTGTAAAGTATAATTTACTCTCTTAAAATAAGGTACAGGTGGAATCTTTGGACCTGATTCTCCTCTCATTTTCATCAGCTGAAATCAGTGGAACAACTCCTGTGAGCAAGGGGCTCCCCGTCTGGCCCATTGTGTTCCCAAGGGTGCGTGTTCTGCTTCATAGCTGATGGATATATAAGTTTCCCTTAAATTACAGAAGTAACAGAAGCAAATGAGGGTGCTATTATAGAACCAGACTGAAATATTATCAGTATTGTCTCTTCTCTCAAGATTACCCTAGCTGGGAGAATGTGCTTGAGAAGACAAGAGCAATATCAAAGGCCAACAAATTGCATGGATTTTTACACAACTAGGTTTTCTTCTCTCCAGTTTCTTTAAAGATGCACTTACCATTGCAACCCCTGTGTGACAAGGGGCAAGTGCTGTTTCTGAGTGCACTTTTGTTACGCTTGAAAATATATCCCAAGAAACTGATGCCCATTTAGAGATCAATGTGCCATCTTTTAAATAGCAATTTCTTTGTCTATACTGGCATCTTCCACATCCTTCATGTCTGGTATTTTATAAATACTATCTTTTCATCTACTCATGTTTGTGTTGGTATGATTACAAAGGAGATAATTTCAACAGAAGCATACAGCACATAGGCAGGCAGGGAGACTATTAATTTCAGATAGCCTAGGGGTGGGCAAACTTTTTGGCCTGAGGGCCACATCTGGGTATGGAAATTGTATGGCGGGCCATGAATGCTCACGAAATTGGGGGTTGAGGTGTGGGAGGGGGTGAGGGCTCCGGCTGGAGGTGCAGGCTCTGGGGTGGGGCCAGAAATCAGTTCAGGGTGCAGGAGGGGGCTCTGGGCTGGGGCAGGGGGTTGGGGTGTGTGTTGGAGGTGAGGGCTCCAGGGTGGGGTTGGGGATGAGGGGTTGGGGGTGCAGGAGGGTGCTCGAGGGTGGGACTGAGGGATTCGGAGGGCAAGATGGGGATCAGGGCTGGGGAAGGGGGTTGGGGTGCAGGAGGGGGTCAGGGGTGCAGACTCCGGGCGACGCTTACCTCAAGCAGCTCCCAGAAGCAGCAGCATGTCACCCCTCCAGCTCCTATGCAGAAGCGCAGCCAGGCGGCTCTGCACACTGCCCTGTCTGCAGGCACTGCCCCTGTAGCTCCCATTGGCCACGGTTCCTGGACAATGGGAACTGCGGGGGCAGTGCTTGGAGCGGGGGCAGTGTGTGGAACCCCTTTGCTGCCCCTACATGTAGGAGCTGGAGGGGGGACATGCCATTGCCTCTGGGAGCCACGTGGAACGGGGCAAGCCCCTGACCCTGCTCCCCAGCTGGAGTGCCAGAGAGGGGCAAGCCCCAGACCCTACTCCCTGGCAGGAGCTTGAGGGCCGGATTAAAACGTCTGGAGGGCCAGATGTGGCCCCCGGGCCATAGTTTGCCCATCCCTGAGATAGCCCCACTCACAAATAAGGAACAATGCAGTTGTCAATCCCTTTGAAGCTTGTCTCTGGAACAGGCTGAGTTCAAACACCCCTCACCGCCGCTGCCCAGCTGGTGCAGGAGAGGAGGAAATTCAGGCAGGAAAAGGAAAACAAAGAACTTTGGAGTAAATAAAATCTGATTTTAGGAGGAGGACACACAGGGACAAGGGGAAGCGGACTGAATTCCAGTTCCGGAAGAGGGGGAGTTTGGATAAGCTAAGACAGATGTATGTGGGCTGTTGTGTTTAAAAACTTTTTTCTTGTTAGGCTTTGACACCAATTGTTGAGATTAAATCATACTTTGCTTTGAAAAAAGCTGTTTTATGTCACCATGTTGACACTGGTCACAGCTCCCAGAGAGAAGAATTGGAGGACTCGAACCCAGTTGGGCCTGTGAGGCCTCACACAGGGGACTGTAGCCTAGTATCCTGGTCTGAGGGTGAGAATCATGACATTCCGCCCCAGGGAGGCGAAGGCAAGAGACCTAGAGGGGGTGCACCTGGACTTGTAGCATGGATTAGAGTTATAGACTGTCTTGAATTGTGACACCAGATTGCCCTTCCTCTCCTCCAAAGGCATTCCTGATACCACCACTCTATGACACAGACTCTTGCCTGACACCACCACTGTATGACCCATGATGTTATTAATGATGGCCTGTATTTTTATAGGGTTTTTTGACGTATGATATCAACTGTGATTCCAGCCATGGTACATATTAAGAAGGGGTTCATCTCCAATTAGTAATGTTCAGCATGCCCTTTGCTTTTCTTGATGCATATCCATAACTCGCATTGGCATCAACAGGAGTTTTGCATGAAGAGCAAAAGCAGCAGTCTGAGCGTATGGGATTAGGATTCATCCTGTTGTCTTTGGGCTTTTACAACCCTGCATTCTCAGCTGGATCTTTATTCCTGGTGTACTGCCAAACTTACCTTTCCAGCACAGCAACAACGTGAACCATGATCAATAGCTGCACCTTATTGCAACCAAGAAAATTTGCAATGAGATTCTCATGTATTCTCATGTACTTTGGACAAACTAGGCTTTCTCCAGCCTGAACCTTTTAAAGGCTTGACATTTAAAACAAACAAATCCCCATTTCAGACTGCTCATTACCCAACTCATGCTCTGGGTAGCCCACATAGGGATCTTATTCCCTTGTACTGGGGACAGTTCAAGTCACCATTAAGCCCTTAATAAATTAGTAGTAGGTGGTCTCTCCACTTTCTTCTTTTGGGTTTGAGGATCAGATTTACAGCAAAATCCTGCCTTTCACATCAGAGAGTTAATAAGTGGCTTACTGAGGGGTGTGGTCCAAGAACTGGGCTAACAGCCAGGAACTTCCAAATTCTAATGTAGACACTTTGGGATAGTAACTTAATGTTTCTTTACCAGTTTCCCCCTCTCTGAGGGGGGAGGTGAGAGAAAGGACTCTTACTAACCTCACTCACAGTAGGATTGTGAAGAATTAATGTCTGCAAAGCACTACAGTTAACTTAGCATTTTCTACCTACTTAATGATTCCTTGATGTGTCTGCTTTTAAAGAGTTAAACTGCATCTTATTTTTTCCACACACTTCTGTATATACAGAGATTTACATGTATAAATATCTATGTACCAATATTGCTCATATCAACATAAACTAAAATAGCAATCTTGAGCCTTGCTTGGCAGGATGCCACATCTGGAATGTCATCATGGTGACTGCTGCATCAGCCAACCATTTCTTTGACTTAGGGTATGTCTACACTACCTGCCGGATCAGTGGGCAGCGATGGATCCAGCGGGGATCGATTTATCGCGTCTAGTCTAGACATGATAAATCGATCCCTGAGCGCTCTCCCATCGACTCCTGTATTCTAGCGCTGCGAGAGGCACAGGCAGAGTCGACGGGGGAGTGGCAGGAGTTGACTCACCGTGGTAAAGACACCACAGTAAGTTGATCTAAGTACGTCAACTTCAGCTACATTATTCACATAGCTGAAGTTGTGTAACTTAGATCGATTTGCCCCTCCCCCTGCCCCGCCAGTGTAGACCAGGGCTCAGTTTAAACGTACATGATCAAATTCATCCCTGTTGCAATTCCAGTGTAGTTTCACCTGGCATGAATTTGGCCTGCAAATCTCCTTTGCAAACTTCTTCCTTACATATACAAGATTGTCTGTCTTAAGTAATTTTAATAACAAACAAATGTAAAAGTTTTTCAATTCAGTGCAAGCAAGCTGAAAACTTGTATAAGGAGCTTATTCAGTCTTCCATGAAATCCAAACAACATATAGTACAATTTCAAAAGCAGATGAGAGACGAGTTTTTATGTTGTCTTTGCCTCTTTGTGTTTAAATTTAACAGGGACTCTTACTGAGCTATACTCCTAATAAAACTGTAATATTCTCCCCCTTTCACTCTCACATCTATGTATGCAGACAGCATCCTCTCCAAACAGCCCTCGTGGATTCTTACATTGTTTCTGCTCTTTGCTAGGGCCAGGGACATTATTGCAGCCCCGCAGAGCTCCTGTAACGGTAGGGGGAATGAGGTCAGTGTTTTGGTGTTAGGGAAACTGAGACTTTGTTCCCAGCCTAGATCTTTCCTATCTTCTCTGTGAGACGATCTGTCCTCTCCCCACCTAACAACTCTTCTTTAGGTGCCTCCGTTCCTGTCCAGCTTGAGGTGCCTTCTGAATATAGTGCCAAATTTGTATAGCCGCAGAAGAGAGAGCTGCATTGTACTCTGACTCCGGCAATATCAACAGAATTGTCAGCTGCGTTCTAATTCTAGAATCTCTGGTCACCAGCAAGACTCAGATAGAGTAATTTGTAGAAGGCTGGATGCTATAGGAGGTTAGAGGGCAGGTACTGGTCTTAGATGGACACTTGTGGTATGCTGTGGGTGAAATCTGGTTCTTTTCAAATGCAAAAAAAAAAATCAAAAGTATTAAGAGACTGGAAGAAACCAACTCATTCTTGGTCATGCTGCTTTAGCCCTACCGGTTCCTCCACTTCAGTTCAATATCGATGATGCACAGTGCACAAGGAACTCAGTCTGATTTTCAGATACCAGACTCAGCTTGTAGTGCTGGCAGGTAGAAAAAATCTTGTCTTGACTTGCCAACTGAGGGAGTCTTATAAAATCACTGATACCGAATAAATATGGAACATTTGGATTTAATGGTTTACACAACCACTTCTGACCCATAAGAAAGGCATGCATGTATGGAGTGGAGGGGAGGCATTGATCTCTACCGAAAACTAAATTTACTCTACAGTGGTGTGATGATGTTTGCCCACGAGCACCTGAGAATTAAAGAGGCTAATGCAGAGAATAGGAAGGAGCATGTGACCCAGGTGATGCTAGAAAGAGTAGCTTTACAGAAGGCAGAGAGTTGACTGAGGGAAGGATGTTCTCTGTAAGGGTGAAGCTTACCCCTGGGCACTGAGGTAAGTTTCGTCCTTAGAGGATCTTCCCTTAGTAATAAGATGGCCCTTAGCTCTTTCTGCCTGTGACGGAGAGGAGTTCTTGACTGCCTTGAGAGGATTTGCTTGAAGCAAACACTGTTATCTTATTGCTATTTAAGACTGGGCTGCTGTAAAGTGTTAATTGTATGCGGTGTTGTAGCCATGTTGGCCCCAGGATACTAGAGAGACAAGGTGGATGAGGTAATATCTTTTAATATCTGTCCAGACCTGAGAAAGAGCTCTGTATAAGCTCAAAAGCTTGTCTCTCTTGCAAGCAGAACTTGGCCCAATAAAAGATATTACCACACCCACCTTGTCTCTGTAAAGCATTCATGGTTTGTTTCTTTTTGCTCTGACTTAGGCTTTGCCTACACAGGAAAGCTGACTACAGCACAGCAAGTAGAACTCCTCCATGTGGATACTTTATTCTGGAATAAAAATGACTTTACTCCAGAGTAGGTATTCTGGAATAAAGTAATTTTTATTCCAGAATAGTATCCCCACAAGGGAGTTATACCAGCATAGCTATCGATAGCTATGCTGTTTAATTTCTCCATGTAGACAAGCTCTTAGGCCTAGTCTACACTTAAATCTTAGATTGACATCACTACAGTGCTCAGGGATATGAAAAATCCCACTCCTGAGCACTGTAGCTATGCCAGCCTAACCTCTGGTGTAGATGCGTCTATGTTGACAGAAGGATACTTCTGTTGACCTAGCTATTGTTGCTCTGGAAGGTGTTCTACAGAGATGGGAAAAAATCTTTCAGTCACTGTAGGCTGTATCTACGATTTGAGATTATGCTGGCCTAGCTATGGTGCTGTAACTATGTTTCTATAGTCCCTATAGTGTAGACATGGCTTTAGCCTGTAAAGACCTCCCTTATCTGAAATATTCACAAATGATTATAGTTTGGAGCTGAAGCTTTTTGCTTTAAGTATGTGTGGGACTGTTTTGGGTCTGATATCAGTGCTACCTTCCATCATTCCGCTGCTGATGTGTAAGCCTGGGAGGAATCAGGGTCCCTCTCCAGTAGCTGTATCGGTTCTGTAATACTAGCAAAAGTAAAAAGTAGTAAATATTCACTGTGTTTTCTAACAAAAATAGAACCTTGAATATCTACAAGGAGGAGACGTAGTACACACAGCAGTGTGCTCTTTTTTTCTTTGATCATCACACAATTTAAGAAGCTTTGATACTAGTTGGTGACTCCACTGTACAGTGTATGTGCATTATTGTGGTAGCATCCACATGCCCCATTCAGGACTGGAGCCCCACTATGTGCCGGGAGGGCTTACAGTCTAAGGCCAGGAGCTTGTAACCCCTTATGTGCAGGTAGACTGCTGTGCCTGCATGAACCCCATTGAAGTCAATAAGGGTCTGCAATGGTGCAGCAGATCACACCTGCAAGAAGCTCCAGGACTGATGCCTATAAGTGACAAACACATACACATGACTAATAAACATGTAATTTTACTCTTACCTGTGCCAGTAATTAGCTTTTAAAAAGCCTTTAGGCCTGCTCCTCTTCTCATAGAAGAAACTCTTATTATGCAAATTTAAAAGCAGGGATAAGAGCAGGAAATATAAGGAGAATTTGACACCTTGGATCAGCCTGATCTTATTCCTGCTAGACCTGCCTGCTGACAAGTCTTCCTGTACTTTTGTCAGATGTTAATATGAAAGAGGCTGTTATGGCTACAGCCTCATTCTGACACCATTTGACTTCATTTCCTAGACCTGCCTTTCTACCCTCCTGTGTGAAATTAATTTTGGCAAAACTCTAGTGAATTAAATGGCTCCACAAGTGTTCTATTGGCTCAAATCGTGTTTAAAATCCACTCTCATTTTGATTTATATCGAAAAGAGGCACTAGGGCAGGCCAATTATCCCCTCTTTTATTTGCCTTCTTGTGCATTGAGCCTTTGGCTACTAGAATTAAATTGGAAAACACAATTAAGAGAATATCTGTCGCAAACTTACAAAGAAAAATATCATTCTATGCTGACAGTAGTATTCTTCATATTGCTAATCCTCTGCAGATCTATCCGTGCTATTAGATTTGATAGATGCATGTTTCTTTCTCAAGACACCAAATTAATTGGAACGAGTAAATCATATGCCCAGCTACAGAAGGAGGAAAAGGGGAGATGTGGCCAGATAGGAAAATAACATGAGATTTTTTTTTTCCAAATGGATGTGGTTTCAACCTAAAATACAGCAGCAAAAAGAAGCTTCATAATATGTCTGGCTATCCTGACTTGGAAACTACAGTGTAGAGGGCTATAGAAATGCCTATAAATAAGGTTGCAGTCATCTGTGATGAAAAGTTCATGAAATTAGAATTACTGCTGATTTGTGGGTCAAACTCAAAGCAAGGCTGACTGAGTGCATTCAAGGTCAGAACTGAAGTATTTACATATCCCTAACCAGACTGGCTGTCCCTTGATACCTTTTATTTAAGGTTCCCTAAGTGGTTGATGCATTGTGCCAGTTGGAGCCTCTTTCTATGCATCTTCAAAGTTCAGAAGGACAGTGGCATTAGTGAAGGTCCCCTCCTGCAAACCTCAGGAAATCAGATAGGGATAGGGTGACCAGATCACTGACATGAAATATCAGGACGCGGGGGGGGGAGAGCAAAAAACAAAACAAAACACCAAAAAAAAGTAAAAAAGCCGTTTTGCAGGTGCTGGGGGAATTAGCAGGCCCCGGGCACATGCAGCCCGTCCCGCCACCCCGCGGGTAAGGAGCCGCTGAAGCGCAGCCGAACGGGAGAGGCGCGGGGCTCCGGACCCCGGCAGCGGTGGGGGAGAGCGGCTCAGGGCTGCGCGAGTGGCCACGTAAAGTTTATCGGCTGGGGGGGACCCTGGCCGGCTCCTCGCCCTGCCCTGTAGGGGGGTAGCGTCCCCGCCCCGCACTAGCATGTCCCGCCGGCCGCCGCAGGCCAGGTAAGGAGCCGAGTCCCCCCCCTCCCCCCTTGTCCTGGCTCCTCAGCTGAGCAGCATTCCTCCTCCCTCCCAGGCTTGCAGCTGTAATGCCGGCGCAAGCCTGGAGGGAGGGGGTAGTGGCCGGCTTCCAGTTCCTGGAGCTGGAAGCACCGAGCGGGCAGGCCAGGGGGCTGCTCCCCCAGGAGGGAGACGGGGGGGGGGGGGGCTCAGCTGAGGAGCCGGGGGGGGGAACCCCCCTACAGGGGCGAGGACCAGCCGCGGTCCACCCCTAGCCGATAAACTTTACATGGCCACTCGTGCGGCCCCGAGCCGCTCTCCCCCGTCGCTGCCGGGGTCTGGAGCCCCGGAGTCCCCCCGTCTCCCTCCTGGGGGAGCAGCCCCCTTGCCCGCCCAGTGCCTGTACTCACCAGCTCCAGGAACTGGAAGCCGGCCACCACCCCCTCCCTCCCAGGCTTGCCGCCATTACAGCGGCAAGCCTGGGAGGGAGGAGGAATGCCACAAGCTTGGGGAAGAGGCGGGGCCAGGGCTGGGATTTGGGGAGGGAGCCAATGGGGGGAGGAGGGGGCGGGGCAGGGGTGGGGCGAGAGCCCTTCCAGGAGGGCAAAATTGCTTGTTTGTCCAGTGTCCCGACCGCACATCAAGCAAATATCGGGACAGTCCCGATAAAATCGGGACGTCTGGTCACCCTAGATAGGGAAGATCACCAATGGATTGTAGTTTCCTCAGGAAGTCAGTGGTGTCTCGAAGATAGCTGGGAGTGCTGGTAGCGTAGGGCCTGAGGAGAGAGTCTACATAGCCAGACAATCCTGCTGTCAGGGTGCCAATGCCTGAGATGATTGGTGATCTTCCAGAAAACACCATCCTGGCCACTATGGATGTAGAAGCCCCCTACACCAACATTCCACACAAAGATGGACTACAAGCCGTCAGGAACAGTATCCCTGATAATGTCATGGCAAACCTGGTGGCTGAACTTTGCGACTTTGTCCTCACCCACAGCTATTTCACATTTGAGGACAATGTATACCTTCAAGTCAGCAGGAACTGCTATGGGTACCCGCATGGCCCCACAGTATGCCAACATTTTTATGGCTGACTTAGAACAACGCTTCCTCAGTTCTCGTCCCCTAAGGCCCCTACTCTACTTGTGCTACATTGATGACATCTTCATCATCTGGACCCATGGAAAAGAAGCCCTTGAGGAATTCTACCAGGATTTCAATGATTTCCATCCCACCATCAACCTCAGCCTGGAGCAGTCCACACAAGAGATCCACTTCCTGGACACTACAGTGCTAATAAGTGATGGTCACATAAACACCACCCTATACCGTAAACCTACTGACTGCTATACTTACCTACATGCCTCCAGCTTTCATCCAGACCACGTTACACGATCCATTGTCTACAGCCAAGCTCTAAGATACAACCGCATTTGCTCCAATCCCTCAGACAGAGACAAACACCTATAAGATCTCTATCAAGCATTCTTAAATCTACAATACCCACCTGCTGAAGTGAAGAAACAGATTGACAGAGCCAGAAGAGTACCCAGAAGTCACCTACTATTATAGGACAGGTCCAGCAAAGAACGTAACAGAATGCCACTAGCCGTCACCTTCAGCCCCCAACTAAAACCTCTCCAGCGCATCATCAAGGATCTACAACCTATCCTGAAGGATGATTCCTCACTCTCACAGACCTTGGGAGATAGGCCAGTTCTCGCTTATAGGCAGCCCCCCAACCTGAAGCAAATACTCACCAGCAACCACACAACAAAAACATTAACCCAGGAACTTATCCTTGCAACAAAGCCCGTTGCCAACTCTGTCCATATATCTATTCAAGGGACACCATCATAGGACCTAATCACATCAGCCATACCATCAGGGGCTCGTTCACCTGGACATCTTCCAATGTGATATATGCCATCATGTGCCAACAATGCCCTCTGCCATGTACATTGGCCAAACCGGACAGTCTCTATGCAAAAGAATAAATGGACACAAATCAAACATCAAGAATTATAACATTCAAAAACCAGTTGGAGAACACTTCAACCTCCCTGGACACTCAATTACAGACCTAAAAGTCGCAATTCTTCAACAAAAAAACTTCAAAAACAGACTCCAACGAGAAACTGCAGAACTGGAATTAATTTGCAAACTGGACACCATTAAATTATGCTTGAAAAAGACTGGGAGTGGATGGGTCATTACACAAACTAGAAACTATTTCCCCATGCTAATTTTTCCTCCTACTGTTACTCACACCTTCTTGTCAACTGTTTGAAATGGGCCATCCTGATTATCACTACAAAAGTTTTTTTTCTCTCCTGTTAATAGCCCACCTTAATTGATTTGTCTGGTTAGAGTTGGTATGGCAACCCCCATTTTTTCATGTTCTCTGTATATACACCTCTACCCTGATATAACGCCGCCTGATATAACACAAATTCAGATATAACGCAGTAAAGCAGTGCTCCGGGGGCGGAGCTGCGCACTCTGGTGGATCAAAGCAAGTTCGATATAACGCGGTTTCACCTATAACGCGGTAAGATTTTTTGGCTCCCGAGGACAGCGTTATATCGGGGTAGAGGTGTGTATATATATCTATATATCTTCCTACTGTATTTTCTACTTCAGGCATCTGATGAAGTGGGTTTTAGCCCACGAAAGCTGATGCCTAAATAAATTTGTTAGTCTCTAAGGTGCCACAGTACTCCTCATTCTTTTGACTTTTATCAGTGACCCTAAAAAACTAGAATGCCTTAATCTTAATAGCACAGTGCCTATTGTCCTTTATCATCAGAGTAAACAGTAAAGAATCTTAAAAAGAAATAGATAAAGATTAAACAAATAATCTAGTGAAGTCTGTCATTCCATATATGACATATGAATGTAACGAACTATAGAACCAAGGTTCTGTGGTGCTCATTTTCAATACCTTATGCACAAAGAGTGACGCAGGATAGATGGGGATGGCCAAGTTTTGTTCGGGCCCTAAGTGACATCCAATAATGCAGGAAGGATTTGGATTCAGATGTGTGAAGAAAGGAATGTGACAGGCTGGCTTCTCCATGGGGCAAAAGGTAAACTAGAACCAGACATGCCAACTACAAGTGCAACTGTAACACATTTCCTGCATTTCTAACCTTTTAATTGTAGTGTTATCGATAGGCAATAAATATACTTTCAAATCACTGATGTGCCTGCTGCCTCAATTTCAGTGTTAAAGTTTTTCTTATGGGCAGACACCTCTACCCCTATATAACGCGACCCAATATAACACGGGTTCGCATATAGCGCGGTAACCTCGGGGCTCCGGCAGCGGGGCTTGGGTGGTGCTTTAAAGGGCCCGGGGCTCCGGCTGCTGCAGGGAGCCCCGGGCCCTATAAATCACCGCTGGAGCCCAGCCGCTGCTACCCCGGAGCTGTGGCAGCGAAGCTCGGCTGGCGATTTAAAGGACCCGGGCTCCCCACAGCGGCCAGAGCCCGGAGCTCTTTAAGTCAATGCTGGAGCCCTGCTGCTGCTACCCCGGAGCTGTGGCAGTGGGGCTCGGGCGACGATTAAAGGGCCCGGACTCCCCGCAGCGGCCAGAGCCCGGGGCTCTTTAAATGACCACTGGAGCCCTGCTGCCGTTACCCAGGGGCTGCGGCAGCAGGGCTCGGCTGGCGATTTAAAGGGCCCGGGGCTCCGGCTGCTGCGGGGAGCCCCGGGCCCTTTAAATCACCACTGGAGCCCTGCTGCCCCTACCCCGGGGCTCCGGCTGCGGGGCTCGGGTGGTGATTTAAAGGGCCCAGAGCTCCGGCCGTGGGGAGCCCTGGGCTCTTTAAATCACAGCTGGAGCCCTGCCGCTGCTACCCTGATATAACGTGGTTTCACCCATAACACGGTAGGGATTTTTGGCCCCCAAGGACCGTGTTATATTGGGGTAGAGGTAGGGTTACCATCCGTCCGTATTTCCCTGGACATGTCCAGCTTTTGCGTCTCTAAATAGCCGTCTGGGAGGAACTGGTAACAAGGTTAAAAAGTCTGGGATTTTTCCCCTCCCCTCCCTCCCTCCCTTCTTTCCATGCAGAGTGCGGCTGCTGATTGGGTGGCTGGGCTTGATTGAGCCGCTCCCATTGGCCTCCAGCAGCCAGAGCCCTCCCCTGCTCCCCCCCTGCTGCCTGCAGCGTGTTTTGCCTACACGTGGACATGGGCATGGTAAGGGGAGTCCCGGGGGGCAGTCAGGGAGCAGGGGGAGGGTTGAATGGGTCCCCGGCCTCCACCTGCCACCCCCCCTCCGTGCATCCCCCCCCGTGGGTCCCCCCCCGGCCTGCCTCTCCCTTGCCTGCTTGTACTGCCAGAGCCAGCAGCAACTGCTGTCTGCTGCCCCCGGGTCCTAGTGCCCCCCATCCACTAATGGCAAGACAGGCTGCCCTTACCCTGCCCTTCCACCCTAGCCCCGAGCCTCTCCAATGCCCCAAACCCCTCATCCCGAGCCCCAGCCCTCATCCCCCCGCACCCTAATCCTCTGCCCCAGCCCTGAGCCTCCTCCTGCATCATGAACCCCTCATCCCCAGCCCCAGCCCTCATCCCCCTGCACCCAATCCTCTGCTCCATCCCTGAGCCCTCATCCCCCGACACCCGAATCCTCTGCCCCAGCCCTGAGCCCTCATCCCCCCACACCCTAATCCTCTGCCCCAGCCCTGAGCCCCCTCCTGTATCATGAACCCCTCAGCCCCAACCCTCATTCCCCCGCACCCTAATCCTCTGCCCCAGCCCTGAGTCCCCTCCTGCATCATGAACCCCTCATCCTCAGCCCCACAGCCCTCACCCTTGCACCCCCTCCTATCCCCAAACTCCCTCCCAAACCCCCTTCCCTTCCCACACACACCCTCCTGCCCTCAAACTCCCTCCCAAAGCCTGCACCCCCTCCCTTTGCACTGCCTCCCACCCCCAAACTCCATCCCAGAGTCTGCACCCCTCACCCCCTCCTGCACACCCACCCCCTGCCCCAGCCCGGAGCCTGCACCCTGCACTAGGGTTACCATATTTTAAGTGTCCAAAAAGAGGACACTCCACGGGGCCCCGGCCCCGCCCCAACTCCGCCCCCAGCCCCGTCCCGTCCCCGCCCCAACTCCGCCCCTTCCCCAAAGTCCCCGCCCCAACTCTGCCCCCTCCCCTGAATGCTTCGCCCCCCTGCTCCTCCCCCTCCCCTGCTTCCTGCGAACATTTGATACGCGGGAAGCCTGAAGCAGGCAGGCAGCAGGTGGGCTGAGGCTGGGGCTGGGGGGGGGGAGCACGAGGAGGCACGGCCCAGTCCGGCCCCCCCAGCTGAGCGGCTCCCTCCGGCGGCCGGCCCTGGCCAAGAGGCTCTGGCCCCAGTGTCTCCGGCCCAGCCCGGCTCGAGCCCTGGGGCACAGGCCCCGGTTCTGGCCGAGTGCGCCGGCCCCGGCCCCGGCCCTGGGTGAGTGGCGCCGGCCGGCGGCTGAGCAGCCCCGGTCCCAGCGGCTCCAGCCGGCTCGGCTTGGGCCCCGGTTCCAGCCGAGCGGCTCCGGCCCGGCCCCGGCCCCGGCCCTGGCAGAGCGAGCGGCGCCGGCCGGCAGCCGAGCACCCGTCGGCCCCAGCAGCTCCGACTCCGGCCCCAGCGGCTCCAGCCCGGACCCAAGCCCCATGACCCCTCCCTCCCTATTTTCCCGGACATGTCCGACTTTTTGGCAGTTCCCCCCGGACGGGGATTTGAGGACCAAAAAGCCGGACATGTCCGGGAAAATCCGGATGTATGGTAATCCTACCCTGCACCCCTCCTGCACCCTAATCCCCAGCCCAGGACCTGCACCCCAGACCTCCTCCCCCCACCCAACCCTCCTCCCAGAGCCTTAGGCAGGTGGCGGGGGCGGGTTCTGGGCACCACCAAAATTTCTACAACCCTGCCACCCATGCGAGTGGATAAGGGTCGGGGCAGTCAGGGGACAGGTAGGGTCCTAGGGGGGCAGTTAGGGTGGGGGGTTTTCAGGAGGGAGCAGTCAGGGGACAAGAAGCAGGGGGGTGTTGGGGGTTCTGGGGGGGGCAGTCAGGGGGCGGGAAGTGGGAGGGAGTGGATGGGGCAGGGCGGGGGCGGGGCTAGGGTGGGGCTCCTCCCCCCCAGTGTCCTCTTTTTTGATTGTGGAAATATGGTAACCCTAGGTAGAGGTGTACTTTTATAGGCTTGCATTCAACATGGAAAGAAGAGCTCCACATTGTTCTTGATCTGTAGTATTTTCTTTTATTTTTGATTGTTACTTGAAAACAACTTGTTTTCTGCCATACTGGCAACAATTGAGATGTTTTACCAATAATCTTTGCCAGAATGCAGAGACTTGACGTGGAGTTGGGTGTAACTCCCCCAGTGGTTTGTTTATTAATCCTGATTACTCATGCTGTCACTGAGATAACATGAGTGAAACTAACTGAGACTTGGGAAACTGAAACTTAACACTATATTAACCAATATTCTTTACCTTAACAGAAAAGAGTCCAGGTCCTCAGCTGGTGTAAATAAGCCTAGCTCCCCTGATTTACACCAGCTGAGAATCTGACCCAAGACTTGTAAACTTTTTTGATTAATGAGAAGCTGCCATGTCATTCCCTGATCAACTTTCAGAGCAATATTTTGGTTCTGGCAACACCAAAGATCATGGGTTATCGCAGGTTAGAAAGAAGTCAGTAGATTTCTCTTACCTATTGACCTAATTACAGATCTGTGAACATTGTCAAGCACATTAATATCCAAAGTTCACTGAACTAAGATGGCTCATTTCTATTTAAATTCACACAGCATGTGTAATAATGTGGTTGGGAGTGTTAAAGCAAGATGGGCATGCAGCTAGAAGTCAGAGCTTCTGGGTTTTTTTCCCATCTCTATAATGGATGGCTTACCAAAGATCCCTATATGAGTCAAGGTCTGACAGTTTTGGCCTTAACCTCTCTGTGTTTGTTTACCTACCTTAAAGGTTGTAAGAGACTCTCTGGGAACTGATCCTGTCTCTCTCTTGCTGGCATGGCATGCTAATCATAGAATATCAGGGTTGGAAGGGACCTCAGGAAGTCATCTAGTCAAACCCCCAGCTCAAAGCAGGACCAATCCCCAACTAACTACAAAGCCACCTCATGGTGGCGAACTTAACACATAACTACCAAAATACTTGCCTGAACAAAAAATATTGGCCCTAATGTGAACTGTAACTTCCTGCGCAGCCAGTATAAACCATATATTTTCAACTGAATGAGTGTGGTTGTATGTCTGTGAGGCTAGTAGGCGCAGTCCTGCACAATCTTTCAGAGCCCTAATGAAGTCTACACTCCCATTGTTTTCTGAGGGAGTTTTTTCCTGGTGAGTACTACAAAATTTGGCACCAGTTCAGGGAACAGTTATCAAGAAACTAGATGCTACCTGAGACTGTGGAATTCCCCATCCCAGTAGCTGAAGGAACAACAGTCAGAGTTCATCAATACAAAAGTGAACACACCTCTGCTGGTGTAGATAGGGTAGCTCTAGGTCCTAGAGGTAGCATGGCCTAGTCCAGGGGTAGGCAACCTATGGCACGCGTGCCGAAGGTGGCACGCGAGCTGATTTTCAGTGGTACTCACACACCCCGGTCTGGGGGCTCTGCATTTTAATTTAATTTTAAATGAAGCTTCTTAAACATTTTAAAAACCTTATTTACTTTACATACAACAATAGTTTAGTTATATATTATAGACTTATAGAAAGAGACCTTCTAAAAACGTTAAAATGTATTGCTGGCACGCGAAACCTTAAATTAGAGTGAATAAATGAAGACTCGGCACACCACTTCTGAAAGGTTGCCGACCCCTGGCCTAGTCGGTAGGATTACTGGACTGGAACTGTGGAGATGTGGGTTCTATTTGTGGCTCTGGCCTGCTAGGTGATCCTGGGCAGGCCACTTCACTTCTCTGTGCCTCAGTTTCCCCAGCTGTAAAATGGGGAAAATGTTACTGCCCTCCTCTGTAAAGCTCTTTAATATTTACTAATGAAAAGTTCTATAAAAGAGTTAGATATTATTTATTATTAAAGTTAGTGGATCTATGCTGGTTTATATCAGCTAAGGACCTGGTCCAAAGATTTTGCATTATAGTAACTGTTGCATTTATAAGCTCTTTTTCCTCCATCAGATGTTTATCTTCCTGCATAGCAAAGGTCTCAAGGCTATTGAAACTTGATACAGACACTTCGGAGGGGGGTGATTAGCTATTAATAGGAAGAATTCAATTTATTTTAGCTTAAAATGTTTCTAGTCTGAAAAGTGACTGTAAAAATATATTTGCAGATCCTTTTAGCTAATAGCTCTCAATGATTTCTGTATCAAATGTGCTTCATTTACACACAAAAAGTTCTTTCCAACTTCCAGCTCTGCAAACTCATGTTTGGGTGTTTGAATCAAGCTGGATTCCTTCCATCTCATTCATCATCACCAATGATAAAGTGACACCTGTGTAATCCCATTGTCTTCAGCTGACTGGCATTTAGTAAACAATTGTATTGGTGATGCATAAGAAGGAAGAGAATCCAATGATGTTGGCTCTGTGTGGCTAACAGATTTAAAAAATCAGTAAACATTTATTTTCCTCACTAAAGTCAGCAGATACACAGGGGGGACAAGTCTGACTAGCAAGAAGGTGCCATTTTCCCATAGTCTTGTCTTAAGAACATAAGAACAGCCATACTGGGTCAGACCAAAGGTCCATCTAGCCCAGTATCCTTCTTCCAACAGTGGCCAATGCCAGGTGCCCCAGAAGGAATGAACAGAACAGATAATCATCAAGTGATCCATCCCGTCACCCATTCCCAGCTTCTTAGGGTAGAATCACAGTAAAGTGACACCAAAAAGTAGTTTTGAACCAAAATGTTGGTGTTAAAGAAAAGACCAAAAGGAGAAGGGATGGGGGTGGGTCATGTGTGTCTGTTACAATGCCTAATGCAAACAAATGTTTTCTTTCATGTAGATTTAAATAGTCCCTAGGATAGGGGTTGGCAAACTATGGCCCACGGGCCACATCTGGCCTGCGGGACCGTCCTGCCCGGCCCCCGAGCTCCTGGCCCGGGAGGCTAGCCCCCGGCCCCTCTCCTGCTGTTCCTCCTCCCCTGCAGCCTCAGCTCGCTCGCTCTGCCGCCGGCGCAATGCTCTGGGCGGCGGGGCTGTGAGTTCCTGGGGCAGTGCAGCTGCAGAGCCCGGCCTGACCCGGTCTCTGTGCTGTGTGGTGGCAGCGGCAGCAGCATGGCCCGGCAGCAGCCGGGCGGCGCGGCTGTAGCGCTGCCAGCCACCGGTGCTCCAGGCAGCGCAGTAAGGGGGCAGGGAGCAGGGGAGTTTGCATAGAGGGCAGGGGAGTTCCAGGTGGTGGTCAGGGGGTGGGGGTGTGGATGGTGTTCGGGGGGGAAACAGGGGTTTGAATGGGGGCAGGAGTCCCGGGGGGCAGTCAGGAAGGAGAGGGGGTTGGATGGGGTGGCAGGGGTTCTGGGGGCAGTCAGGGGACAGGGAGAAGGGGTGGTTGGATGGGGCAGGGGTCCTGGGGGGGGGGCATCAGGAATGAGAGGAGGGGTTGGATGGGGTGGCGGCAGGGGTCCGGGGGCAGTCAGGGGACAGGAAGCAGGGGTGTGTGGATGGGGCAGGGGTCCCAGAGGGACCGTCAGGGAACAGGGGGGGTTGGATGGGGCAGGAGTCCCCGGGGGGAGGCAGATAGGAGGTGGGGGCAGGGCCGGGCCACGACCCCCTCCCCTAACCGGCCCTCCATACAATTTATGAAACCCAATGAGGCCCTCAGGCCAAAAAGTTTGCCTGCCCCTGCCCTAGGAGAATTGTGCTAGTGCATGAGAACCAGAGAGTGACACTAGAACAGAAGCCCTGAGTCTGATGGTTCCTTCTGACCTTAAAGTCCGTGAGTCTGAGTCATCTGGTGTGCAATATAGTGCATTAATCCACACCAGAGGGGTGTGAATTCTAATGTGCATTAGCATGTTGCACACTAATTGGTCCATATGGACCCTGCTGGTGCCATTAAAAGTTCCCTAGTGCATGTTTAATGTAGTACTGTTTGAAACGGGACTACATTAACACACTCAAGAGAACTTTTTGTGCACACCAGCAGGGTCCATGCAGGACAGCTAGTGTGCAACATGCTAGTGCACACTAGAATTCACATCTCGCTAGTGTGGACTAATGCATCAAGTAGACAAGCCCTCTGTTAATCTTAATGAAGTTACTCCAGATCTGTACTACTATAACAGTAAGACTTGGCTCCATATAAATTTTATTCCTTTTGTGGTTATTGTTGTTAATGTTAGATAACTAGTAACTTAATTTTTTTAATGTATTCTTCCCCACATAGGCTATTGGTTTCCTGCTTCTTGCATTTCACCTCCTTCCCTTCGACAGTATAACTAAACTGGTCACTTTCATATTGTGGGTCCTGTCTTTGATCTTGCCTACGCCAGGTATATTGGGGATAAATCCACAGAAATCTGTGGAACAATCTTGCCCTGCTTCTGTGACTAGAGAAGCTGAGCTAGGCGACCCAACATGGGTATAGTGTGGTCTCGGGTGTGTTGTGCCATTATGTAGATCTACTTGTCATTCTTCCTGAAAGGAGATCAGGAAAGTATGCAAGCGCATGTGGAAGCCTTCAAGACTTCAGCATGATCCAGGAGCATGACTTGCTCCTGTCCACACAAGATGACCAAACCATATTTAAAACATGTTGGTACCATGAGGTAATCAGATCCTGCAACACGGTATCTCTAGAACATAGATGAGACATAAGAGTGCAGTGGGAGGTAGGAAGAAGCATATAATGAAGCCATCAAATCCATGCAGATTTCTTCAGAAGGCTCCAATGGCTTTCTGCAGCGATGAACTGACTGATTTTGACTGGCTGCAGCAGAAGTCTGGTTATTATTTCTGCTTAATTTACTCCTTAATTAGTCTCTTCTCTGTGTAAAGAGCATAATCATTCCGGACAGCAGATGCATAAGGAGGCAATGTCACTTTGGCTTGCAGTCAACAAACATTTTAAATACCCCAGTATTCATTCTTAGCTACTGTCTGATTTAACTCTAAAAATACAGCATCACATGTTGTACAAAGGACTGTCTTGCAGGCCAAATATATAGTACAAACGACTGAGCTGCCAAATTAGACTCTTGCTCTTGCAACCAATTCTAGGTCCCTCCTGCCTACTATACAGACCAAATTATTATCTTATAATACGTGTTATTCTCATAAGCAGGGGAAAAAACTCCATGGCAGTACAAATGTGTTTTCCTGTGTGTGTATAAAAAACACTAGGAAAAAACATTTATACCCCTGCCATGGAGTTTTTTCCCCTCCTTATGTGCACAAAACAAGATGTTATAAGATGGATTATATAATGTAAACATAGTTTAGTGTAGACCAGGGCCAAAGGCTGGGCATGGCTGTAGCATTGGTCCTGTTCCTACTTTGGCTTGAAACATGTTGCAACCAGGCTCATGATTGTTGGCCATGATTCTGTGCCTGATGACCTTTCTCCAGCATAGTGGTACTATTATGGACAGGGATATTTTTAAACCATCATGATACATGGTACCCCTAGGCTGTCTTTACTTTGCGGTTTTTCTTAAGATGTCCCCGTATCTCACTATACCCATTGCAGCTCTCTCGGCAATATCAACGATGGCAGTGCTAGTATAGACAGCACAGTGTCTTCTAAATGCAGCTCAGAGCAAGTCTCCATGACACGGGTGGTAAAAACACAGTGGCCACTAGCCCCTTCTCTGTAGTGAGAAACCTTGACTATTGGGCCAGTAAAGAATAATAACACTTGGCTCTTATTTACCACGTTCCATCCATTGGCCTCAAAGCGTTTCACAAAGGAGGGTAGATATCATCATTCTCATTCATTGTAATTTACAGACTGGCCCTTTTAGGGAGCTGCATTCCCCCAGAGGGAGCTCTAGGGGGAATTCTGTCTCAGCAGCCACAATGGATATGCCCGCACAGCAAGAACAAACCCGTGGCAGCAAGTCTCAGAGACTGGGCCTACAGACTCAGGCTCATGCTACAGTGCTAGAAATAGCTGTGTAAACATTCCGGCATGGGCTGTGAAACCCATCCCCTTCCTGGCTTCAGAGCCCAAGCGCCAGCCTGAGCTGGACCCGCTACATGGCTATTTTTAGCACCATAGCGGAGACCAGGTCTTTAGACCCAGGCTCTGAGACTCGTGCTGCGGTTATTGTTCGTTTACTGTTTTACTGTGTAGACGTATCTCCTCCCAGCAACCAGCGGAGTATGGATAGGGTACCACATCCCTTTGGATGGTGCTATCTGGTTGGCTGGTGCACTGTATGGGTGGGTCAATGGCCATGCCTCTCCCACTGCCACTCATCTGGGATGATTTGGAAACACTAGGAAGAAGCATTTCCTAGAGCACAGGGATTGCTATTGTGCACTCCACCCACTTAGGCATCATTGTTAGAGACAGACACAGCGGACCATTAAAGCTAGATTCTGCAAATGGAACCATCTAGATACACCCCTGGCCCTACACAGCCCACCTGTTTATTGGCTAGAGCACTGGACAAGGATTGAGACAGTTTGGGTTCTAGTCCTGGCTCTGCTTCTGGGTGACCTTAGGCAAGTCACTTCCCTTTTCTGTGCCTTAGTTTCCCCATCTGTAAAATAGGGGTAATATTCCTGACCTCCGATCCACTGATGAAAAGTGCTATCTAAGAGCTAGGTATTGTTATTCATTTGGAGGATCTAGCCCTAAATTTGCTCATTCCTGTTTTGGTCCTGGGAAATACGCCCCCTGTGCAATAAAGAAAGGGAATCATGCAAGGATGCCTGCAGCAAGCAAAAGTGAGACTCAAACTCATGTACCTCCCCCGCCAATTGGTTGGAAAGGTCAGAATCCAAACCGACCACAACTAGCTCTCCTTGAAAAAGAATCTTGCAGTATGCAAAACACAGCAGGTGTGTCCAGCTGTGATTGGGAGAGGAGAGGGCTGTGAGTCTCTCACAGCACAAAGACACTGGATTAGCATGGATTCCATTGAAGCATTTGTGAGTCAGGAAGCAGACCTACTTTGAACTGATCTACATATAAATAATTCAGTTCCTGTAAGCACACTTTCATTTTTGTACTATTTTCTTTTTAAAAACATCTTTTCTTCATTCAAGGCAAAAACACCCAATCAGGAGCTTTAATTCATCACTTGCTTTCCAGTGTGCCCTCTGCTGGCAATTCATTGAACTTTTTTTTTTTTTTAATTAAAAGCCTGGGATCACCAATTGCAACAGAACTACAGATTTAAGAGTCAAATATTTTTTTTCCTCTCCAATAAACTCTGAATCCCACAACTAAACTGCACTAAGTATCATGCAGAAGTCATGATACCTTCAAATGTCTTGACACAATGGAAGCATTGTAGTTGGGTCATTCTAGACATGCTGCTTGCTGAAAGAATTGGTCTTTATGTTGTGGATTTTTTAAAATGTCCCTCGTTAGATACAATTTCAAAATGAGCTACACAAGGAGGTCAACTTCTGCAGAATAAAGTAGCTCGGAAGGAGATATGGTGGGGATTTTTTTTAGACTAGTTTATCTAAAGCAGAATGGTGGAAAACATTTTAAGATGCTCTGAGGGAATGATTAAATTTGCATTTGTCATGAAACTTGTGACTAAAAGATTTTAATGATGCTACTGCCATCACTATTTAAACAATATTAATGAAACGAAACAAACGCAATGGGACTTGTGCCAGAGAAAAGATGAGATGTTTAAACCATCATATATTTGTGCCAGAGAGTTGTGTGACAGTTTGGGGGGGTATCATGATGTTTTATAGGCAAAGCTCAGTTTGCAGAGTTATTTCCTCTGGACACATGCTGTTACAGCTGGGATTGTAGATGTATTTGGCTTTCCCTGCAGAGCGCAGAGCTGGCTCTGCACTCTCTCCATAAGAGTCTCTACCATGAGGGTGTTTCCTGGCAGGGGAACATAGGGCTACAACAGTCTGCTGCTATGGGCGTTCCTCAGGTGCTGAATGGCAGCTGTGACCACTCTTATCATGCTGTGCATATGTCCTGCTTTCAGCCTGTCTTCCTCCTGTCTGGATCCACCTGTTGTAGCTTGTCTTACACTTCAACTACAAGCTCTTTGGGGCAAGGACCATCTTTTTGTTTAGTATAGCACCTAACCCAATAGGGCCCTGACTGGGCCTCTAGGTGCTACCACAATATAAATAAGGTCCATAAGGGCCTGAAGGATCCGTGACAATTCCAACATACAGGAGCTGGTTCAATCAGCCCTCTACTTCCTCCATTAGTCCCTGATTTGGGCTCTGCACTAATGGAGGGATGAATTGCAACCATAGTTGTCACTGTTCCCTCCACAAAAGTTTCACATGGCAGCCCAGAAATAATGGGAGTAGCCAGCGTGGAGAATTTGGAGCTGCTGAGACATGTTCCCCCTCCAAGATGGCTCAAATATTGAGGGTGCTTTTAAGGGCTGATAATGGCTGTTCACAGTCAGGGGCAGCTCCAGGCACCAGCGCAGCAAGCGCGTGCCTGGGGCGGCAAGCCGCGGGGGGCGGCATGTAGGTCGCTTTGAGGGCGGCAGTCAGGCAGCCTTCGGTGTCGTTTCTGCGGGTGATCTGCCGGTCCCGTGGCTTCGGCGGCGGGTACACCGAAGACGCGGGACCGGCAGATCACCCGCAGAAACGCTGCCGAATCTGCGTCTCCAGCGGATCGCCTGCAGGCATGCTGCCGAAGGCCGCCTGACTGCCGTGCTTGGGGTGGCAAAAAACATAGAGCCGCCCCTGTTCACAGTCATTACGCAGTTCACTCTCCTTGCTCAGTGAGAGCCCCAGGGCCCAGCCATGGGCTCGGTGCAAGTGGAAGTGCTGAAATGCATCAGCTATGGCAGTAATAGTGGTGGGCCAGTGGAGAGCATAAAGGCAAGTCCTCTTGCCCATATGGCCAAAGATCCACAGAATTTGGATCAGTGTTCCGTAGATCCCTGGGACAATGTAGACATAGTCTAAGTCAGACTCTTCAAGCCATATTTGGCTCCTGCTGCTTTAAAAACTTGTGGATTTATTTTTATTTTAAGTCTTCTCTCTGCACCCTTTCTTCTTTATAAGCCCCACAAGAATGGAGTTCTGTGATGGGAGGCCCCAGCTGGAAAAAGTGACAAAATAGCACAGCAGGACACTTTCAAAGTAATGCCATCAACACCATTAAAAAAAAAAATCAGAGTAAAAAGGGAAAGAGAGGACAGGAATAAAAAAAGAAGTGGAAGGTAGAAAGAATGTGGATGGAGAAGGATCTAAAAGTTCAACCATCTAGAAGCCAGCTTAGTAAATAATAATAATTATATATATATAAAATACTTGCCATATAGAAAATCCCTGTTCGTTAGTGAAAAAAATCTCTTTGAGTGAAGAACGCAGCAGGTCTGGTGTCTATCTTCAGAATGCAGCATGACAACAATGGTGCAGGGGTCAACTATTGCTCAACCAGAACAGATGAAATTGACATTTATCATTTGATAGAACAGAAATCAAGGAAGACAAGGTCATTGTAGCAGAACATTTTCACAGGATCAAGGTTTCCTGGTTTGAAAACAATATTCTGGCTGTGACTCAGCATTTCTGAAGCAACCTTGTGGCCTCCGAAACAGTCTCATTCTATTGACTTCTTCTAAGTGAAAACACGACACAAATTCAAAGTAGTATGTCACACCTCTGAAAAACAACATTTTTTCACCCTTAGGGCACGGGTGAGGGAAAACTCCCTAAACACACAGGACCAATCCTCAAAGTTATTTTAGGCGTTGAAAGGCTGAGCATTGCAACACCTAACCCTTAGGTCGCCTATTGCCTAGTTAGGGTGGCCACTCATGTATACCCAGAATACCAGACATTCCTATGAGGGCATGCCAACTGGGGTGGAGCAGTGTGCTCTTCAAAATAGCGTCCCCGCACCTGTGATACTGGTCAGAAACCACATCCAGTTTTGTCTCGGTACTGGACAGGGGACAAACCATTTAAAAACTGGACTGTGGTTTAAAACCAGGCGAATGGCCTGCCTGCATTTAGTGAATCCTCAGTCTTGAGTGTGGCACCCAGGCTCCCCATGCACAGGGAGAATTAGATGCCTAAGAAAAAGCTGAGCTGGGAGCTGTGTAAAATAGCTAGCAGTTAAATGCTGGGGAGGGAGTGGGGAGAAGAGAGGAGCCTAAGCCGCTCTCCTGATGCACCTGGCTGATGGCACCCATCTCTTGTCCTCCCTCCGCTCAGGATCCTCAGATATGAAACTCTATTCTGGAATTAAGCTGTTGACCTGGTTTAGGTGCTTAGGTAGCCCATGGCTGATACCTCTCTCATGCTTAGTCTTCATTTCCCCACGCACTTAGCTGTCTCCTGTGCAGGTACTGTGCTGTCCTCCTTCCCACATTCAGCCCTTCAGCTGCAGGGAGTGATGGGTAACAGGTGTTAAGAATACTCAGAGCATGCCTACAAGATCTGGCCTTGCTGGGGAGACAGGTATTCTAGTTTGAGAATCCTGCATCAGTGGCCCCCAGGGCTTCAGCTTGAGGTATGCCTCTGAGTAGCTTGGTAGTTGTAGGACAGTATCAGCGCTTAAAAAGTTTTGTGAATACTGACCAGCAAAAACTTGTGCCTAGGGGACTTAGGTGTTTACGGGGTTAGGTGGCAGCTGTGAAGTGTTTTTTGAAAGAGTGGTGTCTAGAAGACTTAGGCACCTTCTAAATACAGTACCTTAAGGCTCTGGGTCACATTGTATTGTCCTCTTGTCACTAGGAATGGTTTTTGCATACACAATATGGTCATGAAAAAAGATGCACAACAAATACATTTTGATCTATTTATTGATTGTTTGTGTATCACACTTGCAGCACGCCTGCAAATTAAATCTTATGACTTCTTTTCCCCTGCAGTGGGAAAGAAGCAGAAACTGGTCATGCATAAGATATTACATGCTCTCACACCAAGTATGTTGTTCTTTTGGTTCTTGAACATCTTCACAAATACAAGAATGCAAACCCAACTGGGCTTTAACTACATTTTGTTACTTGCGGAATTTAGCAGCTTAAAGGATTTTAACCAAGTTAACCCACTATTTTGTCATTAGCTTTTTTTTTTTTTTTTTTTTAAGCGATGCAAGTCAGACAATCTTGGTGACTTTTTTTAGTAAAAGATGCGTGGGGATACAAAAAATGTCCAAACACTAACTTCGAAAACAAAGTCTAGAACAATATTTGGGAAATTAAAGGAAAAACCCTAATAATTTAAAAACCACAGTGGCCCCTTCTGCCCTTGTTAGGGAAATGGTCTAAGTAGGCAGCAAAACTAAGTTCGGGACTTTTAAGCAACCAGTGATTTTTGAGTGCTCAACTTGAAACACCTAAGGACACTAGGAGGGAGGGATAGCTCAGTGGTTTGAGCATTGGCCTGCTAAACTCATGGTTGTGAGCTCAATCCTTGAGGGGGCCATTTGGGGATTGGTCCTTTGAGCAGGGGGTTGGCCTAGATGACCTCCTGAGGTCCCTTCCAACCCTAATAATCTATGATTCAGGAAGTGGCCCTGGAAATCAGGGCCTTTTAACATGTTTGTACTTGGACACCCAAAATCACTAGTCGCTGCCCACTCTCCCCAAGCTCAGTTCCTGGGGACAGGACCTGACTCTGAGCATGCTGGGAGGCGGCTCTGGCTTGCTTGGCCACTCTCCCCAGAAACTGAGCCTGGGCGGGGGACAGCCTGCTGCTGTCGCAGCCAGGCACTCTCCCAGTTAGCTGCTGCACTGGGCAGAGTCCCTGGAAGAGGAGAGGCTCTGGCCCCACCTCTTCCCTTCCGGCTCTGACACTGCCCCTTCCTCTCTCCGCCCCTGGCTGGCTGCTGGGGGCACCTGATCCTACTGGAGGATCACTTGACCTTTTGTGCCTCTCCCACGAGTCGCCATTGCCTGGTTAGTGAAAACAGGACCTAACTACTAATGGTTCTATTAGGTGAACTTCTCTTTGGTTTCTCAGTGAACAGTTAAGTCCAAAATTGGTGCTTTCATGGTCACCAGAAACATTCTGCTCTCACTATGGATGAGGAGACCTAATTTGTGTAGCGGAAAAAAGCTACCTTCAAAAAATAGTTAATAGTATTGGTCTATTTTACCAAAAATTCAGTAGGTTACTTAGTATGACTTCTAAAAGAAGTTGAAATGTTTTTAGATAAATATAAACATTTGAAATATATAGGAGTAAGTCCAATATCTGTACAAGGTAACAATGTGCTAAAAGCCCCAGCTCCCATTGAAATGAATAAGGGTTGAAGGAGCTCAGTACCTCCCAGGATTTAGGCCTATCCAAATGTGGCTCTTCAAAAAATGTTGAGTCACTGGAGTAAATCAATGTATTGTAACACTGATTTACCTTAATCTCTTCCTGGCAAGAATCAGATTTGCCTCACAGTACATATTGGGCCAAGTTGTACTCTCAGCTGAATTAGACTGGTGTCAGTGCAGTTACTCCAGTTTAACTCAGAAGAGAATATAACCTGTAAACTTCGATCGTGGGAAAAACTAGAGCAAGGAGGCGAGAAGTAGAAATACAGAGGAGAACAAGCCTATGGCTTACTTCAGGCTGATGTGGAATTTCTGCAAAGTGTCTTGTGCTGCTATACTCAGTAAGTATTTTCAGAGCTGGAACCCTGATTTCTTGTAACCCGTTAGAGGGCATATTACGCAGCTTTACAGCTAAGTACAATATACTTGTTACTTAGCTGCAGGGTAAAACTTGTTCAGATACTTTGATATAACAAGTTGCTGCTGTTGCTTCACCTTCATATAATGCAGCCATTGTGGATTTCACATCAAGATGGCGATGACAGTGAATAAATTCAATCCAGTTATCTACTTGCTACCATCTTCTGTGCCAAGAATTTAATATGCTTCAGTGCATGAAGGAACTTTACAACCAGCTCCCTGAACATATATTCTAGCTGTGCTATCCATGTCACTACAGTTAAAATAGATCAGTAGTTCCATTATAACTTCATATTAGGGATTTATAACTGCCATAAACATATGCAGGGCTAAAACTTTTGCAGACAGGTCTTGGGGCCAATTTTCCTATTACAGAACACAACCCCAAATGTACAGGACTATTAACCACTTGGATGCTATTTTGTAGTACTATAGCAACTTGAGTTTTCTAAAATGCATTTTATAAACCTGTAGCCAAGTGTACCTTAAGCTATTTTGGTACTGAGATTTATTTTTTGAAGTACAAGGTTTGATCCAGAGCCCACTGACGTCAATGGAAAGACTGCCATTGACTTCAGTAGAGTTTGGATCAGGCCTATAGCCATAAAGGTCCTGAAATAGAGCCAACTAAACTCACTGGAAATGTTTTCATTGACTTCAGTGGAGTTTGGTGTAGTCCCTATGTTAAGATTTGCAAGGTGTATATACAGTACATAAAGTATATACAGTAGCTTTGGAACTAAAACCCTGGATCCATAACACTCCTGATGGGGGAGCTTTGAAATCCAGATCTGAGTCTGAACCTACCTACATTTTGGGATATTTGGATACACTGGCCAAATTTTGCTCCAATTTACATATATGCAAATCGGAAGTATCACCACTGAAGGCAATTAATTGAAACCAATGTAACTGAGAGAAGAATATGTGTCAGTGTTTTTACTTGGCCAGTTATTAGAATTGGCTTGGGTTGTGCCCTCTGTGTGAACCTAAGCCAGAGATTAATTTCAAGCTTTCGTGGTTCAGCATGGATTGGGGCCCTCTCTTGTTAACCTTTCTTAATACACACAATTATATCGACATCCTGCTGTTTCTTGCTATGAACTCATATGAGACAACAAGGTCATTCTGCCATTAGCTCCCAGTACATATGTGCACATACCAATGAAAATGGACCTCTAACTATCCATTTTAAAAATGTGGAAGTCAATCTGGTCCATCCAGTACATGTGTTTTAGGACTTTCTAGAACCTTCCCATAGAAATCAAGTACAAACAAGGCTCTGTGTTAAAATGGTCCATAATAAATTGACAAAAGCCAGGAAGGTGCTTAGTTTAGTGCTGTAAATTTGCAGAGTACTGTAAACTGGAAAGCTGAGCCAAAGAAATAAGTTGTCTTCATCAGAGGGCATGCATTGCGATGGCCCAAGCTGGCATAGTACAGAACAATACAATACAGAGACTGAAGAATGGGAAAGTTTAACAGAGTCCCTTGGAGTATCACAGGGCCTCATTAACGTTTACGAATTTATCTTCAACACCCTTGTGAAATACAGAAATATTACTCCCTCTCTTACAGAAGAAAGAACTGAGGCACAAAGATGAAGCAAGTTGCTCAAAGTCACACACAGAGTGGCAGAGCTCAGAACTGAAATCAGCTATCCCAAGTTAAAGCATTAGACTTAGATTGCAAGACCATCACTCTTTCTGTCTTAGCTTAGAAGTTTCTGGCTTTTGTCAGTTTGTCACAGCTTACATTCAATAACAACAACAACAACAACAACAAAAAACATTATGCAAAATACACACTATTGTAAGTAGTTTCTATGTCCTTGTCTTAAAACTTCAGTTGTGGTTGTCTGGCTATTTTAGAGAGGAGCTCAAGTTGCAGAGCTTGATTCCCCAGTAGCATAGGCTATTCATATCTGGGATTTTGGTTCCATCCATGAGAGAGAGAGAGAAGATCCAGCTGTCTAGTTCCATCTGAATCTGGACTTTAGGGTCAAGCTCATCTCTAGTGATTTTACTTGCTACACGGGGAAACTTCCTCCAAAAAGCAAGGAAGACAATGAATGGAAGTTATAAGCACAGAAGAGACTCAGGGCTTGGCTACACTTGCGAGTTACAGCGCAATAAAGGAGCCCCGGGCACCCTAGCTCACTCCCCGTCCACATTGGCAAGCCACGTAGAGCGCTCTGACTCCGCGGCTACAGCGCTGCTGGTACTGCACCTCGGCGAGAGGAATAATGTTTGCTGCGCCTTGGCTACAATGCCCGGGCGTCAGTGTGAACAAGGTGTTGCCTTACTGCGCTCTGATCGGCCTCCGGAAATGTCCCATAATCCCCTTAAGTCAAGTGGCCACTCTTGTCACTGTTTTGACTCACTGTAGGAATGCGGAAATGCCCTTTCAAAGCTCCGTTTCTGACAGCCCGCATGCAAGCCGTTACTGTGGAATGCTGTGTGAGAGCGAGAGAGGCGGGGGGGAGGAGAGGGTCTGCTGCTGTCTGAACTTACAAGACAACATGCTGACATGCTCTCAGCCCCCCCAAACCCCACTCTCTCTCCCCCCACATACACACAACACACTCCCTGTCACACTCCACCCCACCTCTCCCATTTGAAAAGCACGTTGCAGTCACTTGCATGCTGGAATAGTTGCCCATAATGCAACATTCCCAATGCCGCTGCAAGTGCCGCAAATGTGGCCACCCGCCAGTGCGCTTGCAGCTGTCAGTGTGGACAGACTGCAGCGCTTTCCCTACTGCACTCTCCGAAGGCTGGTTTAACTCAAAGCGCTCTACACCTGCAAGTGTAGCCATGCCCTCAGTGAAGAACAATTGTTAATGTTAAATACAAACATCAGTGCAAACCACACAGAGGGCTTTTTTATTTGTTAGTATTTTCATATTTTCTCTAAAGTGGTCATAACGCTGAAATTTTAAAGGCAGGCATAGTCACAACCTTTGGCCAAAAATGTAATCAAATTTAAAGATGTAAATTCACATATGGAATCTGCATTTGGTGGAGTTTCCATTGGTCCGACATATAAGCATGCAGACTGCTTTGTCTCTGTGTAGGATCAATGTCCGTTAAAGTCAACAGATGCTTCCTTCTTTTTTACAATATTTTTTTCAGCACTGTGCTTGTTTCAAAAAAGGACCAGATTCCAAAGTTGTTACATTGTTGGGATAAAAGGCTTGCTTAGCGTGCTTTAAAATGCCTTGAAGTTGGAACTGTTTTTTAAAAAAACCTATAAATCTGTGTCCCTAAAGGCCAGGACCTAAATATTTAAGCACCTAAATAAGTGGCCTGATTTTCAAAGTTGGTGAGCACTACAGCTTCCCTTGACTTCAGTGGGATTTTTAAATGCTCAGCACCTCTGAAAATCAGGTTACCCTTATTTAAGTGCCTAAAACCAAAAAACTGTTAACTAAAAATTGTGGCGTTGGTACCTAATGTTATGCACCCAAACTTGAAAAATGTGACCAATAAGAATAAGTTTGAAGAACACTGATTTTCTTGTTGAGAACTGCTCAGTGTTCATTCACCATGGTTGCAATCGATGTCGCATCTGAATCTACAACTGATTAGTTTTTAATGGCGCGACAAGGTGGATCAGATAATATCTTTTATTGGACCAACGTCTGCTGGTGAGAGAGTCAAGTTTTTGAATCACATAGAGCTGCTCTTCAGGTCTGGGAACGGTACTCTGAGCGTCAAAAATTTAAATTCATTACTCAGCTAGACACTAAAAATCATGGACTGAACAGAGACACTGGATTTATGGCTTATTACAACAATCTGTAACCCACTAACCCCCCCTTTTTGTCCTATGACTGCAGAAGTGTTAATGGGTCACTCTACCTTAAATGGTCTCTTAGCATATGTGCTAACTATTTATGAAAAACAATCTGTTCCACCTTGCATTTTGCTGAGATGCTGGGAGTACCTTTCCCACCAGAGCTGAAGAAGAGCTCTGTGTGGCTCAATAGCTTGTCTCCCTCACCAACAGAAGTTGGTCCAATGAAAGACATTACCTTACCCACCTTGTGTGTCTAATATCCTGGGACCGACATGGCTACAACTACACTGCATACAACAGTGTTTAATAAGTATTTAGTAAATTGCTATGCTGGACAAGGCTAATCAGCTATTAACCAAGTAGTTAGTGACACGCTACTTCTTGCAACAGAAGCTCTATGACATAATCTTGAACAAATGAAATTAGATAGCCTAAAAGTGCACAACTTTTTTGTTTTTGAAGCAGTGAGCTTTAGATTGACTGTTCTGTGCCTTCTAGAGAGGACTCACTTTCTTCACAGGTTTTCAGCAAGCCACTTTATGTAGCTGTCCCTGGTCCGATGTCCTGAAGAGAAATTGGTAGGCCAAATAGTAAAGATCATGCAGCCATGAAAGCAGTCATCAAAGTGATCAAGTGTGACCTCCACACCTGTGCTCTCCAACCGTTTGGCATACATTATTCCATCATCTCTCAGGACATCATTTTCGCAAGTCAGGATGTAGGTCTTTGGCTGAAGCTGGAAAATTTCTTTTTCTGCAAGCAATGGAGCTGCGCGTATGTCAAGTAGTGCAGGTATTTCCTGGATGATTTCGGCCTTCCCTGTGGGTTGTATCACAGGTTTGTAATTCTTTTTGAACGTCGAAGGCAGGAGAGAAGTCCAGTTCAGACGTCCCCTGAAATAAACAGCCTGGCTTACGTCCAGGGAAGTGTGGTTGTTGATCAGCATTGAGGAGGCAAAGTCATAGTTACCATTGAAATAGTCTATCCAAAACTTCACCATGACGAAGCGAGGAAGAACAGGCATGTCAGTGTTCTGCTGGTATGAAGGAGTGTTAAAGTCCAATGCCTGAAGGACTGGATAGATTAAAGCCTGCAGCTTCAGTTTGTTGGTCACACTGTCATCTAGACTAAGCTGTAGGAAAAACACAGAACAGAATCCAGACTGTAAAAAAGCGGTCATTGCTTATGCTGTGTCTGATCCTACATCACTGGTTCCACAATTCATTCCCCCAAGAGGAGAGAAACCACCATTTGGTGTTTTATGGACAAATGCTCTGCTGGTGTAACTCAGCTGCAGAAAATTTTGCTCTTAGTCTGGAATATTAACAGTCTAGATCTGATTCTGTTCTCACCTGCACTGCTTTTACACCAGTGATTTCAATGGAGTCATAGCTGATTCACACCAGGGTAAGTGAGAATAAGGCCATGTCTACACTAGCCAGCTTACAGCGGCACAGTTTTACTGATGCAGCTCTATGCAGATGGGAGAGAGCTCTTCCGTTGACATAATAAAACCACCTCAATGAGCGGTGGTAGCTATGTTGGCAGGAGAAGCTCTCCCGCCGACATAGCGCTGTGCACACTACCACTTATGCCGGCAAAACTTATATCGCTCAGGGGTATGTGTTTTTCATGCCCCCGAGCAACATAAGTTTTGCCAGCATAAGTGGTAGTGTAGACATGGTGTAAGACATGCCATTTCCAAAAAAGGGATGCTCTCCTGGGTACTAGTCCTAAAGAACTGACTTGCTTTGGTAATTGCCCCTTACTGATTGATTAATGGTAATTACCCTTATTAAGGCTGCCTTAAAAATTCCAACCAGATCAAATTCAGACTAATTTAGATTAGAAATACATATGGTATGAACAGCAGGGAAAATAGATTTTCCCTACAATTGAATTCTAACTCTTCTGTTAAATTGTCTTCCTGTGAGGAAAAAATGCCATTTCATTAAAAAAAATTATTTCCCCTTCATTTGTATTAAAAGAAATAAGGTCATTTTCAAAGATGGGCAGTTGCAAAAATTGCTTATTCACAAAATAGGGAACTGAATTTATGAATTATGCATTTAGATGCCCACTTAGCCACTTATGCAGGCAAATAAAGGATTCACTAGCACAGTGGGTAAAGGTTGGTACCTAAATTGCACTTTTAAAATCTGGCCCATAACAACTTATAAAAGCAGTAAGACATTCTAGCGCTGCTTGATTCAGAAATAACTGACAGGTCTTAACTTATGTAAAATATCTACCAGCTGGCTTTCACAGTGAACCACTACCATTCTATCTCTAAAGCTAGTCTGTCACTTTGCGATGATGCAGCACAAATAATCTGTCTACACATGTGCACTGCTGGAATATGGATTGTTATTGTGATAGATACAGGCAGTGGATGTTACCTGCTGGCACACAGCAGCAGCCAAATTTCCTCCTGCGCTATCACCAGAAATTGCAATTCGACCTGGGTCAACTGAGTATTTAGCTAGGATGTCAGACCGCAGAAAATACTTCGTTGCACGTAAAGTATCGTGGAATTGCTCAGGAAAATGAACCTCTGGTACCAGCCTGTACCTACAAAAGAAGAAAGAGGCTTACATAGGATAATCATTATACACAGAAAATGTACTTTTCTAGCAGGATTATTATGTGCTATCAGGTGGATAGTAAAATGCAGAAATAACTTAGTTTAAATATTATGGTTGAAATATGAAACATTTAACACTTAAACAGTATTTAACTACCTACATGTTGTTATTACAACTCTAATTCTGAAAGAGTGATGCTAACCCACTGAATATGAATAAATTAGGAAATTGTTAAGTGGAACTTTTATGTTATCTCCCAATAGAGGATCTCAAAATGTGAGGATTCATTCATTAATGTTTTTATCACTACATCCGTAAAAAGCAGGTGGTAATATCTGCTTGGTGTGGAGGCGGAATACCCCTGCTTAGCCCACATGGGTAAGGGTAAGCCAGGTGTTCCCAATAGAATAAGGATACAAAATCAAAGTTATGGAGTTCCCTGTCCCTTGCATTTGTAATTATAGTTAGTGGAAACATTTAACTCAGCTACAGCATATGCAACATGAAATGAATGTGGGCCAGGAATAATAATAATACCTAGCTCATATCTAGTGTTTTTCATCAAAAGATCTCAAAGTGCTTTACAAAGGAAGTCTTTACAGTGGGGGAAACTGAGGCACGAGTGAAATGACTGTCCCAAGAGCATCCAGCAGGCCAATGGCTGAGCCGAGAATAGAATGCAGCTCTCCTGAATCCCAGTGCAATGTTGTATCAGCTAGCCCTCCTTGGTCTTCAAAAAACAGTGGGAGATGAATGATTCTTCAGTCATTACTTAAGCCCTTGGGGGTTTCAGGGTTTCTCTAGAGCTGTGTAAATACCATTGACCCAAATTGAAATTGGGGGAGGGGGTTTTTGATGAATCAGGATGAAAAGTTAAAAGTTTTTCAGTATCTTGAAAGCTTTCTCAGGACAGGAAAAAACTGTTCGCCATATACCTGAAATGTTCAGCTTAATTTATTAGAATAATAGAGATGCAGGGCTGGCAGGGGCGTTGAGATGTCATCAAGTCCATCCCTCTGCACTGAGACAGATTAAGTATACCATCCCTGACAGGTGTTTGTCCAACCTGTTCTTAAAAACCTCCAATGATGGGAATTCCACAACTTCCCTTGCCATCAGCGGCAATAGAAAAGCTACTCTTTTCTCCAGTGTTCACAGCAAGAGAAGAGTCTAGTTTCTTTTATTTTCCCTGTTAGGATTGTTGTGAGCAACTGGCCATTCCGAGCAGTCTTTTCTGATCAGTTTGCAGCCGAGGCAGAAGTCAGCATTTGTTGTCTCCCAACTTGTGAACCAAATCAGAATGGTGGTATTATGTGCAACTTGTGGTGGTACTGGTGCCAGTAGGTGGGGTTGTAATATAAATGTGTCTAACTGCACCGGTTGGAAATGTAATGTTTCCAGACATTTTAGACCCGCAGAAAAAAACTGTCAACTCCTCCACTCAGGAAGCTAACAGGATAGCCTTGGACATTGTTTCCTAAAGTTGTGGCTTTTACAGAAAACACCCTCAGAAAGTTACTCTTAATCAGTCAGCCTTTTGTTCTCTCTCCCCAAAGTGATCTATTGTATTTAGCAACAGAGGGTCCTGTGGCACCTTTAAGACTAACAGAAGTATTGTATTTAAAAATCTCACAGGCCCTGCAAACTTGGTTTTGTTCCTGGAGTAGTCTTCGGCTGATACTGCAAGCAGGATGCTGCTTGGAAGCTACACCATCCTCAACACTGGGGTACCAGGAGTCTGGCTGATGGGTAGACGTGGGGTTGTGATGACCCTTTCTCTGTTGTGGGATTAATTTGAGGCTTGCAAATCAGGCTGAGTCTTTTGACCATGCTTTTTCCATGGAAAGTCCCCCTACTGTCAGATGGGCAGCTGATTAAAAAACACCTTCAAAACTTGCTCCCTTCTTTATCATGCCAGCTGGCAACAGCAACACGTGCCCTTGTGTCTAATAATAACAATAATAACTAGCTCTTATATAGTGCTTTTCATCAGTGGATCTCAAAGTGCTTTACAAAGATCAGTACCATTATCCCCATCTTACAGATAGGGAAACTGAGGCACAAATAGGTGAGATAACTTACCTATGGTCACCCAGCAGACTAGTGGCACAGCCAGACATAGAATCCAGGTCTCCTGAGTTCCAGTCTGCTGCTCTATCCACTAGGCCACACTACCTCAGTAGGCTGTTTTTGCAGTTCTTATTCTCTTAAACCTTGTATAGTTTAGTATGTAAAGGTGTGTTGTTAGAATGTTAGCTAACATGTGCTAACCAAAATGAAGGCCTCAACTCTACCAGCTTAGCATACGTTAGAGGCAGTGTGTCTTGTCTACACTAGCTAACACCCTTTTAAATTCTAGTCTAGACACGGCCTTAACTTTCAGCCTGCTTAGGATGCAACTGTTGTACCTGCTCACAGATTTGATCTCACTAATGTTGCCTTGTGAGGTTTATTGAATATAATGTGGTGGATTGACTAACACTCTTAAATGCGATCTCCTGTATCCAGTATAAGAATTGATTCATCGTGAAGCACACGCCTTTGCATAAAACCAACATGTGCCATACTAGAGCATACTCCTATATTCTACTGACTGACTGTTTTGCATCCAACAGAAATTATATGCGCAAAATAAATTTCAGGCATAATATTGAGATTAATAAGAAGTTTTTCAAATTCTTAAAACTATTTAGGCTTTAGAAAGCAATCTGTGTATTACATCAGATAAAGTAAGATATGATAGGCCTTTGGGAATCCCCTGTGCAACTGGGTAACAGATTGGGTATGCAACATTCAAGTGAGAAAATGTGCAATTAAACTAATGAGAAATCAAATTAGACTGCACTGAGTACAAAAGGCTTGATTGACAGAGATAATGGTTGGGTAGAGAAGACAAACAGCTTGCCAAAACAGGCAGAATTACAGCATCATAAACAAGAAAAGGAATAATAAGGGACATTTCAATATTGTGATAGCCACTTGTCTGCAATGGCTAACATCTTGCTCATTTATTTTTGTGTTTATTAGAGGAGACAATTAAAAGGAGCTGGAAACAACTACACTTAAATTATATTGGAATGAATATTATACCAGTAAAATCAATTCTGCATAATGAGGCTGTAATTTGATCACGAAAATTGGGAAATAATCTCATTAATTCAGTCACTGGCCCCCCTCTTCTGTCAACTTTAATATTTTCATTTACAAAAGAAAAGTGCTTAATGCAACCACTCAAATTTCCCTCTTCTGGTTTATTACAGTGGCCCATTAATGTACTTAGCAACTTAGAGGGTTGTTAAACTAACTGAGGAGACTCCATAAAGTAAAGAGAAGGCCTGAATTCGCCACTGCCTCGTGCAAAGTGTGGGGCAGTTATCAGGTGAGGCACACATACTGGCACAGTAATCTCTACACTTGTGTTTAATACCATCACCCTCAGTGAAGGCTCTGCCATCATGATATTTTATTGATCACAGAAAAAACTGTTGGTAAGAAACCTGACCACCGTGAGCATACCTTTTGTGCTATTACTCTTTATAATTCTCAAGTTACATACATTTTACCCTTAGATATTTACCCTTGACTGATCTAGTCTGCCTTTCAATCTGTCTGCTCAGTTCCTTATATTCTCTCCTACATTCTTCTATCCCAAGCTATTCTCTTTCACTCTGCATCATTTTTCCACTAGCTCAAGCACCTACCCCATGGAGCAGTCCGACAGTGACATTTCAGAATGTGTGCTTTGGTGGTTTTGAGCGTAACAGTTTTCATTTTACCTCCGTTTGTTGGGATTGTTCTATTGTTCTCCTTCACCTGTGCCAATGACTCAAACCCATTCTGGACTGAAGTTATATAATGGTCGTTGATTTCGGATAAGTCCAAATGTTGACTGTCTTATGTTTAAGTTTTAATTTTGTTTCAGGCTAACAGCTGATGGTCTGACCCAGTCTGCACTCAGGAAAGTCTGTGTTCATTGTGTACTTGATCTCCAGTATAGCTGTATCATTACATAGTTGATTTGGTTCTTTGTGATACCGTCAGGTAACCTCCATGTGTGGACAGAAAAAGACTAATGCCTATGTTAGAAATATTATTTGAGAGCAGCAGATTCCGATGTCAGAAATCAACACATGCAAACTTATGTACTTTGCTCACATTAGGCGTAGAGATGGCAATAACCTTGAGAAAGTTATTATGGAAGGAATGGTGGAAGGTCATTGTAGCAGGGGATGACAAGTGAGGAAATGGATGGTGTGCAGCAGATCACTGTAAGGTCAGCATGAAGTTAGCGATGGCTTGTGAAGACTTCCAAAAATTCTGTTCTGATGTCACCAGTATTCAGACATGAATAAATGGATGTACTTACTTTAAGTGTTCGGGTGAGGTTAGCTCAATGTATCAAGTGTCTGTTTGTGGAGGAGAGGGCACAAACTGCATGTTTTAGTTAAGCAACAGTGGTAAAAATCAGCTGCCACTTGAAGTTCTATACCATACTTTAATACAACTTAAATGCTGGTTTCTAAAAGGACCAGAATTATCCTTAGTTCAAATCTGCCTCACAAATCTCAACCTCCTGCTGGGAAGCACAATCACAGTGACCAGTGAGAGAGACAACAGTCCCACCCACTGACTGGAGAGATTGAGGGATAGGTATTTCTCTCTTCCTTCAAAAGATGAGGGGGTTTGTGTGTGTATATAGAAAGTGTGTCTGTGTTTGTATTGTGATCTCAATCCTGCAAGCACTGATGCACATGAGTTACCGACTCATCTGAGTAAACCCACAGTTTTTAATAGGACTACTCGTATGAATATGTTAGCAAGATTGTGGCTTTTTAGTTCCAGTTAAAGTGGCTTCCCCTCGCTCCCGTTTTACTATGTACTTTTAAATGTCCAGTACAATTAAGGGTGCCATTATCTCTTATAATTAGAAAAGTATTCAAATACCATTCTAATCCACTGTCATTGAGAAGGACACAAAATATCAAGTCCTGCTAAAGAGACCTTTTTCAAATGAAAACCTTTTAAACAAGTCACGACAAAGAAAAAAGCAATTAACTAATTCATAATGATCTATATTTCTACATACTTTAAGATTTTGTTGATTACTCACTCAATTGAGACAATTACAGCATTCAGAGATTCTGCCATGATCCTGCAGAGATTGTTATAGAAGCTTGTTCCTGGGAATAAGAGGACCAAATGTTAGTGAAAGACAGTAAATTTTGTTAATATGCATATTGCACACAGCTCTACATATCTTTAGATTCATAAGAAAAACAGCAAGCACTTATATTCAATCCTGTAAAAAACAAACAACCCCCTGACATTATAATAGACACTCATTATTATCAGTAAATCTTTATGCAAATGTAAATAAATGGAATGGAATGCAGTCAGTGTATAACAGCAGGTACCATGATCTAGTGGAATGAACACAGTTTGTGTCTTAGCAGTTTGTGCACTTTCTTCCTGGCTTTGCCATCAACTTATTGTGTGACTTTGGGCAAGTCACGTCACCTCTCTGCCTCAGTTTCACTTACCGCTACCTAACCGCATTGGGCTGTTCTGGGGATTAGTGTCTGAAAAATGCTATTTTTGTGCTAGTCGTTGTACATGTGTTCATTATATTATGCATGCTGGCCTCTAAACTTGCAGTTTCTACTCAAGTTAGTAGTCCTATTAAAGTCAATGGGACTGCTCACCTGAGTCAAGGCAGTAGGTTCAAAGCCGTCTTATTTCTCAGGGTACTCATTTTCTCTAATTCTATGCCTCTTCAGTTACTGAATAGGTATTTCATGGTGGTGGAGAATATAACAATGTATTAAGCATCTCTTTAAAGTACACAGTCTTGAGATTTAATATTTAGCAATAATATTTCTGCCACTAACGTTTACATCTTAAACTGCAATAACGTGTTTAGAGTTACAGTGATCTGAGTGAAGCACAGTAATTCTGAAGCAGACGTTCTGCCCCATGGGAGTGCTATGCAAGTTACTACAGAACAAGTGCAGCTGACCACGTTCTATAAAGCATCACTAACAGCTGCCTATGACAGGTCTTCCTGAAGGGTCTTGTGACCAGCCCTGCACTGGGCCACCGGGGGCGGATCAATCATTGTGACTCAGGAGGCCACGTCCCCTCTTCCCTGCCGTTCATGCTCCAAGTGGAGAAACTCAGATAAAAGGAGGCAGGCCAGTCGTGGGGGGTGGGGCTGGCTCCTGTAGAAGTACCTGCAGTGCCCCTGGCGGTAAAGCCCAGGGACCGGGAGGGACTACCTGCCAGATGACTCGCCGGCTGCAGAGACCACCGTGGAAGCCAAGCTGCCTAAACTACGCCCCCGCCCAGAGAGACGTGAGACCTATAGCCTGATTGTTTGCTTTGCCCCACCCCGGGGCTGCAGCCTGTTTGCTGCTTCGCCCGGCCCATGGGGCTAATTCCCTAGTCTGTTTGATTGTTTACTGCCCCAGCCACAAAGCTGCCGGGCTATAGACTAATTGTTTACTTTGCCCCATGCAGGGGCTGCAGCTTGCTTGCTGCTCCGCCCTGACCAGGGAGCTAATTCCACAGACTGTTTGATTGTTTTGCTGCTCAGAATCCACAGATCACCCACGTAACGGGGAAGCCCACGACCGAGTGGCGGAGTGGACTACCCCCATACTGGACTGATGGTGGCACCCCAGCTTGACCAGCAAGGCCGCGCCATCCCACGGCTAATTGGGAGAATTTTGTGAGAACAGAAAGGCAGAGGAATTTTTAATGGGTACAGTTACTAATTATGGGCCAAATATGCTGGCATTTCCAAAAGTGCCTAAGTGACTTAGGCACACACTTCCAACTGAAAGTCAAAGGCACCTCTGACAATCCCACCCATAATGGCTCTTCACACTAAAACTGTCATAGGGCTAAGCAGTAATTAAATCTGCACCTTTCAACATACAGTATGCTTTATTATCCTCTTGGAGTGTCCGTGGCAGCACAGAAGATGAAGAGGGCATGGCCTTCAATCTTCACCCCAACCATGCAGATCTTTAGGACACCCACAGGGAGTGTTTGCGCTCAGAGCTCCACAGTGAAGATTCTACTCCCTGACAATAGCATGGCTGGATTAGTGGCCAGGCTATCATTCTCTACAGCTGCGCACTACCTTCCACATTCATAGCATGTTAACTTAACATGGCTTTAGGCAACTTTGACGTCCACGGCAGTTTTCTGCTAAAAAAAACGCACTGGTTTTCTAAAGGACCAGGCCATGCAAAGTGCTTGGTCTCCACCTCCCTCTAGCTGCCTCTATCCCCTGCAGTTGCACATCACTCCAAATACGTGTAATTTAGAGCTAGTCAAAAAAAATGGGAACATTTCCATGAAAAGCTTCAACATTTTCAACTAGCTATAAGGTGATTCATGCAGAAGGATAACCTGCTGTCTTGGGCTTAGGCAAAATATATCATGTAGCCATCAGTCCGTAATCATCTGGTCAGTGTTTACTTTCCTCCATGGCATGCAACACAGAGACCATGGTGACCTACACCAGTGGTTTTCAAACTGCAGGTCATGACCCAGTACTGGGTCGGGGGATGTAAGGCACTGGGTCGCGGCAGCTGTGGTCAGCACCGCCGACCAGGCCGTTTAAAGTCCTGTCGGCTGTGCTACCCGGCTAAGGCAGGCTAGTCCCTACCTGTTCTGACACCGCGCTGTGCCCCAGAAGCAGCCAGCAGCAGGTCTGGTTCCTAGGCGGGGGGGGCCACAGGACTCCGCGTACTGCCCCCACCCCGAGCACTGGTTCCTGGCCAATGGGAGCTGGGGGGAGGGGGGGGCGGGGAAGAGGTGCCTGCGGGCAAGAGCCACGCAGAGCCACTTGCGCGCCTCTACCTAGGAGCCGGACCTGCTGCTGGCCGCTTCCGGGGCGCAGCGCAGTCCCAGGACAGGCAGGAAGCCTGCCTTAGCACCCCTGCTGTGCTTCTGACCTGGAGCCGCCCAAGGTAAGTCCGCGTCCCAACCCCATGCCCCAATCCCCTGCCCTGAGCCCCCCGCAAATCCAGAGTCTCTTCCTTCACCCCAACCCCTCATCCCCAGACCCTGCACTCCCAGCCAAGAGTTCTGACGCCCTCCCGCACCCTGAACCTCTCATTCCCGGCCCCATCCTGCACCCCAACCCTCTGCCCCAGCCCTGAACCTCTCCCACACCCCAAACCCCTCATCCCCAGCTCTGTTGGGTTGCGGGCATCAACAATTTTCTTCAACTGGGTCGCCAGAAAGAAAGTTTGAAAACCACTGACCTACATCAACTTGGTCATGAAGGAGTCCCCATAAATAACTCTCTTCTCTTTTCAGTATGTGTTTAAAATAAGCTGCTGATTCTTTTGCAGCCATGTGCTGATAAAACATGCGCTTGTTTTCTGTTTCAGGATTACTTCCCCCTCCCCCCCTTATGGCGAGAGTTGGAACAGTTACTATAGCCCCAGGATTCCAGCTCTCATTAGGTTCAGACATGTCTCAGAGAGCAAAACTCTCAGCTTCTGGGTGGGAGAAGAGCTTTTAGTTACACTGAACCTGCTGTGATGAGAACATATCATAATCCACTCTAATTAATGACAGACACATACTTGCACTTGCCAAAGCCCATCCTCCTCCATGGATGTAAACGACACTGCGCTTTAGTGTTTCGTCTTGCTTTGGAGACGGTTCAAACACTCTGACTTCCACTCCATCAAAAAGGGCATCTGTTATCTTAATGTGTTCAGAGGACGAGGGCTCCAGCTTGTCAAAAGTACCAATCACATAATTCAGAACTCTCAAGTGATGGCTGAGTCTTAGACAGTGAACCAGGTTGCACTAGGGAGAAATTGAGGAGTGAGGGGAAAAAATAATTTGTTACTCACAGGCTTATCCTACTATGTTGCATGAAATATCCTTGCAATTTTCTTCAAAAGACAGTATCTGTAACTAGACAGGCAACAGCACTTAACACCCATGAGGGAATGATATCAAAGCCTTCCAAAGTTATATTGTGACAAAACTGTGCACCCCTAGAAATTCTCAGGGCATGTCCACACTACAGAAAGAGACCCATGGAAGTGAATCTCAAAAGCTGGGTCAACTGAATTGTGCTCCTGGGGCTTGCACTGCGGGGCTAGAGAGCAGTGTAAGTTGTTTGGGCTTGGGCTGAAGGCTGAGCCCTGAAACTCAGCGAAGGAGGTGGGTCTCAGAGGCTAGGCTCCCACCCAAACATCTATGCTGCGTGACCCCAAGTCAGTTGACCTGGGATCTGAGACTTGCTGTCCCAGGTCTTTCTGGCAGTGTACACATACCCTTAGTTGTCTTAATATATATTTTGAAAAAACAAAGCACTGTGAGCACTTGGAAGATCAAGATGGCAGTGGGTTAGAACTGAGACACACCTATTTGAAAAGCACAGTTAGATTGAAACAGAATCCTCAGGAGTGGGTAGCACCATAGCAGTGGTTCTCAACCTTTCCAGAGTATTGTACCCCTTTCAGGAGTCTGATTTGTCTTGCATACCCCCAAGTTTCACCTCACTTAAAAACTACTTGCTTACAAAATCAGACATAAAAATACAAAAGTGTCACAGCACACTATTACTGAACAATTGCCGACTTTCTCATTTTTTACCATATAATTATAAAATAAATTAATTGGAATATAAATATTGTACTTACATTTCAGTGTATAGTATATAGAGCCGTATAAACAAGTCATTGTCTGTATGAAATTTTAGTTTGTACTGACTTCGCTAGGTCTTTTTATTTAGCCTGTTGTAAAATTAGCCAAATATCTAGATGAGTTGATGGACCACCTGAAAGCCCTCTGCATACCCCCAGGGGTATGTATACCCCTGATTGAGAACCACTGCACCATAGGACTCTTAGAACTGTGTCTCAATTTCTTCCAGTAGAGGGCAGTAATGCACATATACAGTAGTTATTTTGTTATATTATTACAGTTAATTTCTGCATTTCTCATAGTGTATTGGGAAAGTTTAGGTGTTAATAAAATCCCATAACCACAAACTTTTCTACACTTCCAGTGAAAATATGAATCCTAAAGATCCAGATTTTCTTCTACTGACTTTACTAGTCTGAATTGCATCACCTAGTAAAGCCTAGACTGCCCCCTCTTGGGACCCCCCCGCCCCTAACTGCCCCCTGGAACCCACCTCCTATCCAACCCCCCTGTTCCCCATCCCCTGACCGCCCTCTGCCCCATCCAACCGCTCCCTTTACTAGTCTGAATTGCATCACCTAGTAAAGCCTGCCTTCCTTTCTACAAGCTGAAAGAGTGTGAGTAGCTCACTCAATTGGGGCCTGTGCCTCAGTTTACTCTTCCCTAAACTGACCGCAATACCTGCCTGTAGGGATAGTGATTGTGATGCTTGATTCATGTTTAAAAAGCTGTGAAATCCCTGGAGAAAAGGTGCCATAAGTGTATTCTTCTTCTCCTGTATAAATGATTCATCCTGAAGTACAAATCTTTTCACTTTCAGTACGTTTCTTCAAGGAAAAATCTCAATTACTGAAAACAAGACTGAGAGCAGGGAGTTTGTGACTGAGAGGCAGGAATTGATCTCAAGGGAACATGGTGGTGCTTGCTAATCAACCCATCTGTGTTTTCTGACCGAATGTTTAGCCTCCTAGGATGAGATCAGAGCACTAGAAGCAGAGTGGGCTGGGAATTTATTTCCACCCACAGAGCCCTTTGTTGTGATTCAACAAGAAAACTAGCACTGGCCTAACTTTTTACCTATATATGGGCTTCAGGGACGTCTATGCTGCAGTTGGGAGGGTGCTCCCAAGTGCGGGTAGACGGCCATACACTAGCTCCGCTTGAGCTAGCGAGCTAAAAATAGCAGTGTGGCTGTGGCAGCACAGGCAGAAGCTCTGGCAAACCCACCCAACTGACTGGGGACATAGTCAGGTGCCTCGCCTGAGCTCCTGTCCATGGCCACACTGCTACTTTTAGTGCACTAGCTTGACTAGAGCTAGAGCATGTCTGTTTACCTGGACTGGGAAGCACGTTCCCAGCTGCAGCGCAGACATACCCTCAGGATGCAATTCTGGTATTTGACCTCTTGTACTTTGTTTATGCATCTTGCCCAGAGAGTATAAAGGACCTACTACTACCAGCTAAGGGAGATCCCCTTCAGCCAAAAAGGTAGAGAACTGTTTCCCAGTGTACGTATGATTTATATAATAATTGTGCTTGCAGAGTATAATATTTTTTCCATGCATGCTGTGAAACAGGGTTGGGCAAACTTTTTGGCCCCAGGACCATTGCGGTTGCAAAACTGTATGGAGGGCCGGGTAGGGAAGGCTGTGCCTCCCCAAACAACCTGGTCCCCATACCCTATCCGCCCCCTCCCACTTCCCGCCCCCGACTGCCCCCCTCAAAACCTCCGACCCATCCAACCCTCCCTGCTCCTTGTCCCCTGACTGCCCCCTCTTGGGACCCCCCCGCCCCTAACTGCCCCCTGGAACCCACCTCCTATCCAACCCCCCTGTTCCCCATCCCCTGACCGCCCTCTGCCCCATCCAACCGCTCCCTGTCCCCTGACTGCCCCCAGGGACCCCCGCCCCTTATCCAACCCCCTGGCCCACTTATCATGCTGCTGAGAGCAGCATGTCTAGCTGCCACACTGCCCGGCCAGAGCTAGACATGCTGCCGCTCTGCTCGGCAGGAGCACACAGTTCCACCGCCCAGAGCACTGCCGTGCGGTGGCATACCTGCGGGGGGGACGGGATGTGCGGGGGAGGGGCCGGGGGCTAGCCTCCCGGCCGGGAGCTCAGAAGCTGAGCAGGACGGTCCTGCGGGCTGGATGTGGCCCGCGGGCCATAGTTTGCCCACCTCTGATGTGGAAGATCCAAGAGGGGATGGGGAAGGGATATATCAGGCCAAACCACCCAGTGCACTATGATAATGAGGCTACTAGTGGGCATTTAAAAAAAAAAAAGATGGGTTGGAGGTGAGGTCTTTTCACTATTTTGGAAGGCTGACCACCTGTCCTGGCTGAGGCATATTATAAACCAGGGAGGAGTCTGCGCCCTTTTATAATTATTCCCAGCAAGTCAGAGTGTGGAGCTGGGAGGTAAGGGGAATGGTTACCAAAATCCATGGGAGCCTGATACCCAGTAACATTAGAGAAAGTGTCAGAAGTGATATTTTACTTGTGACTAGATCATGGATAAAATTTTCAAAAACACCTAAGTGACTCACAAGTCTAAGGGCTTGTCTGCTCACAAAAGTTTTACCTCTAACTATACTGGTGCAGTTGCAGCAGTAAACACATACCTTCAGTGTGGATGCCATTATACTGGTATAAAGGTCTTTTATATGGTATAGCTAATCCTGTATGGGAAGGGGGTTTAGTTATGCTGGTATAAGGCATCTTTATACCAGTAAGACTGCATCCACACTAGGGGTTGTACTGGTATAACTTCAAAAAAATCACTAAAATAATCACTCCTCCTTGCCCCCAATCAAAATAGTTATACCAGAATAAAAACTGGGAGGAGACCATGTCTCATTGGAGGGGGAAAAAAATCAAAGGTCATTTAGGCTCCAAAGTGCCATCTGGAAATGGGTTTTAATACTACTAAGTGTTAATCTTTTGCTGCTTTCCCAATTCATTTTAAGGATGTGTATTTCACTGATGGTTAATAAAAAACAGTCATTTTTATTTACTACATCTCTGCACTGTTATTTTCCCTGGTCACTTTCCAGTGGTAAGCCTGGGAGCCTGTTACTGCAAGCTACAGTGTCAAAGCTTTCGGAGGATGGATAGTTTAACAGAAGCACACTATTCCCATAAACACAGAGAGGTAAAGCCCATCTTTTTGTTCTGTATATGTACAGCACCTAGCACAATGGGGGCCTCGTCCATGACCAGGACTCTTTGGCGCTATGGTAATATAAATAATATTTCAGAGGAACTCCATTGAAAGAAGGATTTGTTGCATGACTGCAGATTCCTTGTCGTGGAGGTTTTATTTCTTTGGGGCCATAAATCTAATCTCCCACCTATGGTACTTTACAAAATGAAGATCAATATTCAGTACAAATACGAGGCATTAACATTAAACCATCTGGTGTATAAAAAGCCCCTAAGCCACCTTCACTACATGTGCCTTTGGAAAGAGGCAGGCTTTGAAGTATGCCTAATTTTATAAATCTCAGCTTCAATGGACTAAGGGGGGCAATCCACTTCCAAAGCTGAGAGGCACTGACAAAGGATGCCCTCCCAGCAGCCTGTTTAAACTGCGGCAGTATCACGCTGTGAAAGAGGTGGCTTCTCAGGAAGCCAGGTTCCAGAATGTTTATGGTTTTATTGACTGAACACCAGCTCTCTGTGTTTAAGAAAGCCCTCCCATTAAAAAGAATACAAAAAGTATCAACCCAAACCCTGGAAATGCTGAATGCACAAGACAATTTGTATCTTTGAATTTCAGATCATGCTGTTCTCCATCTGTTCCTCCCATAGGAAAATCCAATTCAAGGTTGAATGCCGGAGGGTTTCTCTCACACATGTTGTATTAGGGGAAAAGTAAGTCCATGTGGATCAAAGAACTACCCCAAGCTTCCTTTGAGGTTCAAAGAAGTTCAATAAAGTTATGTAATGCTTTGACATCTAGCTGCATTGACTTCAGTGGAGTTGTGCTGATTTACACCAGCTGTGATCTGGCCCTTTGTGGGTCTTGTGGTGGTTCTGAGAGGTTATTCTTTAGCCAAGGAAATTTTGTGAAACAGTTTTTCTGCCTGATCTGCTAGTGCAACAGCCAGCACTTTCAGGAGGAGCGGACAGGTCTTGCCCATTTTAGCTCACATTCTCTCTGGATAGGGAGCTCACATGTCCCTTGGCATATCCCTGTTTTGTTTCACTGAAAATTGTTTTGCAAATCTGCAGCTGCCTGGCTACCTGCAAGTCTATCACATGCTGTCACCCTACCCTGCTCCCATGCAAGCCCTTGCAAGCCCCACCCATTACATGAGTGATGGAGCCAGCCCACTCCCACTTACTGAGTTAAACTAACTGTTGTCAAAAACCAATCAAAGGGAAAAAGCCTACCAAGTTCACACGTTCCTGTCCATCAGGGTATAGAGAGAATGAACAATTTCTGTTAGACCCAGACACTCTTTAATTGTGCTTAGTGCTTAGCTACCGAAGTGACAGGTGCATTAGAAATATCTTTGATATATGCAAAGATTGGTTATCATGTTATTATTGGTTATCATTTGTAGGGACTGAGAATGTGCTGGTTACTAACCGAGAAAGTCTTGTCCCAAGGAATTTACAATCAAAATCTACAGTATATGGAATCATAGACTGGCTCTGACTCTGGGCACTTCTGCTTGTTGCAAAGCTACTGGCAACTCAGTGTCTGCACAAGAACTCCCAATGTTGCTAGCACCTTTGGAGGTTAACTAATGCGAGCAATGGCTGGGCACTTAGGGTATGTGTACCCTGCAATTAATCCACGTCTGGCTCATGCCAGCCAACTTGGGCTCGCGAGGCTCGGGCTAACGAGCTGCTTAATTGCAGTGTAGACGTTCAGGCTTGGGCTGGAGCCCAGGCTCTAGGGTCCTGTGAGGGTCCCAAAGCTCGGGCTGCCCGAGCCCTAACATCTACAGCACAATTAAACGGCCCTTTAGCCCGAGCCCTGCGAGCCCATGTCAACTGACATGAGCCAGCCCCGGGTGTCTAACTGCAGTGTAAACATACCCTTAACTTCTTTAGTGGAGGCAGGGCCACAGAGGCTTGGTTTGTGTTTGACAGGGTGGGGCGCAGCTTCCCGGCAAGCACCCAGCAGAAATAGGAGTGGTGAGCATTTGTGTCTCCGTGAGTATCCCTGAGGCTATATATGAGTTTAATCATCTGAGGACAGACATCCTTGATTGATTGTGGAGAAATGTGCTAGGCACTTCCTCAAATCATGTCACTTTTGCTCCCTTCCTCCCTTTTTTTTTTTTAATGACACTCCCAATGTCTTTCTTGTATTTCTGCATTGCATCTACATGCCCTCTTCTTTATTTCATAGCCCTGCACAGGCTACAGTTTAACCGAGGGCTTGTCTACACTTACATTTTATAGCGCTCTAACTTGCTGGCTCAGGGGAGTGAAAAAATCACCCCCCTGAGCGCAGCAAGTCTGAGCGCTTTAAAGCGTTAGTGTAAACAGGCTTGTGGAGGTGGATTACCAGGAGCGCTGGGAGACCTCTCTCGCACTTCAAAGCGACAGCGCTTTGAAGCTTCCAGTGTAGCCATGCCCTGAGTTTGTAACCAGTTAGGGGCATCGTTGGCTCTAAACATGAGTTGTGCTCACATCCCATGTGTTTAAAACTTGATTGGTATCTGGATTTCCCCACCAGGAAGTTTGCCAATACAGAGGGGAGCATTAGACTGGCATAATGGTTCTACACTGCTCCCTGCTTCAAAGCCCCTATATTAGGCTCTTGCTGGGATGAGTTGGAGGAGGAAGGGGTAGTGGCAAGAACAATTGTACTTCAGCTGTTCTGAGCTATGGATAGGTGGGGAGCATTGCAGCTCAGTCATAAACTGGAGCACCCTTGTAGTTTACACCAAGGACTGAACCAAACACCAGCCCAGGAATCAAAAGGTGTAGCTTAGCATCGGGGTCACAGCCTGCAGGCATGTTTGTCTTCCTATAGTGGGTTCAGCACAGTTACTTTGCTGTGTTGGCACGAGAACTTGCCAATGTTTGTGTAACCAGTTTGACTGGTCCTCCCTTCCCCAGAGCTCTTTGTGATAGCACCCTAAAGCAGACTGCCACATGTGCAGCTGATGACATATCCTCCAGGCACTCTCACCTGGCAAGGCAGATTAGGATAGCTGCCCATATTTCTCTAGAATGCACATCTTAAAAAAACACCTCATGGTTAATCAGACTGACAGGTGTACATACATTCATGATGGCAGAAAAGTTGCTGTGTGGACATAAACTGACCCATTTTCTTGTAACTGGTTACACCCACCATGCCCGTAATATGCAGCAGAATCTTGGTTGTAGTGTGGACAAGGCTTTAGTCTTTATACTTTCTCTTCTTTCTCCCGGGCTTTTAGTTCTCATATTTACTTTGACTGTCTCTTCTCTCTTGGTTTCTTTCTCACTTTCTCCTCTGATCTCCCTCACCTTTAATCTGCTCCCCCTTTCTTCTCCCGTTCTCTGCCACACTCCTATTCCTTCTCACGATCCCAGCCTGGTGTTGTCTCCCCGCATTCCAGGAATATGTTGCCAAGTGAAAGGGAGAGAGATACAGAAACACACACACACGCTGACCTACCACAATCCCGTGCTCTGACACAGTGAGGGCAGTGAAATCACAGACTCAGGGTACGTCTACACTACGAGATTAATTCGAATTTAGATAATTCGAATTTGGGAAACAGATTGTATAAATTCGATTGTGCGCGGCCACACTAAGCACATTAATTCGGTTTTTAACCACATTAATTCGGTGGTGTGCGGCCACACTACCCCATTAATTTTAACCACATTAATTCGGTGGTGTGCGGCCACACTACCCCTAATTCGAATTAACAAAATCGATTTTGGTGCTACTCCGCTCGTCGGGGTGGAGTACAGAAATCGATTTTAAGTGCCCTTTAATTCGAAGTAACTGGCTCCGTTGTGTGGACGGGTTAAGGATTAATTCGGATTAACGCAGCTAAATCCGAATTAAAGTCATAGTGTAGACCAGGCCTCAGGCAAAGGTCAGGTCAGTCACAGCTTGCCTGTGACTTTTTTTTCCACAGCTGCCACCGTTTTAAGCTCTATGTTGACTCTACTGATACACACATTCATGCCCTCTGAGCTCAACAGTTTTGCAACATACTGTATCCTGAATGTACCCCCTGGCAGCAGGTCTGCTGAAACATATCAGCTCAGTGCCCTGCTCCCTTCGCTGCCTCTCTAGCTGCTACGCGGTTAAATCTGAGGTCCTTTAATGATTGTCAAAGCCCCAGTGAGATGCGGTATGACTGTCTCAGGGACGGTAAATGCACCTGACTACGCTGCTCATTTGGAACCATGGAGCTCTCCACTATGGGCTGATTCAAAGCTTTGGATCAGGCTCCACATGAGTGAAACTTGGGAAAGTGGGGGACTAAGCGCCTTCCTGGCTGCACATCCACAACTATGGAACTTCTTCCCTTAAGAGATCAGGACAACCCCAAATCTCATCACATTCATTAGTGAGTATTCACTGGGGCATTCTGCAGCAGAAAGACAACAATAGCACTTCTATTTCAGTCTTTAGCTCAGTCATAACACATGGAAGTATTAATCTGTGTTTTGGTTTGGGCACATTCAAGCTAGATAAAGACTTCAGCCTACCTAAGCTTCGTCTAAAATGAATTCATATTCTTCTTAATTTCCTGTCCTGTGGAGTGCTGCTGTGAACTGTAAAGCAGTTGCTATTTCTCATGTGAGAGCGGGTTGCACTTGAGTAATGAACGAAGCAATCAATATATATGGACTTGATCCTGTAAGGTACTGAGCACTCTAGCCCAGGGGTCTCAAACTCAAATGACCACGAGGGCCACATGAGGACTAGTACATTGGCCCGAGGGCCGCATTACTGACACTTCCCCCCCGCTGCCCTCGGCCCCGCCCCCACTCCACCCCTTCCATGAGGCCCCGCCCCCATTCCAACCCCTTCCCCGAAATCCCCACCCCAACTCTGCCCGCTTCCTGTTCCCAGGGGGTGCAGGAGGGGTGTGGGGTGTGGCAGGGGCTCAGGGCGGGGGTTCGGCTGCAGGAGAGGTTCGGGGGGCGGGCTCCAGCCCGATGCGCACCAGGGGCAGGGCAGGCTCCCTGCCTGCCTGTCCCCACGCTGCTCCAGGAAGTGGCCGGAACTTGGGGGCGGAGGGGCACAGGGGTCTGTGTGTTGCTGTTGCTTTAGGCACCACCCCCAGCAGCTCCCGTTGGCCGGGAATGGGGAACTGTGGCCAATGGGAGCTGCTGGGGGCGCTGCCTGAAGCAAGAGCAACACACAGACCCCTGTGCCCCCGTTCCCCACGTTCCAGCCGCTTCCCGGAGCGGCGCGGGGGCAGGGCAGGCAGGGAGCCTGCCCTGCCCCCGGTGCACGTCGGGCTGGAGCCGCTCTAGGTAAACGCTGATAAACTCCAGAGATTTTAAAATCGGAACATTTAGCCAGAAAAGTATTACTTCAGTCTGCCATCAAACCCTTATGGGATATTATTGTGATAAACAGTAACAAGCTGAAAACACATTCAGGAGTAGGTGAAAGTTCAGTGGTCACATTTAAAGAAACCTAAAACCAGTCAGTGTTGTAACAATCATTGTGGGAGGCAGAGGGAAATTTAGCCCTACCGAAAGTATCCTTTGTTGTAAAAACTGACTTTGAAAATAACTGCCATGGCTTGACTTTTATAGTTACCACTTCAGCTACTCACACATTGAGTTTTTGGTCTTTCAGGCTCCCATTTTAAAGACAGTCCCTCATTCCTGAGTTTATGCTTTCACTCAGCTTTGGAAAGCCTCCTAATTAATATCTGCCAAGCACCTTCTCTCTCTTTGCTCCTTAAAACAAACTCTTGAAGGCTCAGCTGTACTGTGATGTGTTCCATCTATGAAGATTACACTCCACTCCATACTTGTTCTGTATTGTGCTCACTTGTTTCTTTCTTTAGAAAGTAAACTCCTGCGGGTGGGGACTGTTTGTTGTTTTACCCAGGATGCAGTACCATGTACTTGTGGTGTTACATAAATAAATAATATGGTGGAGACATATGGCGTTTACACACTAATAGTCACATGTACACAAAGACTGATTAAATCAAGAGCAGATGTCTTTCTGGAAGATATGCTGTCATTCAACTAGAGGTTATGGGTATGATGCAGGAATTACAGGGTGAAATTCTATAGCCTACGTTATGTAGGAGGTTTAAGTAGATTATCATCACAGGCCCTTCTGGCCTTAAAAATCTATGCACTGATTATGGTGGATACTTACAATCCAACTGCTTCGGACACTCATAGGGAACAAATGAAGGGGCCCAAACATGTAAGGTGCTGTGTACCCTTAACTTCTATTGAAGAATGGAGCTATTTTGGAGCACTTTTGTGTCATTTGGCCAATGCAATATGTCATCTATTACAAGGGTGTGTGTGAAAAACCAGTTCACCCTCCCCATAGACTTATTAAAATGTCAGTCTTGGTCTCCACAGAAAAGCTGAGACACATCCTTTAAATGTTTTTAAATTGCTATAAATTGCTGTTTTAAAAAGTGTTTTTCACGTATGCAGTTTTATAAAACGAAGCACTACAGACAAAAATAGTTTTTTAAAAAGTGCCTCAGCGTATATTGCAGGGTAAAACCATGGTTGTTGATCAATCACTATAAAAAGATCAGACTGTACTAGCAGAAGAGGAATTAAATTTATGTAAAACCATTCTGTGAAACGTTTTGTAACCTCTGGTCTGCATGATGTCACCATGCAACCACCAGAACAAAATTTAAAGTGGGGAAAAGGTTAGGGAGCCGCTGAAATGTTATTTGGAAAACACAGTGTAACAAATACAGTGTACAAAGGTAGACTCCTCTTGTTTATTCGTGAAAGCCCAAATACTAATTTGAAAGACTTTCCCTCTGCTTTCAATCTCTTCCACCCTACAGTCTTCCTGGAATATGATGGGGAAAGTGCTGAAGAAGTGAGGTTTTTACCCACGAAAGTTTATGCCCAAATAAATCTGTTAGTCTTTAAGGTGCCACCAGACTCCTTGTTGTTTTTGCTAGGATGAAAGCACTCAATTTGTTTCTAGTCTTAGGAAATGCACAGAAGGCAACATGTAATAAACTGCATACAAACGGTCGCCATCATCTAGAGAGAAGGAAATACATTGCATCTGAAATCCCCAAAGCCTTATGCTTCTCGATCTGAGAGTGGGATTAAGTAAAGCAGAGATCAACAGCCCCTTCTCGGTTATGGCATGCAGCAAATGTCTACGACATTGAGGTTAGCTGTCCTTCTTACCTGCCGGGAGTAGGGACTGACTACAAAATTACTTTCAGATTCTACAATGGAGTCAGCCCATCACGTCCCACTGTCAAATGATTCAGGGGGTGGGGGTCCTAAGAAACTGAAAAGGGTTGATTTTGTACTGAGCAGTGGGAAGAGCCTTCGCTCCGAGCTGGCTCCCCAATGTCACAAGGGCAGCCGCAGCCTAGTCAACAAGATAAGGACCGACCTCATGCTTTTTAAATGGAGTGACTCGTGGGGCATTTTCCTCCCAGCTGATGTACTATAGTACACACTGTACAAAGTGTGTGAGCGAGAGAGACAGAGATCCGATTCTATTTCTAGATTCCCTGCCGAGAGTCCATCAGCCACCGCAACTACATCCAAGGGAGGAAAGGAGCTGGCACAAAGGGGTTTCTTTGGCATGTCTCATTCATTGAATGCAAAGGCAGCAAGGGAGGAAGAGGGAGCGCTTGATGCTGTAAATCAACCAACCAATTTATCCAAGAGGTGCAGAGCCGTCAGACAGCAGAATTTATAGCGTATTAGCACTGTACTTGAAAGAAATCAAGATCAGATGCATTTGCAGAGCTAATTTCTGCCAAGGCGCCCGGAGGCGTCTTGGCGGCAGCAGCTTCTGCAAAAGGCTGAGGCGCCTCTCCTCTCTTAAAATCAACCCTCGGCTACAAATGACATTTCCTCAGCTGATCACAACGGAGAGAAATAAAAGGGGCGTGTGGGGGGCGGCGAGGGAAGGCGAAGCGAGAATAAAATTGCATGGATCAAGCTTACCATTTGCTGGGTTGCCCTGAAAGTCGCATCCAGCAGCATGAGCTTCCAGGGATCCGACACTGTGCTGGGTAAGGGCAGGTACACATAATAGGCTGTCAAGGCTACCAACGCAGTCAGCAAAACAAAGGCTGATTTCATGTTGGACCGGTGCCGCCTTTGCTGTGTACACGCACAGACACCGGAGCAAGTTTTTTCTGCCTCCTTACAAGTTTGCTGCAAGGTTGTAGCGCCCATTCAGGGGTTTCATAACCTTCGCAAGCCAATCAGAGGACGCGTAAAGAGGAAGTCTAGGCTTTTCCGTCCCCCTACATCTGTGTCCTTGCAATTGTTTTCGTTTCATCATGTTTCGGGCCTTATCTGAGCACAGAGACATCTAGGGGACAGTGTGATGCGGTGCACCACTCGAATCGCAATCCTCTAGCCACACAGCACATACTGCACAGCCAGTAGGTGCACCGCACCAGGATCAGTCTGCATTTATGTAATCCAACCCCCAAATCATCAGTCTGCCCCCCAGCAAAGGGTTAATGGCAAAGTGCTGCAAAGGTTGCATCTGATAATACTCAAGTCTCCAGGGCCTCCAGGACCTAACTTTACACGCTGCAGGAGCAGTCCCATTGAAGCCAAAGCCAGACACTTTGTGCCTATGAACCAGTCCCAATGGCTTCAATGGGACTGCCCAGATGGTCAAAGCACCCTGGAGGGGCTTGCAGGATTGGGAGCAATATTTTTACAAAATTCACTGCAGTACATATGTAAAAAGTATGATTGCAGCTAATCAAAACTACACTACACTTAAGGACCATGAACAATGTATGTGTTTTTCACCTCTGCCCCTCCCCCCCCCACATTTAGAAGCTTAAAGTTGGGCAGTGATATATTGTCAGTTACAATAAGGCCTGCTACAGGCCAGGGACTCACTGACTGACAGTAGGGCAGGGAAGGTATCCATATACACCTCTACCCCGATATAACGCGACCCGATATAACACGAATTCTGATATAATGCGGTAAAGCAGCGCTCCGGGGGTGGGGGTGCGCACTCCGGTGGATCAAAGCAAGTTCGATATAACACAGTTTCACCTGTAACGCGGTAAGATTTTTTGGCTCCCGAGGACAGCGTTATATCGAGGTAGAGGTGTACTTGTATTTAATTTTACAGAGCCTGTAATACTAAAGCACCTATGTTGTGGCATGAATGTAAGTGAAAGGAATGGAGAGATCAGAATCCACTGAGAGAAGCATGAGGAGCATTAGATCTGTCTTTGTCAACTACCACTGAGTCAGTAAATGAGAAATGAAGGATGTATGTTGGAATCCATTACTTTGGGTCACAGTAAGGGGGGACTTTTATGAAGGGGTGGTTTTGACCTGAGGAAGGTAGTAAATGGCCATCAGAAGAAAAGAAAAAGAAGAGAAAAAAGCCTCAAGTGGAGACGATTTCTTAAAAAATGTGTGCTAGGGTTAAATTTGTACATACTGTAGTTTGGAATGGGCATGTTGAAAACCCAGGGAAGGAACTGTAGATTTGGGATGAAAATCTGTCCCCTTTGAAGTCCATGGCAAAACTTCCCTTGACTTCAATGGGGCCAGGAGTTTACCAAATGGCTACAGCACAAATTTTGCTTTCTACTTCAGCAGAATTTATCTCACATACAATAAAAAAAAAACCTTCCTAAACAAGTTTCTTCTTCCTCTTATCCTTTTCTTCCCTCATAAATTCAAAGTCGAGGCCACCTCATTGTGTCATGCCAAGTAACAGACATGACAATGTTCAGCATGGATCTGACTAACCTCCACATCACCAATGGTTACTCTATATTTGTGCTTGTTTATGGGACCATGTTAAACAAATTCAAATATTTTGTTAAATGGCTTGTTTCATATACACCCTGAATAAAATACACATAAAAGAATGAGCACACCCCTAATTTTAATATTTATTTTAAGATTAATTCATCAGATAAGAAAAGACATAGGAAACTAACACAATTTATGTAAAGCTCCTGAAAAGAGAAGCTTTCTAAAAGAAATGGACATGAGAAATTAGATTACTAGTTTATAAGAAATGAAAAGCTGACAGCTGATCCTGTTGTCATTGGAGTCAAAGATAAAAAACATCCATTAATTCCAGTGGGAGCAGGAGAAAATCCCTGAACTTTGTGAGGAAATGGGGTTTCAAGGACCATGACAATATTTATAATTTTATATTGCATCACAAAAGCAGAATGTGTTTTCTAGAACTGTTTCCACATACAGTTTACTGAGCAAGTTGTATGTTAAAGAGCTACTGTATTAGGAAATGAGTCAGGGATACAGCTGCACATTAATACTGCTTTATTTAAAGAGAATCAGCAGTTCCATGGAGAATCTGTTTTTTTCCAGAAGTTCATAACTGGGTTTTAAAAAATTGCTGTGGATTGAAAAACCAGCTGCAAGGTCTCAGTCTGGGAGGGATTTTTTTACAAATTAGCAAATTTTTCAGTCATTTCTAAAGTTGTACATATGCAAAATATATGGGACACATTCTCTGCTGGTGCAAACTGGCACACACAGCTCTACCGATTTCAATAGAGTAGCACCAATTTACAGGAACAGAGAATTTTTCCTGCAATAAGAGTGAAAGCCAGCCTTTAAGCAAGCACTCCAAGGTATTGCCAAGGTTTTTACAATTTTAAATTATCTGTAATAAGAATCATGTAATTCAGTGTCCATAAGGTACACGTATATATGCACAAAGGGCTGGACTCTGCAAACACACACATTAAGTTATGCATATGTGGAAGTGCAGAATCTGGGGCAAAGTTCATGAGCAAGAGATTCTGCACTTTGCATTTTTCCATTTGTTGCTTCTAGTTTTTATGCTGAAATGCCAAACAATGGCCATATCAGATACAATGGCCATATCATTCCCCTGAGATCCAAGCCCAGAACTGAGCCTCTGTGAAGGTATCTCCCAGTTAATTGGCAGAAATGGAGTCAGCTGTCTTTGTTGCAGGATTCCCCCATCCTCCAGACCCCATGGAGACCTTTCTGAGGATACAGGGTTCTGTGCTGAGGGACAAAGTGGAGTCTGGATGGCCAGGAAAAGAGGAGTGGGATGGGAGCAGGACTCTATCCCTGCAAAACATACCCAGAAAAGATAATATACGTTACAAGACATGCTGTCTTTTCTGTGGAACACCCCAATAGATCCCAGGGGCAACTGCAGACAGGGAGAGACCCTGACAGCTCACAGCAACCAGAGACAATGAGGAGGCATGGGGCCTTGCTTGGATTGCTCAGACTGCTCACAAATCCCTGTGGGTTCCACCAGGCTTGGGAAGCCCCACAGCCTTTTCCAATGGAGGTGGGCAAACAAACTTTATGCCCTCAAGGAGACAATGTGGAGAGTTCTCTTAGCAATTTCATCTTCCGACATTCTCTTTCTGTGGGAGGAAATGATCTGGCCTAATAAACTGCACGTTTATGTTGCCAGTGTTGAGGGTAACAGGTAGACAGAGCAAAGTTTCAGCTGCAAGTGACATTTTATTTGCTGAAAATCACATTGAAAAGTATTTGTATTTCAATGGGTTCATTAATATAGAAGTATTTAAGTTATGGATTTCAAGTGTTTTAGAAACAATAACATAATATAATTGTTGGTATCAAATCATTCTGATCTAATCTTTTATATGATTCCATTCAGTTTATCAAGCAAAATTCTTAGCCATCTTTCTTAAATGATTACCTAAAGATGGGCCACTTTTTGTCAGTCCGCTGAATGGTGGTTTAATTCAGGTTCCATGGTAGTTTATCAATACAGCCTTGCAGTTTTTGATATTGTAACACTTGTTTTTCAAATATAATATTTGGCTAATATACACGTGCACTAACTGCTTTTCACATGCATAGAATGGGAAAAATTCACCTCTGTGCTGAGAGCTTATGGCCCACTTATGCCTTTAAAATAGAGATTAAGTGGTGCCTAAGCCTTGCTCTAGCTTTAGGCACAGGGGTGAATTTGATCCATTATGACTATATCTCTGCTTTCTTTACAAATTGTCCAAGCATTCTGTGCAGCTGTTTTAAAGTTCTAAAGATTAGGCAGCAATTTTTAGACCAGGAAGTGGGTACAAGTCAAAGGTTCAAAATCAGGATTCCAGAAGGGGACATTAGCAGAGAACCCTGGACACTGCGAAAGTGTCTAAGGAGCCACTGGATGCCACCCAGAGGAACTTTGCTGGATATGTGAAGTAACAAGGGACACAAATGTAACAGGAAGAGTTTGGCACCTTGCAGGATATTGTCGAAAGGAATTGGGAATCAGTGAGGGTTTACCTGATTCGGAACTGCAGGATCAGGTCCCAAGATGGTTTTGAGAGTATAAACAGTAACAAGCACTGCAATGCTTTTAATTTTTGATGAACAGCAGGAAATCACCAGCACAAGTGTTGCAATTACTGTGTGAAATAAATGACTGATTATCGGGGTGGCTCTAGCTTTTTTGCCACCCCAAGCACGGCAGGCAGGCTGCCTTCGGCGGCATGCCTGTGGGAGGTCCGCCGGTCCCGCGGCTTTGGCGTACCTGCCGCCGAATTGCTGCCAAACCCGCGGGACTGGCGGACCTCCTGCAGGCATGCCGCCGAAGGCTGCCTGACTGCCACCCTCGCAGGGACCGGCAGGGCACCCCCCACGGCTTGCCGCCCCAGGCACGCGCTTGGAGCGCTGGTGCCTGGAGCCACCGCAGCTGATTATTTTGAGTGCCAAAACTGAGACCATCTATCTAAGTAATCCCTACTTACATGGGACATATGCCTGCAAGACCTTACTTGCATGAGCAATCCCTACTATCACAAGCAGTGTCCCCTTTCCTTTGGCCCTTAGGATCTGACCTAAAGCCCATTGAAGTCAAAGGAAAGACTCACACTGACTTCAGTGGGCTTTGGATCAGGTCCTTAGTCCTCAAGATACCTACAGTAGTAAGAATCCCTAATATAAAAAGGATGAATACTATCAAAATGTTTAATTTTGGCATATAATAATTAGGTTAGAAGGACATCAGTCAAATTCTTTTTAAATTGACAGTCAGAACTTACTAAATTGGGCCTTTCATAAGATGATGAGTACATACAAAAATATTCCTTTCCAGATCACAAAGGTTTAATATTAGAGACAAATAAAAATAAGAGGAAATTAAAAGCATTAGATTTGGTTAGTTTTATATCAGTTTTGATACACTTGAGTCAGCTGACTCTCACCTGAGCCATTCACATTAATTAACTCATCTTTCCTTCTTTTTATTTAATTTGATTATTCAGAAGTTCGTCTTCATCAAAATCATAAAATACCTTTTAACATCCTTAAGGCAAAGCTTATTAAATTTATTAATGTGTCACTATTTTTGGTGCCCAAAGTAATTATTTATAATTATTTTTATCATGCCCAAAGGTGGCGTAGGTGGTTTACTGAACAATTAGACAAACATGATCTTTGGCTTAAAGAGACAGAATTTAATATGTGACTAAGGTGCTAACAAAAAAGTAGGGAGGAAATGGGGTGAGAAGGGCGAGCTAGCAGTAAGATTGTGTGACTCCGTTTAAGAATGTGCACAACTGCATGGTCAATGACACATTGCTTTTCTTGTTATTACTATTAAGGTGAAATTTCTAGGGAGCATTTTAGACGTACCACCTCAGGAGAAATGAGGAAAGGTGGCTCCGGTTTGCCAGATCAGGAAGCTTAACTGAGAGCTCACTGAGACTACAAATCCTAATGAATAGAAATGGTTTTCCTTCTAGCTGGGCTGAGCTAGATACATCTGGGAAAATACATATTTTACCATAAATCTTAATGGCTACAAAACACAGCCAGGTAAAAAGTATCACAGGGGCAGCTGTGTTGTTGTTTTTGTGGCTAAAGAGTGAGGAGTCCGGTGGTACCTTAAAGACTAACAGATTTATTTGGGCATAAGCTTTTGTGGGTAAAAACTCCATGTAGCGGCAGCCGGGAGCCCCATGGCCTTTAAATCACCGCCAGAGCCCCGGGCCGCCGCTGTTACCCCAGGGCTCCGGCAGCAGGGCTCTGGCGGCGATTTAAAGGGCTCGGGGCTCCGGTTGCTGCTTTAAATCGGTGGCCTGGGGGAGCTGCCCCCTGCCGGTACGGATGCTGGTGCGCCGTACCCGCTTACTTTCACCTCTGACACCGATGTAACTTCATGTCTTAACGGGGTTGCCATGACCTGGGGGGCTCGGCAGGGCCCGCAGCGCCACGGCTGCGTAGGGGGCAGCGGCGCTGGGCCCATTGTAGAGCTGGGCACAGTGGCTGGTAGCTGCAGGGTCGGGGGCGGTGGGCGGTGCCTGTGTGTTTTGGGGGGTGGCGGTGCCGGGCAGAGGTCCGGGTAGCGGGGAGGGGCTCCTAAGACGCCGGCCTTGAGAGCAGCCTTGTCCCGCTGCGCAGGCTGCGGAGTCCCCCTTGCGGCCCTTCAGACGCTAGGCCAGGCAACTGCAGCTACATCCGGGTCTCTCTCTCTCTCTCCCTGTTGCCGTTGGACTCATTTGAAAACCGCCAGCAGCCAATCAGAGCCCAGGTGAGCTCAGCCCCTGTGACCTATGTCTGGGCGAAAGGCATGCACACACCTAGGGATGAGGGAATCCCGGTCGGCCAATGGGAGATCGCTCTGCAACGAGCAGCACGGGCAACGCCCAATGACAGAAGGCAAGACAACAAGCCCTTTTCAAAGAGCGAAGTGAGGGAGGGCGGGACCTCGTGATGCCAATCCCGCGAAGGGCTAATGGGAAACCGGCTTTCATAGGGACGCCTGCGCTGACGCCGCCTGGCAACCAATGGGCGGCTCGCTTAGAGCGGCGGCTCGCTTTTTGAATTGGGGTTAGCGGCGGCCGCTCATGGTGCCTGGGAGAGTGTGCCGGTTGCGGTTTTGACGGTGAGGAGCGGTCCGGGCTGGGGACGCCGGGCGGTGCGAGAGGAGAAGGAAGGGGGCTGGGTGGGCTGCGGCGGGGCCGGGCCGGGCCGGAAACCAGCCGACCCCCGGGCCGGGCAGTGCACAGCCCGCTCCCGCCGGCCCCCGTCTCCCAGCGGGCTCGACGCTAGCCCCGGCGAGCGGGTTTGTATCGCTCGTTACCGTCCTTCCAAGCGAATAACTCTCAGAGGCCGTAAAGGGACGCGATCGGCTTTCGCCCCTCGGCCTGAGCGCAGCCCCTGGCTGGGACTGCACCTGCCGGGAGATCTCCCTGCCAGGCGGGTGGCGTTACACAGCCACCCTGAACAATATCTCCTCTGCCCCCCAGTGCTCTTTGGAAGCGCCCCGTGAGCGGGGAAACTGCCCAGTGCCCTTGAAAGTGCTGCCAACTACCCCACATCAGCAAAGGTGCTTCCCCCAAACTGCCTTCTAGTAACCTTAGGGGGGGTTCTTAACAATCGTCATTGTGGGGGGGGGGCGGGATGTGTGTGTGTATCTAGTCTGCATGTTGGCAGCTTTATTCTTCTTGTAACCTTAGATATACCCTCCTGTTATCTTCTGCCCAGTATTTCAGGGCTGTTTCAAAACATAGAATGAGACTTTTTATTTTTTTTATATAAATGACTGCAAAAATTATACAGAAAAGCGAGCTCTTTAAAATGGGGATGCACCGAGTGTAGCTTTTATTAAGCGGACAAAGGCCCTGCTACTTGCTGGTATTAGTACATTTTTGAATGTTTACACTTGTATGCATGTTACTAGGGCAAGGACTCTGTGACCATTAATGGCAGGTTGCCGTCCCTCCCCCCCCATTGTTTTAAATACTGCTTTAATAGACTTTTTGTTCTGCATTTCTAACTCAAGGGCGTCACATCCTCCTCTTTACTTGATACTTTGTTTAACTTGTGTAATTCTTGCCTATCTGGGGAACTTAATGTTTGTAAAATATTTAAGACCTTTGTGCAAGAATAGGGTCCTTCTGAACTGTGGAGGGCATCCTTTCTGCTGGCTATTTACAAGAACTATAGTAAAGAGCAGAATTATCAGACACATAGATAAAAGTGATTTGTCGGGGAAAAGTCAACAGGGCTTTTGTAAAGGGAAGTCAAGCCTCAGTCTATTTGTATTTTTTGTGGGTGTTAACAAGCATGTGGATAAGGGTGGTCCGTTCTTAAAGTGTATTTGAATTTTCAGAAAGCTTTTGACAGAGTCCCTCATCAAAGGTTTTAAGGAAACTAAGTAGCTATGGGATAACAGGGAAGGTCCTCTCATGGATCAGTAACTGTCTAAAAGATAGGAAACAAAGGGTAGGAATAAATGGTCAGCTTTCACAATGAAGAGTGGCAAACAGTGAGGTTTTCCAGGGATCTGTACTGGGATCTGTGCTATTCAATATAATATTTGCTAACGATCTGGAAAAGGGAATGAACAGTAAATTGGTAAATTTGCAGATAAGTAAGTCCAAGGCTGACTCTGAAGAGTTGCAGGGGGATCTCTCAAAACTGGGTGACTGGACAACAAAATGGCAGATGACATTCAACACTGATACATTCAGAGTAATGCCTGTTGGAAAAAATAATCCCAACGACCCATATATATAATGGTGGGGTCTAAATTACCTGTTACCATTCAAGAAAGAGATCTTGGAGTCATTGTGGATAGTTCTCTGAAAACTTTTGCTCAGTGCACAGTAGCTGTCAAAAAGGCTAAGAGAATGTTGGGAACTATTAAGAAAGGGATAGAAAATGAGACAAAAATATTATAATGCCACTATATAAAGCGATGTTGCTCCCACACCTTGAATACTGTGTCCCGTTTTAGTCACCCCCATCTCAAAATTGATATAATGGAAGTGGAAAAGGTTCAGAGAAGGGCAACAAAGATAATCACAGGTATGGAATGGCTTCCATATGAGGAGAGACTAAAAGGGTTAGGGGTGTCAATCTTGGAAAAGAGATGACTGGGGGTGGGGATATGATAGGGCTATAAAATTGTGACAGGTGGGGGAAAACGTGAATAGAGAAGTGTTATTTACTCTCTCCCACAATACAAAAACCAGGGGTCACCCAATGACATTAATAGGTAGCAGGTTTAATACAAAGAAAGGGAAATACTTTTTCAGACAATGCACAATTAACGTTTGGAACTCATTGCCATGGGATGTTGTGGTGACCAAAAGTATAACTGAGTTCAAGAAAGAACTAGGTGAGCTAATGGAGGATAGGTCCATCAATAGCTATTAACCAAGATGGTCAGAGATGCAACCTCATGCCCTAAACCTCTGACTGCAAGAAGCTGGGAGGGGAGACCGGTTGATCACTCCAACTGTCCTGTTCTGTATTCGGCTCCCTGAAGCTCTGTTACTGGCTGCTATCAGAGATGGGATACTGGGCTAGATCCATTGGTCTGACCCAGTATGGCAATTCTTATGTGCAGACAAGCCTTTAGGGTAAAGAACATACAGTGCCAGAGCAGTGCATCTGCACCGTCTTTAGTGAAGACGCTCCTACACTGATGGGAGAGTTCTCCCATCAGTGTAGTTAATCCACCTCCCCGAGAGGTCATAGGTATGTTGGTGAGAGAAGCTCTCCCATTGACTTAGCGCTGTCTATATATGTCGGTATAAGTGCATTGCTCAAGGGTGTAGCGTTTTTCACTCCCTTGAGTGATGTAGTTATACAGACTATAGGTCTGTAGGGTAGACCAGGCCTATGTCAGTATATAATGCAAGATCAACCTTGTTGTCTGTAAAATAATGTTGGTCTTTGTTACTTAATTGATTAGGCACTGCATTCCCTGCCCATACGCCAAATTCCTGGAATTTCTGTGTCCTCTCCCATGCAGTGTTTTAACTTGTGACTTCAAAGACTACTATTTTAAAAGGGCATTGTATTTTACAAGTTTTGTTTGTGTTGTAAGCAAAAATATTTATCCCTTTTGAGCACAGTGAATTGTAGGGTTATCCATGAGTAACATTTTGCAGATGTCTTTCCTTAAAATAATAAAAGCGTAGTACATTTGGGAGCATAAGCAGGAGAGAATATCTGCAAAAAGGATACTTAGCACTTTCTCCTTGATTTTTATATAGTACCCGTACCATGGTATCTGAAACTTTTTTTTTCATACTGTTTCACGTTCCCTCATACCACTGTTCAAATACTTTAAGCTTCATGACGGATCACAGGAATTGCATATTTCCAAACCCACTTACAAAAACATGGTTCTTCCTAGTCAGGAGAATCCTGGCCAACTGAATTGATGCTTCAGGTAAGTGGACCTGGCTCTCTAGTCAATTCCTTAGTCTGGTGGGAGTGTGAAGGGAGGTGAGACAGGGATAGCTCCTTTTCTGAAGTTCACAATTGTTCAAGCAGCTTCTCAGAAGATGGAGGAACATATTGTGCGGACAAAGAGTCCAAGGATCCCTTAGTGTGGGACAGTGAACTCTGTGAATGGGTACTAATGTTCAACAGTCTACTCTGTACTGGTTCCACAGGATGAAAGTTTACTGTCTAGCACTGGGAGATTTATGTTGCTGCTTTGCCTGTTGGCGTCCTGCAAATTCACTGATTCCACACCCCCATGTCAGATAACTGGAGAATTTTGTATTTAAATGCTGCACTGAGTACTTTATTAGTACTTTTTTATAATACTTTATAATTCTGTATGTAGATAATGCACTTGGTGCCTCCATGAGGCTTTCCGGTGATGGCAAGGAACCCTTTCTCTCTGTCTGTGATAAGGACTGCATCAGTGAAATTGCCCAGCAAGACAGGCCTGAGGAACTCCAACAGTAAGCTAGACAAATCTGGTCAACGCTTGTGGGAAATCTGAGGTCTAGTGGGTTGGCCTGTATACCACAGTCTTCTTTCTTCAAACTTTCACCTTTGGAAAATGTATGCAAAGCCATCTCTTTTTAGTGTGAACTTCTCTGAAATTAAATGCAAATAACGTGGTTAATCCAGCTTCCTGAACCTCCTTTCAGATCATGTTTAACAAAATTCCTATCTGGAATAAGCAAGCAATTTCTTGAGATCCTGGATCAAAATATATACTTAAAGCTGATTTTTTTTTTTTTTTTTTTAAGGGAACACTGGGCTTTTTACTCCCATATCCCTAGCTATCAAAATGCCCTGTCTTCATATAGTTTTCCTCAAAAATAAACTATTGTGAATTACCTGTAGAAACTATTTCTGTGATAGTTGTTTGTATAAACTCTGTGACTCTTAAAATAGTTCTAGGCTCAGAGGATACTATGCATGTAAGTGGGATTTGTTAGTAGTTTTAATATTTAGAAGTCTAAAACTAACTTATCTACCTTTCCACAGGACTTTTTATGGACTTTTTTTTTTTTTTTTTTAATATATACTGTTCAGGTTAAACTTATTTTGGGTACTTATTTTGCAGTTGCTGAAGAGAGAAACACAGACTTGATCATGACTGACAGCAGTATGCTAGTGACTGACACCGGAAGGAGTCTTTTGGGAGATTCTTCTGTTCTTGATTCAAAAATTATAGAAACTTCCAAGGAGAATATATTTATTGGATTGGCTTCAGATGTTGAAGGTAACAGGAAAAGCCTTTTTCAATACTGTCACATTTGTTTGAATATTGTTTTTTGGAAGATATATTTATTTTGTTTTTATTTTTAAATGGGAAGGTGTCAATAGCCTGAAGTCCTTTGTACAGCCACAAAGTGGGTACTGAACCAACAGTAGTGTTTCTGCCTTCTCCATAGCTGTTAGAAAGGGACAGAACTATACAGGTGAAAGTAGTTGATTCTCCATGCTTGCTCATTGCACAAAGTACCAACCAAGAATCAATCCAGTCATAGTGGTGGTTTTATGATGTGGACACTTTTTTACTAAGAATAGGCATTGATCACCAACTTGCTTCATAGGCCTGTGAAGAACCACGAGATGGGTGGCTTTTTGGTCTCTACTGATGTCTATAGATTTGAACTAGTATAATCTCCTGTATCATACAAACCAGTCTTACCCCCTGTCTTCCCCCCTCACCCCGCTGTCATAGGTTTCACTCCCACTCTGAACTTTAGAGTACAGATATGGGGACCTGCATGTGAACCCCTAAGCTCAATTACCAACTTAGATCTGGTCTTGCTGCCACCACTCCCAAGTTCTAACTCCTTTCCCTGGGTAGCCTTGAGAGACTTCTTCACCAATTTCCTGGTGAACACCCATCCAAACTCTTGGATCTTAACACAAGGAGAATTTAACCATCCCCCCTCCTTTCCCCCACCAATTCCTGGTGAGTCCAGATCCAATCCCCTTGGATCTTAAAACAAGGAAAAATCAATCAGGCTCTTAAAAAGAAAGGTGAAAGACAAACCTCTGGGAGAGATTAGCATACCAGCTACTCTCACAGACAACAGATTCAAAACACAGAGGATGTTCCCCTGGGCAAAACTTAGTTACACAAAAGAATACCCAATTTGATTATTCCCCTAATGCCAAGATAAGTTACAAAAAGAAAATAAACAAAACCTATTTATTCCTTTTCTAATACTCACTACTCTGATAAGAGCTAATTCCTTGATCTTTTCCACTCCGGCCAAAACTGAAACTGACCCTCCTTCCTTTTGAAACATTTTGTCCCCCCATTAGTTCCTCTGGTCAGGTGTCAGCTAGGCTAGGTGAACTTCTTAACCCTTAACTATCTGTTTATGACACCCCCCCCCCAAGAGACTTTAGAAATTAAAGTATATTCTATTTCCCACAAAATAATGTAGTTTTCCTCTGTATTTGATTTATCCTCTTTCTCTTGGTATTTCCAGAATGGATGTCTCTACCTGAATACTTCATTCACCCCAAACCTCTAATTTAGAGGATATCTGTAAAATTAAAAACAGGGTAGTTCTTCATTTTGGAAGCTAATGAGACTCTTGCAATTCAGTCAAAAGATTGTCACTTGCAGTGGCTCTAAATATACAGTATCCATATTAATACCTCTTTTGATCTAGGTTCAAAGTAAATATTCCATCCCAGTCTCCCTTCCTTGTTTCGCATGACAAAATAACAGTTAGTAGTTTCCATTCAATAGGCCATGACATATTCATCAATGTTTGTGAAGACCACTAGCAGAGCTTTTTGGAAAAGCTTGGAGAACATGTATCCACAAAATGCCTGGTTAAATTCATGCCACTACTTTTAACTTTTTGTGAATTCACCAGACTATAGTAAAAATTCTTACTATGGAGGCTGTTGGCCTAAACTAGACAGTACAGGTTTAAAAAAAAAAAAAAAAACCCCAAAAACAATCCTTTTGTTAATCAAAGGAATGATGTATTTTTTTTCCTTTGACTACAGGCCTGTCTGTTCAGTACCCATCTATTGCTAAAAAGTCAGTCCTAGAATCATAGAAATGTAGGACTAGAAAGGAGCTCAGAAGGTCATCTCGTCCAGTCCCCTGCATTGAGACAGGACTAAGTATTATCTAGACTAGACCATCCCTGACAGGTGTTTGTCAATGGTCACCTTTGATGGGGAATGGTTAAGTAAACTAGTGTTGCACATGCTATTAATTGTTCACAGGTGTGCATTTGTATGTCCCAAATTTGTTGGGTTATTTCTGTGGCCTGGCTGCAACTTTGTCTAGAGGCAAGAAGTAATAGGTTTAATCTGTAGCAAAGCAGATTTAGATAGGATTGTGTTTGTTTTTGTTTTTTTTGTTTTTTGGTGTGTGGTAATATCTAAACTGTAGGGATGATAGTTAAGCACTAGAATAGGCTTCCAGGGGAGGTTGTGGAATCCCTGTCATTGGAGGGTTTTAAGAACAGGTTAGACAAATACTTGTCAGTGATGGTCTAGGTTTACTTAATCCTACCTCAGCATGTGGGGCTGAACTAGATGACCTCTTGAGGTCCCTTCCAAACCTACATTTCTATGACTGATGCACTGTGTAATCCATCAGCTGCAAGCTTGGCTTAAAGAAGCTTGTTGAGGCAGCAGCCAGTCTTCAGAGTTGAAGTATTCTTTGTAAATAATACTTTTTTGAGAGAGGACTATGGATCTTGGCAAGATACCAGTGTAATTAGCATGTTTCCCTACGTTATGGCTTTGTTTAACATTAGGATTAGATTTTTCTATTGGATATGAATATTGCAATTTTTTCCCTCCTGAATAGAGGAAATGCCTCAGATTGAAACCAGAGTGGTTTTAGTTCAGGAAGCTGGGAAACGCGAGGAACTCTTGAAAGCCTTGGAGGTATGTGGCTTGAACATAAAGCAGTCATCATAATGGCATTGTTTTGACAAACTTCATGTAAGTAATGTAATCTCATACCGAAGTTCTCCTCTTCCACAGACCATTAAGATAATGGAAGTCCCAGTTATAAAGATAAAGGAAACTAGTCCTGGTAAATCGGAAGAAAAACTAATAAAAAGTATAATTCATATGGTATGTCAGGCATCTATGCGTATATGATTGCATGTAGCATGTTGCACTTCACTGGGACTAGAGTGCACAAACACTTAATCTTCATGATTTCTGATATTCAGGTGTGATGAAGGCACAATAAACAATGTTTCCTATGGTGTAGTTTGAAGCTAGTTGAGTAGAAACTTGCATTAAATTTGAAACCATGCAATTTGCTTAAATGTCTGTTCTGAATCCCTGAACTAACATATTTGGTGTACTTAATGTGTTCCATACTTGCATATGGAACTCTCAGAGGATATATGTATTGCCAAATGCACACTTCTGTGCCATGTGCCAAATGCACACTTAGACTTTTGTAAGTTTCTGCTATGAACTAGCTTCATAATCCGTTAAATGGCTTTCCTGATTCAACAGTGAAAGAGCTGCAATTTAAGATTGGTGCATGAACAGTTCTGTAAGGATTAAGTTGTTTTCTTAATGCGAAGGATTCTAGAAAATGGAGTTTGGACCTAAGGCCTCCAGATTCAGAGTAGTCTGTAATTAAACCTTCTGAAATATAAAGTCTAATTTCATGCAGCATGAAACATTTCTTTATGGAATCTCTCGGTCTGCAGTTACAACTTTAAATTGCTATTTTTATTGACAAATGCATTAGTCCGAAATACATAACTAAATTCAGATGCCCTGAAGGAAAAGATTCAGTTTTCTGTTGTACAAGAACAATTGTATCCAATTGAGTTAATGTAACAAGATATTATTTGGTCTTGTACTCTTCTTGTATTGTCAATGTGACCCCCAAAGACTGAGGAAATACCCTAAAGAGAGGTAAAACAATATTAAAACAAATACTTTGGACTCTTAAACAATTCCTTTAAATTCAGAATCGGAAATCATTTTAGAAACCTAGATTATCACTAATTCAGTGCTAGAAATACAAAAATCACCTCTTTGTACATCTTTAAACAGGATATGTAACTTTTTGGAACACCGGTGAAAGCTGTAAAGTTGTCTTTGATACTAAATTTCTTTAACACTTCAAGATAAAAATCATCTAAGAATGACATTCATTTACTATGTATGTAGCATGAATTGACACTAATTTTTTCACACAATATTAAAATAAAGGAAATTAAAGTGCCCTATATAAAGATGGAATCGGTGGAAGAGTTTGGGGATTCTGAGTCTCCAGAATTTGAGACAGTCTTCGTTGTAGCAGACTTTCAAGATTCCATCTTGGAGAACTTGTGCAAGTTTGACTGTCGTGTTCTTGGACCTCCAATAGTACTTCATTGTGCTCAAAAAGGAGAGGTAAGTATTCAGGTGAAAGCAAATGACCTATTCTTTTACTTTTATTTTTAGATGGACATTTACATGTGTTGTCAATAATACTAACACGAGGAGTGTGACTACATTCTTCCTGTGGTAGACATTTCATTTAAATTGCAATATAGTTCTCTTTATCATTTACATAGATGAAGATCTTGTATTGCAGGGGTTCTCAAACTGGGGGTCTGGACTCCCAGCAAGCTGTCAGCCTCCACCCCAAACCCCACATCACCTCCAGCATTTATAATGGTGTTAAATATACAAAAAAGTGTTTTTAATTTACAAGGGGGGGGGGGGGTCACACTCGGGCTTGCTATGTAAAAGGGGTCACCAGTACAAAAGTTTGAGAACCACTGTTGTATTGTGATGGCACAGCTATTCTGAATCTCTAAATTCTTCTGAACTGGAAGAATTGCTGAAAGCTGTATCAGTCTCTCTCAGTGCAGAATTCTGGTCATTCACATGTCAGTGTTTCACCACACACTTAAATGGCCTTTTTTTTTTTTTTTTTTTTTAAAGTAAGCACCCCTGGCTCTAACTTGACTTGGGATTTGTTGTTGCTCAGCACTTCTGCAGTGTGAGTGGCCTACAACTGCCAAGCCAATGTGCAGAAGTAGCTCAAGCCTGTCAGTTATGTTCACAAATTACTTCTCTTCCCCACCGCACTTTCCAGCATTTCTCTGGGAAGATATTAGACCTGGTCTATACTTGGTTTGGTTAGTGGTGTGAAGTTTTTAATGAAAATAGTCACCCCAGTAAAAGTCCTGGTGTAGATGCAGTTAAGCTGGTATAAAAGTGCCTTATACCATATAGTTTATTCCTTTTCATGTACAGTAATAGGTATACTTATAAGCATCTCTCATGCCAATGTAAGTGCATCCACACTAGAGGTATTGTACTGCTTTAACTATACCAGTACATTATTACTTGTAGCACCTAGGATGGTTAAAGCAGTATAATTTTCTAGTGTAGACAAGGCATTAATGTAATGTATAGTGTGGTGGTTTTTAAATATGTTGCTTCCTTTTCTTAACACTTTCAAGAGTCTTGGCGACAACACGAACCCCTCCCTCTTCTATTTGCAGGTTATTCTGAGAAAGGGAAAGCTACTAGGAATTAAAGTTCTGAGGAGTCCAGTTGAATTAACTCTTTTTATATATTTAAAAAAAAAAAAGTTAGTGAAACTGCTAGTAGTGATGCCTATGTTAAGTACCATTTGAACCACCCAAGAATGGGTATCCGGCATAGATGGAAAGTATTTTATAATCGTGTTCTAATCACCTCTAAACATCTGAGGTTGACAAAAGAATATTCAAAGTAGAATTTTTGACAGACAGGAGAAGTGCACAAATAATACTTTGTACCTGGAAGAGGTTTAAGGAAATACAGATGCTAATTACTAACACTTACTTGAAATTAATAAATTATCTGAAATGCTCCTCTGCATTGGAACACTGCACTGAGTGAGTAAAGACCGCTTTAGTGCCAGGGACTTCTGTTCTACATGATTGCTATATGGTGCAGAAGAAGATACTAACAGTTGGGGAGGTAATAATGCTCTGTTGCAGGACAATAGTGTATAATATGATCTTCTAGGAAACATTGGGACACCTATGATAAAATTACAGTTGTAACTAGTTTACAGCACTGTTTCAGCAGAGGATACAGACGTACTTCAATCATTTCACCAAAATGCTGGCAGTTCCTATTTCAAGATATACCAGAAAACAATGAGCCTTGTTAATTGGTATCCAGTCAGTATCAGTGCATTTTAACAAAGTTAAAATCCTGTAGAGCTACTGTTTAAGTTTTTTTTAAATAGCTTGTGGTTCTGACTACTGTAATAAATCATTATCTGATTTCAGCCTCTACCTTTCTCATGTCGTCCATTGTACTGTGCAAGTATGTTGAATCTGGTGCTGTGCTTTACAGGATTCAGGAAGAAAGAAGAACTAGTAAGATTATTTTGTTTTACACCCTTGTCCCCTCCCCTTTCTTGGACTGATTAATCTACATGTAACTATGTTCAAGGTAGTTTTCTGTTACATCACCCCTAGTGTACAATGTACATTTTAGTCCCTAACAGTGACTAAAGCTTGTATTCTTGGGTACAGATTTAGGATTCTAGGGTCTACTTAAGACTCTCTCCTGCTCCTGTTGAAGACCGTGGGACTCTCTGGCCTGGTCCACACTGCCCCCCCACTTCGGACTAAAGTACGCAAATTCAGCTACGTTAATATCGTAGCTGAATTCGAAGTACCTTAGTCCGAACTTACCGCGGGTCCAGACGCTGCAGGCAGGCTCCCCCGTCGATGTCGCGTACTCCTCTCGCTGAGCTGGAGTACCGGCGTCGACGGCGAGCACTTCCGGGATCGATTTATCGCGTCTAGATTGCCTGCCGTCGGACCCGGAGGTAAGTGTAGACGTACCCTCTGACTTGCATGGGAGAGGGATTGAACCCTTAGGCAGCATTGAGTTGATCACCTAAGAATTTGACCTGTCACTTGTGTTGGAGCATGTACATGCTCTTGAGTGCACTCAAGTAAAACTTGGATATCCTGTTCAGAGCATTTGGAGGGTCACTACCATGTACCGTAATCTTGTCAGAACTACAGCTAGGCAGCATCGTTCCTGATCAGTAGTCAAATGGGAAACTTTGATATTTACAAGAAGCAACTGATAATTCACTTGGTGTCTTGCTATCATATAAGCCACTACTGAATCAGTGTTCTGGCATGGTATCAAGGCAAACTGTACTGCTGGAGATGCTGGCAACTGCATGAAGCACAGAGCCAAGACCATCTTCCAACAGCTAGGAGTTAACTCTGATGTCCTGCCAGACTCAAATTGAGCAGTCCATTCATTTGTTCTAAACTCTTGGGGATTTTCCCCCCCAGCCAAGTATGTTAGCCTTCATTTCTATGTTTTAATAGCCCAGAATCCAAAGACAGAAGTGGCAGCATGACAATGGGCTGTGATATTTTGGGAGTCATCTTGTTTGGTGGCTTTATGGGCTGCTAGGTAAATTTTGACTTTGATGGGGGTGAGATAATTGTGAAGCATTGTGAACTGCTAACTGTATAGCTGTGAAAACAGCAATGGTGGCTTGGATGTTTCCTTAAAATACATTTGATATATGTTAAATACTTCGAAGGCAGGTAACATTTGTGGCTTGCCAGCCATGTCTTTTTTTTAAAATGACTCCACCAGTACAGGTTAAATGAACGTGTAAAAGCTTTGCTTTAAGTTTAGTTCCGCTGTAACTTGTATGGTATATAACTCTTGCCTTTGTCCCTTCTTTAACAGCTGTAAGTTTCAAAAAGTGTATGATTCTCTTACTTCCTAACTCTTGCTCTTCAGGTTAAGCTGGTGACCTTGGTTCATCATATGGGTGGAATTATTCGAAGGGACTTCAGTTCAAAAGTTACACATCTGGTGGCTAATTCTACGCAAGGAGACAAATTCAGAGTACGTGAACTTGAGTTTGCACTTCAAAAAGTCTCTCAGTGTAGATTGACCCCCTTCAAATCGGACCTTCTATTTTAACTTGGAGCAGATGCACTTTTGTAATGAAGAAAATGGGCTAAGTACAAAGGATTAAAGATTTCAGCATATCTTTACCTCTGTGATGTCAAACTTTTAAAAACAATGGGTGGTAATTGTTTAGCTGTTGGAATCAAGAACCAGACAAAAGGATTTTTTTAAAAACAGGCTAAAGGCTTTTGTTACAGACCAATACGACGTCTGAAAATAAGCCTTTTGTCTCTTGTGAAGTACTTAACCTTAAATTAACTGAGACCACTGCAGTTGGGGTTTCAGAGCACTTGTTATGCTTTTATTGTAGTGTAGGCATACCCATAGAAGGCCAGCGGCACAGCTGCAGCTGGCTGAGGTTAGCTGACTTGGGCGGCAGGGCTAAAAATTGCAGCGTAGAGGTTCGGGTTGAGATCCACCCCCTTTGTAGGATTGCGTCACAGAGCCTCGTCTCTGGTCCAAGCCTGAATGTCTACACTGTTATTTTGAGGATGCACTTGCGGGGGAAAAAGGCCAGTCATATGGGTCTATTAGCTGTAGTGTTGTATGAAGACCTGGGAGGTAAATTGTCCTGCTTTACTTGGCACTGGTGACGCCTCAGCTGGAGTACTGTGTCCAGTTTTGCTGCCACACTTTAAGAAAGATGGGGACACACACACGCACGCACCCAGAGGAGAGCAACAACAGTGAGCAAAAATTTAGGAAACGTGACCTCTGAAGAAAGACTTAAAAAATTGGGGGGGTTGACAAGTGGTGAGGGACCCTCATAAGTCTCCAAATATGTTAAGGACTGCTCCAAAAAGGATGGTGATCAATTGTTCTCCAGGTCCACTGACAGTAGGACAAGAAATAATATCTTGCTTTACATCAAGGGAGGCTTTGTCTAAATATTAGGGAACACTGTCGAACTGTAAGGATAGTTAAGGGCTGCAATAGGTTACCTAGGGAAGCCATGGAATCCCTGTCACTGGGGGCTTTGTAAGAACAGTTTAGACAAACATCCATCAGGGATGGTCTGTCTCAGAGAGTGTGTGTGTGGATGGACTAGATGACCGCTCAAGGTCCCTCCAGCCCTACATTTCTGTGATTCTGTTTCTCAGAGGAGTAACTTCATCCGTTTTACAATACCTATTTTCCAAATCAGAAACGTTGCCAGGAATCTTTCTCCAGGTTTGGAAAGAACTTAAATGGAGAGGTCACTTGTCATAGCTAATGACTTCCTTTTCCTTCTAGCTTGCTGTGAGTCTGGGAACTCCTATTGTGAAAGCTGAGTGGATTTACAAGGCTTGGGAGAGAAGGAATGAAATGTAAGTGTTCCCCCCCCCCACACTCAATTTAGACTTTTTTTTTCCCCTGATACTAAAGCAAGCTTCTATATAGTAAAGAGTAACTGTAAATATACAACTTGTTTTAATGAATATTTATTTTTAAGTGACTTCTGTGCGGCTGATGAGGAATTCAGAAATGAGTTCAAGGTTCCCCCATTCCAGGACTGCATGTTAAGTTTCCTTGGATTTTCCGATGAAGAGAGAATTAACATGGAAGAAATGACAAAAATGCAAGGTTATTGTTAATGATTGCATTTGCAATGGAATTTATAGGCAATGCATTTTTATCTTAAATCTGTCTAAAACTAAAATGCTGATTCTTTGCACACAGGGAGGTTTGAACGGGTCTTCCATTTAAAAAGCTACATTTAACTTTAGATCTCATGGGGCATAAAGCATGTAGCAAAACCAAACTTTTCATACCAAAGTAAGGTATTTTTTTTTCTTTTTCTTCTGCCACGCTGTGATGTCAAAACTGTGGCTTTTACTACAATTCCCCCCCCCCCCCCCCCCCTTCCCTTCTCCACATCTAATGGTCAAGATTTAACTTTTTGGGAAGTTGGTTAGAAAAATATGCCATGTGTATGCTTAGCTTCTTCTGACTCAAAGTTGCATTACGCAAATATCTGTTCAAGTGTTACTTGAAGCATGTAGTACTCTCAAATTTTATTATAATGGATTTGCAAGAAAATAAATCACTTGTATAGAACTTATGGACAAATATTTGTTTCCCTTCAATAGTGTAATACAATGTAATGAGAATACTTGGCTGACTCAGTTGGTTTAAGGTCTGTTCTTACAGTGCTATGTATATATAGCATCTTGTGCCAAAAGTTTGTTTCATATTCTATAGAACTGCACCAGCTATTATCATGCAAACATTATACAAGTAACTGAGCCTTTATCAAGATAGAGAGGCAAGGAGTCTCCCTCTTTCAATGTCCTTGTAGCCCATGTGGTACAGCTAGCTTTACAATGTACACAGCTTCCAATTTGTGATGGCTGTGTCTAGGCAAGCTATTTCTGGCGTGCTCTTTTGGAGCAATGTCTTTATGGGAGTCTCATTCTCAGACCTTCTCAAAGATGTTCTCCAAACTATTTTTAAAAAATAATCCCTGGTGGCCCTGAGCTCCAGGAGAGTAGGAGTTCTCTATCCTATTTTTTTTAAAACTGTCACCGTAACACAAATTGTGAACTCTGGGAAGGGCTAGATTCACACTACGTAAATAGTACACCTTGGCTTATTGAAGCTGTCCCTTGAAGTTGTACTGCAACAGAATGTCTGCTGGCACTATCTTTGTGCTGGGGGTGCCCAGGATGCAGCTGTCTCAATTTGCTGACCAACTCCCCCTTCATCTTGCATCTTCTCCCCTTCTTTATTACTCTACCCCAACTTTGATACTACTATGAAATCCTCTCTTACCAAAACTCAAGATGCCTAGTTCTTCAGTTAATTTGATTTATTTTCTTACTCTAGGTGGGCAGTACTTGCCAGTTAGTGATGACAGGTGCACACATCTGGTTGTTGAAGAAAATACAGTAAAAGATCTCCCATTTGAGCTTCCAAAAAAACTTTATGTTGTAAAGCAAGAGGTTAGTGTACACAGAAATTCTTACTACTAGAGTATTTTTTAAATCATTCAATATGTAAGCAACAGTTATATTCTGAATGAACATAGTTACACTTTGAGGATTATTTCAGACATGTAAGTGATATTGAATATCATAGGTCAAAAGCTTGTATCAAGTTTTTGAAACAAGTTATAGAAGACTCTCTTTCTTTTCCCCATATAGTGGTTCTGGGGAAGCATTCAGATGGATGCCAGAGCTGGAGAATCCATGTACTTATTTGAAAAGGTATGTTGACCTTTAGTAATAGTGTAATATGTTGACTCTAACGTATTAGAGCCCACATCCTGCAAATACTTAACTTGATTAATGTGAATTGTCCACTGAAACTGATGGGATTACTCTAATAAAGTTAAGCATGTGTGTAAGTATTTGCAGGATTAGGGCTTAATTTGAATGCTGATAACTCATGATAGTATATTTCTAAAATTCCTAAATTGTCTTGAAGTATTCAGACTAAAACTTAAACATGTGATTTACTTGAACTTTGCTTGCTTAGTGGTCACTTCATGGTGATCTTTCAGTTATGCAGTACAATTTTTTTTTTAAAGCTGGAAAAACAAATACATATTGGCCTTTTTCAATAAAAATCCTGTTTAATAACCTAAGGGACTGTAGTGTCTTAAACTATTAACATGTTTGCTGTATAAAACTTTCAATTATTTTGTTTGACCATACAGCAAAATGGGGGCAACTGTCTTGTGTAATCTTTCTTTTCTGTAGTCTATACAGAATCAAGTTGGAGGCAGTGACTGAATTTTCATATCTAATTACAGCCAGAGAGTCCTGAACTCAAAAAGTCAGTGTCACAACTTTCTCTGAATACCCCAAATAGCAATCGCAAGAGACGTCGCTTGAGAGAGACCCTTGCACAGCTCACCAGAGAAACTGACATGTCACCATTCCCTCCTCGGAAACGCCCATCAGCTGAGCATTCCCTTTCTATGGGGTCTTTACTGGATATTTCTAACACACCAGAGTCCAGCATTACCAATGGAGGTATAGTTGAAAGAAAGGCTTAACCAAGCTTACCAGTGCTTAAAGCAGAGTTCTTTCTTTGCAAATTACAGAAGTAGAAAAAAAAATTAGCTATGCTACAGTTCTGACAAGTTAACTACAGGCTTGCTCCCTTTCAAATTATGCAGGGAGCAGAATAGGAGTGAGGTGCTCAGACCCAGGTAGAGGCCAGGCCAGCTGCCGTCATGTCAGTAGAAGTAGTCAAACATGGAGGAAAATGAGGAAAAAATACACATATAAGCCTCCAGATAATGTTACTCCAAAGCAGTGTGTGAATCCTGTCGAAAGTCTCCAGCAAACAAACAAGGTAGCTAGCATTAAGTCATCTGGAAACCTAGGCAATAGCAAACCTGGAAAAGGGACCGTATCAAATCTCCAAAAAAAGATTCTTTTTCCAAAGGAAAGCAAAGAGATCACTGTAAGGCCGACTTATCTTGAAGCCTTGAAAGATATTTTTGCCTCATGTCAACGTCTTGTAGGGACAAATAACATATCAAACATGCCACAAGATTGTGAAGAACCAACTTGCTTAACTTATGTTGACCAGTTAACTAACACAGAAACTAATATCTCTACATATGATTCTTGTGGCAAAGAGCAAATTGCAAAATCCACAATTAGTCAACTCCTAGAACTTGGACTCCAAAATAAATCCCAATTCCAACGTACAAGAGCGAGATCTGGAAATGCTACAGATGTAAATATGAATGACCTGACTTGTATGAACACCTGTGATTATGTCCAGCAAGTAACCTATGGGCATAGTCATCAGGGAAAGGACAGTAAGGACCAGTGTAGCTTTATAAATGAAACATCTTTGATAGAGGAGACTAATATTTTAGTAGGAGACTCTGAACCTTCTTCTGATTCAAAATCAAAAGCCAGTTACAGTGATACCAGTGCTGCTCTGATAACAGGTAAGAGTACTTGCTGCAGGCACAGTAATGTTGAAGTTGATCAGTACAAATTCAGAAAAATCAGGCATAAACTTCCCCTCTAAGCAGTGTTGATTATTAAATGTACATAATCTGCTTGGGATGTGACCATGTCGGCCTTCAGAATGTACAGAATACCCCAAATCAATCCGAGTCTGTATTCGGAACACCACTAGCTGCACAACTAGTTCCCCAGGATTTTCTCCTATAGGATAGAGGTTTTCAGGCTTTGCATAATGTGGACCGTATCTTTAGTCTTATACACCACTTACCCTTTAATTGGCAGTTGCTTATCTCATGACAAATGCTTACACAGAAAAGTAACAATGAGGAAGATACTTGCACTTTTTTTTTTTTTTTTTTTTTTTTTAAATAGCATTCAGCAGGTAGAAAGAGAGAGGTACCTTCATATGAACAGGTAGCTCTCTGAACCATTAGAGTGGTGCACCATTTTGAGAACTAATCCTATAGGCTATAAAATTGTAAGTTTTTAAAAACTGATCACCATATTCTCCGTAGCTTTATGGATATTATCCATAGTGTAATGTCACTGTCCTAGGGCACTTGACAGTCATAGTAAGAGTTTGAGTTTGGGCTAAGGCAGAGATCAGCAACCTTTGGCACACGGCCTGCCAGGGTAAGCCCCCTGGCGGGTTGGGCCAGTTTGTTTACCTGCCGCGTCCGCAGGTTCGGCCGATTGCGGCTCCCACTGGCCACGGTTCACGGCTCCAGGCCAATGGGAGCTGCGGGAAGCAGTGCTGGCCGAGGGATGTGCTGGCCGTCACTTCCTGCAGCCCCCATTGGCCTGGAGTGGCGAACCACGGCCAGTGGGAGCCGCAATTGGCCGAACCTGCGGAGGCGGTAGGTAAACAAACTGGCCCAACCCGCCGGGGGGCTTACCCTGGCGGGCCGCGTGCCAAAGGTTGCCGATCCCTGGGCTAAGGCTATGTCTACAGTACACACCTTACAACGGCACAGCTATACTGCTGCAGCTGCGCCACTGTAAGGTCTCCTGCCGGCATAATTAAACCACCCCTAGCTAGCGGCAGAGGCTATATTGGTAGGAGAGCGTCTCCCGCTGACATAGCGCTGTCCACACCTGCACTTTTTTGTTGGTGACTCTTATGTCAGTCAAGGGTGGGGTTTTTCCTCCCACACTCCTGACTGACAAAAGTTTTACCAACAAATGTGCTAGTGGAGACAAAGCCAAAAGCCATCTCCTGCTAATGGAACAAATGTTCTCCTTGCATCAAAAAAGATAATATAACCTTTCTACCCCTTTTTGATATTAAAGGGGGTACCTTTAACAAAAGCAGCTGGTATCTCTTTCTAATAATCTTGAGAATCCGTCCAGAAGATTTTAACACAATTCTAAATAGTCTGTCTCTTTCCCTTTCATCAGAAACGCCAAAATCATGTTCAAAGCCTTCCAAAAATTCAACTCCTCTGCCTGCAAAGCAGTCTGCAAGATGGCAGGTTGCAAAGGAACTATATCAGACAGAAAGTAACTATGTAGATATTCTGACAACAATTATTCAGGTAAGTTAGTAGATTTGTTACTGTATCTAGATGAGTCACTGTTTAATTTTCAGTCCCACCACTGATTTGCAGTTTGATACAGCCTCCTCTTTAGAGGATCTCAAAACACTTAGTATTTATTAAAAACTCCCCTTTTATTGACTTTAATTAAAAAACCTATTCTAGTGAAGCGCTGGAGAGAGAAGTATAAGACTCCAGAAAAAAGAAAAGCATGACTTTTAAAAGAAAACCTACACAAAGCCAGACTTGACTAAAATATTGAATGCCATAGAATTAATTTCCTTGCAGTGGCTGATCATACACTTAAGAATGAGCTCAAATATGATTATTCAATTAGACATGTTACTGTAGCACAAGCCTTTGCCCTACTTTTCTAATGTGGTGGTTACAGAATTGAATGGCCTTGGTAATGGATGAATTTAATGCTTGTACCTTCATACCCAGTACTTAACATGTGGCATAATACAACACACTCCAGTGAAGTGTGGGGATAAGGAGTTCCTCTTGTCAAGTTTGTGGTTATAGAAAACATGACCAGGAAATAAAACATTGCAAATCTTTCCTTCACACCAATATTTCAAGTTTAATAGAGTGGTTAATGTGTGTATACATTATCTCAAAGATGAAAGCTGAATCCATTAAATGTCTTTGTTTACTCTTTCAGTTATTTCAAGTTCCATTGGAAAAAGAAGGGCAGCTTGGAGGACCTATCCTTGCACAGGAGGAAATTAAGACCATATTTGGCAGCATTCCAGACATCCTTGATGTGCACACTAAAATAAAGGCTAGTTTTGTCATGCTTATCCCTTATTTCTTCCTCCAGGCCATCACTTATTTTCCAACTTGAGTTACTATCTATTGTGTGCACCTTAACAATAGACATCTGTTGCCCTCAATTGGAGGGGGTATTCTTAACTTGCTTGTGTTGTATAATGCTGTCTGGTTCAGAATGACTGGCTGCCACGTTTTGTCTTGAGTTAGCTCTATTTCAGGACTGTGAATGATGTGCAAGTCTAAAATATCTTAGGATCCTGAAGGATCAAAGGCCCTGTACATATAAGGAGGTGGGACTTGTAGATTGAATGTAGAAGACTTCAGACCATTCTACAGTAGATATTGTAGAAACTCTTCATTCAGATCACTCCACTCCACAGGCTGGCTTGTTCCATTTCCATCTCAATAGCTTCTTCCACAGAGGGAGCTCTGCAGCTGTGGATTTTTTTGTTTTGTTTTTTGTTTTTTAGACTGTGACTGACCTGGGCCCACATTCTCAAAAATAGTGTAACAGGCTAACTTTCCAAAGTGTTGAGCACCCAGCAATTCCCATTGGAGTGAAGAGCCAAGACACTGAAAAATAACTTGTGTGTGTATGTCTCTTTTCATTTTTAAAAAGGTTCCTCAGGTTTTTGGTGTCCAACAGTAGATTCCTTAAAGGGACCTGACTGTTCAGGGTGGTGAGCATTCATCACTTTGTGAAAATCAATCCCCTTTAAAAGGTACCTTGAGTTGGCCCCACACAATCAGTTGTTTTGAAAGTCTTGGTGTAAACTTCTATCTCTAAAGACGTTAGCCTGGAACTGAGGCATGAGCTGAGGTTTGGGGTGAAATATAGTCTGCATCACTCAGTCTCTACTCTTAGTTTGGACACTTGATATGCAGGTTACTGTCTAAATTAGACTATAAACTATTTGCTGCAATATGGCATATCAAGGAGCCATAACATTGAATCTCCTGATGAAACGAGATACAAATTTCAATCAAATGAAGAAAGTTTTGCTCTTATAGTTCTAGAAAAAACTTAGTATGCAATTGCAAGATGCTATTTTTTTTGGTTGCTTTGGACTTTCGGTCCTGATTCATGTTTGAATAGTCTGGAATAGAGGATTTCAGACTGCTTGCTTCCTTCTCAAATTAATCTTTAATAATCTTAGAAATGATACCGTATTTGGGGCATAGTTATCAATGCATTAACTGGGTAGCCCACAACATACACCTGCAAGTAGATGGTACTCAACTTAAGGTGGAGGAGGTGAAGGACACTTGCCTCTTCCCTCTGTTTTCTTAGTCATGGTGAAAAGGAAGAGCAGCACAGGAACAAGACACTCAAGTGACTTGCCCATGGCATAGGCTGGAAGTGCAAAGGCCTAGGATCAAACAAATCTAGCTGCCACATGGAGCACTGTAGAAACAGCACTGCTTGAAGTGTGTGTATGGTCCTTTTCACTGCTCAGGATGCACCTGAGTGCTAACACACTCCTAGCTCTGACATCAGCCAATGAGTATAAACCTGGGTAGTGTGTGACCTGCTGGAACTGAACTTGCCCAGCAACCTGGGCAAGGTTTCTGTGGTGCTCTGGTGCAGTTGATAAACTTTTTTTTTTTAAAATTGAGTTTTAAAACAAAAAGCTAATAGAATAACTATGAAAGTAAATAGAATCACTATTATGGCCTTGCTATTTTGAGATTAATTGTTTGTGTCCTCTGCATATTCCTACTTGTGGGATGCACTGGTGTGGGTGCAGTTCAAATGGTGGAACCTTCTCAACAGTGCCTGATAGACTGCTCATGTGTTTGTCCTATGCTTCCCCTCTGTGTTCCTGACCATTCTGAGCATGAGACTATGAAAGGCGATATGGCATCCTCTTCCACCTCGGTTCCCTCCAACTGCAGCAGCAAATGTAGGTGAACCATCAGGATCCATTGAACCTGGATCTTTCTCTTGAGAAGAACTTAGTGGTTTATCTAGCTGTAGCTGTAGCTTTAGCTTTACTGTTAGTGTAGTTGTAGTGTTAGTTGTGGTAATTTAAGTTTAATTAGTTAAGGAACAGTTTTTATTCAATAGTAAAATCTAGATTCTTCTTTGAGTTGATGAGACATGTATTCCACTTAAGCGCATGTGCACTGCTGCTAGAGAATTTTGCAGAGCAGTACCTGTAGAGAGACGGCGCTTGCACCTCATGGCTGTAGCCCCTCCCCTATCTATTTGAGGCAGCGCCACCCTGACCCTCCCTCAGTTCCTTCTTGTACCTGTGGCTGGAGTTGGAGCTGGTGTGGTTTAATAACACATTTCTCTCAGCAGCATTACTATCCGTTGCATGCTTTTGTTCAGCCTTTCCCTCCTTTGAGGCAGTGGGACTATCCCAGAATGGGTCAAGGGTCCAATAGGAGAAAGCAGTCTGGCTCAGGGTTAGGTCAATCTACACAAAACCAAGGCCATACTTTGCAGCCTGAGCTCAGCTCCCCACATCTCGGGGCATGGCTGCTGCAGGGCTGAATGAAGAGGAATAGTGGTGTTCGGGTGATTGTCCAACAAGTCGTCCTCAACTGTAGAAAGCCCTCCATGAAGGTGGCTTATTCAGCAGTGTAAAAAGGTCTTCGGTGTAGTCATTACCCACAGAGTCCAACCAATACTAGCTTCTAGCCAGGACATTTTGGAGTACCTGCTGCACCTTCGGTAATTGGGACTGGTGATGACCTCATTGAAAGTACATTTGGCCAAGATATCAGCATTTCATCCCCCCTATCAGTCATATCCAAAGCTATGGTAGCAAGATTTGTGAAAGGGCTCCTTTTTGTCTGCATCCTTCAGTTCAAGAGCCTTTCCCAATGTGGAACCTTAATGTAGTCCAGCCTTAATGGGACCTCCCTTTGAGCCGCTGACATCCTGTCCATTTCTGATCCTGTGTCCGAAAACTACGTTTTTGGTAGTTTTACATCTGCAAGGAGAATGAGTTGCAGGCTCTGATAGCACAACCTCCTTGTATAAAATTCTCCAAGGATAAAGTGACTTTATGACCACTCCCAAAATTCTTGTTTAAAGTGGCTTCTCAGTTCCACTTGAACCAGGTGGTATATTTACCTGTGTCCAAAGCTGCATTCCTTTCCAGAGGCGCAGTCTTCATACATTAGACATCCGGCAATGCTTAGCCTTCTACCTGGACAGGAGCAAACTGTTTTGTACTTTGCCTCATTTATTTCGTATGCCGATCACATGAAGGGTCAAGCAGTCTTACCAGATGATCTCCAAGGGGATAATATCCTGCATTAAGACTGTATATGAAGTAACTTCAGCTGCACCCCCTCAGCGGGGTATGAGCTCTTACTATCGACGTTGCTTGCGCTCTTGTAGAATTTCTCATTAATGTTTCCATATGGACATTTCCAGGGCTGCTATGCAGTCGTCTCTTCATATGTTCACAAGCCATTATGCCATAATCGCATCTTCCAGGGTGGATGTGGATGTGAATGCTGATGGAGCGTCCTGCAGTCTTTGTTTAGGTGGACTCCAAACCCTGCCTCCTAGGGGGTACTGCTTGTGAATCTGCTAAGTGGAATACATGGCTGCACTGAGTCGAAGAAGAAACTGTTACTTACTGTAACTGGGTTCTTCAAGATGTGATGCAGATGTGTATTCCATTACCCATTCTTTGTCCCCTCTGCAACAGAGTCTCCTCTCCAGGCATAGGTGCGAAAGAACTGAGGGAAAGTTGGGGCGGCGCTGCCTCATGCAGTCCAGGGAGGGGCGGCTACTCTCCCTCTATGGGTACTACTAAGCAAAATTCTCCAGCCCCAGTGTGCTGGGCACACGCATGCGTAAGTGGAATACACATCTGCATCACCTCTCGAAGAACCACAGTTACAGTAAGTAACTTTTTCTTCAATGGTGGATCCAGAAGTTGAGACCTGGCTTCAAAAGGTGCATCTCTCATCCAATAGTCCTTTCCTTTGTGGGACGTCCACATAACATGCTTGGTGTGCCTCAGAGCACCCTTAAAGGAAAGTGGACTCTCTGAATCCGCAGCGCTCTTACCCCAAGGGCATACGAGGAGTGTGAAAACAGGCTGAAAGCCATATTTGTTTCAAGAAATACTGGGTGCAAAACTGCCCAGATCTAACACATCTGAGGGATCCATATCCAAGGTGAACAGGGCATTGATGGCCCGGACACTTCAGGGACTAGAAAGAACACTATGCAGAAGACTCCAATCTCTGCCATAGGACTTCTGTTTAGTTGGTTCCCAAATCATTGGATCTGACTTGGTCAGTCCTGGCTTCTGAAATAAGAGCCAAAGCATGAGGAAAAAATCTCAGATGCTTTTGTGTTCAAGAGACTGAGAGATAAGGTTCCTGTTAGTAGGGCCAAATTGCATGCAGGAAACCCTTTGGCTTTGGATCAGAGAATCCTAAATCGGCCTAAGATTCTAGTTCAGGGTAAAATCCCCACCCAAGATCTCTGAAGATCAGTGATATGAAGATCATTGCAAAGCCAGCAGTCAGGGCCAAGTCAGCCATTGGGTCAGCAAGAGGCAAGAATCCTTCTCTTTCCCCTAAGGAGTTACAAATAAACCTACTGCTAGTTTTTTATCCTCAGATCTCCCATCAGGGAGGATTATGTTGGACTGATTTGTCCATAGATGTTTTGTGGCAGAAGTGAAGCACCTTTGGACTCTCCCATTAAAGTTGTTTCTCACTTCTCTATTTTACATATGTCAGGTCCAGTAGTTTCTCCATTTGTCATCCACTGTCTGAGGAAGAATTGCAATGTGTTAGACATACTGTGACAGAATGCACCCCTGTATTCACACCCTACACACCATAGTAGTGATCTTTGTACAAGGTATGCGTTGTGAGGTATCATTTGAAAACTCATAACTTGCTTATCACTAATGTGGCAGCATTATAAGTAAAGTTATAAACGTCCACCTGTATAATGTTAAAAGTAGATGTTCAGACGCATGTGGCACCAAACTGGTCATACACTCCTTTGTCCAATACAGGTTTGTATGCTTCTCTTAATATGTATTTAAGCAATAGTGTCACTAAGCAGAAATGGGGAAGGGGAGTGTGAGTGCGGGCCAACCTTTTTGAGGTTCAGATACATAGCTGACATGGTGAGCTTTGTAGATGCAAAGTGTCCTTAGGTTATAGTCCAATGTTTGTATTTCAGGACAATCCGGTCAGAACTGGAGTCTCAGACCTTGTGGCTTAGACTTCCCCTGCATGAAACCTAAAGCAGATCTGAGATGACAGACTCAAGACCCAACAGTTTTATACAGTTTTCTAACAGCCACCTGTCCACACAGTCCTGGGTAAACAATAGGCTTTTGATGTAACCTTCTGCTTTCTAAACACCACCAGTAATCAATTACACAAATTAACATAGGGCAGTTTATTCATTAGGTAGTCTATCACAAACTTCAGAGACATATAGACAATGACATTACTTCATCCAAGATTCATCTAAATGTAATATTCTCTTTTCATCTCTGTATTAATAGTTTATAGTGACAGACAGGAACTGGCTGTTTACATGGCTAACTTTTATGAGTACACACAATTAGTATCACTTCTAACAATATAGGTTTGCATTTCAAAGTTCTAGCCCATCTACTATGAATGGCCCTAATTACCATTCAGACCCCTTTCTAACATGACTTTAAAGGTGGGCTCTGGGTCATTCAACCTGCAAGGTGCTTAACCCTTTCTGGCCATGAGTTATATTTTGTATATGTTTTGCTGTAATTATATAGCAGCGGTAGCAACAATGGCTTGCATAATTAAAATATAATTAGACGACGTCACAGGGAGGAAAACAAAGGAAGCTCAGACGGGTGAGAACCCAGCAGGGAACATCCTTCCACACAGGTTGTGTCTCCTGGTTCTCAGCTGGAAATGCTTTTCAAAGGGGGACTGAAACTATAAAAAGGAGGGCAAACACCCCAAGAGACTTCTCTCTCTCTCTCCTGCCCCTTTCACTCTTTGCACGTGAGAAGACATAAGGAGCAGCTGTTGGACTCTGGGGGAGGGGCCATGACCTAGAGGTTGGTCAGTAATCCTGCTGGAAGCATGTGGTGAGAAACTTTGCTTGAATCTAATATAGTTTAAGTTGGGCATTAGAAAGCATTTTATCTTTATTTTTCTTGTAAACTTTTCTCATTCTTATGCCTCATTGCTTATAATCACTTAAAATCCATCTCTTTGTAGTTCATAAACTTATCTTATTGGTTTTATCTAATCCAGTGTGTTTTAAGCCAAAGTATCTGGGTAACTCCATTTAAACTGGCAAGTAGTTGTACGTTATTCCTGTAATGGACTTGTATACACCTCTACCTCGATATAACGCTGTCCTCGGGAGCCAAAAAATCTTACCACGCTATAGGTGAAACCGTGTTATATCGAACTTGCTTTGATCCACTGGAGTGCGCAACCCTGCCCCCCTGGAGCACTGCTTTACCATGTTATATCTGAATTTGTGTTATATCGGGTCGCGTTATATCAGGGTAGAGGTGTATTTGCACTGTCCATGAGGGGGCTGGGCAGTACACTTCTGGGGGGAAATCCAGGACTGGGCATATGTTGGGGTCACCCTGTAGTATAACCAACGCAGTGTATGACTGATAGGCTTCAGTTACACAAACACATCTGGGAGTGACCTGCTCGCTGGCAAGCTGTTCGTTAGTGGTCCAGGTTAGGAGCCAGGACAGTAGGGTATTGCAGGGCAAGGGTTACAAAGCCCCCCACTGGTCTGGATTGTCACACGCACTTCACAGGTTCAGTTACCTCTATCAGGGTTGGAGGTAGAAGAGGAAAGTGGATGTCTAAGTGATACAGTTTGTCTTACAAAGGGTTTTCATTCTCTCACACACCCTTTCCCTAACTACCGTCATTGGGAGTTAACATCCCATTTGAGAATGCAGGAACTCTCACGTCTGTCTATCTGCAAACTGGAAGATAATTTTGTATTGACTTACATTTAAATGTTTGGAAAGCTGTTTCACAATGATGAATACGAGGCATACGTATGTTTGTACGGTATGTAAGCTTAGAATCTGGAGCACAGTTCTATAGCAAGTGTTGGATTCCATGGCAATTGCCACACGTCAGGCCCTGAGTAAAGAAATGTATAAATACTAACTGCAAACTTCCAAAGCTGTACAACTTAGATACATGGCTCTTTTAAATCAGGCTGCTTATTGTCTTCCTAATACACTTGTTTGTTTATATTCCAGGAAGACCTTGAAGACCTTATGATAAACTGGGCTGAAAGCAAAAGTATTGGGGATGTCATTCTTAAATATGTAAGTTATTTTTACAGTGGCTGTAAGCTAGTTTTTACTAATGTAATCTAAAATGCATTGAGGAACACCACTAATCTTTTGGATGAAAACTGCTCTGTACATATTTCTCATTAGTGTATCCAGGATAAATCCTCAGTTGTCAATTTAAATAATGACACAGTAAGGAAGCTCATGCAGTAACTCACTTCGAACTAAAGACTTTTTTCTTGTATTGTAATGTTGGGCAGAGCTCCAAAAAGCTTTGTACGGACATTTATCCAAACTCTAGAAACCAGGTTTGAAATGTTTAAAGAGATTTTCCTGTAACCTCTGGTGTTCCACTGCTGTTTGAATAAACTGGGAGCACCAAGAAAACAGCCTGTCAGTTTTGTAATTGTGTGGTTGTACTTTATTGCTTCCACTTCATTCCTAGTGAAAAGATGCATGGGGGAGGGGAGAGGGTGGTTGAAGAAGGAATAAATTTAAACCAACTCAGAAGGCTAGTTATTTTAGTCAGACCAGGATTTCCTATCCCTCGGTAATGACTATGCAAGAAGGTAGGGATGAATGTAGTTCTAGAGAAACAATAATAGAAATACAGCTGTCCAGTGCTCTCCCTGACTATTGACAATCATAGGCTTCATTTGCCCTACTGTGGCCATATTTTTCAACTGTCACTTTCACACATCTTAGCCCAAGATAAAACTACAGGCAACCCTATGATTTCTTCTGTAGGATGAGGAAGAAAATCCGTGAAGGAAAAGGAGTTCTGTTTTCAAGCTTCAAGGAAGGTGTGGTCTAAACTGTGAGACCCTCAGAAGTCCAGAGTGGAAAATGGCTAAAGCTTTCAAAGCTGGCTGTTCAAAATTAGATTAATAAATGATCAGGCTTCTGCTTAGTTGCTGAGCACCCACCAAAAAATCCATTGATGTAGTGGTATTTTGGGGGAACATTGCACCTGAAAACAGGTCCTCCTTTGTTTAGGAGCCTAACGTGGGGCAACTGACTTAACTTTGGCCCAAGTCTTTAACCATATGCTGTGTGCCCCGATGCAGATTACGATATCTTTAAGCATAAAAGATGTCTGCAGTCTATTTTGTGGCACATAAAACTGGCTTAATACAAACTTAAATTGCTTTGGTAGTATGCAGGATACATCTTAAAGCCATAACTAGCCATTACAGTCTTAAATTTGTTTTTCTTACTATTGTAATACAATGTACATAAAGATTGCTTGCTTGTTTACCTGAGGTCTACACTTAAAGCATGTTGCAATATTTTTTTCAGTCAAAAGACTTGTTGAAAACATACCCTCCTTTTGTGAACTTCTTTGAAATGAGCAAAGAAACTATTATGAAATGTGAAAAACAGAAACCACGGTTTCATGCTTTTCTAAAGGTATTTATGCACTGAACTTTATTATCAGCAACTCTTTTTTGAATATATTACTGAGATTCAAGTTCAATACCACTTAAAAAATTCACTAACTTAGTAAATCTCCAGATTTCAGTTAGGGGAAGGAAAAATACTGTAGAACTGTAAACTTTGGGCATGGGGTAGGATAGGAGGTTTAGGCACTATAATCCTCAGTAATTCTTCAAACCTTTAGAGAGAGGTGGCATTTTGCAACCAGTATGTGACATTAGTGTCTCCAGGGTAACAGTCTGTCTGAAACCAAGCTGTTACATTTTAAATATAACAATCATGAGCACCTCCAGAAAGTGTTACTATCACTGTGGGATTAAGTTCTTGAAAACAAATGGAGGGTATCTTGCTTCTTATTAGATGGGAAACCTATTTTTCTGGATTAAAATAGAGATTTAACTCTCCTTGGTGGAGTTTTGGCTACTTCCAGTGTGGTAGGAGGTTGGGTTTTCTAACTACAAGTTGGCTCTCCAGGGCTATTAAAAATAAGATGGAAGGCATGGGGTCAACTGGTAGACCATGTTAATGCTTCGATAAGGGAGGTCAGAGAGTGAATATTATTCACTCAAAATATTTTTGAGCCTGTTCAGTAGTTACAACAGTCAGGATTTTGTCAGCTACTGCCCTCTATAACTTGTCCTCCTTGGGAAGTGGTTATTCAGAAGGTGGTCAGATTCTGGTATCTGAAAGTCTTGGGATTTCCTTGATTCCTAGACAGTCATGTTTCAGGCCTGTATGTGGAATACTAAGAACTGGTTTCTGTTGCTGATTGAGTGATGGATAAGAATTGAATTGGATAGTATGTGTTAAGTCTGTCAATTTTGCTATCAACCTGGTGGGGGGGTGGGGTGGATAGGATTGCACTTGGATACTACTGTGCCCCACCTTTCAGACTCCCTGAAGGAGGGGTGGTATTACTAGGGGATCTTTAATATAGAAGCAAAGGGGTTGGGAGTGGGGGAAGGGTTCCTTTTAGACTCTGTAGTGGAGTGATAACTTGGTTACACATAAATCTAGGTAATCGTTGTTTAAAAATAGGCTTTAGACCTAGTTTTAACAAAAGCTGTGTAAATGGTGTTGAATGAGCACCCAGTAGTCCGGAACTTTCACACATGCTGTCAGCTTGTATTTATAGATTCTCTTTAATATTATTTTTGGCATAAACTATGCAAGTGGTAAGAGAATTGAAAGTACTCTTTAACATACTAACTTGAATTATAGTTTCATAGCTCAGGAATGTAACTGAGAATCTGCTATTCTTAAGAACTTTTTTTTTTTCTTAAATTCCATGTTAGATTTCTCAAGCAAAAAAGCCTGCATGTTGCTCTGGTGTAAAATGCAATGATTTCCTCCTTTGTAGATAAACCAAGCCAAACCAGAGTGTGGCCGTCAAAGCTTGGCTGAACTACTCATTCGACCAGTTCAACGGTTACCTAGTGTTGCTTTACTTCTAAATGGTAATTTTTTTTTTGGCAAGGTGTTTTGGGTCAGACACCTGGCTTATTGGGCAGTAAATGAAAAGTGGTGGTTGCTGTTTAGATGAAGAATTAGGATCTTATTTCAATGTTCCAATCATAGTTGGTAAAGCCAAGAGCCAGATTGTGTGGTATGTATTTCAGTAGATTCAGTTGGTCATATGCTTGACTTCAGCATACAGGTATAGGCAAGCCTCTACTCTGTGGAAATGAGGTATATGTTCTAAATCTGAATATATTTCAGCTCCCAAAGCCACAACCTGTATGCTAAAATTATTGGGAACACTTCAGTGTCATAGCATGAACTACTTTCTGTAGTCATTTCAGTTCTGATGACTCAGTGTGTGAACGGCTACCTGTCGTAACAGTCATTATGTACTCCTGAGTGATGTATTGGGGGATGCCCTTAAAGGCACTCGAGTTTAAACATCCCTCTTGTATTAAATCTACTAGCTAGCAGTGTTGTAAGTAGAACCTAAGACCTCTCAAACATTGTTTTATTTTACTTTGTGCCTGTGATAGAAGCTTGTGTAGCAAGTTTTGTAATTTCTTCTATATATGACTATCTTGTGATTGTCCTGTCTTTATGGATCTTTCAACCCATAAAACCAACCCCCTGCCTCCAAAAAAGAAGATAAGTTAAAAGAAACTCAAGAGACTCATTGTAAAAGCACAAAAACTGGCAGTGGCCTTCAAGGCAGGGCAGTACTCTTGAAAGTTTTCAACTTTCTTAATAGACTAGATTTCAGTTTTATGTTCCTTCACAAGCACTGTATGTTAAGGGGAGAACCCAATATTTGTTGCTGGAATTGGAGTGCAGATGACTACTTTTTCCAAACATATAAACATGGGTGCACAAAAATACATACAAATGGCTTGTTAAATGGCTAGATATTGTGGTAACTGTATATGCAAATTGAACATGCGGACGTGAAATAGCACTGGGCACATGTGACTCATACTTTTTGAATGAGTGTTGGTGAGCATGAAGGTGATTGAAAACACCCATGAGTGTGCGAGATTGATTGATTTCAGCAGAAAACTCGCTAACAAGTTGCTTTATCATGTTGGGCATGAGGCTGCATTAACTTAACAATGAAAAGTAAGAGGTCTTCCTATCATGGGAATTATAAAGCAAAAGTTAAATGATTTATTGCAACACTTGTTTAACATTTTCGTTCTGCAGACCTTAAGAAACATACAGCAGAAGACAACCCAGACAAAGGCATGCTAGAGAGAGCCATTGAATCGTTAAAGGAAGTGATGACGTAAGTGATGCTTTTAATATGAAATATTCTCTTGGGTCTTACTGATGTATCTTGCAAATCTCAGCAATGATGTGGCACCCCCAACCTCCTCAACATTCCTCCCACCTCTGTGCAAGAGCTTTCAAGGGAATCCTCCGAAAACAGCCTCATAGCTATCTTTTGCTATGCCTGTTTGGGGAATTCCTCCCTCTTGGCCCAGGTTGGGTCTAGCGCTATTAGAGCTCCCTTATGCCACTCTTAGCCAATGTAAAGGAGATCTTCTCACCCCCCCCCCCCCTTGACTGAGCCATTATCTTGACTCAAATGAACACTATTGGAAGGACATAAACTACTGGTGGAGGGTCCCTTTCGGGGGTGTGTGTGTGTGTTGTGTAACTGTGTAGTAATGTAAGTATTCTCAATCTTGAAGTTTTAAGTTAAGACTCTTGCAGGTATAGGATGTACCCTAGTGAGAGAAGATATTCAACATTAGACTAATGCTATATTTGTCCAATACAAAAAATTATTCATGAACTCTAACTAGCAACAGTTCACTTACACGTGCCCAAATCTTCAAGTGAGCATTGCATTTAATTCTAAGGACAGAACAAAAATGGCAAGTAGTTGACACATTTGAAAATCAGTTTCTGCTTATCTGTTCATAGCTGCTGAGCAGTTTGCTGGTTTCTGCTAACATGTGTAAATGCATTGTTCCAGATCTAGAGGTACATATATTAATGCATCACACATGGAAAAGCAGTTCACTTAAATGACTGTGTGTGTGTGTGTGGTGTTTCTTTAAATTTGAACTGTCAATTACTGTATATATTGGTGTGGCTGTGGGAACAATATCTCTGAATGTCCAGCTTCACTTTTGTGCCTTTAAATTTAGTGGTGATCTGTTCTTCTTGTTGGTTTATCAGTATTAAACATGCTTTCCTCAGACACATTAATGAAGACAAAAGAAAAACAGAAGCACAAAGACTGATCTTTGATGTTGTGTATGAAGTTGATGGATGTCCAGTAAGTTACTTCCCTCAAGCTATCGACCTGTAGAATGACTAACCAACTGACTTAGCCCTTGTGTCAAAATTCTACATAACCCAATGACCTCTGTATAACTGTTGTTGAATGTACATTCAACAACATCAAAGGTTAAAAGGTCACTCACTATAAAACTCAATTTCCAGTATTGAGTTGAGTGAGTGGTAGTCCGGCTCTTAATTAATGTCTAATGAGCTGCTCATTTCTACCATTTAGGCCAATCTCTTGTCGTCTCACCGAAGCTTAGTTCAGCGATTGGAAACAGTTGCACTTGGCGATGACCTCTGTGACAGAGGAGAACAGGTCACGCTCTTTCTGTTTAACGACTGTCTAGAGGTAAGGCTGTAAAAAATCCCTACTGAACTGAGGCATTGCAGAGTGCTTTGTAACTCAAACTTTAGTATAAATAAGCAAGTTATCCTAAATACCGAAACCCTATGAAGAAATACTAAACCGAAAGGGCAAGCTGAACATTTAGACTGTTTACAGTAATGCCAAGAAACAGGCAATATTGATGAGACTGCACTGACAAGTTGATAATGTCTTATATCCCTAATGAACTGACTACATATTGGCAGTGAAAGACATTATGTTGAAGCAGCATATGGAATAATACTGTCCACTAAAGTAGAAGGATGGTGCTTCCAATATCTCTTGCTCTTCCACAGGACATAGTTCTCTGGAACAAAAATTAAACTAGTGACATAAATGAAATGAGTTTAACTTAGTTATAATTTTCTTCTGGCTTATGCCTTCTGATAAATCACTCAATTTTTCATAAGTAAATGTTCGCCTGAATGGGTGAATGCTGCTTGCATCTCTCAAAGCTTTTAAAATATAGCAAGTTTGAGCATTTTACTTGTCCCTAACACGTCAACATCCATTTTCCTCTAAGGAGTAGATAATGATAAACCTCAGCATGCTTGGGATTGGATTGATAACCTGGATTTCAGTAGTTGCGTGCGTATTATAATATAATATAATATAATATAATGAGAGAGTGTGTGTGTTACTTTCAGCTTGTAGTGAATCAGGCCTTTGGTGCTTGTTTCAGCCACTGGCACTACTGGAAGTGCTGGAGATACTGGCTTAGCAGCACATTGGTTCTTCTGGGGCTTATTGGTATTTAATATCAGTAAATAATGGGTCTCTATCAGGTAGATATTTGCTTATGTACACATTTTTGTGTAGTCTAAAGTGTCCACACAAACAGTATAAATAGTAATTGCTGTTGGGGGGGAAAAATGAAGACGTGGTGGTTGGGGAGCGTAATTGGGCTTTGGAGGCTTAAGTGAAGAGATTGAGGTTGTAAAGAACACTCTACTACTGTGACTGGTTCAGAGACTTTCATTAAGGAATTTAAAACTCACTGCAAGTCTGCCCAAAGAAAGACCACAAGGCAGTTTAACACCTTGGACTAGTGTCATGCCACTACAGACAAGATAGCTTATTGTTTCACTTAATGACAAAACAAAGCTGAGCTACTTTGGCCCAGAGAAGCACCGCTCTGCCAAAAGAAGGGCAAGTTAAATTGGCTTTGACAAAACTTTGGTTTTTTCTTTTCTTTCCTTTAGAAGGCTTAAGTTACTGAAAATGACTGAGCATTAACCGACATAGACGCAGGGCCTAGTGTAAATTCCTAAAACTACAACAATCTTGGTGGGGTAGTAGGCCCTTGTAATCGGGATCCACTTCAATTCATTCTAGTCTATGCTACCATATGGGACTATATGTAAATATGCCCACTTGCAGCATTGTAACTGTATTGGGGCAGGAACACCTCTCTAAGGCAAAGACTAGCTTGCTGTTTAACAGTTAATATTTTCCAAGGGCTCTAAAATAAATGTGTACATGAATTGTTTTTAAACTGCCATGTATCATCGGTGTCTGGGGTAGGGTTAGTGGTCCACGTTGGAGGTTGTTTGAGCTATGGGTTCCCAAGATACTGCTCTCATTTAATAATAATAATAATTAATAATAAAAAAAAAAGACATAGGAATCATAAAAATTGTGATGTGTTTTCTGCCCACTTGGCACTTAAATGATGGCTCTCATCTTCCCCCAAACTGATATCACCTACTCAGGAGTGATCTCTGCTAGTATCTGGCACCTACTGCCCCTTTTGGGGAAGCAGTGTTCTTTGAGTAGTGGAGCACTTGTGGGTGCTCCATTTCAGATACACATACAACTCTTGAGCCCTTGATTGAAGATTTCTAGGTAGCAGTGTCCATTCAGCCCACATACGTGCCCTTTGAAATCTTGTGGCAAACATCAAGGCTATATAGGAGTGCATGTCAAACCGTCCTCAATTCCTTCACTTCTGCCTTGGCCTGAGACGGAACGCTACACTGTCTGCCTAGCGCATGCAAGGCCTTTCTTTATCATAGTTAATTTAGGGTGGTTGTTAAAGCAATTCTCGCACCTAAACGAACATTCCTTCTTTCTTCCCTTGGAGACTTGTCCTTTTCTTGTGGGGTATGCCTGGTTTGCCAAGTTTCAAATGCTGCCTCTCCTCAGGAGGCTGTACCAGTGACAATGGATGATCCAAGTGTGTCCATTGCCTGGGGGAGTCCCACATCTCTCAGAAGTGCTCTTTTTTGTTTTTGTGTAGCCCTTAAGTCCAGGGCTAGGCAAAACAGGGAGCTAAAACTCCAACTGCTGGTGATGGAACAGTCCCTGCAACTACCCTCTGATCCAGGTCAGGACTCCCTTGTCCCTGGACTGATCCAGCACCCCATCAACCCCAGGTCATGCTTCTCCTAAGAAAAAGAGAGCCTTTGGAGCACCCTCGGAATACTCCCAAAAAGAGGAGCACAGACTCTGTATCTAAGGAGCCAGCTGCAAAGAAGACTAGGTTCCTGTCCAGGCCTTTATCACCAAGGGTGCTGCTGAAGCTAAGGACTCTTCCTCTGGTGCCAGCAGGACCTTGATACCCTGGAGCTCCAAGGAGAGGAAGCATGGCTCCAATAGGGTGCCCATACTAGTAAGAGGAGTAAGCAGAGGGTACCCTTGAGCTCAGCCCCGTCATTGGCATTGAAGCCTCCCAGTGGTGCCATCACAAGCCTTAACCCAGCCATGGGTACCCATGCAAGTAGCTCAGGTGGGGGTGCCTTTACCAGCAGTACCCTTGGTACTGAGCAGGCATTGGCATCTGACACAGCCTGTGGCATGCTCATCATTACTGGTGCTATCAGCTCCAGCCACTGTGACCTTGGCTGTGGTGTTGGTATGGGGGTCCTTTCCATTACCACATGAGTTCTGATACTCAAAGGATCTCTCTGTGTCAGATGAACCAGAGTCCCAGTTACTGTCAGGTACTGAGTATCTCACGATGCTGAGACCTCGGGCTCCGAGTGGCAAATCTGTGACACAGTACTCTCCTCCATCCTCCTTGTCTGCTTGTCCCTTCCCTTCTCCCATGGGAGAACATGGAGGAAGACTCCCAGTCAGTATCCTCAATTCCCTCTCTCTCTTCTCCCCTCCCCCCCCATTGGGGGTTCTCGAACATTCCTCTTCAGGGAAAACTTTGCAGCTCATCTAGGATAGTGGAACCAACCCAGTATGCCACTCCTGCTCCATTATGGACCCCTGCAATGGCCCTATTGGGACCTGTGGGCTGGCTATTGGCAACAATTCAATAGACTTCCAGTACTGTCCCTTAGGGAAACTGAGGTTACACCATCCTCCCTCTGCCCTTTCACAGCAGGAAACGACATTTGAGGAACTGGAGGGTAGGTCAGAGGAGGAAGTCCCCCTTTTAATTGTCATCACTTCCTTTTAAAAAGTTGCATCTATAATATAGCTTGAGCTAAGTTGGTGAGCCAGAGTCACTTGTCCATGTGCAGCAACACTGGGATGGCTCTGCAAGACATCTGAATAATTGGGGGCCTCAAAGTGGTTATGTGGCCATGGAATTTGAGTAGCACCATGTACCATGAGTACCCCTGCCTTTGGCAGCTTTCTGAACTTTAGCTGTGCTATGCCTGTCCTATACTCAACCTCTTCCCTGATTCTGAATAAACAACCCTAGAGTTTCCAGATGTTGGCACCCATTGACTGTTCTAAGAATTCCTCATGGAACATCACTTTGTGCATTGTCATGTATGCCAACAGACTGCCACAGAAAATAGATTTTTCTGCTCCTTTTGCACAGCCACCTAACTCAGCAGAGAAATGATGGGTTTGCAGTCCCTTTGTGCCTCATCCTCACTGTGTTGTGAGCTGTGGCAACCTGCTGCAAGTAATCCCTGTACCAATAAATACAGTTATCTTTAACCTTTTCCTGTCTTATATTTGGGAAAGAAACTTGCTGCCTTGTTTCACTAGCTCTTGATAGAGGAAAACTGTTCACTTTCAGCACTAATAAAGGCAAATGTCAACATAGGTCTCCCAAAAAATGCTTGAGGAACTTTGATATTTGTCAGACTAGTACACAGAATACTTCCTACGGGTTGGAGTCCGGGTTTTGCCAGCTATTGATTTTGTGAAATAGTAGACAGAAAATCACTTCTGCAGTCTGTGCTAGATAACTTTATTAGAGGTCTCGGTGATATAATGCACTTAAACCCATATATAAAAAACTCTGTCATGAGATTGTTATGAACTAAATAAAACTGCAGAAGCAGAATGGACCCCAAAGGAATCTCAACTTCTTTAAGTCCCAGGATGGGATACAATGTGTTTGGGAGGGGAGCAAGAAAGGGTTACTTTGGAGGTTCATGAATTGTAGATGGACCATGAAAATATACATTTTTACAATATTGTCTCAATGGAATTTCAGAAAATACACAGATAACGTGAGTTGTGATTTTTGGTGGGTGGTACATTTCCTACCCCCAAGGAGTTTCTAGAATTGCCTGTTCTAAGGATGCCTAGAAGTCAACTTTCCAAAGTTCCCCACCTCCTCCTTACTTCAATGTAAGATCACGTGAATTGGGGTAATAGTAATAAATAGGGAATTTTTCATCGTTGTAAAATCTTGCAGGATTTCATCAGGAAATCTAGTTCAACTTTTGGCTCTAGCGAGGACTATTTTTACCTTTTTAAAAATGGGTATTACTAATACATACATTGTCATTGGGGGAGAGGAGGAATCTAAAGTGGACTAGTACTGCACCAAACTTCATAGAAATACTGCAAGCAAACTGGGAGACCATGATTTTGTAGCCTTGATTGTGTACACACCACAGCAAGTGTCTTATTTTAAATAATTAATTAAGATGAAGTACCACACTTGTTTCTTGACCAGTGGATTGCTTTCCTGTGCAACAGTCCCAGGCTCCATGGCTTTGCTTTGGTTTTTCAGTCACCAGACCAGTAGGAATCTGGAATTCCGGGTGTCTTTCTGATGAAAGAACATTTCATGTCATTTCTAAAGTATCTCCTGCTGCTGAGCAATGAACAGGCTATAATAAATATAGTATAAAAACCTATATAGTTTTGGTGGATTGCAGAAGACTCTCCAGTCCTCAAAGAGTAAAAAATTGCTGGGTGAACTCTTTCCCTTGGAATCTGAGTGACTCAAGGGAGAGAGATCTGGAAGTAAACCAAGGGAATAAGGGATCCAGTGACAATCTGCAGGGGGCAAAAATAGTTAATCACTGAAGAAAGCACATGGAAGAGGAAGTAATTATCAAAATGCAGCAGACAGAGTACAGAGAAGATTGTTCTAGTTTTGTGAGTGTAAGAACAGAATCATGAACTGACTCCTGGTGAATTAGGTATCTGAGGTGTCAGAAAAACACTGCACACTCTAAGCGTGAAGGTAAAAGAGAAAAGTACTTTAAGCATAGGTGGTATTGGAGAGGCATGTGAGGTCAAAAGATGGCTTGCAATGGACCATGTTGAAACTCTTTCCCTACCTTGGACTACTTATGAACAATTTATCTCCAAATTCCCCTTCTTTCCCGCAGCAAATAGTGCGTGGCTACATGGAAAAGAGCAGTTAGACATTTGAAAAATACTAACCTAAAGCAAACAGCTGCCAAATGATCTCCTGGGAACCCCTAGCCCATCCACCTTCCAATACTGTGGCCCTCATTGCTTTGAGCTTGCCATGTTTTTCAGTAACTTGTCTCACTTAGGTAAAGCCAACCTTATCATATTTGTAGATAAAACTGCTTTTAAGTCACCCTCTGATTGCAGAGAAGTGGATTTTCAAAGCTAGGCCAAGGGCTGTGGAAATCCAAATCTTGGACTGAGCTACAACTAACAGGTTGCATCCCTATTTGAACGTTGACCGATCTGCTGTTTTTAGGATTTGCTCCATGGCTAGGTGCATACAAGAGTGTGCTGGAAAACTAGGGGAACCAGATGAGAGGAAATATAGCCTTTCAAGGAACATGCCTCCTCTTTTAAAGAAAAGAATCCCAGTTCTTCTGAAAAAAGACATACAGCTTCTCTTCAAGTAGAAGTATAAATCCATATGTTGGAGCTGGTTACTAGATGAAGAATTCATCTGTTCTCTCTCGCTAAGCTTTGATTTTTAATGGTGGTTTTAATTGTAAGATTTAAACTTGTTACCTCATACTCTTCTTACAGATTGCAAGGAAACGGCACAAAGTTATCAGTGCTTTCAAGAGCCCCCATGGCCAGGCCAGGCCCCCAGCATCTCTCAAGCACATTGTTCTCATGCCTCTCTCGCAGATCAAGAAAGTGCTAGACATCAGGGAGACAGAAGGTCTGTGCTTGGAATGGTGTTATAGCTAATAAACCCAGTGGGGGAATGGAGGGGGAGAGAGAACACTGAAGTGTGTATATAATCTATTCTGAGAACTAATTATGTGATTACACTCCAACTGACAGCTACAAATGCTAATGTTCTGGCTTGAAATCCCAAAGCAACACGTTTTTTTATTTAGATTGTTTACCTGCTAGCCAATGATCTTGAAATAACCACTAAAGGCCATATTGACAAGAGCCAGCCAAATGGCACTGTGAACCTGCAATAAAAAAATAAGCCTACAGATCTTTTAAACACAGCCCTTGTTCTGCTGAGTGTTTCTTTTTGTTTGGCCCATTGCTGTTTCCACAAATACAAATCTTCATTTAAAATGTGGTGATGGCACTGAAGGAGCTATCCCTGCTACCTGAGGACAAAGGCTTAACTTAACTCGTGTTACCACTTGGTCACGGTTAGATTAATGTTTCACAGTAGCAACAGTTCATACCACATTATTCAACGTTGTAGCAGCAATGCCATCATAAATCTGTATTCAGAAGCTTGTAATTGTTGTAAACATTCTCTGGTTAGAAATTAAAATACAATAATGTTTCACTTCAAGTGATCAAATTTTTTTTGGCTGGTGTTCTCTAGAGCTCTTCAGCAGAGCTTACTGGGTTTGTATGTTTTCAGAGTTTAAGACAACTCTTCTGAGTAAGAAGTAGGAAGAGGCCATCTATCTAGTAAGCAGGCAGCCTCATACAGTCTAACTGTAATTTTAGATTTAACTGCAGTCATTTTTTAAACTGGTATTAACGGAGAGTACTTGTTTTTACTGTAGCCTAATTATTTGATAGACACTAGAGTAGACTGACAATGAGTTTTTGCCTCTGGGCTTCTTCCCACTAGAAAGATGATCCATTGGTGACAATAGGGTAGCTGAACTCTTCCGACCAAGTTCTAGCCCACGTTTCTGAAGCAGTGCTGAGCACTGTCTGTCTACACTTGCCACTTAATTGTGTTCAGCACTGGTTCAGCTGCCCCTGTTGGTTGTCAGCAATGGGTCACTTGTCCAGCATAGACTGGGTTTAATGTCAATATCCTTTAAGATGTAATTCTAACAATTCTGTTTAGTCAAACTGGTATTCCTCAAATGGTCAAACTTTCTCCATAATAGAATAAATAGAAGGTTCAATGTTGCTTCTCAAAGTGCTCTACAAAATAGGGCAGGCATCCCTTCCCTCTGCTTTGCAGGTGAAGAAACTGGACCTGCCCAAAGTTGCAGAACTGAGAAGAGAATCCAAGCTTTGTTACTGCCATTTCCCTATCCATTAGACCATGCTGCCTCTAAGGCTATGTCTACACTTTAATTAGACACCCGCAGCTAGCTTGTGCTAGCTGACTCTAGCTAGTGGAGCTTAAGCTAAGGGGCTGTTTAAATTGCAGTGTAGATGTTCAGGCTTGGGCTAGAGCCCAGGCTTTGGGACCCTCCCACCTTGCAGCCAGAGCCCGAATGTCTACAGTGCAATTAAATAGCCCCTTAACCCGAGCACCGCTAGCCTGAATCAGCTGGCACAGGCCAACCACAGGTGTCTAATTGCAGTGTAGACATACCCTAATAGTCTTTAACTTGAACCAGACGACTACTTAAAAGTAAGTCATAAGATTACTTGCTTAAAATCTGGTTTTTTTTCAGAATTGTATGAGGGTTGACTGTCCTCTGTTTAGAACAGTGTGAACTGAATGTTTTTGTCTTCAATTGTAGACTGCCACAAAGCTTTTGCCTTGGTTGTGCGGCCACCAACAGAACAGAACAACTTGTTGTTCAGTTTTCAGATGACGACTGAGGAGCCTCCAAAAGAGGATTGGCTGAAGATGCTGTGTCGGCATCTAGCGAACACAATTTGTAAAGCAGATGCTGTAAGTTCTCTAGTACTAGGTTATCAGTGAAAATAGTTCATTGCAAATGTCTTTTAGATACATAAGTAACTGCTTCCTTGTGATAACAGGAAGAAACGAGGCCTTGGCATATCCACAAGCTAACAGAATAAAACTTCTCTGGTGATTAGGCCTCAGCAGCCCTCTTATTCCTTAACCATTAGGTTCTACAGAACCTAAGCATTTTTTAAATAAAACTACTAATTTTTTATGGTTGTGATAACAGTCCAAGGTCTGTAGTATAGATACAATAGGGCATGTCTATACGGAATTATCTTTTGGATCTTTCACCAGTGTAAGCCAGGCAGCGTGGTTCTCTCTGCACTGTTGTAGCATTTCTAACAGTAGGCATTTTCATTAAGATGTAGAAATTGACTGTGTATAATCCCTTAGTTCGTTGGTCTGTATAGACAGCCTGATAGAACAGAGGTATGAAATGCTTTTATCTCAGTGAGGCATAGAGCCCTAAAGCATCTTTCATCACAAACTGGAATGTTCTAAGGTGTCAGCCTTCTGCCAACACCCCTTTAAGCATTTCCAGTGTGTATTTCCAGACCAGAAGCCAAAAATAAAAAAAATTACTAACTTTGAAATACAGCACAAAAATGGTAACAGGGCAGGGACCTTCCAGCTAACATTCTCATTATCTCTCTCTCTGCGCGTACGTACACACACACTGGAGTGAACAGCTGGTTTGAGTTTGATGTCTGTGTTCAGCATGCTACTTATTTTCACCATACAATCTGTTAAATATTTGATGTTGTTTCTTTAAGGCTTAAAAAAAACCCCCAAACTTTAAATGAGTCTTGTCTTTCCATGAGGACACTAGTTCAGAATGTGTGTACTATTTCTGATCCACCGGCTCACTTTGAATAGATGAACGTCTGGAGCAGGGGTATTTTAACCCTCTTCCTCCCTCCTCCCCCTCTCCCCCACAGTAAAAGATATTTTATCCTGAGAGAAGTATCTGACAGTTTTGCTAAGTGGGCCAGCCACCCATCTGTCAGTTCTTTTAATTGTCTTTGTCGCCACTCAATTCTAATAAGTATAATAGTAGAAATGGGGTATCTCTGTTACTGATGTTCTGTCACATTACAGTACAATAGAAAAGCACTTGATCCCTCACTATTTCCAATGTGGAATATGACATTCTGAAACGCACATTGCCTGCATAGAAAGATTGTCCATTCCTAACTACATCTAGTCCTCAAAGTGGTAATATACATTGGTGTCTACTTAAAGGCAGCAGCCCCACCACACTTTAAAGCAACACATTTCCACCCTGAATGTGTCCCCATCTTTAGCTTGATTTGAATACCAAATAGAATGGAATCTTTTTGCACTTTAGGGGGTCAAAAACTTGATTCTCTTCTCCATCTGTACCTGGGTGCCGCACCCTTTCTGAAAAGTCTGTGATGTTGGATAAGTATGCCTGTTTTCTCATAAATGAACTAGGTATTTACAAGTCTGCCACATGGTGGCAGTAAAGGCTTTAACTCCAGCTCTGCCTAGTAGCACTGCAGTGAACAACGTTGTCATAAGCTGTTAACTGTGTGTGTACAGTCTTCTCTGGGCAGCTTTCCTCAGACTTCACAAAAGATCAATTCCTTATCCCTCACATAAATAGTCTAATCTAAAGATTCCTGTGATGCTACTGGAGTTTCAGAACACAGAATATGAAAAATTTATTGGGATGTCAGTGACTCTTCTTTTAAAACTGGCAAGTAAAACTATAAAAATACGTAAAGCTTCATCCTATCCCATGCATCTTAATTATGTAACTGAGTACTCTACATTTTGTATCACTACAGTAATGTTAATTTCTATTCTCTGGAGGGGCTCGGGAGATTCTGAAGCACTTTTTTTACCAAACATAGGCCAAAGGTATCAATCTTACTAGAAGACTGTATCTTTTTGAAGACTACCCATTCTGTCCATTTAGAATAGTGGAGTGTCTTGCCTTGCCAAGATTCCACTACATTTACAGTTCAAATGTGTGTACCCCTTCGCATCAGGCCTGGCTATTTAACAATTTCAGATTTGACCCACTTGGTTTGCTTTGGTCTGCCCTGATTTTGAAAATGGGGCTAAGGTCTCCTACAAGAGACTTTCTAGTAGCTAGCTTCAGTAAATCGAGTAAATCCAAATAGCAGCTGCAAGATTAAGTACAGCTACATTCGCTATCCCTTCTCCAGTGAAATTTAGGGATCTTCAAACAGGAATTGATAAATAATTAGATTTTAGAAGATTAAACTCAAATTTTTGAGTGTACTCAAAGATGTGTTGGAAAAATCCTGGTGGATTTGTGCACCTGTTCTTATAGTTCTGCCTGTCTGTAGGAAAACCTTATTTACACTACTGATCCTGATTCAGTTGACATAAATACGAAAGATGTGGACAGTACGTTGAGTAGGGCATCCAGGGCAATAAAGAAAACATCAAAAAAGGTAAGTGTTTAATTCCCTGCTTGCTAAGTAATTTACCTGATATGTGAACCTTCTTAGTCACACCAAAACCTACTAGGGCCAGTGTAGTCAAGAAATTTATGTTGGTATTTCTGCCAGTGCTGCCAAAGGGGGGTGTGTGTGTGTGTGTGTGTGTGTATATATATATATATATATATATATATATATAAACTGATTAGGAGGAGAAAATGAAATTGGGTTTTTTGTTGTTTTTGTTTTTAATTGCAGGATTGTAAATGCATCCAAAAAATTTGCCTTTACTTTTTATACATTAAAGGAAATTCCATGAGATCAGTTGTGCTGCAGAGTTTCAATGTGACTGTTCTGTGAGCTACGTAAAATGAAGAGTCTGTGCTAATTCAACTCATGGTGTCCAGACCACATGTAGTATTCAGCTGAAGGGGCAGGGATTGAAAAGAGCATGCACAGGTTGACTACTAAAACAGACCTCTAAGATGGTGTATAGAAAGCACTGTAGGACATGGTCTCTCATTGCAAGGTCTCTAGACTGTTAATGTAATTCCACAGCAAATCAAAATGTGAATGCATGTTAGATGCTAATGATCTCACGCTAAGACAATGTATGTAACAACTCTTGTCAAACTCTGCAGGTTACAAGAGCATTCTCTTTCTCCAAAACACCCAAAAGAGCTCTTCGAAGGGCTTTAATGGCACACAATACAGTAGAAGGAAGGAGTCCCTGCTCATCTAGTGAAAGATACTTGGGCAGCCGCCTGACCAGTACATCCTCATTAGCAGTAAGTGACTTGGCTGTACAGTCTAAATGGCATAACCTTAATTTTGATAAAGCTGACTGTATTCATTTTGGTGCACAGAACGTATTCTTACATGGCAACCTCTTATTAAACAGGGTCCGCAATGCATATGCAACACTTGTCTATACTTTTTTTAAAAAACCTCCATTTATATTCTGGTCTGAGTAAAGTCACTTAAGATGTCCTATTAGTCTGAAAATGCAGAAAACTCTGCTGTAGCATGGGAAACAAGGAGCGAGAATGCACTATGCAGATTCCAAAAGTGACCACCTTTTAAGAGTGATCGTGCCCTGTCATGGCAAGATGAGAAACTCCTAGCACAACCCGAAATGAAATAATTTCTGAAGCTATCCTATGATGAAGTATACAACTGGTTCGTGTAACTTTGAATGGGTAAATTTCCCATAAAAACAGACATCCTGTGCTGTCTTACCTCATTAACTTCTATGCTCATGGACTCTAAATGGGGGTGGGGAGCCAAGAAACTACAGCCCAACGCCCCCCCCCCCCCCCCCCCCAAAGGATACTCAGTGTGTCATAGGTTTGGGGAGGGGAGAGGATCTCAGTCTTCAGTGTCTAAAATAACACATACTGCTACTCTTTTCTCTGCTGTAGTTTAAGAACTATAGCAGTAGACACTCAAGTTGCCAGCACAATTGACTATAACAGATGGGACTTGGTAGGATTGAAAATAAACTAAACACAATTTACTCAGAATTTAATGTTATAATACCTGCTCTTAGATCTGTAACTTGTTGAAAATTTCCCTTGTAACTCTCATTGTGTTCTTCTCCTATAGTTGCCTTTCAGGGTATCCCCTGTGGAATAGGGGTAATAAAGTATAATGTGCATGCTAATGGCCCATTGATAATCAACCCAATCAAAGTATTGCTTCTCTCTGCTGCTTGAGTTAAGGATGGGAGCATATGAACTAACATTCTGAATCCGATCAGTGGTCAACCTAGTGCAGTATCCTGTGTCTAACAGTAGCCAGAAATTGCTGCTTCAGAGGAAACTGGTAAAAGCTCAGCAGAAGGTAACTAAGGAATAAATTGCCACAGGGATAGTTGCATCCTACCTCCCATTAATTAGAAGTTGGACTTATGCTGTGAGCATCCCCCTTCCCGAAAAAATCACTTACAGATTTAATTTTTATTCCTCCTCCCCTCTTGCTATTGTATCTCTGGCTATCCTCATTCTGGTACAGTTTGCATCTCATAAAAATAGTTGCATTCCAGTCATGCATTTTCTCTACCTCCTATGTCCTTACATAGTTGAGCATTACCCTTAAACACGTCCGCAGAACTACCAGGGATTGGTTGAATCCCTTTATTTTCTGTGCATTATCAAGATGAATTCAAAATCTCTTGATGCTCTTCCAAATAGTAAACTACCAAACATACAAGTTGACAGCATGGCATCCATCCTGTGCTTAGGAAAAGGGCAGCTGTGGTTTAAAAATAATCCAACCTGCAGCTAAATCCGTTATGAAATCAAGTGTTGCATTTGGGTGGGGCTAAATGGCAATTTTCACAGTTTTCAAGGTAACTACATCTCTCACCTCTTTGTGGCCTCCTTGAGGACACCCACCCTCTAGATGACTGCTAGGGCCCTGAGACTTTTCTTGGTTGGAGTCCCGCAACTCTTTATCTAGATCTAGAATGTAATTCCTCCTTCAATTCACAGATTATCTCATCATGTCTGAGTTTTTCATTGAGCACCTGCAGTTCTGCTTGCTCTCTGGGGCAATGACAGTGTCAAAGCAAAGAGTTTGTTCAGATCAAAAGAGTACATATCTTAAAAACCCCTCACATGCTAGTCTTGACTTACCAAATAGTCACCCATATTTCATTTCTCTAAGTCCTTCAGGATTTGGCCCTCTTGGTCAGTGTCACTGATCAGGTGAAAGTGACTTTTCCCCACTATGTTAGGGTAATCACTTTGAGACCCTGACTAATAAAACAGAAAACCGTATAGAGTTAAATTAGCACATGCAACTTCCCCCAGGAGGTAAAGCTACTCCAGACTTGCTACTTGCCTAGGGATTTGCAATAATTACCCCAGTGATTTTTCGTTCCAGCAGGCAGCCCTCTAATTCCGCCATGGGATTGTATTCTGGATCCTAGCTCTTCAAGTTACATATAACACTTTTATAAAGTTGATTCAATTGTCTGAAATTTTGTTTTGTATATTGCTGTGACAGATGATATAGACACCTGGGATACCCGGTCAAAGCAGCGCTTCATGTAGGCGTTTCAATGGCCTAACGCACAATAGCACTGATAATGTGTACCCAAGAGCATCGTTTGGATGGGGAAAATGACTTGTGAATTTGTCATTACTTCAATTTAAGACCATTAATACAATCTCCACTAGAAGCAAACTATTGCAGAAAGAGTACTGATCTTGCTTGTATGCATTATTGAACCTGTTTAAAGTGCTATGGCATGATCTTGCTGCTGTTCCTGCGAAATTAATCTGTTGAAGATATTGAGTAAGTTTTAAAATTCGCAGAACATAAGAGCCCACTAAGCTTCTTACAAAGAGGTTCAAAGGAATTGTTTAGGTGAAGTGTTTTGTCTAGATAATATCCTGGCCATCAGTATGTACAATTCATTGTATCTATTTATTTATTACTTAGAGAAATGGCATTGGAAATAAGGCACAATAAGAGTAACCAGTGAATTTATGCAGTGTCTGCACTAACTCTTCACCCCCCCTTCCTATTTGTAGATTGCTCGTTCCTCTTCTACATACAGCCTAAATGGATCTGTCAAACATGTCGTTAGTGTTCAGCGCTCCAATTCTGTTGATGGGAGCTCTCAAAGTTCCAGGTCTCGACCTGTGCTCTGTCCTGACTCTACAACTAGCCGTCCTTCACATGCCAGAGAAGGAAAAACTCTTTCCAGCCCTGAAAGGTTAAATGGCCACTCGTTGGCCAGACCATGTCCCATTCCTGTCATTACTACCACTTGTGATGTAGGAGATGACTGGAGTGGTGTTGAGAACAGTCCCGTCGTCAAACCCTGATCTTTAATGCCCACATTGTATAAAGTGAGCTTCCTAAAGATTCTCCTATGTAGCACAACTACTAAAAGATTAAAGAATCCGTCAAATGTTTCTAACGGGTGCTGGGTTTTCCTTGGTCTGTCTTGGTGCACATCTCAGTTCCCATTAGGCTACTTAATATTTCTTCTGTTAACTAGCTGGGTTTGAAATGGGGAATTTAAATTCTTTGGAAATGGGATTGACATCACTGGTCTCGAGGGGTTTTGGATTTCTTTCCAAGTTTTTTAACCATGTTTGCCCTACGATGGCATTGAAGTGCCTCTTTATATTTACACATTTAATGTAAATATGGGCGAGTCTTCATACTGAAGTCAAAATTTGACACATGAAATTCTGGATTCAGCATGGAGTCTATTGCCTCTGATTGCAAGTATGGAAGAATTCTAGAGTACAACTGTTGAGACTTTCATGAGTCTTAAACCGTGAGTGTTGCAATTATCATCCTCTGCTAAAAACCTTCATAAGAACATGTTTCTCTTCTAGATCAACAACTAAAGCACAATTATAGTACTATCACTTATCACTTCAAGTGAAATTAAACTTCTGAGGTTGTAAAGAAAATTTTTTAGCTCTTAAAGCAGCTCTTACAACTATTCTTATATTAATTTTAGTTTCAACTTTTGCTTAGCAACAAACTGCTAAGCCTGCAGATCACCTTAAAATCCACTGATGATCAGTTTTGCTGAGACTTGTTCACAACATCAGAATAGCAAGCCTTTTGTCTAGTTTTCAATCATATACAGACATACATAGGCTAAGACTATTCAGTAATAAACTATCAAAATAAAGTTACAATTTTTGTGGCTTTTTTATACCAAAGTCTCTGTAAGGGTCAAATCAGTAGTTTTTGAGGAATCTTGAAAATATGGTAAGAGCAGAACAAGTTTAAGTGGTTATGTAGCTAGAGGAAGTTCATCTCAATCTTTCAAGATTTGCTAATATAGCAAACTGTGTTATAACATGTTCTGCATTTGAAAACTTGGAAGGAGATACTATGCTGTTGTAAAAGCATGAACTGCACAGGGATGTGGGTTAGATATGTTTGCTTTATTAAGAATTATTCAGAAGGTCTCCTAGTTCTGTGCATACCTCTCAACAGTTTTGTTATAGGGGAAATCTTCATTTTCTATAATGAATTTATCCATGTGTCTTACCCACCAAGTTTGTTATCCAAAACTTGAAAATGCCAATCCTTAAAATTAGGGGTTAGCAGACTACCTCTATTGAAGAAACTGGACCCACTGTGTCCCCGTTATTTTGGGTCTTGAAATGTTGAGAGGTATGACTACAACACTGAGACTGATACCTTGATCATATTAACAATTTTTTTTTTTTCCCCTCTACCAGGGTATCTCTTCTCCTTCCTTGGTCAACCTTCCCTCAATGTTTGCAAAGAGGAGTCATACCTTAAGTCGATCAACAACCCACTTGATATGAAGTAGGCTTAAAATGAACTACTATACTGTAATGACTGACAAGCAACTGGCTGTTCAGATGACCTGTTACTGACATTAATGGTACTTTAGTCATTGTCACTTAGTTGCCTAACTTAGTTACCTAACATCTTGCTAACTGGTAGGGACTCTTTGATTAGTACTGAAGCAGATGACCTGGTCAAGCAAACAAGTGGAAAAACTTGATCTAGGCTTAGAAATAATGTATTCTTTTGAACAATCCATTTCCTCACCGGCGTAATGTAAACACTTTCTTTCAACAAATTGTCTCCTTTATGCAATAAACTGTTTTGGTGTTAAATGCTGAAATTAAGAAGTCTCTTCTTGAGTCATCCACTGGATTATGTTCTTCAGTTAATCTAGAAGAGGTTGCTTAACTTCATCAATTGGCTCTGTACTCCTCTTAAAAGCTAATGCATGGACCATTGACTAAACTGAAATAGTTTAAGATATGCCCTTTAAAGTATCACAGTTGACCTGTTATACAGCTGCTTTTTCTGGGTATTCTAGAAGATCTAGCGTGTTTGTGCATGAATGTACTTTGAGTGGTCTACTGCATATGGTCCTTCATATTTTCTGTGCATCCTTTTCTAATCCAATACATCCAAATCCTATAACTGGCTTAGCCACCAAAAGTAACTTGATCTGATAGCGAATTAAAACTAACACTTTTTGGATGTGGCAGTCCAAGGAAAAACATCACTGTACTTAAATTGTATTTATAGCCTTTGAGTTGAGACTATTTTTAAAACTGTCTCCAGAACCTTGTTTAACTACTTTTTATATATAGCTTATTCGTGCACAGGCTCCTCCCAGTGCAAAGCTGAAATTGTGGACCTGGTTTCAATTTCTAACACTAATATTTTTACTTGCAGGTTTTTGGTGTATAATTTCCAAAACCTTTTTCTAAATCTTTGCTATATTTAGTCTTTATGTATTTTTTTTTTCTTTGCAAGCTGTACATTTAAAAATAATCACGTTTTCATTCTGTATATCCAATACTGTCTCAGGAATTGTCCAACTGTGTATATTTCTGCACTTAATAACTTTGAACTAATTGACTGTGTGTCATGTGTGGCATTTCCAACTCTAAGATTCCCTTTAACCAGAAAATGCTACTTTTTCTGTTATATGTAATTAGTGCTGCTTTTGAAGATGTCAGCCTGTTACTTCTGTATTTTTAAGATAGGTTTTTTGCCAATATAAATCATGTAAATAAACTGTTTAAAACAACATTGCTTACTGTTGTACTAAACAGACTTTTCAGAAAAGTCCAATGAGTCTGTCAAGAGCATTACTGCATCAGGAGCTAGTCTAGAAGCTTGTTTAGTGAATCATAGTAATATAGTGGCAGCCCAGTAAATTAATATACATATACCCAACAAGGTTCCTGTGAAATTCCTTGTGAGGATTTACTACCGTGGATACTGTTCTATCAGTGTGTTGCACATTTTCTGACAATATGACTATCTTTGGGTTCCTGTGTTTGAAGAAAAAGTAGCTATACCTTCCAAGAGGAAAATCCCTAAAGTACAGAAACATGCTCTGAAAGCTAGCTGTAGGATGGATGGATGGAGATTGATTCTTCCTTAGACTGTAATAATATTATCTTTCAGTGTATTTCATCGTAAGCTAATTGCTGCTAACACTACATTACTGGTATCAGAAATATAATGCTTTAACTTTCCAGTAAACTGCAAAATTCCAAACAATGAGCTTTCTCTTGCTAGGTCCTGAGCACTTTTATCCCATTCACTTGAGTCCCTTGTTGTATTGGGCCCTTGTTTTCACTTAAAACTAACACACAGGACAAAGCAGTATAAGGGTGTCATGCTGTCTGGAATGGTTCATCACCATGAGTGCCAACCTCAGGGCAGACTGTCAAAAAACATGATAGACACCCCAAACTGGTTGCATGTTCTAAAATTAGATTTCACCAAACTAGTAACAAATGTGAACTCCTGAAGCACTATAATTATCTTACCATGGAGTCCTAGACAGTCCCCTTGGGCATTCCAGTCTGTCTTACCTCCCAGACAAGCAGGACTTAGTGATAAACTAATCTTACCCCAAAGATCTCAAAATATTCAGGTTGATCCCAATCCCAAGAGACCAGTCACTTACCCCATGTTAATTTGTACCGTAGATGTCTCACCGAAGGCAATGCTTGTAGCCAATCCTATAGTAAACTAAGGATTTATTCACTAAGAAAAATTAATGAGTTTTTTACAGTTTAAAGCAGGCAACATATTTAAACAAATGAGTTAGTTACATCTGTCACTTTTTGGAAGCATAGACTGTCAGCATTGAATGCCTTTTAAGGCTAAACCAGGTTAACTGGGGAATCTCTCTGCTTTTGTTTCCTCACTCCAGCCCTGTGAAAGTCCAAACAGCAAAAGGAGAGAAATTCTTTATCTGCTATTTTTATTTCCTTCTTCCAAAATTCAAGGTGATGGGATGAGCTTTCTTGCACGTAGCACCTTCACGGCTGTAAGAGGACCATCAGCCCAGTCTTTGTATCATGACGTTGCATGATGGCCCATTGAGTCTTGATAGTCCTTGATGAGTGGGGAACCATTCCTCCTGCCTGGGTTCATAAATTCAGAGCAGGCATTTTCACAGCTATAGAACAAAACTTAAGTATTACCTTTATAGCATGAGATTCAGACATTCTAAATAAGATTAATGCATACAATCATTTTTTATAGAGACTAAATGAATCCTTACGAGTCTAACATCTCTCTTGAATAAGACTAATGTACAGGTGAGCTGGTCTGGTTTCCAGCTATGAATTTGTCAGTGCTCATCTGGTGCCTAAAGCCCTGGTGAGAGCTGGCACCTGGTCTACCATCATCACAAAGGCCAATCAAGAGACAAGGTCACACGATATTTATGTATAGATCTTTCTGAGTGAGAGATTACTAGCTGTGTTCTAATACAATTTGTCACAAGAATGCCTTGATGGAATTACAGCTTTGTATTGTATAGTTGTAGATCTATTCTGTATGTGGTTATAACACATGCTGCTATCAACATTGTCAACTATTATTTCTCAGCTATGATGACATGAGTCTTAGACTTTTATGTGAGAAGCCCCAAACTGACTGTAATCAATAGGGTTCCAGTGTACCAATGGAAATAAAGCAAAGGCATGCTGACTAGCTCAGTTAGTTCTGCCATTCCCACAACAAAAAAAATTATATGTATAATGTTCAGGAAACCAATGCCCCCCCCCCCCCCCCCGTTTTTCTTTAGCAAGTCTTTTACATTTTGTGAAGGCAAGAGTCAAAGTAAAATAAATTGGATACTCTGTAGGTTCAAACCTCAAATGGAGCTGGATTAAAGCCCCCCCCTTCAAGGCCTAACTAATCTTCTACCAGAACAGACCAAAACTCTGCCACTCTTTGTACACTGTACTTGGCCCTCTTGTAACTGCAGTCTGTCAAGACCTATCTTTCTGGATCAGCATGGTCCATTATTCTGTAATTTGGCCATGGAATCTATCCACTGACTAGAATTACTCCCTACCATAGAGTGCAGACTTAAATTTTTTTTTTTTTTAAACCTCACTCTAGCAGTGTCTGGTTAAGAGTAGGGCTGTCAATTAATTGCAGTCAACTCACCCAATTTAAAAACAAAATTAATTGCGATTTAAAAAAAAAAAGAATTGCTGTTTTAATTGCACTGTTAAACAATAGAATACCAATTGAAATTTATTAAATATTTTTGGATGTTTTCTACATTTTCATATATATTGTATTCTGTGTTATATACTTTCATTTCAATTACATTTTTGCTTACAAATATTTGCACTGTAAAAATGATAAACAAAAGAAATAGTATTTATCAATTCTCCTCATATAAGTACTGTAGTACAATCTTTGTTGTAACTGCAACTTACAAATATAGATTTTTTTTTTTTTTAGTATTTTTTTTGGTTACATAACTGCTCTCATTGTTTAGAGCTGGCCCAAGGGTTGAAGTGAAGGTAAAAAGCTGCTAGGAAACTGAAAGGACTGCTGTAAACAGCCTAAGTGGGGTTTTTGTGGTCTGAAGTGTAAAACCTAGAAGTAGAGGCTCATCTTTCCTTTACTGGTGGCTTGTCTTGTTTGCTCTTTTCTTTCCTTTAGTTTTCTACTCCATAATTTGGCACAAATGGGTAGCAAGCCTATTGCATCTCAGGCCATGTTTCTCAGGCTTTAGCATGACCAGTCTGCAGTTGATCTCTCCTTGTTCATTTCATGCTCTAATTCCTAATACTGAAGATTTCCTCTCTCTCCCATCCAGTTGGATTCTCCTGTCTAGCTTCTGCTCTGAAGCAGACTCTCTGATACTACCTAAAGCACTTTCCTGAAGTATCTGTAGCTGATAATGGACACCTAGTGTACTAATAGATCATAAACAGGACACTTTCTTTTTCCTTCTGACTGGTCTTGACTTCTCTGCTTGCCTATCTGAATTTGGCTGGGGAAGAGCTTACAAGTTGCCAACTTTGTGTGGTGGGAGAGGGGAGGGGAATTTGAGAACATTCTGCTTGTAATGTTTGAGTCCATCATTCAAAAAAGGTTAAGGAACAAAGCTGATGTAACTTGCAGTTCATGTACACCTCTTCAAATATGATTAACATACCTTAGGCATTAATTTCTAAGCTAAGTTCTTTTAAACTATTTTCAGCACTAGTTTGGGGCTGCAACAATAACATCAAATCCATCAACTGAACAGAGACATTTTAATATCCCTTTCCTGGCCAGACAGTGTTGAGCCTTATCTTTCAGATACAGATCTTGCTAGTTTTGTCCATACCTTTTTCTTCAGGGTTAGACTACTGCTATGCATTCTACCTAAGAGGTTGCATTTTAAATTGCTTTTGAGGTTTGAATTGGAGCAGAAGGTGCCTACTTTCTTGTTTTTAAATGGGGCATTCTATAGAGAGCACGGAGCAGGTGTGTGTAAGAGGTAGCTGTAATCAACCATTTTGTGCAGTGAACACTTGATGTTGTAAGTCCTTAACTGAAAGCAAAATTCTTCAGCAGGCTTTCTGTCAAGTAGGGTGTGGGAGGGAAGCTTGTTTCTGAAAACTCCAAATTTAAGAACTAGGAATTAAACAGTACCATTGTACAAATGAGGCTGTGGGTTAGTTTTACGCAAGACCTAGTTTAACACTAAACTATAGTTGGAAGTTAAGGCTTGGAAATTCTACTTAATACCGTCCGGTCACCTTCTGTACTACTTATGCACCAAGATGGAAAAGCTGGCAAGAAGGGAAAGTTGAACTATGAGTACAAAATTAGAATTACAGGCTAGGTACTCCATCTTGTTTACCTACAAGTCTACACTCAGGAAGATAATATCACATTTTTGGACTTTAGCACACTGGTTCATTTCATTCTATTATTTTGCCACTTAAAAAAATATTTGGACTTTCATACTTTATCTTTCTTCGTCAGAGAGGCAAGGATTCAGTGGTATGCTCTCAAGAAACAATGTAATCTCACTTAATGGTCAGTGCACCTGGATGGGGCAGCCATCACTGGATTTTATAAATTGTGTTGCAAAAGGTCAAATGGATACCCCAGAGCTCCTGCATAGAGCTAAATTGTGCACTCTGTGTGGCAAAGGGCCTGAACCAACATCATCTGCCCTCAGGTAGCTTGGGAAATGGGTACATGCTTAATTCCTCACTTTCAGTGCTTTACTGCTACCAATGATATAAGCGCTGGAGTAGACCAGGTGCAGACAATCATGTTGTGCTGGGGGGGGAGGGGAGGAAGTCCTGTTACTGACGTACCCATTCCCAAAAAAGACTTTTTCCTTGACATTTAATTACAAATTTAAATCTCTTCAATGTTTTCAAATGGAGGTTCTAGTTCTGTTCACGTCAACAGGCCAAAGTTTCTATTAAGAGGAAGGGTGAGAGTGGGGACAACATCCCCAGTCCTTCTCTTCCCCCTGCTTTTTTTTTGGGGTGCCTTTCTGTGTAACTAGGCAAATCTGCCATAGAGGGCGGGGCTGAATTTAGCAATTAGAGGTTTTGCAGTAGGTCTGCACAAGGGCTGAGACCTCCCTATTCAAATGAGGTGCTAAAGTGCAGAGACTGTACTGCGTGGCATGGTGTGCTGCTTTGTGACTGCATTGTAGTGGCAGACTTGAGCAGCAGTTAATTCAGGGCATGTTTGTTCCCTGAATTGCTAAGAGCACCTGCCATTATAAATCTCAGGCTAGTGTCAAAAGCCCTTATTCTGCTTTTAGTATTGCCCCTAAGAGAGCCAGAATGGGGAACTAAGAGGAGGGAACTCTTATTTAAAAAAAAAAAAAAAAAAAAAGGGGAGGGGGGTTAAAATACTAGAGACTTATGCAGTTCCACAACAGGTGAATAGTATAACTAACAAACTGCATTAGTCTTGTAGGTTATTATGGCTCTGCTGTTTCACTAAACTCAATGTTTCCCAACCGCACAAATGGGTGACTATTTGTGTCAGGTAATAGTTCGAGATCCAAATTCCATTGTGTTAGGCATCATACAACCACATGAAAAATGTTTCCTGACCAAAGATTTTTATAATCCAAGGCTGGATGTAACAAGTGGGTGTAACAAACAGTGCAGTACCGTCAGATAATGAACAGGGAGCGTTAGGAGGACATTCAAAGGGACTAACATCATAATAGAAGCAATAGTCATCAATCAATGATACTACCTAGCTTTTCAGTCAATCAACTGTCAACCCTGTCGCTGCTCCTGACAGGGAACAGGTCAAACTGTCCTAACACCCAGTAAATTGTGCAATTTGATCAAAGCACACCTTGTGTGTGACTACCTGAGCAAGGGGAAACCATTTGGGAAATAGTGGGAGTGGACCAAAATTACATGCACCAAAGAACTACTATCAACACTCATTTGCTCATAGTAGAATGGGCAGGACTGGAAAAAGCCATAGTTCACAGAACCAGCTACCCTTCACAACCACTTCACCTCCACTCCAGATGGAGGTCTGCTTTATTTGCTGACTGGTTGGAGGAATGAAAGAATGGATGAAAGGGGTAGTTCCCACTGGAAAGAACCGTAAACTACTGTAGGAAAGACCTGGTCAGTTTAACTCTCAGTCAGGGGTGTGAAAAATCCACACCCTTGAGCTGCACAGTTAAACAGAGTCCCCGTGTAGATAGTGCTGGGTTGCTACTGCCTCTAGGGGAAGTGGACTCTGCTCCTGGGAGAATCCCACTCTCTGGCAGAGGTAGTGACTGCACTATAGTGTTGTAAGTGTAGACTAACATCTTAGGGCTTGTAGAGTCACTGCTGTTACCTTCTCTCCATAAATAAATAATAGTTTAGCCTCTTAGGTATAAGGTATCCTGTAAAATGGTGGTTTTCAACCTGTGGGCCATGGATGTCCTGGGGGTCTGTAGACTAAGATTTCCAAAGAGGTCTGCATCTCTATTTGAAAATTTTCAGGGGTCCGCAAATGAAAAATGCTTGAAAACCACTGCTGTAGAACACAGGATATTTAATAGTTCTTTATCTTTAAATTACTTTTGTTCCTGTCTCAAAGAGTTTACAACCTATTTTCGTTCAGTCCTTGGTACAAAGGGGTCCAGGCCTGGGATTCTTAGGTGCACCCCCATATTACAAATCTGGCTGTCCCCTGGTAATTTGTAAGCTTTTTTTCCTCTTCAAATGTGGTTTAAAAAAATCCCCAGGTTTCAGCCACAGTAGTATATAGGAATGCCCTCTCCAATTTTTCGGGGGACCGGGGGTCAGTGTGGAAAGAACAGTAGCAGCAGGCACTTCTTTAAAGCCTGCTTCACTTTCACTTGTGCCATGGCAAAAGAGCAGCCCAGTGAATATTCAGCAGGCAAGGGAGGGTTCAGCTCTCCCTAAGTGAAAGCAATCTGAAGATGACTTATAGAAAATAAAGAACTTGTTCCATAAACTCAGCAATCCGTCTTGTCAGTGGATGTACAAAATTAGAAGCTCTTAAAGAATAGGAGATTACGATGACTTGTACTGGCAGTTATTGGAAAATAACTGTAACTGGAAGAAATCTGATCTCTTTGGGGTAATTCCTGCTCCTGCTGCAGCCTGCAGTCATTTTGCCACTGATTCAAGGGGGCTAGGATTTGGATTTCTGTGACCGTGTAGAGGAGCATCGCCCTTCACCTATTGTCTCAAACCAGGAAATGAAAAGGCAATAACAATCTCCCCAGGAAAGGATTCCTACTCAGATTAGTTTAGGTGGGGACATAACGTTCCTTGGAACCCTGCACTGCTGTCCATCCCACACTTAGGGCATGGCTACACTCGCAGATGTACAGCGCTGTGAGTTAAACCAGCCCTCGGAAAGCGCTGCAGTGTGTCCACACTGTCAGCTGCAAGCGCACCGGCATGGCCACATTTGCGGCACTTGCAGCGGCATTGGGAGTGGTGCATTATGGGCAGCTATCCCACAGAGCACTTCTTCCCATTCTGGCGCTGTGGCTTGTGGGAAGGGGGCGGGGAGTGCGGGGCATTCTGGGTCCTGTCCCAAAGCCCCGTGATGCATCGCTTCGCATCCTAGCAATCCTTGTGCTTCTGTCCATATTTGGTGCCATCTTTCAACGTTTTTTGTGCTGCGTGCTCTGTCTTCCCTTTCGGTCTGCGGGAGTGGATCCTGAAGTGCTGAGGAATATGCTGATGGGTCTCGCCAGCATGTCACGTTTGGCAGTCGAGTTACTCCTTAAGCTACAAACTGACAGTGATGAGTCCGACCATGATATCGACTCGCGTAACGCATATGACATGAGATTGCTTGTGGCATTCACAGACATGCTCACCACCGTGGAACGCTGCTTTTGGGCTCGGGAAACAAGCACTGAGTGGTGGGATCACATCGTCCTGCAAGTCTGGGATGACGAGCAGTGGCTGCAGAACTTTTGGATGAGAAAAGCCACTTTCATGGGACTGTGTGAGGAGCTCGCCCCCATTCTGCGACGCAAGGACATGAGATTGAGAGCTGCCCTGCTGGTGGAGAAGCAGGTGGCTATTGCAATCTGGAAGCTGGCAACTCCAGACAGCTACTGATCGGTCACTAACCAGTTTGGAGTGGGAAAGTCGACCGTTGGAATCATGTTGATGCAAGTTTGCAGGGCCATTAATTGCATCCTGCTCAGAAGAACCGAGACTCTGGGTAACATGCATGACGTTGTGGCTGGCTTTGCACAAATGGGTTTCCCTAACTGCGGAGGGACGATAGATGGGATGCATATTCCAATTCTGGCACCAGTTCACCTAGCCTCAGAGTACATTAATCGGAAGGGGTATTTCTCTATGGTTCTCTAGGTGCTTGTGGATCACCGTGGGCGTTTCATTGACATTCACGCAGGCTGGCCCGGAAAGGTGCATGACGCACGCATCTTTTGGAACACAGGCCTGTTCAGGAAGCTGCAAGCCGGGACTTTTTTCCCAGACCAGAAGATCACCGTAGTGGAAATCGAAATGCCCGTTGTGATCCTTGGAGACCTCGCTTACCATTTAATGCCGTGGCTCATGAAACCCTACACAGGGAGCCTCGACGGCAGCAAGGAGCGGTTCACAACAGGCTGAGTTGGTGCAGAATAACTGTGGAGTATGCTTTTGGCCGTTTAAAGGGCCTCTAGCGCTGTCTGTATGGGAAGCTGGACCTGGCCGATGACAACATCCCCATGGTTATATCCCCGTGCTGTACCCTCCATAACATTTGTGAAGGGAAGGGTGAAAGCTTCACTCAGGCATGGACTTCGGAGGTTCAACACCTGGAGGCTGATTTTGAACAGCCAGAGAGCAGGGCTATTAGAGGGGCCCAGCGCGGGGCTGCAAGGATTAGGGATGCCTTGAGGGAGCAATTTGAGGCTGAAAGCCACCAGTAATGTTTGGTGCTCTGCACGGGAGTGATGTGCAGTGGTTCCAATGTTAGTAGGAATCTGTGTTTGCTACACTGACTTGCAGTGCCTGTTGCTTTCCTGGGCTACGGTATCTTTTACTTAATGCAATAATAATGAATGTTTTCAAAGCCAAAAAAGCCGTTTATTTAAAATAAAATTCATTTATTGAAAAGAAACACAATTGCTTGTGAAACAGAAAGGGCAAGCGGGTGGGGTGGGGAACGGTTCAATCACAGATTTGCGTATGTCCTGTTCTCATACTCAGCTTCCTGTCTGGAGTGCTGTGCAATCAGTGCTGCACTTCAGGATGGCTATACTGCATGGTGATGGGGGTTGCGTGCAGTGGGTAAGGGTCGTAGTTTTCAGGGCTGGGTGGTGAAGCTACAGGTGTTGTTGGCAGCTTGTGGCGATAAGAACCCAGATGTTGGGGAAAGTGGGTTGGAGGTGACATGGAGGCACAAGGGAAAGAGTTTGGGGACAAGGGCTGCAGTGGGGGGGCGGCGGGCGTGGTAGTGCTCCGCCTGCATGGCTACGAGCGCCTGGATCGAGTCCTCTTGGCGCTCCATAATGCTTATCAGCCGCTCCGCGCTTTGTTGCCGGCACTCCGCGTTCTGCTGGCGGATCCTCCTTTCACTCTCCCTCCACTCCTGCGCTTTTTGATTTTCATTAAGGGACTACTGCATGACTTCTTTGCTTTTAAGTGGCCTCTTCCTAATTCTTTGAAGTCTTTCGGTCGGTGATAACACGGACGGCTGAGATCTCAAGGTTGCATCTGTAAAGGCAAAATGCAACACTTAACAGAGGCAGCATTGTTCACACCAGTCAGAGCAATGATTCGCCCGTTCTTAAAGATAAGCACAGTCTAACAATAGCAGAATTTGCCTGTCCCAAAGCGAGCGCACATAACCCATAGGAGCCCCAAAATGGTGAGTAAGTACAGGGTCGAGGGGGACTGATTGTTTCACGGCCGTACTCCTCTGGGGTTCTGTGCCTTGGGGAGAGCCAACAGCTGCAGGGGGCCCCTATACTGAACATTGTCCTCACATTTTCCACAGGAGTTCGTCCTGGAAGATATCTCGCTGCTGAGGGTGACCTGGGAAGCAAGGGAGGGTCTTCTACTACAATGCGGCTTCCGCCCTGGCTCATATGCAGCTTGCCTGTATGCAGCAATGGTTCTCTCCGCCCCTCACAGCACAGTTGCGTGGACATGTTAGCCTGACTGGGACAAGAAGTACAGTAGCGCTCCCAAGGAACCTATGTAAGCGCATTGCACAGCTTCTGGCTGAGACCTTTGAAGAGATCACTGAGGCCGATTACCGCGATGTGAGAGAGCACATCAACTCCCTATTCTGCATCTAGGCATGCATTCAACCCTAACCCTCCTTGCCCCAGGAGCCCGCACTGAATAACTTCCTTCCCAAAATAAAAGCTGCTTACCGGGCACCTTCTCTGGTGTTTGTCCTTCCCCAAGCACCGGCTGTTGTGACTGGCTACCTTCCTCCTGGCTTGAGAACAGCTCCTGGCTGCATGCATCTAGGGATGCCGGGGTGTCTTCCTCCTCCTCAGTACCCTTGCTCCCGCTTTCCTCCTCCTCCCCCGCCTGCCTTGTTGAACTGGGCTCTGAAGTGTCCATGGTGGTCCCCGGAGTGGAGGTGGAGTCGCCCCCCAGTGTTGCGTCCAGCTCTTTGTAGAAATGGCAGGTCGCGGGGGCAGCACTGGAGTGGCAATTTGCCTCGCGGGCTTTGCGGTAGGCATGCTGCAGCTCCTTCACTTTAACCCTTCACTGCAATGCGTCCTGGTCATGGCCCCTTTCCATCATGTCCCTTGATATCTGCCCGAAGGTATCGTAATTCCTATGGCTGGAGCTTAGCTGGGACTGGACAACTTCCTCCCCCCAAACACTGATGAGTTCCAGCAACTTGCCATTGCTCCATACTGGGGATCGCCTGGTGCGTGGAGGCATGGTCACCTGGAAAGATGCGCTGAGAGCACTCCACACCTGGCTGAGCAAACAGGAAAGGGATTTTCAAAATTCCCAGAGAATTGAAAGGGCGGGTCCGATGGTTGGTCACCTGAGGGCAGGCCAGTAGAGTTCAAAGTGATGATCAGAGTGGCTAGAACAGGCATTGTGGGACACTTCTGGAGGCCAATCAGAGCGCATTAACAGGCCAGGGCGTCCACACTGGCGCCGCGGCGCTCCAGCCATGGCGCACCAAGCATTATGCCTCTCACGGAGGTGGAGTACCAAGAGCGCTCCAGCCACAGAGTCAGTGCACTCTACGTGCCTTGCAAGTGTGGACGCGTTGTGAGTTAGAGCGCACGGGGCTGATTTAATGCGCTCTAACTCGCAAGTGTAGCCATGCCCTTACAATCTGCACTACTAAATAGTTACATAGCTAGTATCAAGGTGAATGTTCTCCACACCTTCAACAATTTTGGGTATCAGCCTCATGTTTCTCTCCCAGTGCGTATGTACATCTCTTTCAAGTCCCTTTTGCTAACTGCCTCACCCTGATTTAGAGATATCATTACTATAGATCATAGTTAATACATAACAGAATGCCATGGCCATGCTTAAGCTAAAGAGATTTATTATAATAAAAGTTACAGTAGTGCCCAGTGATCAGTGCCCTCAAAGCTTCCATTGTCAATAGCCAAGACTGACAAAACATGGAAGATTATTGCTCCTGTTTTACAGATGGGGAAACTAAAGCACAGGAAAAGGAAGTGACATGCTCAAGGTCATCCGGGAAGTCTGGGCGGCAGCTCGACTTGAACCCTTTCCTCCTGAGTCCCTGTCCAGTGCCCGAATTGCAAGAGCACGCTTCCTTACATCAGATCGGAGAGCTCCAAGGTCGCAGCCAGCCATAAACCTATCCCTATTTAGAATTCATACCTCACCATTTGAAATAAACATACTTTCACTGCAAGCTATTAAAGCATTTATGGACTAAGATGATTCATCTTTCACAATGCTTTGTTTGAAGAGAAAAAGTGGAGAGATTGGAACTGCCGGAGTGTACCTGTTTTTGAGTCTGGTGCAGAGAAGACTGCTTGACCTGTATTTTACAATAAAATAGCAGCTATTTCACACTATTTTCTTGTTACTATTTTTGAAACTGATGTTTACATCTAGAAGCCAGACATCAGCTGAGGACAAAATAAGGGCCAGCTCAAGTGATTTTTTTTTTTTTAAACAGACAAGAAAAGCTGTTCAGAGCTAGATATGTTGGCCAACTCTACACAGCAGCTGTTGGAGTTGTGAAGTAAATTGATGTCAAGTTCCTTGCCTTGAGACTGGTTTTAAGCTCAGAGTCAGAAAACTGCTCTCCTCTACCACTGATAGAAGCCAAAAGGGCAATCAGAATGCCACAAAAACAAATTAAATGTCAAACATTAGGCAAACAAGTCATTTTTAGATAGGAACATTAGCGCGATTAAGGGCTGGATTTTCAGTTGCCACAGAATACATTTACAACTGAACATTTGTTTGTGCAAATTAGTTAGGCACACAATTATCCATGGTGTGTGCAAAAGCCTGTTAGTTTTGTGCTGTTTTAGTGCCTTTAATTGTCTGATCATAGCAGTAATTAATTAAGCTTGGTAATGTTCAGATAAGGGTTATGTATAACCACAACTGATGCAGTCACCTCTAATAATGTAGGAATAATGACTGAGAGGTGGGTTGGTTTTTTTTATTATTGTATAAAGAGGGGAACAGGACGGATAGCGAAGAAAGAGGAGGCTGATAATACATTTGTGAAGGGTATAAGATGTGAGGTATTCTCATATTTTGAGCATAGATAGGACATATGGGAGGCTTTATATATGTGGAGTACATATGTGAACTAAGAGATAAGATATGGGTTTCTGCAGAGTGTGCTAACCAGTAGGAGTGAAGAGACAAGACCAGTGGCCTATAGATGCTGGATTGGAATGGTCTAGTTGATCATTAGACCTGTTTTGAAAATTTTCAAAATATTTTCATGATCATTGATTTATTTTTGTGAAAAAATTCACCATTTTTCACTTGTCTTCCCCCACTCAACAAAGTGATCAATAGCGATAAGTAAGGGTATGTAAACTGGAGTAGAAATGTAAGTGGGTAAGAGGAACAATGGTTGTGATACAGAGACAGAGTTGATGGTGGTGGTGAAGCCGTAACTGAAATTTCTAGTCTTTCAGAATCACTGGATGGCTAATAATGTAAAAAAGTATTTTGCCAGCTGGGCTAGGGCAGGGTCTGCCTTTTGACTTAATGCCAGTCATATGTGAATCCTTTGTTCTGGGGGGGGGGAGGGGGGCTGGGAGCACTGAGGATGCAACATGTGTCCCCCTTTTGGGGAAGTAATATCATGCGTCAGTCTTTTAGTAATTCATGCACTTTCCCCAATTCACAATCCCTGGCAAGTGCTCAAGATGGAATTAGTGGGGTCAGGGGCGAGGTTGCAGTCTACTTTTGTGGGCTGGAGGAAAGCTTGTTTCTATCTGAGGTCTTGGAAGGTGGTTTGTGGGTGCTCATTTCCGTCCTTTCCTTCCATAAAAGTACAGCCTGCTGAGCACAGTATTGATCTGTTGAGAGATTCTTCTAAATTGGGATTGACTAGAATCTAAATCCTGTTACCTGTGCTCCTGGAGGATTTGTTGTGTGTACAGTTAAAAATGGTGGTGTGTATTTCCCACTGTTGGGAGATACTAACTACCTCAGCATCACTGCCTTCATGAATATTCAGATTCTCTATCTTTACCTAAACAGTAAGTGATTTATTGCCTATATTGGATTGCAAGTTCCTACATGCTTTCTGCTACTCTGTGATGGCAAAGATAGCATTTTGGTAGTTTCTGCAATGTCTCAGCCTGGAGGGAATGTAAATATAAGCATAATTGATTTCCAAAATGTGTCTTTTCTCTGTGTTTCAATGGTTTGTGCATTACAGTCGGTATGGCTGACAAATCAGCACTGATTGCTAATTAAAAAGCTGAATATATTAAGGAGTGTCACACATCCATTTCTTCCTCAGATTAAAACTCTAGCTGTATGAGTGAGTGCTAGCAAAGCTCTAATGGATACAGTCTAATTACTTGCCATTTTGCTTTGACTTAACAGTTCATGAATTACAGTAGCTATGACTGACAGATCATTGCTGATTGCTAATTAAATGGTAGAATTCAGTTTTCTGCACCTCCAGTTTATACCCCTTGAAAAGTGACACTCTGGATCTTAGCAAAAAGCTTTCTCTGTGCTCATTTGTTGGTTATGTAAAACCTGACGCTCTTATCCCTGTGTGAAATGAAATTTCTCAAGGTAGTTTTAACGTAAGTGGCAGATAAATAGTAATTCTATTTTCTAAATCTATCATCTCACTTATAAAGGAGACTTTGGAGGGAGACGGTTAAAGGCAGTATAATGACTCAGCGTGGTTCCCGGCACACTCAGTCTCTTATGGATCACCTTACCCATCATTCACTGAATATGAAGAACAATGAGATCTTCAGCCTTTATCTGTAAAATGGGACAGTTCATTCACCACCCCAGGCACCCACTAGGTTGCCCCCAGACACCAGAACAAATGCAGGAATGGACTTTTTTACCCCTCCGTTTGTCTGTTTTATTCAACACGCTTTCGGAATTTAATTTGATCCCTGCCAGAGGGGCATACTTTAATGATAGCAATCTAGACAAAGAATGAGGTAGAAGGTGGGAGCTTTTTGAGGTGGTTGTCATCAAGCGTTAGATGGGAACAGACAGCATCATGGAGAGTTGGGGGACTAATAGCTATAACACTTCTCAAAAAATGTCTGGTAATATTAAAAATATTACTCCAGAATTAAATTCACAACCCGGTCTCATTAAAATTGGCCATTATGCTGCAGGATTGGAGGGAAGCAAATCTTACAGGATTTACCTTTAAAAAGGGTGCTAAAGGTAATCCAGGGAGTTACAGACCAGAAAGCCTTACTTCAGTAGTGGCAGTTTTACTAATTGAAACTGTAATTAAAATAGAATTGCAAACAACTTAGACAAACGTTCATTAAAGGGGAAAATTGGCACAGCATCTCTAAAGGAAAATTTTGCTTTCCTAATCTGTTACGCTTCTGTGAGTGTGTCAACAAAGTAGTGAATAGCTCAACCTATGCGCACGGAAGTCCACAAGAGATTTTGCCATAAAGCCAAGGTAAAGGAGAACAAGACATTATTTCAGCTCGCATTTATCAAAAAGTATAGTGTTAGAGTTCTTGGCATTCAGATAATCATAATTGTCCCTTTTGGTGTTAATCTAAAGAAGGGAAAAAACCCAAGCAAGGTGTATTAGAAGAAAAAGATAAAGCATGATAAGACACATCATTACTTCCTGAATATCAGGAATATCCCCATCCGAATCTAGTTCTTCACCTTTTAAAAAACCAGGGACCATTTTTATTACAGATGCTCCCCGACTTACGCAAGCATTCCATTCCAGAACACTTTGCGTAACTCGAATTTTGCATAAGTCGGAAACGTATACCCGACCATTATGCAAAAAACCAAACCAAAACAAAAAACTATTTCTAGCTTACGGAACTTTTTCCATAAGTGCGGATTTGCGTAAATCAGGTTTGCGTAACCTGGGGGGCATCTGTATTAATCTGAGACAATAAAAGGACTTAGTCAATGCCAATTACAAATGTAAAATTCTAAGCAGTGGTATGTAGAGGGGACATCCTTCATCCAAAGTAAAAATTAAATTATACTACTGATTTAGTGTTTAAACATGAGAATGATGAGTGCTACAGAGAAACATAGTAGATGACGTAGATAGACTCAGATTACATAGTTTAGAGATTTGTTTCATTAATCCAAAAAGGTACTTGCAGGTCTCTTAACACATGAAATGGAATAAAATGGGGTTCAGCCTCTTGTGCCAAATATGAATAGGTTGATCTGATTTACGTAAGGTCATCCTCAACTGAAGTTAAATGCAACAGTTTTTTTTTTTTAAAGGTGCTGTAAAAATAAAGCTGTTGCATTTGTCCCAAGCAACATCTAAGTAATTTCTTTACCTGTGGTTCAGATTTCAAATTTTATTAATATAGTGGGTTATATCTGTATGCAAAATATTTCTGATATAACACATACAAGCGTATTAAAATGTTTCATAATAAACCATATCATTTTATGTCTCTCTCCATCACTTAAAAAAAAAAAGTGAAACATAGTCTTTGGTCAGTTGTCCAAATTCAGGCCTCATTTACAGCTGTGCAACTCCACGGGGGGTGTAAAGAACATCTTCAGCAAGAGGGAGGAGATGGTTCAAAAGAATGCGAGCAAGGATCTTGGCAATGGAGAGGAGGGCAATCCTCAATAATTCCTGCACATTGACTTGTCCCCTGTCTTAAAAATAGTCACAATATTGGCATTCTTTAGGTAGGGTGGAATTTCCTCATTAACCCAACTTCTAACAAGAAGTTGATGAAGTTTTTGCATAAGTGCTATGCCACCAGGTTTGAAGACCTCCAGGGAGATGCCATCTGGGCCTGGCACCTTGTTTCTAGGTTGAATGATGGCAAACCAAACTTCTTCAGAAGATGGGGGGTCATCAAGATGTTCTGTTATTGAATGCTGAAGAATGGACTTGATGGTGGCAGCTGAGACTTCAGATTCTCCATTTAACAGAGTCTCAAAATGCTCCTTCCAATGTTGCTTGTGGGCTACACTGTCCTTAAGAAGGGTGGAGCTGTCCTGGGATTGCAGAGGAGTTGTGCCATTTGAACTTGGCCCATAGATGGCTTTTGTTGCTTGAAAAAAACTTCCCGTCATGTTGATTAGTGAAGTTCTGGATCTCTATGGCTTTTGCTTGCCACCAGCGATTCTTGATGTCACACAACCTCCTTTGAACTACACCTTTAAGCTGATGATAAGTCTCTCATTTTTGCTGGTTAGAGGGTTCATTTTGCAAGTACAAAATGCACTTCTCTTCAGATGAATAAGAGCTAGGATTTCTTCATTGTTCTGAATAAACCAATCCTAATGGCAGGGAGTGGAGTATCCAATCGATTCAGCACGTCATGTGAATAATGGTCTGGAACCCCTCCCGATGTGGTTTCAGACCATCTCGAGGCACCACCGACATGATGTTTGTTACACAAGAGATTCAAGAGAAGTGTAAAGAACAACACCAGCCATTGTTTGTCATTTATTGATATAGCTAAGGCCTTTGATTCCATCAATCGTGAAGTGTTATGGAAGGTACTGTCCAGGTTCGGTTGTCCACTGAAGTTCATTCGTGTTCTCAGGCTACTTCATGATGGGGTGACCGACACCGTCCTCTGTTATGAATTGGAGATGGACCTGCTCACCATCTATACTGGCGTGAAGCAGAGCTGTGTTATTGCCTGAACCCTTTTTTCCATCTATCGTGCCGTGATTTTGATTCTTATTTGTGACCACCTTTCCTTTGGAATTGGGATTGAGTCTCACATGGACAACCAGCTCTTCAACCTGTGGTGTCTTTATTCTAAAACTAAGGTTACTAGGACTTCAGTGTGCTGATGACTGTGCTATCCTCGCACACAGCGAGGCTGACTTGCAATCCACCCTAGATCTTTCCTCAGGCGCCAATCACAGTCTTCCCTCAACATTGGGAAGACTAAGGGGCTTCATCAGCCTGCCTAAGCACAAGTTGCCCCCCTTATCCCACAAATTACCAGTGGTGAACCCCTGGAAAACATTGAGCATTTCCCTTGCCTTGGTAGCTGCCAATCTTGATGTGGAGATAGAACATAGCATCTGTTGCACCAGCGCATCCTTTGGAAAATTGCTCTGTCATGGCTTTATTGACAGAGAACGGCAAATGGAAACTAAGATCCTGGTCTACAATGCAGTACCCTGTCTTCTCTATGATTCAGAGAATGGGTTCCTGAAGGGATATGTGGGAGAAATCTGAACACAAATAGAGGAGACCGATTGGAAGTCTCCTTCATCCTCCTCCATCTCAGCCAAAGGAGAAGCACCCACAGAAAGAGTCCTGCAGTACCAGAGGATGGTAGTCCAGAGATCTGGGTCTTGGTACTGAGAGATACTCTGTGCCCACGATGAGTGTGGACTCCCATTCATCTGTTATTGAGAGATCCTTGGTATATCTGAACTCCTGTGGTACTGAAATGGGGTTGGTACCAAAGCCAAGGCCGTGATCCTGGAAGGTGACAGCACTGCTGATGGTGGGTGTACTAAAGTATACACTGATGGTGTCTGGTGCCATTGCTTGCTCAGTGTTTAGGGTGCCGCATGCCTGGGTACTGATAGCTGGGCTAACTCAATGGTGTGAGTCCCAAGTGCCATCCTTGCTGGTAGAAGATACTGAGGCTCTATGGTGCTGTCTCTCTCCTTCATGCTCAGGGACTTAACAGCCCCACCAGTACTGGAGGAGAAGTCAGCTTACCTTCAGGACCTGGAAAGATAAGGGAGCAAATAATTTAAACAATCAATTTGCAGACACACAGAAGATAATAAGATGATAAGTAACAATCAGCATGGATTTGTCAAGAACAAATCGTGTCAAACCAACCTAATAGTTTTTTTGGTTTTTTTTTACTGGGGAACAAGCTTTGTGGATAGGGGAGAAGTGGAAGATGTGGTATATCTTGACTTTAGTAAGGCTTTTGATACAGTCTCATGTGACCTTCTCATAAACAAACTAGGGAAATACAATCTAGATGGACGTACTATAAGGTGGATGCATAAGTGGTTGGAAAACCATGGCAGAGAGTAGTTATCAGTGGTTCACAGTCAAAGTGGAAGGGCAAATTAAGTGGGGTCCTGCAAGGATTAGTTCTGGGTCCGGTTCTGTTCAATATCTTCATCAGTGATTTAGATAATGGCACAGAGAGTATACTTATAAAGTTTGCAGACAATACCAAACTGGGAAGGGTTGCAAGTGCTTTGGAGGACAGAGAAGAGTAAAACAAGGGGAAAGAGAAGAGTAAAACAATCCTCTCACTTCTTATCTAACTAACTGTAACTACACTAACAATTGCAACTGTGACTGGGGTCCCGCGGGGAGCCAGCTGAGGTCACTCAATTAGGGTGAACTGCAAAGAATGACAGTCAATCCTCAAAGCTGGTGGATATTTCAATACTTAGATTTACCAAGCCAGCACTGAACAGCTTTTGTTATACCTTACTGGTTACTCAGAAGTCCAAAACACAGTTCCCTTAAAAGTAACCCAGCCTCAGGCCTCCACCTTGTTACTCAAGTCAGATATGATGAAGATTAATGAAAATCTTATTCATCGTATAAAAGAAAAGGTTCTACCAATCCCAAAGGATCGGCCACCTTACCTCCCAGGTTAATGAATATTCCAGATCTTACCCAGATAGACGCTTATAGCCAATTCTTAACTAAACTAAAATTTATTTAAAAATAAAAGAGAGACAGTATGGTTAAAAAATCAATATACATACAGACATGAGTTCAATTCTTGAGGTTCAGAGTTATAGCAGATGGTAAACTCTGTAGTTGCAAAGAGTTCTTTTAGAGTTTAGTCCATAGGTTATAGTCCAATGTCCAATAGCACATCCAGGGTGTACCAGTTTAACTGGGATTTCATCTTGCGACTCAAACTTCCCCTGATGCAGCTTAAGCAGATCTGAGTTAACAAAATCAAGACCCAACGGTCTTTTATACGGTTTTCTATCAGCCACTTGACCATATAATCCTGAGTAAACAATAGGCTTTTGAAGTAACCACCTGCTTCCTAAACACTACCAGAATTAGTTATACAAATTAACACAGACTGCCTAATGAATAAATTGCCCTATCACAAACTTCAAACAGACATATAGACAATGACATTATTTCACCCAAGATTCATCTAAATGAATTCCCTTTTGATCTTTGAATCCATAGCTATAGTGTCAGACAGGAACTGCCTGTTTACATGGCTGACATTTATGAGTACACATATGCAGTTAGTATCACTTCTAACACATAGGTTTGCATTTCAAAGTTCTAGCCTATTTAGCATTGAATGGCCTTAATTACCATTTTTAACATGTCTCTACAGGCTGACTCTGGCTTAATTATTTTGCAGGAGGAGTAACCCTTTCTGGCCATGCGTTGCACTCTTTATAAGATTCACTGGAGTTATATAGCAGTGCTAGCAATATTGATGTGAATGATTATATTTTAATTAGACAACATCATAGCAACTATCTTAACCACTATAGAAATATTAGAAAAGCTGAGGCACACACAAGGATGACACGCTAGGGCTCCATCTCTGGCCAAGATGGTTGAGAAGGAACTGAGGTGATTTACCTGTGCCCCCCTACATAACTTCGCTATCTGGCAGAAGAAGGTATAGGGTGCATGCAGGGGACACGGTTAACTGAAAATCTCTGATCGAGAACTCTAGTGGTGCATGTCTACCTGAAGTAGAGCACCCATAGGACACTACTCAAAGAACAAGAGTGAGCCTCTGGCGGTGAATTTCCTGACACTGGATTTTTTTAAGAAAAGATCCTTTGCATCTTCATTTGATATGAAAAATAAGAGACACACATTAGTAAATGATGCCTATGAGTGGCAAGCTATGAAACCTTCATGCTTATTTATTAATATTAGGCCTTGTATAATTTGTATGCTGCAATCACTAGAGGGAGATATGATCTCTCACACACATTTCGTCCTGGGCATATTCTCTCTCTCACACACTTTTATTATTATTTATGGGTGTTATCAATATATTTGGTCCTGTATTTAATACAAAGGATGACACAATCCATACCCCAAAGTGCTCACAGCCAAATTCCATATTCCTTAATTAAGCAAAACTCCCACTGACTACAACAGGAGTTTTGCTCAAAGATGGTACAATTTGGTCCTTAACAGTCTAAAGACTCAGTACTTTTCCTATTGAAGTTAATGAGTGTTTTGACTTGATTTCAGTGTCATTAGGATCAGGGCCTAAGTTAGCCAGTTCAGACACACAATGCAATTGAGATACTGAACATTGTTCAGATTTCTTCCTTCTGTGCGGAGAGGCTACCTGCCCTGGAACACAAATAAAATGGCTGGAGAGATGGACCCCAATGGTATCACAGTGATTCCTTCAACTCAGCAGTGAGTGAACTTGGAAAAAGTTTTCAGATAAAAACATTTCAAAAAATCACTTTCTTAAAATAGAGACACATTGTTTCCTTAAGTAGCTTTCGTGTAAAAAAATAATTAAAAATAAATCAATCTGGGCTATGTCTTCTCTATAAAGAAAATTCATGGCAGAACAGTTTAATTAATACATTACAAAATTCCAGCTATGACTGCATGTTTGCAGCAATGCATTGTTCAGCCGCAGCTTACTCTCAATTAATTAAAAAAAAAATAATCAGAAAAGCAGATGCTTATATCAAACTGCCAGAAGTAGGCCAACCCTGGCCACATCAAAAAATCCCACCTTATAGCGCTGCTTTATGTTTGCCCTTCTTAGTGTGTGCGCTGTAGGCAAGAACCACGTCTTCTTTTACGCATCAGGTACAGTAAATGATCAGTGCAGTGCCTGGGCCCTGATCCATGGTGGTGGACTTTCTTAGCCCAACCAGAATCACATTTTATTGCATGGGGTTTGCACAGACCTAGTACTCTGCATGTGCAGATCAAATTGTGGTTTGAGCATTAGCCTACTAAACCTAGGGTTATGAGTTCAATCCTTGAGGGGGCCACTTAGGGATCTGGGGCAAAAATCTGTCTGGGGATTGGTCCTGCTTTGAGCAGGGGGTTGGACTAGATGACCTCCTGAGGTCGCTTCCAACCCTGATATTCTATATCTAAATTGTATTGCAGGATGGTGGCCAGAGGTAGTTAAAGTCAAGTAGCCAGAATAAGGAGTATCTGGAATCTTTATGTTCCTTCTTGTGTTGTTTCTTAACTAATACAAGCACTACTTCTGCCGTGCAGTATATTTGTCAATGCCATTCGTTCAGGCTTTGAATGAAATTTTAGTCCCACAGATGCCCATTGACTTCAATGGGGCCAGGATTTCACCCTTTATTCCAAGTGGAGAACTGCATATTTACATGAACTTGGCCATTTCATTTTCACCCTAATTATTATTCAATTTGTTAACTGGATGTGTAATAACCTTCAAGAATAATACAAATGAGATTATGACCTTGATGATCCCTCATCAGTAATGGTTATCTCTGTCTTGTTATTTATACAGGACACTGTGAGGTCTATGATGCATTTGTCTCTAGTCGTTATCAATTGCTTACATTGTAATATTTGAACCATTGGTACTTTAGAAGAAAAGACACTGCAAAAAGAGCATGAGTATTCCTTTCATTGGTTTAATACGGTTTTCTGCTCCTCACAATACATTAATGTAAAGATTAGCCACTATTCACAAAATTCAGCCTAATTCTCACTTTCTCTTAGCCCTTTTAAAACTTAATACCAAAACCACCCTGAAGCTACCTGCCAAAGACAATGTATGTGCACAAAGAAAAGGAAGAACATCATCATAATAGACATTAGCCAGATGGAATGTGTGCCTATATGGTGCATATAAAATCTTTATGCACAGTGATGTTCATATCAATTCTCTCTCTAAAATAGTCAAGTCATCTGCTCTAACCCTCAATCAGGCTTTCCAAGCATTGTCTGGTGGTTAGAGCAGTTGATTACTCTGTTCTGTTCCTCATGCACTGAGTGACCTTGGGTGAGAAACATAGGGTGCACCTAAATTGCAGTTGGGAGTGAGCCTTCCAGCTCGGGTTGACAGATTTTCACTTGTGAGGCTCAAGCTAGTGTGATAAAAGAGCTCTGTGCATGTTGCGACATTGGCAGATGTTTGGGTTAGCCACATGAGCCTGAATCCATGGGTTAGGTGGACTTGAGTTGGGGTGGCTAGCCTGAACCTCTGCTAGTGCTCCACATCCATGCTGGTATTCTTAGTGTTCCAGTGTGAATCCTGATAGCATGAGTCTGTCTACCTGAGCTGGGAGGGTTGCTGCTTGCCACAGTGTAGACATGCCTGTACATTGAGCTTTTTAAAAGCACAAATGGGAGTTAGGCACCTACCTTCACTAGGTGACTTGTGACAATCTCTCCATGCCTCAGTTTCTCCACCTGTAAAAATGGGGATAATAGTATTCATCAACCTCACAGTAATGCTGAAAATTGAAGTGAAAAAAATCAGCACTTGACAGCACACAGTGAGCTGGACATAACTGCAATGACTCAGGTACAGCTGTGTGGCAAATGACCTTTCGCTGGTGACTGCAATATTATTGAGTAGCAGGAACATTGAAGAAGGAGAAGATAAAAAGCTATCTCAATAGAAAAAGCTTTTTATCTTCTTCAATATTCCATTTACTCAGGAAGGACCAACTTCAAGTGAGGGACCGACAAATTGACTGCTTTAATACACAGAACATTCACTCAGAGCGGGGGGGGGGGCGAGCAGTGAACATCTCACCACGTTTATTCTTGCATAAACTAACGTCAGCTAGGTGCGATGTCTGAGGAGAATTACATGATTACAGTTTTAAAGCTAGAATGAGAATACGGTTAGGTTCATCTTGTGTCATTTCTTATTTTTATGGCAGACTCTGAAAGAGGAACAAGACGTCAGGATGTTAATACCCACTGCCACTGAGGAAAGCCAAGACTGTGAAATTCAATGTTAGCCTGCAGAATATTAAAAAGGTTAATTGTCTGTCCATTCCACCTTTTTCTCCCAGGTTAATGAAGTGGTTAACAGGGGAGCATAGGACTGGCTGGCCAATCACATTACAAAGCAAACTGAAAAGGTCAAAGTAATACAGTGTATTATTATCTTTCATGGACTATTCTGAAACTGAATCTCAGATCTCATCATGATGGATGGCAGTAAGAACAAAAAATGGCCCAATGTGATGTGTGCTCCTGACAATGACTGTAGTTAAAATGGGACTGTGTAAGACTGTAACCTACCGTTGCCTGATTTTAAAATTAAAGTTATGTGATCAGCTTTAGGTGGCCCACAAGATCCTATTCTTAATATAGCAGCACCTATGGGTTACATTGGTTTGTAATCATTGTATACTGCTGGGCTCTTTTCCAGTCTCTGCCACTGACTTGCTGTAGGAAAGTCACTTTATTTCTCTATAGCATTTTAGAAGCTCATGATCGGTGTGGATTTTTTGATGTTTTTAACCCTTTAAAATGCTGTTTATTTTACGGTGTTAATATGGTTGTAATATAATAAGACCTAGAAGTCCCAACTGAGATTGTGGATACAGGGCCAGCCACTGTGCAAATACATGGTAGGGGACTGTCCTTGTCCTGAAGAGTTTACAGTCTAAATAGACAGCACACATTAAAGGTGGGCGAAATGAAGGATTTATTATGCCCATTTTACAGATTGGAAACTGAGGCATAGAGATTAAGTGATTTGCCCAAAGTCAGTCAGTAGCAGAGCCAGGAATGTATCCCAGCCTTCTTGAGTCCCAGGGCTGTACGTTAACCACTGGATTATCATTCTTCTGCTGTTTGCAGTGATCCTGTCCTGTATTTTAAAGTGTTTGTGCAATACCACAGCAGCTTGCCAAATGGAAATAAATTAAATCAATGTGAAAAAGTTTACTGTGGCAAATGCTTTGTTAACGTTGAACTGATAGGCAGATTGCATTGCTAGCGATAGTTTTGGTTCATGTTTAAGGTTAATAGTAATTTACCTAGTATCTGAAAGGGATAAAAAAACGTGCCCAGTGTTTAGAGCAGCCACATTGGTCTTCATATACAGGCTCTAACTTCAGCAGCAAGAAAAAAGACAACAGGCACTGTTAGAGGGCTTGGATCTTTATATCAATTTTTGAAATTGGTGCAATTTTTTTTGTTTTTCATTGAGCAGTTTTAACTGACATCAACTGCTTGAGGTCAGTGAACCCAGTTGTCAATAGGTCAGTCATTTTCATGACACAGGAGAAAGCGATCTGGTAGGAAAATAACCATTATTTATTCAGGAAATAGCCCTCCCAACACAAATAACCTAAAATTGGAAGCCTGTGAGAAAAGTCCCAAATGTGCCCTCACTTACATGGCCGAAACTCCCATTGCAACCACAGACTGGAGCGTTTTTAATGCTAGCTCCAAACAGGAGGACAAGAAATTCGTCATAGCAGATAAGTTTGAAAATAATGAAAGACACCGAGTAGGTAATCACCAGATGCAGTGCCGCAGCACAGGCGATGATAGCATCAAGTGGTGTGGCTAGAATTTTTTGTAAAGGGCTGGATAATTGACTACCTATTTACATTTGTTATGCATGGTGAGGCAGATGTTTGATGGGGGGGAGGGATAGCTCAGTGGTTTGAGCATTGGCCTGCTAAACATAGGGTTGTGAATTGAATCCTTGAGGGGACCATTTAGGGATCTGGGGCAAAAATCTGTCTGGGGATTGATCCTGCTTTGAGCAGGGGGTTGGACTAGATGACCTCCTGAGGTCCCTTCCAACCCTGATATTCTATTCTATGAATCTCATCCTTCAGCATTTATGTTGGCTGCTGCAGGCATAAGTGATTTTCCCAGTGTATGCCACTGAGTAATTGATTAGGTGCATTCGATGGTTCTTTCCACTGTTTTCTGAAATATCAATGATTGGGTGTTGTGACAGGACAGGCAGGCTACCACACTGACTGGGCCACAGGTCTGATTTGTTAGGGCAAATCCTGCATTCCCAGAATGGACTATGTTTTGTAGACAGCCTCTTATACTCAAGGAGTTTCAAAGCACCTGGGAAAGTAATGAGCAAAATATTGGTGCTGCAGAGACTTCACTGTGTAGGGTAAAGACAACAGTAATTACACATGTAACAATAACTCACATACAGCCTTGGACACACTATTGGGGTATGTGAGAACGTTTTTATGGGCCACCCCGCCTCTTTCTCCATGGCCGAGTTGAGTCGTTTTTCACGTTTTATTTGCATTGTGCCACAGACTTCTTTCCCTGTGTGATAATTGTTATAGCACAAGGCATCCTGCAGGGCACAACACATGGCCTCTAGCAATGATACGCTACAGATCAACCTGAGTGCAAAATGTAGAGCTGTCCTTCTTCCCCATCTGGACATCAAACATCTGCTCCTGAAAGTGAGCTGCCACATCTTGCCTCTCCCCCACACCGCTGCACACCCCACACGAGGTCTCTCACAGCGGGTCTGTGGTCGGAACCGTAGCAGAGCAATCAGATTTCTAATACTGGACAGGAAACTGTTTTCTACAGCATCAGTAACATGTCTCCCTTGCCCCAAGCTTTAGATTTTGTGTAATCATCTGTTTTCATTGCACGTTGTCCTTTACACCATCTTAGGTAGAAATATTTGTGTTTGTATTCCATACTGCAGAATAAACAGTTACACCAATTTACACCAAAGTTCCTGTCATCCTGACAATTTTCCAAAATAGGATGTGATTAGCTTGTAACTTGCTGGTCCTTGGAGAGCTAGCTTTCCATTTTACCCTGCGACTGCTCATCAAAAATGGATGATTGCCATCACGTGTCATAAAATTCCAGCTGACAAAATCTATCCTGTTGTACAATAACCCTGCCGCCATAGTACAATAAGCCTTTATAGCTGTGTCCCATGAGTCTAAAATAGGTCTAGGTAGCGGAGATTATGTAGCAAGCAGTTGATCACATTTTCATTCTGCTCTACCATTTCTTTGAATCATGGTTGTATATATCAAGCATTTATCCTGCTGTGAATATCATGGTTTTACTAGCATTTTGATGTAAGGTTCTTCAGTTTGTGTAAATCTCACTACTCCCTGTGCTTTCTACAAGGGCCTGGCAAGACTGTCACAGGCATCTGAAGGGAATGGAAAAGCAGTAAGGGAGCAAACCCCAATGGTGAAGTATTGACTCCCATGGAAGGCAATAGGAGTTTTGTCATTGACGTCCATGGAGCCAGGATTTCATCTGAAAAGCCTTTGGATAAAATTTTCAAAAGCATCTAAGGTCTTAGGCTCAGCTCCTCAAAGGTATGTAGGCCCCTGAGCATTCACAAAGGGACTCAGGTGTCGCAGCTCTCACATAATTTTTATGGTGTCTTGCCACCCTCATGGAATCCTCAGCCAAAACGTAGGCACCCACTCCCTATACAATGCATGGGGACTCCGGAACCCAGACCGCCTAAGTGAGTGTGCTGTCTTCTCTCCGGCCTAATCAATATTTAAGAATTTTATAGAAAGTGGAACAGTTTTAACGGGAGAGATTGAGCGAGCGCGCGACCACCCCAGAATACCCCACAACCCAGGGGTGAGGGCACTCATCTAGACCGTGACCTGTGCCAGCTCAGGCAGAGTGTGTGTGGGGGTGTGCGGTCTAACCATTGGGCTATTCAATACAAAGGGAGGGCAGTGCCACCTCTTCCACAGCTGTGTGTTTTGTGAGTTTGGCATGCTGTGAGAACACTGGTTGGATCGGGCCCCCGAGCAATGAGGCAGGGGACCACCTAGTTGAATGGGGCCTAGTTTGTGAATGGGGCTTAGGCGCGTAGCAGCTTAGCAGCATCAGGTGGCTTTGCAAATGTGTACTCGCAGACATTTTGGCACCTAGGGAACTTTACCAGCGCCCACATCGGCACTTAGGAAATTTAGGCACCTACGTGGTTAGGTGGCAGCTAAGCAGGGTTTCAAAGATCTAAATTTGGGATTTAGGGAGCTAACGTGGTAATTAGGTACCTAAAGCGCTTCATGGGTATAGCCTTAAGTGACTTACGCTGTGTCTACACTACAGCCTCCAGCAAATGTCGGACAGGCATGCGAAGAGGTGTGAGCCCTGACCAATATAGCTCGGCCAGCAAAAGTCACTAACATAGCCAGTTATACTGGCAAAACTGTGATCGTACCATTACAGCTTGTTTCCTTCAGAGAGGAGTGAAATAAAATAAGCTATGCTGGTAAAAGCGCAGCTTTGCTGGTGTGGCAGTGGCTGCTCTAGGAATCCTGGGCTACGCCAGTAAATCACACCTAATGTAGACACGGCATTAGATGGCTAAGTCCCATTTTCAAAAGTGACTTAGGTACTTAGGCCCAGCTTCTCAAAGGTATTTAGGTGCCTAACTCCTGCCCTGCTGGAATCCAGGAGGACCTGGGCCTCTGGTCTTGTATTGCTGAGTGGAGCAACGCCTAAATACCTTTAAAAATCTGCACCCTAGAGTCTGTTTTCTGAGGCTCATGGCATCCATTAATTTCAAATGGATTCAATTGGATGCTTAGCACTTCTGTGAGTCAGGACCCTAACACTGGGCACCTGAAAAAAGAGGTCCCCCGATATCTAGGCCACTTTTGTAGCACGTGGACCTGTAAGTGTAAAGCTTGCTGGCCCTACTGTAAGTCAAGTGGACTTCATGCGGGGGCAAGGTGAGCAGGCTCGGGCTCAAGTTGTAGTCCACAGATAGTCACAGAGAGAGAGAGAGAGAGAGAGAGAGTGTGTGTGTGTGTGTGTGTGTGTGTGTGCCTTTATTCTCTACTAAAAGGAGAAAGTGGGAAAGATGCAGCAATGGCTATTTCTCCACCATGTTTAAATAAACAAGACAATTTTGAATAAGACTCTCAAGCCAAGCGTCCTGCAAACATTTATTCCTGCCAGTTGAGACTAATGAAGTGCCGGAGCTCCTTGCTAAGGATGAGCCATCGTGAGGGGACACCTCATTAATTTGAAGACAGGCCTTTGTTGTCCCAACTGTCAAAACTTCCACGGTATTAATGTCCTTGCTGCCGTCCTCGACGTGTCTTGGAGGGCTGAGGGGGGGGAGTATCATATTTCCCCAGGGACTAGTGCTGCTGTACACTTTGAAGCCTCTTCATTTTCATTTTCTGCCTCCTGGCCGTTCTGAGCTTTTTGGTCTTTAAGAAGCTGTCTTCTAAGTGATATAAGAAGTCTTCAATTATTCCAACCTGCAAATAGAAATAAATAAATGTCAAAGGTCTGGTTCCCCCTGCAAATAAACACAAAAAGCTTCTTAGCAAATAGGTTTGGTCTCTCAAAAAAAATTCCTTTTTTTTTTTTTAAATAAAAAAATTGGTTTATGGAATGAACAGTGCTCCCAAAGAACTGGTTGGTGTAACTGTATCTAAATATTGTTTTGTTCCTGTCCATGGGCTTGCATTCCTTTATGGATATGGAATCGACTCTTTCACTGGGTTCTGCACATTGGAACTAGGAATTTATCACAGCCCTGTCTTTTAATGGCATTGAAAAACAGTCCCTCTAAAAGAAGGCATGATGAGGAAATTAATCTCAAGCAAATTTTTCTGATACGGAAAGAATGACAAAAGAGAACAGAGGCGGCTGGCATTTATATGCTGAAAGTCAGCACAGGGAGAAAAATGAGTATTCCACATTGCCATGGCAAGAGTCATTTTTCTATTAAATCTAAATGAAGTTCTGAATAAATACATTTTCCCATGAAATATCATTCACCAGAGGATAGTAAAAGACTAAAGGATGCAAAACAATAATTCCCGACGATACCATCAGTCTCCTGCTAGAATAAAATCAAAATTAGTCTAATAAATGGCACATTCAGATACACGCACTTTTTTCCTGTCAACACCAGCTTTAAAACAATCTAAAACAGCATATACAAAATGCGGCTGTGTACAGGTGTTCGGTAAATACTGACGCATACATATTTATATGGTTCTCCATACCCATAGTTTAGGTTTATTCAGAGCCATTGCCACGCTCTGACATGAGCAGCATTCTCATAAGGGGAACATGATTTTGATGAGTTTGCACTTAATTACATACAAACTCATTTCATAGTGCCCTATTTCTAGAAGCATCTAAAGAAGCAATCTTCCAATTGCATTCTAAGATGCATACTTTAAAAAAAAAAAGGCTTAATCTATCATCCTGACACACATTCAGTGGAGCGTTGCTTTTGTCAGAACAGAACAGACAGCTCCGAACTAAGCCGAGCATGGCTTACTACTACACTCTCAGATTGGGGCCAGGTTCTGCTTGCACATGCCTCCAATATTGGTGAGGCAGCGGCTGTTACGGGGCTTCTGATCCCCAGCTCTAAGCAGTTCCACTCCACCCTGGTTATGTCTGGTGCGTATGCATATGTGTGTGGGGGCGGGGGGGGGCATGGTGGGTGGTGCATGTAAAGCTCATGCAGGTCATGCACAATGACTCAGGGTTTTTCCTAGAATGCCCCTCTGAGGCTCTTGATGTAGAAGGCCCTCAGTACAGCCTCTCTATGACTTTTGGGGCACCACCACCCCTGCACTGTACAGATTTTCAGTGGGGCACCTATACTCAGCACCTTGCTAGAGAGCCACTTGAAACTCCTGCATGGGTATATTTTCCCAGCTATCCTAGGAAACGTGGTTCATGTTCAGTTGTGGAGTTTCACCCACATGTGGCTGAGCGCTCTGTCACAGTAGCATCTACAGGCGCCCACCAGGACTGTAGAAAGAGAGCGCGTGAGATGGTCTCTGCCCCGAAGAGCTTACAGTCCAGTCTAAAAAGACAAAGGGTGTATGAAAGGAAACATTATTATCCCCATTTTAAAAAAGCCCCCCCCAATGGCTCCTAGGTATGAAATGACCTACCCAATGTCCCATAGGAAGGTGAGGCAGAGATGGGAATTGACTTCCACAGTCCAGTGCTTTATCTGCAAGACCATCCTCCCACCCAAGGTTAGAGTAAAAGGCAACTTTGTTCTTTTCCTTGAAGTTAACAAAATCACTCTTTTATTTCGGCCAAGCAAACACCTTGGGGGTGTTGCTCCCATTGTTTCCCCCTCATGCCAACATTTCCTAAACCTTGTTCAAAACAGGCTATGGGGAGTGGTGGTGATGGGGTTTTCTCTGCTCGGTTCTTGAGACATAATAAACCAGTGCAGCACTGATTCTATGGTTTATAATGGCCCCAGAAATCCCTGGATTATTTTCATAGATCAAATCACAACGCGTCTGTTATTGTATGCATTTTATATTTATAACACACTTCTCAAAGCAAGAATCCCCCCCCAAAATGGCATAGCAAGGGGTGGAGGGCTAATAATTGCTTACATAACGGCTGTGCTACCGCCACAGTTGATGAGCTGATGATGTTATTTGCACAGCAGCGATGGCATTCAAACCATAGCTGACTTGCAATTAAAATGTACGGCCGTGAGCCGGAGCAAGATTTAAATTAGCATACGAACACAAAGAAAATACTGTCCTTTGACAACATGACAGGCGGTGGGGGCTAGTTTAGAATGGCTGTTAGGTGGCAGCACTTTTCAGTAGTGCTTATTCATGGTTCTTAGCTTGCACATGTCATTTCAAAAGGTAAATTGGAGGCATTGTAAATGGAGCATATGGCTGTCACGTTGAAGGGATATAGTCAGAAGGTGGCACGAAAGAGGTTACTGTCACAGAGCGGGCGTTTCATGGCTGCTGTAGAGAAAATGTTAGAAATAATTATAGCCAAACCGTGACAATCGCTGATAGCCTACTACTGACAAGGGCAAATCCTGCAGCGATAGCACTAAGTCCTTCAGTCCTTACTCCGGCAACATTACCACTGAAGTCAAGACCTGCAGGATTTGGTCATAGACCTGACACTAGTCAATTATGTTAGTGATTCTTGTGTGACTCATTTCAGGCCTGGTCCTATGCCCATTGGATCAGCCTTTCAGCTTCCACAGTGGGGGAAAAAAACACTATCCACTTTACAGAGATGCAGCACGTTCCACCGGGAGGTCAATGCCTGGACTGGGCCCATTAGGATTATCCTATACAAGAAGCCTTTGACATCATGGGAGCCCCAACAGTGATGTCCCTTAATGCCTTCCCTATTTGCAAGAGATGTACTTAACCTATGCATCCAAATGTACAGTGTCTTGGATGGCCCTGTGCTAGGGTGCACATTCTGACGTGCTTGGTGACCTAAGAGTCCAGGAGGCCCATTTTCATTGATTGACCAGACAACTTGTATTGCTACCTGTGCTTTGCTGTGTTGCTTCCATGAACTGCACCTCCGCACACTCTGCAGGCAGGTGTTCCCACCATACCTGCCTCTCAGCCATACAGTGGCAGCAGAAACCATTTCTACTCTGGATAAGCTTCCAAACAGCAGAGAGGCAGCTGAATGCAGTCTATATGATGTTCTTTGGGTTCGTGACAGGAATAGGCCTTTCACTGAGGTGGCTCACAGCTCTTCCCCTTCAGTTCCTAATCGCAGGTTGTACTTGGCTGTTTCTTCTCACTGGGTCACTACAGACAGGTCCCAATAGACAGAGGAAACAGGGGAGATGTGGAAAGACATTGCAGAAGGGAAAACAAAGAGAAAGAGGGGAGAGATGGAAGAAACAGGGACATATATATTTTGTAGCAAGCTAGACCTCAATTCTGCAGTAAAATTCCCTCCATTTTGCAGTACAGCTGCATGGCAGACTGCAAGTGCTGTGGCAGCTCTGGTTAAATGTAAAAATTGAGGTTTTTATGGAATGAAATATATAACTAATATCAGTGCAGTGTATTTCTTGTGTTATTTAACTGGATATTAAATTCAATTTATTTTATGCCACTCGTAAATTTTCTCTTGTGCTTCAGAGTCTTATATTGACAACACACCGGAGAAGTTGTCAGGTGTAGAAGTTGGAGGTCTTGGTAGCTGGATAGTGGAAAGCTGGGGCATTTGATACTGAGAAAGGCATAGATTCATAGATTCTAGGACTGGAAGGGACCTCGAGAGGTCATCGAGTCCAGTCCCCTGCCCGCATGGCAGGACCAAATACTGTCTAGACCATCCCTGATAGACATTTATCTAACCTACTCTTAAATATCTCCAGAGATGGAGATTCCACAACCTCCCTAGGCAATTTATTCCAGTGTTTAACCACCCTGACAGTTAGGAACTTTTTCCTAATGTCCAATCTAGACCTCCCTTGCTCCAGTTTAAGCCCATTGCTTCTTGTTCTATCCTTAGAGGCTAAGGTGAACAAGTTTTCTCCCTCCTCCTTATGACACCCTTTTAGATACCTGAAAACTGCTATCATGTCCCCTCTCAGTCTTCTCTTTTCCAAACTAAACAAACCCAATTCTTTCAGTCTTCCTTCATAGGTCATGTTCTCAAGACCTTTAATCATTCTTGTTGCTCTCCTCTGGACCCTTTCCAATTTCTCCACATCTTTCTTGAAATGCGGTGCCCAAAACTGGACACAATACTCCAGCTGAGGCCTAACCAGAGCAGAGTAGAGCGGAAGAATGACTTCTCGTGTCTTGCTCACAACACACCTGTTAATACATCCCAGAATCATGTTTGCTTTTTTTGCAACAGCATCACATTGTTGACTCATATTTAGCTTGTGGTCCACTATAACCCCTAGATCCCTTTCTGCCGTACTCCTTCCTAGACAGTCTCTTCCCATTCTGTATGTGTGAAACTGATTTTTTCTTCCTAAGTGGAGCACTTTGCATTTGTCTTTGTTAAACTTCATCCTGTTTAACTCAGACCATTTCTCCAATTTGTCCAGATCATTTTGAATTATGACCCTGTCCTCCAAAGCAGTTGCAATCCCTCCCAGTTTGGTATCATCCGCAAACTTAATAAGCGTACTTTCTATGCCAATATCTAAGTCGTTAATGAAGATATTGAACAGAGCCGGTCCCAAAACAGACCCCTGCGGAACCCCACTCGTTATGCCTTTCCAGCAGGATTGGGAACCATTAATAACAACTCTCTGAGTACGGTTATCCAGCCAGTTATGCACCCACCTTATAGTAGCCCCATCTAAATTGTATTTGCCTAGTTTGTCGATAAGAATATCATGCGAGACCGTATCAAATGCCTTACTAAAGTCTAGGTATACCACATCCACAGCTTCTCCCTTATCCACAAGACTCGTTATCCTATCGAAGAAAGCTATCAGATTGGTTTGACATGATTTGTTCTTTACAAATCCATGCTGGCTGTTCCCTATCACCTTACCACTTTCCAAGTGTTTGCAGATGATTTCCTTAATTACTTGCTCCATTATCTTCCCTGGCACAGAAGTTAAACTAACTGGTCTGTAGTTTCGTGGGTTGTTTTTATTTCCCTTTTTATAGATGGGCACTATATTTGCCCTTTTCCAGTCTTCTGGAATCTCTCCTGTCTCCCATGATTTTCCAAAGATAATAGCTAGAGGCTCAGATACCTCCTCTATTAGCTCCTTGAGTACTCTAGGATGCATTTCATCAGGCCCTGGTGACTTGCAGGCATCTAACTTTTCTAAGTGATTTTTAACTTGTTCTTTTTTTATTTTATCTGCTAAACCTACCCCCTTCCCATTAGCATTCACTATGTTAGGCATTCCTTCAGACTTCTCGGTGAAGACCGAAACAAAGAAATCATTAAGCATCTCTGCCATTTCCAAGTTTCCTGTTACTGTTTCTCCCTCTTCACTAAGCAGTGGGCCTACCCTGTCTTTGGTCTTCCTCTTGCTTCTAATGTATTGATAAAAAGTCTTCTTGTTCCCCTTTATTCCTGTAGCTAGTTTGAGCTCATTTTGTGCCTTTGCCTTTCTAATCTTGCCCCTGCATTCCTGTGTTGTTTGCCTATATTCATCCTTTGTAATCTGTCCTAGTTTCCATTTTTTATATGACCCCTTTTTATTTTTTAGATCATGCAAGATCTCGTGGTTAAGCCAAGGTGGTCTTTTGCCACATTTTCTATCTTTCCTAGCTACACACGTTAGCTACTACAATGAGTGGGGTGAAATGCTTAACAATGTTGCGTGTAAGTTGTCCTAATTAAGTTTCATAGCTAATACCTTATTGAGATCAGGGCCGGCTCCAGGCATCAGCATTCCAAGCAGGTGCTTGGGGCGGCAATCTGCAAGGGGCGGCAGTTCGTGTGTTTTTGCCGCTCCAAGCAGCGCGCCGAATTGCTGCCGCGGACAGCGGGGGCTGTCCATGTGCCTTTAGGGCGGCACGCACATTTCCGCGGCGGCGGCAACTTCTATGTTCAGGTGCCCACGGTGGCAATTCGGCGGCTTCTGTCTTCTGGCTGAAGACAGAAGCTGCAGCCGAATTGCCGCCGCCGCGGAAACGCGCGTGCCACCCTAACGGCACACGGACTGTCCCCGCTGTCCGCGGCGGCAATTTGGCGCGCTGCTTGGGGCGGCAAAAACAGTAGAGCCAGCCCTGATTGAGATGCATAAGGAAGTCTATGCCCATCTCACAACTAGTTTAACTTACGTTGTTTGCAGCCTAAGGGAGACAACAGCATCAGTTTCTGAGGGATTCACACATATAAGCTTTTCTTTGTAGCCATAAGGAGTTTCTACTAAGGAAGTCAATGGAGTTCTGCTGGTTTTACATGTAATTCTCTGCTTAGGGTATTTCTACACAGCCAAGAAAAACCTGTGGCTGGCCTGTGCCAGCTGAGTCGGGCTCGGGCGGTGGGGCTGTTTCATTGCTATGTAGACTTCCGGGCTTGGGCTGGACCCAAGCTCTGGGACCCTCTCACCTCATTGGAGCCCAGAACACGGCTCCAGGCAGAGCTCGGATGTCAACACAGCAATGAAATAGCCCTGCAGCCTGAGTTGGATGTTATGGGCCAGCCACGGGGGTCTAGTTGCTTTGTAGATGTACCCTCAGATGCTGGTCTATAATTCTGCATGAAGGAATATAATGGCAGCAATATATAAGGCCCTGGGGAATTTACTGATATAGAGAAAAGCAACAGAAGCCAAACTGAGGAAAAGAAAAAAAGAAAAGACAAAGAGGTCGAAAATTCAGATGGACGGATAATCTGAGCGAAGAAGAGAGGGTGAAAGAGATACAGAAGAAATAAAGAATGGATCCAGAGTCAGGGAGGTTTTTAAAAATGGGAAGTAGGACTGTGAGAATGTGGCAAAATTATACTGCAAAGGGACTAAGACTGCGAGTGCCAGGATATAGGGAATCAGAGTCCTTCAGGAGGAGGCCTTTATTAAAGAAAAAGGGTGCAAAGAGGCTTCCACCCAACTTGAGTTTGAGTTTTGTTTCCCTTGTTTACCAGAGCCCACACCCTATATGGAACTTTGTACTTCATACTGAGACAGCTAGTGACCAAAGGATATACTGCAAGTCCATGTCTCATTATGGACAGAAAACAGTAAATGGGCCATGGGGCGTTAAAGGTTAATTTGCCCACCCGTAACGCTGTGAACTTCTTATTTTGAACATTTTGAGTTGATTATAGTTGCCACCTTTGAGATGCAGAATAACCAGCCACTGGCCACCCGCAGTCCTCACCCTACTTCTTACTCTCTCCCTGTTGGCAAGCGTCGGGTCTGTCCTGCTTCCCAGTCTCCAGTGCAGAGAGGAGCCACCCTGGTTTTGGTAGGTGGAGGACCTGGCCCACAGAGCGGGACCTGGATGCTGGCCACATTCCCAGCCAGGTGACCTGCACGGTAGTTACAAGATCACTGTGCACACAGCTTACAGTGAACATTGGTCCCACATGACAAAACAGAGCAGCACAGAAACTGGACAGGGCTGTTAACCAAGTAGGTGGCACCTAAATGGCACTGACAGTGAAAAGGAAGGAGAAAACTTCAAAGCTGGGTACAGGACAGGGTGTGCCATCAAACCAGTAATCCACAGGCCTGGCGTACCACTGATCAGAAAGTCCCTTCTCTTCTCACTTTTGCTGAGACACAACCATGTAGCTGAAGGAGTTCCTTTTTTTCACTTTCCCACTTCTTTTTTTTCCCTTTTTTTTTTAAAGTGAACATAAATGGAATGATGGAAGGTCCATGCCTGTCTTATTTCAGGGACACACATAAAGGCACTTCCATTCTCACACATCTTGAAAAAGATGAAAGGTATAATTAATGCACTCTAAATGACTGGACGGGCTACAAGTCAATTACTCTACACTATATGTTCATTCTGAATTCACAATAGAAAAGGCGATGGTCTATGGTTCATTTAACTACAAAGGCAAACAGCTCATATTTAACTAAAATGCTGTTACATTATTGTACAAAAGTGTGCAGAAATTGTAAATGGTTAAATACTTTCAGCACATTTATTTAATATAGTTAATGCCAGGCTGCAATGCCAATATGGGGTACTTTGATAACAGAACATGATTTATTTGAAGACTGAACTGCAGAATTTATTGTCAGTCAAGAAGAATATATGGTTTTTACTTTAGCTGGGAGTTTGATTCAGAAATATTTTATTGCATTCTTGAAAGTGACATTAAATAGAACTCCATACAAAGATAAGGAACAATATATGCTTGTTTGAAGTGAATAAAGGTATTTTCAGTCCTAACCCTACCTATTTTACCAATAATATCCTGCAAATAGCTTGAGGCTTGCCAGCAGGGAGGGGTAAGGTGGGTCAGTGATAGTGAATGGAAACGCAGGAGACAACTGTCAATGTTGCTCATCAGCTGGAAAAGTGCCCTCCGTAGGGAGTTGTCACGGATCCTAGGCACATCACTCTGCTGTTCCCTGGTTCAAGTCTATTCTCTGGGGGACAGCCTGTTTGCTTAGAGAGAAGGGGGATATAATTGGCGGCATATGGGCCAGCTGTGCCCACCTTACTTGTACCTTGTAATGGCCAGATGGTTAGTTTTGGATATCTACACCTAGCCACCAAGGGTCACTATATAGGTCTCCCTCATGTATGTGAGAGACCTGTATAGTCCCTGTTACAGTCACTCCCTGTGTCTTGAATAACATTAGCAGGTGGATCGTGAACATTCCAGTTATTATGCTGACTTATCTGGGGGACCATAAGAGGGATAAGAATGATGTTGCATCTGTTTGGCCATGGTGTCCTTATTACTACTGCCAGACTCTCCTGGTGTCTCATGTGGCTGCCTACACTCAGTACCCGCCCCCATCCTTTTAACTCCACAGTCCCATAAGCACACAGTAACTGGGTGTGGAGCTGCCAGAGACATCCTAAGTCTCTCGTGTGCTTTTGATATGCAACTTCACTGGAGCAGGGAAAGGGACAGCATGTGACACAGGCTCTTTCAGCCTGGCCATGTTTCTTTTTGCAAGACTACGTTCTCCTCTTCGGGTAGTGCTAGCTTCACATATACATTACTAGTACTCTCAAAGAGACTCCAACTGCATTGAGATTTTGTGCACACAGTGCTATTCTTCACTGGGACAAGGACACTTTGCATAGTCTTCCTTAAACACACAACATGCACCAAACAGGATGATGGGCCCAAGATGTATTATATAGCTATAATCCATAGTCCAGGCTGTTTTCATCCAAGTCCTGATGAGTCACAGATGTCACTAAACTTGTCACTGTTACATGTAATTGCTGCAGAGGGCTTGCCCTGAGGAACAGACATCGATGATCAGAGATTTTCTTCTTTGACAGGGTAACGGGTTTGGTGGATGGGGGAATGCGCTAGATATATTATACCTGGACTTTAGGAAAGCTTTTGACACAGTCCCACATGAGAGTCTGATAAGTAAGCTGGAGAAATACGGGCTTGGTGGAACTACCATTAAGTGAATACATAATTAGTTAAACAACCACAAGCAAAGAGTAGCTATTAATGGAATGATGTTAGATTGGAAGGCGGTCTCAAGTGGGGGTTCCATAGTGATCTGTTCTGGGTCTCGTGTTATTTAACATCTTTATTAATGACTGGATGTAGGAATAGCGAGCATACTGATGAACTCTGCAGATGACATACAGCTAGGGGTGGGGTTGCAAACACTTTAGAGGATGGGATCTTGCTAAATTGGAGAACTGGGCAATAGACAACACAAGGAAATTCAACAAAGACAAATGTCAGGTGCTACAGATAGCGAAGAAAAACCAAATGCACAAATACAGAATGGGGGCTAACTGGCTTGGCAGCAGCATTGCTGAGAAGGATCTGGGAGTTGTGGTGGATCACAACCTCACCATGTGATGCTACTGCAAAAAAAGCAAATGCAATTTCAGGTTGCATTACCAGAGGCATAGCATGTAATTCACAGGAGCTGATAGTACTGCTCTATTCAGCGCTGGTTAGGCCTCAGCTGTGTCCAGTTCTGGTCACCAATGTATAGAAAGGATGCAGCAAAACTGGAAAGGCTCTACAGGCGAGTGCCAAAGTTTGAATGGATGGAATGCAAGCCATAGGAGCAAAGGTTGAAGGAACTGGGTATGTTTAGTTTGGAAAAGAGGAGATTAAGGGGGAACATGAGAGCTGTCTTCAGATATTGAAAGGCTGCCATAAAAAAAGATAGAGAAAAGTTGTTCTCTCTTGCCAGAAAGGGCAGGACAAGAGGCAATGGGTTCAAACTACATCACAGCAGATTTAGATTAAATATCAGGAAAAACTTCTTCACTGTAAGAACAGGAGGCCAATGGAGCAGACTGCCTAAGGAGGTTGTGGAAGTTCCTTCACTGGAGGTTTACAAAAGGAGGCTGGAGCCATCTGGCTTGGATGGTTTAGACCCAACAAATCCTTCATCTTGGCAGGGGGTTAGACTAGATGGCCCTTGTGGTCCCTGCTAACCCTATGGTTCTATGATTTCCAAACAATCACCAGGAAGATGTTGATTTAGCCAGTACTCAGGAAAGCAGTTTTGGTCACAACATTGCCGGAATGCACATGTATCTTTTAAAAGGGCAGCATGACAATTCCACAGATCTGAGCAGGCCTACCTACCATCCGCCATGCTAGCTGCTAAAACAGATCAAAGGCTTTGCAAAAGCAGAAGATGCAGGAGGCAATATTCCATGGGGGCAAACCAATAGAGGAAAAGTATTTACTTTATTTGGAGAAAAAATAGATAGATATGTAACAAACCAATTTATTTTCATCTCTGGAAGATATGACACATGGTAAAGTTTTCAAAAGCACCTAAGTCACTCAGGGGCCTATGTCCCAGTTTCCCTAAATGCCATTGAACAAAGCAATGGGAATTAGGCCCCTGGTGGGGCCAGATCTTTAAAGATATCTAGGTGCCTATTGGCATTTTCAAAAGTACCTCACAGGGCCTCGCTCTCATTGATATCAATGGGACTTAGGTATCTAGTGTGATTTTCAAAAGTGCCGCGGCATCTATCTGCATCTCTAGGTGCTTAAATGCCCTTAGAAATCTAGCCCTAAGTGGTGCAGTTACTCTTGAAAATCTTATCTAAGAACCATAAATTACATGTACTGGCAAAATAAATCTTAAAACATTTGTATTTATTTCTATTCGTTAGGAACTATTGGTATTAGGAGGCAATATGCTGCCTTTAAACATCATCTCAACATCTTCCTCCTTCATACCTTTATTTTACATTCAGGCTTATCCAGCTTCTACAGCACCTCAGTGTAATGAAGATAGACAGTAAAACTCTATAGAAAGGGATCTGAGAGAGAGGCTAGTGAGGTTTATATATGAAGCACAGGAATAAGAGCTGAGAGGATTATCCAGTAAAAATGATGAGCAGAAATCTTCGCAGATTTTATTTAAAAAGGAAGTGATCTGGTTTGCACAGGTTCTGGGAGCAAAGGGTGCTCATTACCTGGGGAAACTCTGGCCATAGACATGCATGATTTTCCTTGCTGTTAGTACATCTGGCTGTGCATGTTTGAGAAGCACAGCTGCTACAAGAACACTCTTTTTTGGGGCATGCACAGTAACACACTGTGACAGATATGACCATTTGCTGCATGGAAATCTCTGAAGGGAAGTGAATGCAAATGTACTTCTCCGGTTATGCAAGAACTCAGCTTTTTGAAGATTCGTCCTGAGGAGGGGACCTGTGTCTGCTGATCACCTGTTATACGAGGACAAGATCAGAGGTCCAAACTGTATAAAAGAGTGAGTTATAGATTCATGGTGTTCTTGTTCTGGGCAAAAGGTGTTATGAACCTGTAACCACAGAAAAACCACAGAAAAACCCGCAATTAGGACTGACTCCTATAAAAGCCCTTGTTGGAGTTGGGATGATCTCTGGTGAGCTTATTAGCATGTGTGTTTTAGATATGTTTTCTCTGTAATGCTTTCACCTTAAGAATTAATGTGCTTGCTTAGGAAAAAGCTGTATGGTAGTTTATTTATAGCTTCTGAGGGGCTGCCTTTTCAGAGGATGTTGTGAAGGCCAACACTATAACAGGGTTAACAAAAAAACTAGATAAATTCATGGAGGATAGGTCCATCAATGCCAGAAGCTGGGAATGGGTGACAGAGGATGGATCACTTGATGATTATCTGTTCTGTTCATTCCCTCTGGGGCACCTGGCACTGGCCACTGTCGGGAGACAGGATACTGGGCTAGAGGGACCTTTGGTCTGACCCCGTGTGGCTGTTCTCATGTTCTTGTGTTATGTTCTTATGAGAAGAAAGCAAAGCAGGCCTGCTTAGGCAGCAGAGGCGTAGCGAGCGCCCTCCGTACCCTCCGACCGGAGGGGGCCCCGCAAGGAAGGGGGCCCCTAAAAGTGGCAAAATAAATACCGCATTCCAGTTTCTGCATTGTAAGGGGCCCTGCCCGGACATATGTTCGGAGGTGGCCACCGTTCGGAGGGGGCCACGTTCTTTGTTGCTACGGCCCTGTTAGGCAGTCTGATTTGCTGAGGAACTCACAGTGCAGACAGGAAATTGTGCAGCTTGGAAAAACCTAGGAGCGGTGATGGCTGAAGAGCCAGGAGCCTAAATGTAGGTGCCTTGCTGACCACTTAGCGGGAATACAGGTGCAGTTGCCCTGAACTGTGACGTACACCATACTTATAACTACTGTGTCCAGATCCAAAGCACTTGCCTACAATTGTTTGACAACTTCGTCTAAAAGATTGTGCAATCCATGCCTTGGACCTACTTCCAGAAGAGCCCACAATTTTGGATGCTGATGCAGAAGATAAATACAATGTTTCTCTTTCGTATTTTGCACACATCTGGTTCATCTGCGTTGCCATTCTTTAATGAAACAGGCATGTTAAGTGACAGACAGCTCTGTCACACATTTCCTTCTTAAAGGACTGAATTAGTGAATCACTGAAAAATGGTTCAGTATGCACGGATAGGAAACAGGACAGTTGGCATGTTAGCATTAATTTGGTGCTAAAAGTAGGTAGGGGAAGAGGACTGTTTCGCAATGAGAGTGTGAATAATAATAATGATAGATTACATTTACTAAGTGCCTGACAGCTTGAACAATCCAATTTCACTTCACAAACTATCCTGCAAACACTCCCTATCAAGCATAGTGCTTACTATTACAAGTAGTCTTGATGACTCATGGTATTTCTCATAGTAGTAAGCATAATGCTTGGTAGTAATTTGGAGGATTGGGTTCCATATGCATATCTGACTGGGCAAAGGATGCCACCTCTGTTGTGCAGGGCAGCAGCTAAGCATGGAATTTATGCACAGGACTCTTCATGACAGCAAGCGCTAAGGAAAATACCAGAGCCAACCCCTAGTTATAGGGAAAGTGCAGTGGGATTTTCAACAGAGCTGTGAAAATAACTGATTTGACTGTTCACTGACTGTTCTGAGAAACTGGAAAAGAAAATTAATTTCAAATAGACTTGACATGAACAAACAAAAAAATTAAAATTTTCATTGAACTGAGAAGTCGGGGAAAATATTTTGGGTTGAATGAAATGTTTCATTTTGATTTGGTTTTTTTTTTTAACTTTTTTTTAAATAATTGAAGGAAATTTCAAAATGAAAAGTTGTTTCAAATAGAAGAAATGAAACATGTTTTGAAAATATCAGAATGAAAGGTTTTGATTCTTTTCAGATTTTTTGGGGTATTTTTTTCCAACCAAAACAATTTGGTGAACCCAGCATGAATTTACAAAATGTGCAACTGAACTTGAATTGGCAATTTTCACTGAAAAACATTTTGGTCAAAATATTTTGCCTAGTTCCAATATTTAATGCCTTGTGCCCTGTGACCTACTGGAAAAGGAACTGAATTGATGACCACAATCAGTGGAGTTTTTTAAGGTTTCAAAGACTACTATATTGATATATTTTTCACCATTATTTAAAATTCTTCCCCTGAACAGTCTCTTCCTGCATCACGCATAGTGGAACAGGCCACATTTCTATTAATTAGGAACTAGTGATATTAAAAGTCACTTGTAGCAACAGGGCAGTCACTCCCTCTGCTCCCCAATAGTAACATCCTATGTGTTTGGTTTTTATTATTGGCCTATCAGCAACTTGGAGGCACATAAAAGGTCAGTAGTTGATGTTATTCCTCAGTCTAACATGATGTTAGATGCTTGGCCTCTTTTTCTGCATAGCTGGTGGGGTGAATTTAATCCTTTTAATGTCTTTATGAGGCAAATGAGCAGCAATTTCATAAAAATACTCAGATAACATTGCGAGCACTGCATTCTTGCCATTTCCTCACTTCTGCCTATTCTGTATATGAGAGAGAACCAAAGGGGTTACATTTCGAAGGCAGTGATTGATTTACAGGCAGGAAGTTTTGAAAACTCCAAAAGTTCTATAACCATCGCTGGTTATACAGGTATACAAGTGAAGACCGCGACATGTTTTTACTGTCACCACAATGCTGTTGAATTTACTGGTTTAATTCTTTGCTTGTCTTTCCAACACTCCCATCCTGCATCAGCAGAGACTCAGCAGTACAGAGTCTCATTTTCTACTTCTGTAATCCCTTTGAAAATTCCACTGTGCTCCCTGGCACCCAGGTTCAAAACTTCCTTGTCATAGTCAGACCTCCCTCCCCCTGCCCTTCTCTCACCAGGCTGTCACAAACCCCATCAGCTACAGTGTGTTTAAATGCTGCCTCTTCCTCCCCTATCATTAAGCCCACGTTTGGTCATCTCCCATCATCACCAGCTTTCTGCTCCCTGCATGCTCTGCTAATCATCTCATTCATGCTCAGTCCAGCCAAATTGATGCTACTAAAACCATCTTCTTTTTTGGTGCTGTCCACATCCCTTTTCTCTTTGAGAATCTCTCCATTAGATTCCCATTGTTTTTCCTGTCAAATTCACACGCCTTTTTGTAACCATCCTTGTCTTCTTTACTCAGTCACTGTTCAGAGTAGAATGGCGTTTCTGTGGAGGTTCCATTTGAAACAGGACACACCCAGAAATGGGGTGGAACAGGAGGACTCATTTATCTTTTACTACAGGGGTCGGCAGAAGTGGGGTACCGAGTCTTCATTTATTCACTCTGATTTAAGGTTTCGCCTGCCAGTAATACATTTTAACGTTTTTAGAAGGTCTCTTTCTATAAGTCTATAATATATAACTAAACTATTGTTGTATGTAAAGTAAATAAGGTTTTTAAAATGTTAAAGAAGCTTCATTTAAAATTAAATTAAAATGCAGAGCCCCCCGGACCGGTGGCCAGGACCCAGGCAGTGTGAGTGTCACTGAAAATCAGCTTGCGTGCCGCCTTTGGCACACGTGCCATAGGTTGCCTACCCCTGTTCTACTAGCTTATAAAAACCTGAGCAAACTCCTGCTACAATGCACTGAAAGCCTGATAACCTAGGAACAGGGACTTTAAAAGAATACAGCATTGCAGAGCAGATTGCATGTGAACAGTATAATACAATGGGCAGTGGATTAGATTACCATACATTTTTTTTCCACCTCTACCTTCCAACATCATCTATACCAAGTAAGTATAGTAGTTATCCAGAATCCAGTACTATTCAACATGTCCTTTTCCCCATCAAGATACCAAGAGTGTCCCTTGTTGTTTCCTACTCTTGACCTGAAGACTGTCTAGTCTATTCCGCCTTGCCATGGTTTAATTTTCAATTAAGAAATAGAGTGGTTCATCAAACAGTGGCCTGTTGCTGCTGAAAAAGGCATAGGCATTGGAAGCAAAGATCAGCTACCCAGCAGTCTGTTTGCCTGGCAAAAATATAGCCTAATTTTACTCTGTTTCATATTCACACACATTAGTACTGCTTTCCCCATACATTTATCCTTATGTTAGTTACATCTGTTCTTTTATTCATTCTTACGTGTTTGCTCTGCTGTCAGATTTATGAAATAGTCATTCCCCTGAGCTCAGCAAACGGCGGCCATAACTTAGCTACATTGCAAAATACGTGATGCCCTTGAGGTAAACTCAGATGTTAAGGTTTTATGAAGTGTCTCACATGTGGCAGTTCAGAGAAGTCTATTTGTCAACTTGTGTCTATTGTTCAGTTGTTCAGAAGATATTAAAAGGACCCTATTAAACCACAAGCTGTCTGAATTCCAAGGGAACTGAAAGGAGGAGACAGAAAGATTTGCATTATTACATATGAAGATTAAAAAGATCTGTATTCGGCCCTGCTGTATTATTGTACCTTCCCTCTGATGTGGAAGTTACCAGTTGGTAGGTTCTAATATGTCTGTTTATCCACTTACAGGCCCCCCAGTTACTCTAGTATCTGGGTACCTCACAAATATGAATGAATTTATTCTCACAAGGGAGGGAAGTATTGCTATGTCATTTATTTATTTATTTATTTATTGTACAGCGGGGGGAACTAAGGCACAGAGCAATTAAGTGACTCGACCGATATTGCACAGGATAGTCTTGTAGAGCTAGCTTTAGCATTTATTTTATTTAGCAGTAACGCAAGGAACCTACAGGCCTGTCTCCTGTACGACATTGGATTCAGCAGTTAGTATAAGGCTTGAGGCCTATGAAGTTTGGCCCAGATAAATGGCCCAATGGTCACCCCTAAGTTTTGGGGAACTGGGAATAGAGTGTTTAATGGGGAAGTTTGTACTTACTGACACCAGGCAACCACAGGAATATGAGCTAATACCAGCTTTTGGATATTTTAGGATAGGAACATCTGCAGATGTCTGACCACAAGAGTGCCATGGCAACAAGGTGAGGTATATGATAATAAGTTGAGCGCATTAATATAATAACCTATGGGACAGGGGTTCTCAAACTGGGGGTCAGGAACCCTCAGGGGGTTGTGAGGTTATTACCCGGGGGGTCGCCAGCTGTCAGCCTTCACCTCCAAACCCCGCTTTGCCTCCAGCATTTATAATGGTGTTAAATATATTAAAAAAGTGTTTTTAATTTATTAGGGGGGTCGCACTCAGAGGCTTGCTGTGTGAAAGGGGTCACCAGTACAAAAGTTTGAGAAGAGGAGGTTACTCACCTTGTGCAGTAACTGACGTTCTTCGACATGAGTGTTCCTGTGGGTGCTCCACTCCAGGTGTTGGTGCGTCCCTGCGCATTTGCTCAGAGATTTTTGTAGCAGTACTCGTACCGGCCACGCATTCGCAGAGCCTGCCCCCCGCTCTGAGTCTAGCTTAATAGTACGCATGCACGGCTGGTCTCCTCAGTTCCTTCTCTACAACGGAGGCTACCCCAACTCCGAAGTAGAGGGGAGGAGGGTGGGTAATGGAGCACCCACAGGGACACTCATCTCGAAGAACGTCAGTTAGTGCACAGGGTGAGTAACCTCTTAGAGAGAGAGATGTCCCTGTGGGTGCTCCACTCCAGGTGACTTAAAAGCAATGTGTCTCAAGGAGGTAGGGACTTCGGATCTGATAGGAATGCAGTAGATAGTACAGCTCTGCCCACACGTGTATCAGAGAGAGGGCCTTGCGTCAGGGCATAGTGTTTAACAAATGTGTGTTCAGAGGACCAAGTGGCTGCTTTACAGATGTCAGCCAGGGGAACTTTGCATAAGAAAGCCACAGAGGCAGCCAGAGATCTAGTGGAGTGAGTTCTGATGCTGGCTGGAGGTGTAACTTTCTTTATGTGATAGCACAATCGGCTGCACTCTGAAATCCAGTTTGAAAGTCTCTGGGTAGAAATAGGTGTCCCTTTGGAACGGTCCGCGATGGAGACAAAAAGTCTAGAAGAATTTCTAAAAGGTTTGGTTCTATCCAAATAGAAGGACAAGGCCCTGCGTACATCTAACGTATGCATTGTGGCTTCGAAAGAGTTCGCATGTGGTTTCGGAAAGAAGGTCGGTAGGTGTATCGGCTCATTAATGTGGAATGAGGAATGCACCTTTGGAAGGAATTTAGGATGTAATCTAAGGGTAACCTTGTCCTTGAAAAATAGCGTATATGGTGGATCTGCCATAAGAGCTGCTATTTCTCCTGCCCGTCTGGCGGAGGTACTAAATGAAGGTCCCACGGAGGGGTAGGCGGTTTAATGTCTGGGTATAGGGCTTGGAGTCCCTTGAGGAAATGCTTGGTGATTGAATGAGCAAAAACAGAAGTATCGTCGGTTCTGTCATGGAAGGTTGTAATAGCAGCTAAATGGACTCTTATGGAGCTGAAAGAAAGGCCAGATTGCTTAAGATCCAGTAGGTAGTCAAGTATGATCGGGAGAGGTACCGATATGGGAGAAAATTGTTTAGCTGAACACCATTGTGTGAATCGCTTCCACTTTCGTAGATAGGTGGTGCGAGTAGATTGTATTCTGCTATGTAGGAGCACTCTTTGAACTTGGTCAGAGCAATCTAGTTCGCTTTGGGAGAACCATGTAGGAACCAGGCTTTGAGGTGAAGCATGGACAGTTTGGGGTGAAGAAATCGGCCGTGTTGCTGTGACAGGAGGTTCGGGATGAGGGGCAATGAAATTGGTGGTCGAATCGACATTCTGGTGAGGAATGGAAACCACGGTTGTCTGGGCCACGACGGGGCAATCAGAATCACCGTGGCATGGTCTGTTCGTATTTTTATCAGGACCCTGTTGAGAACCGGTATCAGGGGGAAAGCATAGAGTAAGTTCTGGTGCCATGGGATCATGAATGCGTCTCCCAGGGAATGTTTGCCCAGTCCCACTCTGGAGCAAAAGTCGGGACATTTTGTGTTTTTTGCAGTTGCAAAAAGATCTATGGTTGGGTGACCCCAAATACGGAATATGTTGTGAATGGTTCTCTCATCTATCGCCCATTTGTGATCCCAGGGAAAGCATCTGCTTAGTTCATCCGCTGTGGTGTTCATCACTCCGGGAAGTTAGGCAGCTGATATCCGGATGTTGTTGGCAAGGCACCAATTCCAGAGCTTCATAGCCTCTGTGCAAAGTGAGTGGGAGCGAGCCCCTCCCTGCCTGTTTACATAGAACATGCAGGCAATGTTGTCTGTCATTATGCGTACATGTTGATTCCTGATTAGTGGGAGGAAGTGACGGCACGCATTGCGTATGGCTCCAAGTTCTAGGACATTTATGTGCAGGGAGGTTTCGGTTGAAGACCATAGCCCCTGGACTGTGTGGTGAGACATGTGTACACCCTATCCTGTCAGGGATAAATCGGTAGTCAGTATGAGGGATGGAGCCTCCTGGAGAAAGGGGACTCCAGAACAGAGGTTGGAGTGAACTGTCCACCACAGTAGAGAATCTTTGACTCTGAACGGTATCGAGAGAGGCTTGTTTAGAGAGTGCACATTCAGTCTGTAAACCGTGCCCAACCACGCTTGGAAGCACCTCATGTAGAGTCGTGCATTTTGGACCACAAAAGTGCACGAGGCCATGTGACCTAGTAGTTGTAGACAGTCTCAGGCAGTGACCTGGGTACTGTTGCGAAGTTTTGTGGCCAGTAGGCTTATGGAGTTGAAGCAGTCAGGTGGGAGAGATGCCAACCCCGTCCGGGAGTCGAGGTCTGCGCCTATGAACTCCAGATGTTGGGTGGGGCATAATGTGGATTTGTTTTTGTTTATTTGTAGGCCTAGAGATAGGAAACAATCGACGGTAAGCCACGTGAATCGGAGAGCTTCGTCAAATGTTGAGGGTTTGAGGAGGCAATCGTCGAGGTAAGGAAATATTATGACCCCTTGTTTCCTGAGGTAGGCAGTGACTACGGCTAGGAGCTTGGAAAAAACACGGGGGGCCATGGACAGTCCGAAGGGTAGAACCCTGTATTGAAAATGTGTTGAGCCAAGGGTAAAACAAAGGACGCGTCTGTTGGCCGGGTGTATAGTCACATGAAAATAGGCGTCCTGTAGGTCGAGGGCTGAAAACCAATCGCCCTGCTCCAGCGCTGGGATTATGGTGGTGAGAGTAACCATCTTGAACTTTTGCTTTTTGACAAATTTGTTGAGCCGCCTGAGCTCAAGGATCGGTCGCCATCCCCCAGTTTTCTTTTCTGTTAAGAAATAATGGGAGTAAAAACCCTTCCCTTTGTGTCGTTCGGGCACAATTTCTATTGCTCCCAGTTGAAGGAGATGTTGCACTTCTTGGAGGAGCAGGTGCTCGTGAGAAGGGTCTCTGAAGAGGGACAGGGAGGGTGGGTGGGTGGGAGGCAAGGAGAGGAAGGGGATGGAGTAGCCAATTGTAACGACCTCTATAACCCACTTGTCGGTGGTAATGTTCTGCCATTGATGGGAAAATGGTCGTAGGCGGTGTCCAAAAATAGGTGTACTTGCTGAAGTGGGAATGTTGTTTTCTAAACCCTCGACCAAGGCTTCAAATCTGCTATTATTTGGAGGGGGTTGAGGTGCCCCCGAAGAATTGGGACGATGATGCTGGAATCTCGGTCTCTGGCGTTGCTGTTGTTGTTATTCCTGTGATCGATGGAAGTGTTGTGTATATGCGGGGTAGCGTGGACGGTGGTAAGGTTGATATCTATATTGTCGCCTTCTTGTCGTAGGGGTTTGGATTCCTAAGGACCGGAGGGTTGCCCTTGAGTCCTTCATTGAATGAAGTACGTCGTTCGTGGTGGAAGCAAAGAGTTTGTCACCGTCAAAGGGAAGATCTTCAATGGTACTCTGGACCTCTCGAGGAAAGAAAGAGGAGGAGAGCCATGAACCTCGGCGCATGACCCCTGCTGTGGCGGTCAATCTTGCTGCGGTATTGGCTACATCGAGGGCCGCTTGAAGAGCGGTACGTGATCTGATTTGTCCCTCGGAAACCAGAGCTGTGAATTGTTGTTTCTTCTGTTCTGGAATGTCATCAATAAAGTCCATGAATTTATTATAGTTTCTGTGGTCATATTTTGCAAGAACTGCAGTATAATTAGCAATACAAAATTGTAGCGTTGAGGATGCATACACTTTATGACCAAAGAGGTCCAAGCGTTTACTTTCCTTGTTGGCCGGGGTGAAGCGGGAATACTGTTGTTTGGTCCTTTGGTTCGCTGCATCTATTACCAACGAGTTTGGTGCTGGATGGGTAAAAAGGAATTCAGAACCCTTAGAAGGGATGAAGTACTTGCAGTCCGCTTGTTTACAGGTAGGTAGGCTTGTAGCTGGAGTCTGCCAGATGGACTTAGCGGGTTCTAAAAGGGCTACGTTGATTGATAATACAACCCTAGAGGAAGAAGAGGGCTGTAAGATGTCCGTTAACTCATGCTGTTGTTCAGGGACTTCCTCCAAGTTAATTCTCAAGTCACTGGCAACTCTTTTAAAAAGGTCTTGGAATTTTGAGAAGTCATCCGACCATGTTGGAGGAGGTGGAAGTAAGGCTTCTTCAGGCGTTACCTCCGGCTCTACTGGAATAGAAGCAGGATTTGATTGATCCTGCAAGTGTGACGGTGCTGCCTGGTGTCTTGTGTCATTGGCAGGTTCATCAGGTGGTGGTGCTAGGCAGGTGTTGCACCTGGTTGACGTGGAGTAGCGCTTGTGTTCTCGAGGGTATGATGCCCATGGGGCCCAATATTGCCATGGTGGTGGGTAGGGCATACGTGGTGCCATCCAGGGGTTCACACCCCAGGGGGCAGGATCCTGAGAATAGGATGAGGTAATTTTTCTATGACCTCAATTGACTGGGGTCTGGGGATGGGAGTCTTGATACGGTGAAAAATCCCCCTGTGGTCCAGCTTCCTCCTCACTGGAGGAAGGCTGTTCAGATCCTGACTCAGCCATTGGAGAGAAGCAGTCATTCAGCAGGGGTGACTGCAGGATGGGTGACACAAACAGATCTCTTGCCTGAGTAAATTGCTGTGCTGAGGCTCCTGTGTGAGGTGAAGGCTGTGCAGGAGGAAGTTGCTGTGAGGAAAAATTCCTCTGCACCGGTGTTTTGAGCCTGGGCTCACTGCCAGTCAGCCCAGCGGGTGTCGGTGCAGTGGCCGGTGCCGGGAGAGCAATATCAGCTTGCAGGGGGTCAGGCAGGTTGTGGAATGTCGGCACCGCGTCCCTCGCGGTGCCGAACGGTGCCAGAAGAGAGGCAGGCAGCTGGAAGCCTAAAGCCTCGGCACCGGAGCTTTGAGCCGCCGCCGCAGCCTCAGGCGGGTTTCGCGCGGTGCCGGAGGAGCCCGGCTCGTCAAATGTGCTCAAGCAGGGGAGCACAGGCAGGGAAGCTGTAGACCTGCCTGGAGAAATCTTATGTCGCCTGGCTTTCTTTCGTGACAGAAGTTGCCCTTTTTTTGCAGTTTTTTTGTTCTTCTTTCAGGCGGGGGCGCTGTGGCGGGCAACGCAGCCGGAATGAGCGCCTGGGTCTGAAGCTGACCCTAGGGATTGCTGAAGGAGGACCAGTTTCAGTCTAAGCTCCCTGTCCTTCTGTGCCCTGGAGCTAAGTTTACTGCAGTGGGCACATCTTTGGGGGATGTGGGTCTCCCCCAAACATTTTATACATTGTGAGTGGCCATCTGACAGGGGGATAGCCTCCTTGCAGGTAGAGCAGCGCTTAAAGCCTGTGGAGCCAGGCATGTCCGAAGCGGCTGCGGCTGACAGGAACAAATTTTTTTTTTTTTTAAAGATAGAAATGGTAACTAACTATAACTAACAATGAACTAACAACAAACTAACTAACTAGAAGGGCAATTGTAACCAGAGGAAAGAATTTCTTAACGAGTCTGCTGAGCTCCGTCTCAGGCCGGAGACGGTAGAGAAGGAACTGAGGAGACCGGCCGCGCATGCGTACTATTAAGCTAGACTCAGAGCGGGGGGCAGGCTCTGCGCATGCGTGGCCGGTACGAGTACTGCTACAAAAATCTCCGAGCAAAGGCGCAGGGACCAGGGCCGGCTCCAGGCACCAGCTTACCAAGCAGGTGCTTGGGGCGGCCACTTTGGAGAGGGGCGGCACGTCCAGCTGTTCGGTGGCAATTCGGCGGACGGTCCCTCACTCCTGCTCGGAGTGATCACGATTGCGGCTTTTTGTTTTGTTTTGTTTTGTTTGGCTGCTTGGGGCGGCCAAAACCCTGGAGCCGTCCCTGGCAGGGACGCACCAACACATGGAGTGGAGCACCCACAGGGACATCTCTAGAAGACGAACCACTGCTATAGGAGAAGGTCACCCCAACATTAGTAGGGTGAGGAAATCCAAATAAGGAAGAGGAGAGACACCCCTATTGAATATGCATTAGGCATAATGGTGTCAGTGTAACATATTATAAAAGTTGGATTCCCAGTCTCTGAGCAGGAGTAGAGAGAGATGTCGCCCTTGGGAGATGCCAGGATGATGATGATGATGAAGATAATTTCTAACATTTCAGTTTGTTCTTCAAGGCATGGTGTGAATATATGAATGTTCAAATGTACAGTCTGTTTTATCTCTATCTACCTTGCCGGGTTACAGTGTTTGGGATTTTGCTAAATGTATTAATAAACTATTGTAAATATAGAAAGGTTCCTAAATTGTGAGTGCTGAAACCATGCACATTGGCGTTCCCAACTGAACAGTAATTTTGATAATACTGGGCCTGATCTTGGGATAAGAACGTGTCAAACCTCAAAGTGATAACTGGATATTAAGCAATCAATATAATGAATGCATAATTCATAGATCAGGCTACAGTCCTGGCCCAGTGCCTTGAACACAAGACAAAACTTTTCTGTTGTAACCCCAAAAGTTATGATTTGTAGGCTCTGGCAAGTTTAAGATGGGAGTTTCTTAAAACTAGAAAAGAGAGATGGAAGTCAAAGATATTTTATTAATGCACTTGGTCTTATATTGAAATGACTGAAAATCAATTCCTCCCTCAATTACCCGAAAGGTCCTGAGTCCACGAGTCTGTTTCCTTGCAATATTTAATGACATCACTAACATCTACAGCAGTGTAGGGACTGCATCAGATACACAGTACCCTGACACAAGGTCCTGGCAGGTAGATAGAAGATCATTTTTAAATATAGGCGCAGACCAGACAGTGACAATGCAAGTTCTTCAACACTGCTCAGTAAATGTACTTGAATGCTGACTTGGAGAGATTACCCTGATGGGTGAGAGGAAGGGTAGGTCTCTGTGGGTTAAATGTATCTAGCAATATATGGCACAGAAAGTCCTCACTGCGGAACTGCCAGTGCCATGGATTCACTGCATGGAGGGTGCACAGCAGCATAATAGGGATGCAGGAGAACTCTATACCTTCTACACATGGTGGACCTAGGGTCTATTTCAGCCCCACATTGAAACATGGAAACTGGCCTGGGACTGGACAGAAGCATGTCCAGTGGGTCCTTGATTACATGGATCCAGTGGCCACAACCTGCACTGGAGGGATCTGCAGAGGTCTCAGCCTCTATTCTAGCTTGGGGGCAGGTGTGGAGACAGATGGACATGGAAGAGATTTTATATCTGGCACCTGCAATATTAGCTTCCCTGCACAAATCACACATACTTGGGCTTTGGGTTGAGGGTGAAGGGAGGTGAATTTCAGCTCCTGTGTACCTAATTTCTTGGCCTGTCTGCTGAGAATACTAGTGTCAGTGATTAGTGAGCATTCTGTGGTCGGACACCTGTTCACCAGGAAATGGACTGAGATTGCCTCCAACTCAAACAGCTGTCAGGTAGCAATAATTTCAACAACTTGGGACGTTGGCCAAATTTTATGCAGGGACCTACAGGTGAAAGTCTCCATGTCCCATTAATAGTGAGAAAGACAGACTCTTTACATAGCCATTTTGCTTTTATCAGTAAAATTATTCAGCCATTTTTGCTTCGTTTTTAATACTTTAAAATAACAATTAACCCGAATGCTAAATTCAGTCAGAACATTTAATGAAAAAAGGCAAAGCCATCAATGAACTGGATGAGAGCAGAATCCCATAAAACATCTGCCTCCACCAAAGTCTAATGTTTTTGTCACTCTTACAGTTTAAAAATGGCCAGAATAATTTTAAACTAATTTGATAAGCCCTCTCTACTATTGCAGGAAGAAAAGAAATGTGTTCGGAGGGTCCTTGTATATCAAGTTTCAACCTGAATGAATTTTTATGGTTGACTTAAAGTATAATATCCTGAAAATAGCGGTTTGCAAAGGGAATTCTGACAGACCCTTTAACCATTTGGAAAATAAGCACAGCTATAATTCTGCTGCTTCTATTGCATTTCAGGAAAGATGTGGACAAATTGGAGAAAGTCCAGAGAAGAGCAACAAAAATGATTAAAGGTCTAGAAAACATGACCTATGAGGGAAGATTGAAAAAAATGGGTTTGTTTAGTCTGGAGAAGAGAAGATTGAGAGGAGACAAGTACATAAAAGGTTGTTACAAGGAGGAGAGAGGAAAATTGTTCTTCTTAACCTCTGAGGATAGAACAAGAAGCAATGGGCTTAAATTGCAGCAAGGGAGGTTTAGATTGGACATTAGGAAAAACTTCCTAACTGTCAGGGTGGTTAAGCACTGGAATAAATTGCCTAGGGAGGTGGTGGAATCTCCATCATTGGGGATTTTTAAGAGCAGGTTGGACAAACACCTGTCAGGGATGGCCTACATAATACTTAGTCCTGCCTTGAGTGCAGAGGACTGGACTAGATGACCTTTTGAGGTCCCTTCCAGTTCTATGATTCTATGAAAAACCAAACTTAAGTGGTGACAATCTGGATATCAGATGTTTTAAGAGCTTTGCATTTATAACTGATTACACAAGCTCCACTATGGTCTCCTGCTTATTTCAGAACATGTAAATTAATTCAATGGCAATAAAGGCAACTAAATAACTTGTAACTGCATAAAGCCACATACAGCTGTATGCACACAGCCACATAATCAGTCATGGGATAGCTGAGCAATTTATAGCCCTGTGAGAAATTTGAACCTCTCCAAAAAGTCTTAGCACATATGGATTACAAACTGTATTCTATGTACAACCTCCATCCACCAGCCCTTCATCATCTGATGTAATCCTTCTCCTCAGCTATGTATTAGGACTGTTTAACATTCCTAACTAGAGCTGGTCAAAAAGTTCCCAACAGGATGATTTTTCTGTCAGAAAATGTTGTTTCATTGAAATTGAAACTTTCCATGTGAACATGTTGATTTTAATTAAATTTGATTTAGGAAAACAAAACAAATAAAATGTGTTTTGATAAAGTCAAAACAGAACATTTCAACCTTATATGAATGGAACATTTTGATCTTTTGTTTAGAAACGTATTCAATTTTCTATTAAATTATAGTCTACTATAAAATACAAGTCAAAATCAGAACAAAATGTTTCAATCATATAAAAATGAAACATTTTGATTGACTGGAACAGAAGTGTTTTCAAAAATTCTGTTTTGTGGGAAATTTCTAATTTTGTTTGTTTTTGTTACAGTTCAGAATAAAAACAAATTTTGAAATGTTGGAATTTCCCACAGAATGGAAATTCTGAATTTCGCACGGCTCTATTCCCAACCATAGAATATGCTGTTCAGTTTTAACGGTTGAACTGGTTCATGTTAAGGTTACAATACAAGGGAGAAAAATACCCTGGCCAAGATTTTCAAAAATGAATGTCTAAAGTTAGGATACATAAAGCACTTGTTGAAGTGTCTGGGAATCCTTCCATTAATTTCAGTGGGCATTCGATTAGGCCTTAAGTCAATATTTAGGTGCCTAGATAAGTGGCCTGATTTTCAACAATGCTGAGAACCCAGCAGCTTCTACTGAAGTCATTGTGAGGTGTGGGGTTGCTCCACACTTCTGATAATCAGTTTATTTAACCAGGTGCCCAAATACAGATTAGACTCCTTACTTTAGGTGTCCATTTCTGAAAAAAACTGTCTCCCACATTTAGTTTTTTCAAATTTCACTGTTCTAGAATACATTTATATAGTGCCTCTGTATTATAGGCAGAGCAAATAGTGCTGTCTATATATTTTGTCCAACACTTCACTATAAAACTTTTTTTCAGTTGCTTATAACTTAGCCAAACTTTAACCATTCAGGCAGAAGTTTTCTATGCTGGGTGGCTGCTCTTGACTGAATTTATCTGGAAAGTTTTAGTGAAAATAATTTAGCTGTTTCCAAGAATTAGATTAGGGAAAAATATGTAGGTTTGCCCATGTTAACAAAATTAATATAATTGTTTCATTGAGAAGCTCTACTGCGCCCATGTTTTGGAGCAGGGACTTGAAATTTGGCAGGAGATGCCCTTTGTATTAGGAATATGCCTTTTGCCACCCTCATGAATATTTGGCTGTTATAAGCCTTTGAAAAATCTCAGTTCTCACATGCTCAGTAGAGACTTGTTAAGACTTTGGCAGCTAAATTCTCCAAAGAGCTCATCTGCACTGAGCATGCGCCATCCCCTCATAGCTTGTTGGAAATGTCATAAGCATGGGATACGTATAGTGAATGAGGTTGAACAGGCCAGGGTAATACTTACACTAAGCTTGCTGGCTATGGCCTAGTCCAGGGGTGGCCAACCTGTGGCTCTTCAGAAGTTAATATGCGGCTCCTTGTATAGGCACCGACTCCGTGGTTGGAGCTACAGGTGTCAACTTTCCAATGTGCCGGGGGGTGCTCGCTCCTCAACCCCTGGCTCTACCACAGGCCCTGCCCCCACTCCACCCCTTTCCGCCCCCTCCCCTGAGCCTGCTATGCCCACGCTCCTCCCACTCCCCCTCAGAGCCTCCTGCATGCAACAAAACAGCTGATTGGGAGGTGTGGGGAGGGAGGAGGAGGTGCTGATCAGCGGGGCTGCCGATGGGCAGGAGACGCTGGGAGCGGGGGAGAGGGGAAGCTCATGGGGGGCTGCTGACGTATTACTGTGGCTCTTTGGCAATGTACATTGGTAAATTCTGGCTCCTTCTCAGGCTCAGGTTGTCCACCCCGGGCCTAGTCTTTGACATGGGTGTTTGCCTTGCTAATATGTCCTTATGTGAACTTAGTTAATAGTGTTGTATAGGACAAATGTGATGTTTTGTTCACAGAATTTACTGACTTGGAGGATATTACATAGATAAGAGGAAGTTATCAGCACAATGAGCGCACAAAATGTACTACCAAAAAGTTCCCACATTGTGAAAAAACAGGGGTGAAAGGCCTGGTCAGCATGCATGATCAGTGTGTGATCAGGGATAATAAACCAATTAGAAGAGAGATATAACAACATGGAAATAGAATGGACAGCAAAAATTATGTAAACTGAAGCTTGCACTTGCATATTGTATGAAAGACATACTGCTTAATGTTGATTGGATGGTCATATAACGCAATTGTTTGCAATTGCTGCTCCTGGTTGCTACAGATCACTGAGATGGTCACACTGGGCACCAGAATCAAGAGCGGGGGGGGGGGGGGGGGGGGAGGAGACTGTTTCTCCTGTGCTCTCAGTGGTCCCTCTGGTGGCATGCTGGCAGGATGGAAGAAGAGGAGAAAGCCAAATAACTGCACAGAGAAGAGCGGGACCCATGGGGCAGGGAGGGAGTGAGGGTGGAAGGGAGAGGGGTCAGCGGGAGTAGATTGGGATGAAGAGCCTAGGGGAAAGACTGGGACTGGGTGCCAGTCTGTGTGATCATGTAATTAAAGACAGTGTCATAATACCAATAATAAAGATGCCCAATCAATCTTAATTTTGGTATTTCCTACCTTTGAGTGCTTGATGATACAAACGTAATATTTGTTTAACACAGATTTGGAGTACTGTATACCTAAGTCAGAACAATTCCACAGTCCTGTGGCTCAAATTGGAACTCTTTCGGAGACACCTAATTATACAAAGAGATAATCTCAAAGCACTAAATTCTGCTAGCAGATATGAGCACACCTTTCCCACTGCTATCCATGGAAGTTGTATCTGAGGCTAGATATTGGCCCTTTTAACTAAGGGGGAGGGGTAATTGTAAATGAGGCATAAGGCAGTCAGATCTTTGTGGACATTCAGCTAGCGGTTTGTATTTCTTTTTAAATTTTATATCAATGTTTAGTTATTATTTATGAAAGGAAACATTAGTATAAGCATTAAAAATATCATCTCATGGGATCTGTGGGCAGATGTGAGATAATCTTAAAATATACCAATTGCAGAGCTGAAATTTTGTGAATATTATAGCATTTATTTAATCTCTTCATGTTTCTAATAAAATATGACAAAAAGACATCTCTTTATTACTCTAGGTATTTTTGAAAAACATCTGAAAAAACCCCAATGATCGCCTTTTGCAAACAATTCTGTACTTTGAAAAAGTCATCATGAGCCACTGATCTGACATCTAGACAATGAATTATTTCTTGTTAAAACTGCATTCAGACCCAACATATTCTGGGAATTTTAACCCAGTTGGCTTCAGTTGTAATCACTGATTCTGAAAGTGACTAAATCTCTCTACATTGCTCTGGCAGCATTTATTTGAACAGTTTCAAACATCTGTCGTATTTGGTTTAAGTTAGAAATATTTTTGTTTGTTAAAAATTTTGAAATTTCAAAAGCAGACTCAGATCACTGGAATATAAGGAAATAAACAAACTGTATTTAATGGCATGGAATGGTGGCTATTGGGGGATTCTGGTGATATCACAAACCACTATAGCTCTGCTGGGTTGAGAGAGCATGGAACTATCAATGCCCGAATTCCTCTGCATTCTTTGCACAGATGTAGAAGCATGTTAGAATTCTGAAATAACTAGGGACATGTTCTTGTCTCAGTTACACCTGTGTAACTCTGGAGTACACACTACTAAGTTACATTGAGTCAATGGATTTAGGGTTAGAGTTTGCACTGATGTGACTGAGACCAGAATCTAGTTTCTCAACTCCCTGGAACCACAAATTCAGGTCCTGGCAGTATTCAAATTCAAGTCATCTGCCCTTCATTTTTCCAAGAGAGATGCAATTTGCTATGCCTGGGTATTTAGATGGGCTCTTTAAAACTGAAGTCCCATCTGTTCGGCTGGGACACTGAAGATCCCATGACAATCTGTAACAGAGCAATGCTTTGAACCTTGAGCAAAATTTCCCCTTGCCTGTGCTGTCATCCCCTTTCTCAGCGGTGGCTGTATTTAACCAGTGCTGTATGTGTACAATTGTAAAGTGCTTTAGGGTGAAAGGCTTTGTGTCAATATAAGATATCCTTATTTCTTCACAGGCAGGCCATTATTTATTATATAGGGTCAAATTCATCCCAGTGCTGACAGTCAGCACAAGACCCTAGGTACCATTTAACCCTTCTTAAGTCCTTTAAGGGTGATATTGACCAAATGCAGAAGTCCCAAGAAAGGCACTACACACCCTGTAAGCCTCACACCACCTAAGCCTCACTTAAGCTTTTCAGTGGGGTTTAAGTGAGGTGTAAATAGCGCACAGAGTCTTGTGTGTGTTCTCTGATCTGGGCTGAATTTTACCCGAAATGAAAAACAGTTAAAACAATATCCCAAAAAGGGGGAGAATGAAGGTAAGTATAATAATCATCAAAACAAACAACAGAGGGTCCTGTGGCACCTTTAAGACTGTTATCTGTTAGTCTTAAAGGTGCCACAGGACCCTCTGTTGCTTTTTACAGATTCAAACTAACACGGCTACCCCTCTGATACTTGACACCATCAAAACAAAGCGATTCAAACTGTTTCCCCAGATGATGACCATGTGAAACTGTTAACGCTGTCAAAGACTGAACATATGAGAGTATTAAGGCAAAAACAAACACTTATTTGGGGCTAACTGTCCGTGCACTAACAAGTGCCAAGACAAAAGGTTGGGCCCACAATAGCACCAACTTTCATTTTCACCATCGGAACAAATGTGCCCCAAGATGGACATTCACTCCCTGAGAAGCAGAGCATTCTGCTGTCTTCAGCTGCAAGTTTTACCTTCTGAATTTTATTCCACACACGTTCTTTATCACTTCTTCCTTCAAGGGTGTCCATGGCATCTGCCATTAGCAACTGCAGCTGTGGCACCAAGATAAAAATTATCAGTGTGGAATTCACACAGAAATAACTTCCCTAAATACACAGATTAAAACCCAATTAAAAATTCATTTGTACACTGATGATTTTATTACTCATCTTTCACACAATGAGCATCACCACCTCATCTTCGCTTCAGCCATTACTCTGTATTATTGTGGATATAAAATGGGGAAACAATGGGGAAAATTCCGCTGGAAAATTTGTACTTACACCTATTGGTTTTAATGTAGTAAATGTTTATATTTTTTAAAGCCACTTTTGAGTTGTAAAGAATAAAGGTACCATATTTTATTATTTAATTCTCCAAGATATTCTATGTATTACAAGAATTTGTGTGTGTGTTTTCTTCCAAGGTTAATGTATCATAATTTAAGACAGCACGTAAAACCTCACTAGAGGACAATTCTAAAGCTGAGATGTTTTTATTGTATCTCAAAGCATGTAGCTCATTTACCTTTTTTACTATCCTTTTCTTTGACAGAGCCTTCCCATCATTCAGCATAACAGAGCATAAAGAACAAGGCAGACTATTTCTACTGTAAACCATAAAAAGTATGTATTGATAAATGCTTGATAACCAGTATTCAGTGCTAGAGGCGAGGCCCAAAATTCAGTGTGGTTATGGCATTGCCTCTTTTGGGGTCCTCCTCTCAAACGTTTTCAAAAATACATTTTCAACTGCATTTAAATAAGATTATAATATAGGAATTGCCAGACTGGATCAGACCCATACTTCATCTAGTCCTGTTTTCTGTCTCCAGCAGTGGCCAGCACCAGATGCTTCAGAGGAAGGTGCAAGAAACCTCACATTAGCCAGGAAGGCAGCCAGCAAGCTGAAAAATTCTGTTTTGGTTCTCCAGAAACAAAAGTTTTCTGGAAATTCCTTCTCATGAAAAATTTCATATTTTTGATATTTTATCCCATTTAAAATGGACAGTTTTTCAAAAAAGCAAAGATTTTCACGAGAATGGAGTTCCATTTTTCAGACAGCTTTGGTCTTTGACTGATGGGAATGCAAATATGAAACCACAAAACCTCTGGAAGGCCTTTGTTGATTGTTGTTTGCATTGACAGCTCAAATTAACTGAAGTCTCTCCTTCCCCCACAGATTTTATGAATTAACAATAATTTAAAAAATCCTGAGCTGAGGTTCTCTCTGCCATATTTTAGGACTCTGTGAATTTATATGGTTTAGTAGTTACAGAAAGGAGTTTATATCTGAAATGCCTCCGAGCCCTTCACTGTATCATGGAAATGGCACACTGATGTTTTTTTCCCTTTATACTGCTTATACTGTACATAATAACAAACCTATGGCAGATTTAGCATTTTCCTACCAGTAAATCTGAAACTAGCCTTAAATGGGCTAAAGTCTAATTTCAATGGCACCAGTGTAAATCTAGTATCTCCACTGATTTACATAGGTGCAAATGAGAACAGGATTTGGCCTATTATATTCTTGATGGAAAGATATCAAAAATCTAGTCATACAGCTATAAAAGGGAATTAAGGACTAACCAAAACCACCACAGAGTGCACATTCATTAAGGATGCCATCCAGTGCCCATTGAAATCGGTGGGAATTTTTCTATTATCTTGAATGGATACTGTATCAGGCTCTGAGAGCCCAATCCTACAAACAGTTACTCCTGCATGTCTCCCAGGTAGCTTCCCATTGAAATAACTGGGACACTGGGCAGGAGTAACTGCAGAATTGTGCCCTAGCTGAGAGATACCCAAACTTTGCTATAACATTCAAGCCCTAAGGAATTTGAGTGTCCTTTAATGTAAACAGTTTACAAAATGCAGTCAGACAGAGTCCTGGAGAAGATGAGAGGGCAAAGAACCACTGGGAAATGAAGAAAATCATGAGTACATTTTAATACTATGGACAGGACAGCTTGTTAATTTTTCTCTCCTTTTAAATCAGCTGTACTTCGAGCTTGGCAAACAAGGAATTTCCTACTGAATGTTTAATATTCATGATTGACTATTCAGTAATGGGCTCTGGTTCTGCATAGTTCTATGCAAAAAAGAAAAGAATAGTTTTTCCCTGTCCTTGTTTTCCTGAGGTTTCCTGGAACCTGGCTTCAAAAAAGGTTCCCAGGAAGGTCAAGCTCACAGCTGGAGAAAAGCTGTTGTAAGTAGATTTAGGCAACATTTTAATACTATGTTTCTTAGCTGTGATATAATAAAAATATAGTACTCTGGAGAAAGTCTGTGCTGATAAATGTATCAGTAACTCAAGATATTCCTCTAGTCAGCCTTAAAACATGGGGACATAGGGTTCTAATACCAGAAAACCCTGGCCAAAAGGATGGTGACTTTTAATAAACCATTTGCTCTGTAATGTGGTTTCCCCTTATTTTGAGCACAGACTTCAAAATCTGGTGACTACTTCCCTCAGCCATAGGCATTTGGTCAGCTTCTCTACGGCAAGCTACTCTGAGAAGCTTCAATACTGCAGAGCTTAGGAGCTTTGCAGGACTGCAGTCAAACCTTGGGGATTGGCTTTAGGAAATCCAAGAGCTTCGGTAAACCAGGATTTGGATCATCAAAGTCTGATAAAGAATAAATGGAGGGAGTGAGGATCATGTAATCCTCATTCAGTCAAATCATGAGAGATTTGTTTTGCCAGAATAAGAGGAATTAAATGTTTAAAACATGCAGGTGGTTTAATAAAACAACCTTTATCCTATACAATATTGACAACGCTTGCACTTCTATAACACTTTCCATTTGTGGATATCGAAGTCGGTTAAAAACATTAATGAATTCAGCTTCACAACACCCCTGTGAGTGTTAATATCCTCATTGTGCACACAAAGAAACTGAAGCTCAGAAGGGCAGAGTGATTTGCCCAAAGTCACACAGCAATTCTGTGACAGAGCCGGGAATAGAAAACGTCTGAGTCCCACCCTGGTGCTCTAACCACTAGACAATTCTGCCTCTTTTGTTTCATCCAGCTATAGTGCTAGATGTTTTAAATTCATCACAATCTAAATAACTGCAATCATTTTCTAGGATTATTTTCTGAGGGTGAGAGGAAGGGAACACATTTTAAAAATGCAAGTGTAAATGATTCAGATGGGTTGCATAGAAGTGATTCTTCCAGGTGCTTAGCCCCTCCTCTGACAAAATGCTGCAGCGAGGATTTCAAAACTATTCCAAGTTCTCTGCACATTAAAAATGGACTTCCACTACAAATAGCATTGCAATGTTTTTTTCCCCTCTTGGCGCACTGCCTACAAAAGCCAAAACAAGGATTAAAAATAAATACTTACCAATTCAGCATCCTGCTGACTGATGTCCTGTAGATAGGGAATGGTTGCTAGCTCAGCCATCGCTTGATTAATCACTTGAGACTGTTCCTTGACTCGCTGCAACCGACTGAGGAGGCTGGCATACTGCAACTTCTCTATCACACCTGAACATGCAGAGAAACTCTCCTATCCTCTCAGCAAAAGCAAATGGGTTAGAAGAGAGCCACAGAAAATCTACTTCTCTCTTGAGACTTATGTCAGGGTTTATCATCATATATATTCACGCTGGCAATACTGTAACCAAAGAGGCATACAGCACCTTTAAGATAATGCTTTCTAAAATCTTATATAGAAAAAAGACATCCTTTACACAATCTCTCTAGTAGTACTAGAAAAATAAATACATAGCTTAAAACAGATAGGAAGGGGGAGACTGCAGATATCCGATATTAATGTAATTTT
>NW_020664439.1:37024754-37098094 GCF_002925995.2 Terrapene triunguis
TAAATAACAGGTGAAAATTAAATTCTGGCTTCAAGAAAAACTTGGAATAGTTTCAAGCAAACTGAAGTGTCCAGTTTTTGCATTGCCTTGAATGAAGCTTTAATCAGGGCTAGCAGAATAGACCTTGCTCTGTACTATTAGGTCTAGCTTGCTTTGTAATCTGATTTTTTGGTCAGAGATATTATGTTGTCAGGATCATTCTGCACCAAGAAGACTGAAGGGAAGAAAAACAGTTTCTCCACCCCCCGCCAATAACGTATGCCTGAATCTTTATACTTTTGTGCAAGATTGACAGCTGCTGGTTCTAAATCAATGATAATTAGTTTTGTGTCAGGTTTTTCTCTCCTCTAGCAAAGCCCCTACTTATGACCTCCTGGTAAAGTGGCTGCTGGTTTAGAATCTATATGAATATGTTTTACTCAGTCCACTTAAAATTCTGCTTCCTGTAAAGTTAAGTTGCATTCAGGGAGGTCTCATCAAAACTTCATGGGTGAAATCCTGGTCTTGCTGAAGTGAATTGAAGTTTTGCCCCCGATTTCAATAGGGGCAGGAGATCACCACATCTATTTTGTGGTTCCTCAGCAGGTATCCATCTCAGCAAGAACAATAATCTCAGCAAGGGCTAGATCCATAGCTATTGTAAATTGGCATTCTTCTATTGAAGTCTATGGAGCTATGCCAATTCACACCAGGTGAGCTTCTGGTTCATAAGCTCAACTAACCCTACCACATATTCCACTGATCTTGTCTCTTACGTTGGCTGATTGCATCTTTTCTCTTGCATCCCATATACCAAGATCTCAAATGTGAAACTTTTCTATTTAGACCATCTAGCCTTGTTTCTGCAAATTAATTTCCGGGATAGACTAGAAATGGAGAAACACATTTGCCTGATACTGAAGTTAGGATTACTGGCCTGTAATTGCCAGGATCACATCTGGAGCCTTTTTTAAAAATTGGCTACACATTAGCTATCCTCCAGTCATCTGGTACAGAGGCTGATTTAAGCAATAGGTTACATACCACAGTTAGTAGTTCTGCAATTTCATATTTGAGTTCCACCAGAACTCTTGGGTGAATACCATCTGGTCCTAGGGGCTTATTATTGTTTGATTTATCAATTTGTTCCAAAACCTCCTCTATTGACAATTTATTCTGGGACAGTTCCTAAGATTTGTTACCTAAAAAGAATGGCTCGTTTTGGACGCAGGTATATTTCCTTAAGGTTTTATATGAAGGTCTTAGAGAAAAGGTGGTAACATTACATACTTCAGAGAAAGTTCTCTGAAAACATCCCCTCAATGTGCAGCGGCAGTCAAAAAAGCTAACAGAATATTAGGAACCATTACAAAAGGGCTAGACAATAAGACAGCAAATATAATGCCACTGCATAAATCCATGGTACACCCAGACCTTTAATACTGCATGCAGTTCTTGTCACCCCATCTCAAAAAAGATATATTAGAATTGGAACCAGGGGTTATCCAATGAAATTAATAGGCAGCACATTTAAAACAAACACAAGGAAGTACTTCTCATGATGTACAGTCAACCTGTGGAACTCATTACCAGGGAATGCTATGAAGGGCAAAAGTATAACTGGGTTGAAAAAAGAATTAGATAAATTAATGGAGGATAGGACCATCAATAGCTATTAGCCAAGGTGGTCAGGGATGCAACCCCATACTTTGGGTGTCCTAAGCCTCTGACTGCCAGAAACTGGGACTCTACAACAGAGGATGGATCACTTGATTGCCCTGTTCTGTTCCCTTGGAAGCATCTGGCATTGACCACTGTTGGAAGACAGGATACTGGACTAGATGGACCATTGGTCTGACCCAGTGTGGCCATTTTTATGTTCTAAAACTTGGGGTGAAATCCTGCTCCCACTGAAGTCAATAGGAATTTTGCCATTAACTTCAAAGGGGCCAGGATTCCATCCTTGGAAACATCAAAGTTGGAGAGTCTAAATAGACTTCAGGATTTTTTTATGCTAAAGATGCACAAGCACATCAGTAACACATAATGTACTTTCTCAAAGTGGTGCCATTTCAAATCAGCCTGCACACCAGTTAGAAGGGGATTTGGGTCAGTCAGAGAATGGTCAAGGACAGATGAATTCAAAGAGGCATGCTAACACTGAAAACAAAAAGATACATTGCCTTTGGAATCTGTGCCATGAGACTCCTTCCCCTTCCTCATACTGAGCTAATAAGCAAATGTTTTATTAGGGTCCATTTCTGCAAGGTGCTGAGCACTTCACCTCCCACTGAGTTTGTGAGATCAGTCCTTTCTTGTCTGTTTACTTATTACCATCAGAGTGAAGAAGATATAGTTTATCCAAGATTTTAGCTAATGTTTTTCACTTGATAGAGGTTGCTAAGTAGCAGTTTTTGTCAACCTCCTACCTACTGTCAGAGAGTAAGAATATTAATTCTGTCATTTGCTAAAACAAGTGATGAGGAAATGCCTCTGATTTTTCCACGACACAGATAACTAGAAAATTGTTATTGCTAGGGAAAAAATGTTAACATTAGCATTTGCAGTCTGTTGAGGAGAGGTTTCTTCCACTTATATTCTGGAGAACAATTTAAGAATTGCTTTAAAATAGTCTAGTCTACCGGCAAATTTCATTTTTGACCTTTTGTGCTAATCAAAAGCCAAAGTGATAAAAAGCTGTGTACATTATAATAAAAAGTATGGTGTGGAATATGCTAATATATCTACAATATGTCTGTATCAGATTTGAAAGTAATTTCACATACTTCACTATGTAGAGCAAGGGTGGGCAAACTTTTTGGGCCAAGGGCCATATCTGGGTAGGGAAATTGTATGCAGGGCCGAGGCAGGGAGTTGGGTTGTGGGAGGGAGTGCGGGGTGTGGGAGAGGGTGCAGTGTGCAGGAAAGGGCTCAGGGCAAGGGATAGGGGCATAGGAGGGGTGCGGGCTGTATGAGGGGGCTCAGGGCAGGGGGTTGGGGTGCAGAAGGGGGTGCGGACTGCAGGAGGGGGCTCAGGGCAGGGGGGTGGGGTTGAGGGGTGCGGGGTGTACGAGGGGGCCCAGGGCAGGAAGCTGGGGTGCAGGAGGGGTGCGAGGTGCAGGCAGGGGGCTTAGGGCAGAGAGTTGGGGGGAGGAGTGCAGGAGGGGTTCGGGCTCCGGCCTGGCGCCGCTTACCTAAAGTGGCTTTGGGGTGGCAGCGGCATGCACTGGGGCCAGGGCAGGCTCCCTGCCTGCCTGCCTGCCCTGTCCCCGGCCCTGCGCCGCTCAAGGAAGCGCTATGGCCCCTGGGGAGGAGGGGGGGTGAAGGGCTCCGCATGCGCTGCCCTTGCCGCGCCTCCAGGTTCCTCCCCCGAAGCTCCCATTGGCCGCAGTTCCCCATTCCCGGCCAATGGGAGCTGCGGGGGGCGGTGCCTGGAGGCAAGGGCAACGCACGGAGCCCTCTGCTCCCCCCAACCCGGGGGCCGCAGGGAAGTGGTGCCGGCTGCTTCTGAGAGCGCCACGGGGCCCACGGCGCCATGGGAGGCAATCCCGCAGGCCGGATCCAAAGCCCTGAGGGGCCGGATCTGGCCCGCGGGCCGTAGTTTGCCCACCCCGATGTAGAGGCTAGGCTGGAATTTAATCTAAGGGTATGTCGACACTACAATAAAACACTCATGGCTGGCCCATATCAGCTGACTCAGACTTGCGGGACTTGGGCTGTCGGGCTATAAAATTGCAGTGTAGACGTCCCGGCTCAGGCTCCTGTTGAAGTCAGCTGAGTGCTTTGCAAACATACATGCATAGTTTGCCACGCATCAAAGAACCACTAACTAAAAATATTTTCTTGTTTATCAAATTACAGATTCACTTAAATATCTGTCTGAAACAACAGAATAAAAGACATCAACAAAACACATCTTAATAATCACATATACACAAACCTCTAACACTGCATTCACTGCATTCTATAAAATAGATTCTATACCCACAGTTAATTTGGTGCCTCTGATAAAATCCATTATTGGCAAGATCTTTTTCCCTACGGTGTCCAAGTGTCTTACTGATTCTTCTCTTGTAAGAGGACTAAAAGGAGCTCTGTGTTCTAAGAAATGAAATAGTAAACCTTGATATTGTTTTTGATCATACCAGTGCACCTTTCATACAAGGTATTCTACAGAGGATTTAGCAAGCCATGTGGGCTCGGGGAAGTGAGAAATTGCTGGGAAAAGCCACCCAGACATTCAGCTGGCAGGAGCAGAGAAAGTCAGCGGCAGGAGGGACCTCTGGAAGCTGATGATGTCGCCAGGGCCTGGTTGCTTTATTTTATTCCAGTTTTTAATCTGGTCATTCTCTCCCCTGTGCTGGTTGGATGTTCAATCCAACCCCCTTCCTTCACAGTGTCTATACTTCAACCTCACTCCCCCTGCCTTTCATGCTCCCTTTCTTCCCTCCTTTTTCCTTACTCCCCTCCACTGTTGAATCTTTTGATCTTTGCACAACAATAATATGACAGAACCACTGGGGCACGGTTGGGTCCCAAATAACTGCATTTGCTCAATAAATACAAACATGCAAGGCCCACCTACATACATACTGCTGCTCTGGCTGGTTTCTCGTGCTTCTAAAAATATGTGAGCACCACTCAGGGATTACAAACTATTTAAAGGAAAATTACCCTATTCCTAGACACCTGGAGTGGCCAAATTTACTGACCCGCTGAGCCGCATACAATAATCCTAAGAAGTTTGAGAGCTGCAAGACATGCACAACCTACCCTGTGGGGTGGCGCCCGCTGGGGTGAGGGGCTAAAGCCCTTAGGTCCCCCTCCATGCAGGGTAGAAGCCTCTAGTCCCACCACCCCACTGCAGGGCAGAAACTCCCCCACATCCAGTCTGGTAGGTGGAGAATCAGCGCGAGCCGCACTTTAACTGTAAAAGAGCTGCATGCACTCACAAGCCACAGTCTGGCCACACCTGCTATACACTATACCCTTCCTTCAATGTTCTCGCTACCATCCTTTGTTTCTGTTTAGCTAATCCCCTTCCAACAAAACCTTCCTTCCAAAAAAATTAAAAGATAGAAATAAATCAACCAACCACGAAAAATCATGGCACTGATGTGACCTTTGCCAACCATCACATTGTTCCTCCCACCCTTTTCTCTGTCTTATCTAATTAGATTGTTAAACTCTTTGGGGCAGGGACTGTTTCTTACTCTATGTTTGTACAGTGTCTACCAGGATGGGGGCCCCATTCTTGGCTGGAGTCTCTAGGTACCATCATAATCAAATAAATAATTAAATTTAATACTACTTTGCCCTCCTACCGTGTTTTCCATTGGAAATATTAATTAATTAGGCCTCACAACACCTCTGTGAGGTGAGTGATTTTTAGCCTCACATTCCATATGGTGAAAATGAGGCACAGCTAGATGAGATGACTGGTCTCCAAAGATTACTGTAACACAAGTGCTTTTTGGACAACTAAAGTTTTCTAAGAGTATCTGAGCACCCCATAATCTTTATTATATTTATCCTCATTACACCTCTGTGAGGTAGGGCAGTGCTAATAACACATGGGGAACTGCAGCACACAGAAATTAAGCAACTTGTCTAAGGAAGTTTGGGGGAGGAGGGAATTGATCTCACATCTCCTAAGTCCCAGGGTAGCATCATAACTACGAGACCTCCTTACTCGCTACAGCCAAGTGAATCATTTAAAGTGAATATCTGCCTGCACTGGCATTTGGCAAACACAGTGACAAATGTCTACGTAGACAGGGTGGGGAGGAGGAGAGTGGGGCTTGGTGGAAAGTGGGGAGGAGTGACAAGTGCCCTACGTATTCAGGGTGGGGATGAAGTGAATAGTTGTCTGGTTGCATAATGCCGTAGACATGCCCACTGTGGCCTGCACTTTAGCATAATCCCTTGATCTGTGCCCCAACCAGTCCTCTGCCCCTGCTGGTGACAAACTACATTGCATTCAAACTACTAGGCAAATCAGCAATGCATACCTGAAAAGGATGGCAGCTTTTTACTTGATATCTTTTCCAAGAATTTCCCTACATCTTTGTTTTTGAAACCCAGGGTCAACAAATATTGTTGGGGAGGCAAAGAAGCCCAATCTGCTGTCTGTGGTAAGATGTGAAGTCCATGAGGATCTGGAACAAGACAGTGATAGCATTTTGCACCCTTGCTTTTATTTGAGGGCTTACGTTAGCTCCTCTCTTGAAAAATCTTAGCCTCCTCGCTTGAAAAAGAAAAGTGCTAAAAGAGTACTGCAGTCAAGCGAATTTAACATAAAACACCCACCAAAACAAGTGGCCAGAGAAACCCCTTAAACATGTTCGGTGCCAAGGCATAGGTGTAAGTAGTTTTAATGAGAACAAAACCAAAAACCTAAAACACCACCATCCTGCACAAAAAGCAGGATGACATTTTAGTGACAATGTTCACAAAAATTTTATCCTGTTTTCAACCAGCTCTACTTTTAAGATGCCTAGTAATATAGTCAGAGAATGACAAACAGAGAATCCCATTTACTGCTCACCGGCTTACTAGCACATAAATAAAATACAGTGAGCTAGATATTCCTCTTCTCCAGTATTATGCCAATTGCTCTCTATTAACTTTGCTAGAGTAACTACAAAGTTCCACTGATGTGATCTCAGAATGTGTTCTATTTGGTAGAGTCCTTGTTTTACTCATACGCTGTACTCTGAATGTATGCACGTTCTGGATGTGTGCAAATATTTTAAATGAGCTAATTTTGTGCTGTACCATTCCATTCTTTTTATCTCATTTGTATATACAGAGTTTACTTAGCAGGTGGTTAACAGCCAGAAATTATAAATCCCTACCTGCTGAAGTTCTATGTAGCTTTTAATAGGATGCTAGGGGCTTGGAATTGTTGGTTTTAAAAGCCGTACCTATAGTCTAACAGCTTTCTGCCTCTGATGGATTCAAAAGTTTAAAATAGACTGCATTGTGCATTTGAATTTAAAAATATACCTCCTTTTCTTCTCGTGGATCAAAGGAAAACTTGTGGAGAAATTCAGTATGATACATCCTTACAATAAGTCAAAACTTGAACCAAGATTTGGATGAATGAATGTTACTGAAATTCATGATTAAGGTTATTTTAACTAACAAGTTAATGAGAAATCTGGTATTTCAGACTGTATTTTCATAGAAGTGGTTTGGTTCACATTTAAAATCCCAGAGATGAGGGGTATGGAACCTCGCACCTGCAGGTCATAAATTCAGACCTGTGCCAATCTGGCAGTGATGGAAAATCATCACTGTGACAGATATGGCAATTTCCTGCAATATCTTTGGGAGATCTTATTGAATTAAGTTTAAATAGCTTTGCAGTCAATTGTATTACAAATGCAAAGTTTATGTATTATTGTGGGATTGTATGTAACTTCTTTAGGGAAGAGACATGGACAATCCAAACCCTGGGAAATTTTATTTGCTTCAACAGACTATTTTAAACAATGTGCCAGACAAGAAGGAACATTCGGGACAAACAAAGTTAAATGGGTCTCCTCGGAAATACCTGGCAGGAGGGAACTGCAAATTCTCACTTCTGGAGGCAATCTTTCGAAGCTACACTCTGAGGAGAGAACCATTGTATCTGACTGACTACCTATCCCCACTCCCTGAATATCTAAGTTCCAAGCTATTTAAAGGAAAGGCTAACTTATGTTCTTGTTCTGAGGAAAAGCTGTTATGAACTTGTAATCACAGAAAACCCCCTGGATGGGGTTTGATCACCCACAAGAGATTTTGTTGCAGTTGGGGGTGATCTCTGGTAAGATTAGCATGTGTGTAGGTTCTTTCATTGTTTTTTAATATGTTGTCTCTGTCATGCTTTCACCTTAAGAATAACTGCTGCTTAGAAACGGCTGTGTGGAAACCTACAACAGTGGGCAATTTCCCTGCAGATACTGGCTGTATAGGCATCTTGCTTGCTGGGGAACTCACAGTGTAGAGGGGCCTATGCTGGTCAGGAGAGAGAGAGAGATGCCAGTCTCCACCTCAGAGAGGTGACGGCTGAAGAGCCAGGAGCCTAGAGTGGGTGTCCTTGCTGGTCCACGAGGTGCAATTGCCTTGAACTATGACAGTCACTAGCTGAAAGCTCTTTGATGAACTAAGTGAAATGGCTTGGGGGTCTCAGTCCAGTTCTGAATAGACAAGTCACAAACAACACCGCCACAGTTGGCGCTAGCTGTTACCCTTGTCAGCTACCTCAGCAGAGCATCTAGTGACAGTTAATTTTTCCATCCTTGTCCTAAGTTCTCAGCCTTAGAGGGTGCTCCCTGCAGGTCAGAAATGGGGCATATTGGTGGAGAAGCTTGGACTGCAGCACTGCCTATGCTTTACCTGTTCTGTGAACATATAAGGGCTGCAAAGTCCAGAGCTGTGAATTCAGCATCCTTCACCATCATTGCAGTCACAAAAGGAAACAAAATAAAACAAGCCATGCTAAATTTTTTACTGTTTTTTTTAACTTGTATTACACAAAAAGTTGCACATGACGAACCCAATTATGATCTCAGATACACAGGACAATTCCCAGAGAAGTCAATGAGCCAAATTCTGCTCTCAGTTACACCAATGTCAAACAGAAGTAACTTCACTGAAGTCTAATGGGTGTTATAACCATGCATCTGAGGCCAGAACTGGGTCCATTAGCTTTATTTATAAGCAAAATAATTGATTAAAATGGTCTATAACCAGGTCCTCTCCCTTTCCCCTCCCCTTTATCTTTTTTTCTTTCCTTGGATATAGTAGTGAAAGAAATTAAAAATTAAGGGTGACATTTTCAGAATGCCTATGTGATTTAGGCACACAAGTCCTATTGACTTTCCAAGCAACTTGTCCTCCTAGGTCACATAAGGACTTTTGAAAATCCCACCCTCTCTCTATATTGTGGAGATGGGATTCTGTGAGGTATGAGTTTGTCTCCTTTTCTGTCAGGTTCAGGGAGTTTTATATTATACTCCTCTTAATGCCAATACTTTTGTTCCCTGGAAGTTCTCCACAAATTCACATCAGCAAGTAAACAGAAGACAGCTACTTTATAACCTCCGTGACAAATAACAAGTCCCTATTTTCTCTATTTAAAAAAACACCACCACACACATAAGGATGTTCTTCAACTTCTAAAATCAAGGTGATCTGTCTTTACAGTGACGTTTTTAAAACAAAACATAAAATGAACAAAATAAATGTGCTTAGTTGTGTACAATACTTGCATGACTTTGTTGTTAGTGCTTGGACTTACTAGTATCTGTTTGTTTTTTTATTAAGGAAGTTTTTAGTGCTCCTGAAAGGTTCCATATTGATTGCCCTGAAGGATGAAGTCGTTATTCACAGAGCTGGTATGTCATAGCAAGTGGTATAGCCATATAGCCCAATCAATAAGTCTCAGCTCTGACCCAGGGCAATACCTCTAGGAATTAAAGAGCATTTCAGTCTTCTGGAGCATTCTGCTAGAACTGCCCACAAAGTGCCAGCTATAGTGTGGGTTCTTGTGATGGGAGCAAATGTCCTCAAGCAATTCGACATACTGAGAAATTTACCTCTCCCTCTGTCTGATCCCCAGTCATCAACACAGAGTGACACCTTAGAGTCTTCTCATAGTCACTACTGCGCCAAGTAACTCAGTTAGCAATGATGACAAGACATACCTTAGCCCATCATCCACTTTCCTTCTGGACTGAGGCCCTTCTCACTGTGATCTAAGAGCTTATCAACTCAGGAAAAGGCTACTTTAACTCGCTCAACCAGCAGGGGACAATGAGGGTCACACAAAAGATTCCCCTGTTCACACCAAAACTCGATGCCCTCCACTGGATCCCCATTCACTTCTGGGTCCTACTCAAGGTCCTGGTTCTGAATGAGGCCAGGCTACCCATTCATGACTGCTGGGAATGATCGATCATTAGTGCCCAGGGTGGGTGAGACCAGTAAGAGGCAGAGGCAGAGCATCATCAGCGGGGGGCTCTTGACTATGGAACTCCCTACCAGAGATTAGGGTGAGCCCAAGCCTGACAATCTTCAGAGCACATTGCAAAGCCCAATGTACAACAAAAGCTTTGCTGCAATAATGGAAGTCAAAGAATGACGCTTTGAGACATCATGGGTAAAATTCACCCTTGTGCAGGTTGTCAGTACAAAGCTCTTCCTTAAATTGTGTTTGAGGACTTAAGTGCTACATAGGTCATATGTTGGCCCTCTGCTCAGGGGTGAATTTCACCCCATGTAAGAGTAAGAATTTGCAGGATCAGGCCCCAACCACCCACAAATCAAACTCAATGTCAGCTACAAACACGCAATCCACACAATCCAATAAGGTCCAATGCCACTTGAAGATGTGAAATCCACTCTTACCGGTGTATATGTACTCCACATAATCGGGGTGCTTTTTAGAAAAAGCCTCCTTCATCTTGTCTATTTTGTCAGCCTTTGCTTTTGTTGCAAATGGTGTGTACATAACTGAAAAAGATTCCTCCCTTGTGATGGCTTCTTCAATCATAGCCTAAAAAAAAAGGGAGAGAAATGATACATACTGTGCTGGTAAAAAGTGAACTGCCATTAAAAAAAAAAATAGGGGAGGGAAAGAAAAATAATTGCCGTCACAGCTGATATTTTTCCCTTTAATAATTGCACAGTCATGCAAAGATAACATATTTTGGTCTTGAATATTAATTAGGGAGGAATTCAAATTAGTTCCAGAAAACATTGCCTATCTCATGCTCAGAAAATTAATTTAATGTAAAAAAAAACATTTGTAAACAGTTTTCAGTGCAGTGAGCCTATGTCTTCAATGGGGAAAAAAGTATTAGGTAAACTATCTGCAAGTTAAAAAGACCAAATTGATTCTATGGTCTCTGAAGGTCACATCCTTCACCTGAAGTTTTATTCATTATTTGGGAGCTGGTTAAACAATACTTTACATTTACATTACCCCTTGGGTTGGCATGAATCAAGTACTCGGGCTGAATGGAATGTTGGCCTTAAATATTAATTCTATACATAGTTTGCATAAAGAGTGAAATTCATGCTTGTGCAGAGGGCCAGCACAAGGTGTATGCATCATGTAAACCCTTAAAATAGGGCTAAATGGTACATTATGTTGGCCTCCTGAACAGAGGTGAATTTCACCCTAAATGGACTACCAGAATAAAATGAGATCACCCCACCCCACAGCTGAACTGGAGTTAACTGCCAACATAGATCAGAACTAATCTTGCTCAGCATGATTACTGCCCCTGCATAGGGCAGGATTGAACCAGTTTCTGAAACAGCATTGAACACAGGCAGCTCATTCTGATTTGCACGTCCTGTTAAATCATGTTCAGCACTATTCAGCTGCGTCCATTACAGACATATGTTGCATTTTCCCTAATTTCGACAAAGCTTCCATAAAATTGGGAACGCTGAAACATTTCTTCAGTGTAACTTTGTTTATGTGTAATCATTCACCCAACACAAGGTAAGTGGAGACAATCACAAAGAAAAAGCATAAAGAGACAGATCTCCATATTCCAACAGGGAATAGCCCTCACATCACACCCTATATTGAAGTGAATCACTGAAAATCTCAGTTTTTGAACTGAGCTTTGACCTGAGCTGTTTTACTGACAGACCAAATGGATCTTACTTCAGTTGTTGAAGTCATTCCTCAGTGATATAAAATTGCCCAGGAAATAATGAGCATATCTGAGCGATGTGCTCAACAGACAATTGTTTCTGCTAGGCTGGAATGAAGACTGCTGTCACGGAGTCCCCGGGCGATGCTCTGGAACTGCTCCCCACAAAGCCAGTCAGGACTTTGGGGAGCCTCCTCTCCCTTGGAGCAGACCGTCTTCAGGGCAAGAAGCTCACACGTCTTCACCTCCTGGGTCTGACCTTGGAGCATACAGCATATGCCCCTCCGTGCGCTTCCCACAGCGAGTCTGCCCAGGCAGGGTCCGGGGGAAGCCAGAGGTCCTGCACGCACCCCCACTTTGCAGTCAGATGTGACTCTTAGCCAGCCAGTAAAACAGAGGTTTATTAGATGACAGGAACACAGTCTAAAACAGAGCTTGTAGGTACAGCGGTGAACGGGACCCCTCGGCTGGGTCTATTATGGGGTTCAGAGAGCCAGACACCCCCAGCTGCACTCTCTTCCGCGTTCCCAGCGAGCACCCAACTGGAACCCCCTCCAGCCCCTCCTTCTCTGGGCTTTGTCTCTTTCCCGGGCCAGGAGGTCACCTGATCTCTTTGTTCACCTTTAGCTATTCCCTTGCAGGGGGGGAAGGGCCCTGGCCATTCGTTGCCAGGGAGACAGAGTGTCAGCGATTTATGCACACTGGCCTTTATCCCTCCACCTAGAGACTTAAGAAATGCATAGGGGAAACTGAGGCACCCACACAGTATTCAGAGGAAACATTAAGAACAGTCCCACTTCGTCACAACTGCAATAGGACACGAGCTAAGTATCTGTGTCCTTTTCTATAATGGCCGTAAGCAGGTCCTTTTATATGCATTGTACCAATTTACTTCTAGTAGCAGAATACTGGATCCAGTGGAAAGGTCTATTCTCTTTGTAGAATGTGTCTCGCAAATGACTTGTTTGTGGATGTGGTTAAGAGTCAGAGGGTCTGCCCTTCATAAACATTTTCAAAAGGAGGCAAAATTCAGAAATAGGCTACTTTATATAGAGAAAACACATGCTCTCAATAGCAAGACAATACCATATATATTGTAATGATACCCACTGCATAAATAAATTGATACAACCACGGAATATAATGTGGACCCAGGAAATTAACTGCACTCAGGCCCAAATCCGTCCATCTCCTTTGCTGGCATGGACAGCCCTCACAGCAGCAGAAATGGAGCAGTTTCACTCTGCAGGGAGTCAACCAGGATGCCAGGAATACATGCAGGGAATTGTAACCCCTATGCAATGTGGGCCCAAAGCCATAGAACCAGCCTATGCGATCATGCTTACAACTCTTGGTAGGTAAGGCACAGTCAGGGGTGAAAGTAACTGAAAGGACTTACCGGTACGCCTGAGTCCTGAGCGGGGGCGTGGCCTCAACCAGAAGAGGCGTGGCCTCAACGGGAAGAGGCGGGGCCTTTCAAGATTTAAAGGCCCTGGGGCTCTGGCTGTGGCTAGGAGCCCCAGGGCCTTTAAATCACCCGGAGCTATCAGCTGCAGAGGCGGCTGGGACCCCTGGGGCTCAGGGGCGAATTAAAGGGCCCGGGGCTCCAGCTGCCGCAGAGCTCCGGGCCGTTTAAATCACCATGGGAGCCCTGCCGTCGCTACCCCAGGGTGGCAGGGTTTGGGTGGGGATTTAAAGGGCCCGGTGCTCCTGCCACTGAGGAGTAGCGGTGCCAGGGCTGCAGTTGCAGGAGCACTGGGCCCTTTAAATCTCCGCCCGAGCCCGGCTGCAGGAGCCCCAGGGCTCTGGCAGTGATTTAAAGGGCTAGAGGCTCTGGCCACTGCGGGGAGCCCCAGGCTCTTTAAAGCGCCACTGGCGCTCCGGCAGCCGGGCTCAGGTAGCGCTTTAAAGGGCCCAGAGCTCCCCGCAGGGGCCGGAGCTCTGGGCCCTTTAAATCCCTGCCTCAGCCCGGCTGCCGGAGCTCCGACGGTGATTTAAAGGGTCTGGGGCTCCCCGCAGCGGCTGAAGCCCTGGGCCCTTTAAATCACCGCCGGAGAAGCCGGTCCAGTCCGGCACGGCGTACCGGCTCTTTCACCTCTGGGCACAGTCTTAAAGGAGTGCAGCTGAGTGGACCTTCTGGTCTGTTTCTCCCAGTTTGTAGGTGTAAGGGCCATGTAGACTACTCTTCTCCCTTTTGCCCTGGAGTTCTCCAGGGCCCTGCCACAATACGCAGGCTGGGTATTTAGGGTAGCATTTGGGGCTCACTAAGTCCTGTTAGCCTACTCACCTGCCTTCTGCCCACTCATCCATCTCTGCTGGGATGACTTCTAACACTCCAAACCTCTGAGACATGGAAAACAAAACAAAACCCTGCCTTCTTTCACCCTAAATATGGAGTAGGGAAAAGCCGGGATTGAAAATTACCCTGCTCTGCAGTCCAGAATGGACAATATTCAGTCTTGGCCAGTAACAGGTTTAAAATATCTGTTATACCATGAGCCATCAGATGTAGGGACACTAAGGATATGTCTACAAGGCAAAAAAAGACCCATGGCGGCGAGTCTCAGAGCCTGGGTCAAATGACTCGGGCTCGAGGGGCTTGCACAATGGGGCTAAAAACAAAGCAGGTATATATTCATGTTCGGCTGAGAGCCCAGACTCTGAAATTCAGCAGGGTTGGTGGGGAGGGTCTTGGAGCTAAGGCTCCAGCCTGAGCCCGAATGTCTACACTGCTATTTTTAGCTCCACAGTGTGAGCCCAAGTCAGGGCTCTGAGACTCGCTGCTAAGAGGTTGGGTTTTTTTTGCAGCGTAGATGTACCCTGACTGTTTCCTTCTCATGAGATGGGATAATAACATTCACATGATATATATCTACAGTAGCCATGGCTAGCTCTGGCAAGCTGAAAAATAGTAGACCTTAAAATAGCAACACCATGATTTATAGGAAAGCTCTTTCAGATGTTGTACGTTAGTTTTATGAACTCTAATTTGTCTATCACTCTAGGACTTGCAAAACCTGGCTTTAGAGATGAAGAAATATGAAAAATAGCACCAATAAAGTCTTCAAGAGACACATTTTTTAAAAAGCAGAGGCCCAACTATTTGCACACACACAATCAACACAACTTACAGTTCTAATACAAGTACTCAATGGGGTTGGCATTTTTGTGCCGATATTGGGCCCCCATTATTAGCATTTAATCATAAAGCTATAGAAAGCAATTTTCTAACATGTAGTCTAAATGGAATGCATGGTGGCATGCTGCAGTGTAGAGGTTTTATTGGAACTTACTTGCATAACTCACTTTTGGCTTCACCAGCCTTGAGACCAATTCAAAATCATGGCAATAAAACCTTTACACCACCATGTACCCATAAACAGTCTGTGCAGTATGCAAATAGGGACTGGGTCAGAGTGCAATACGGTAAAATATCACTCAATGGGGAAAAAACAGTTCCTTAGATTTTGGTCAACACTACTACTGAAGGTCCTATTATAATCCAAGAGCAATTTTTTTCTCCAGCAATTTTTTTCTTGAGCCTGCATGTAGCTGCTATTTGTTTTATTAGCCCCTTGGATTTTTATGGGCTAAAATCTTTAAGGACATAAAAACTTCAGCGCATAAAAACTTTGGAACAGAGAACTTTATGCAGTGGGGTCCCTAAAGATTTCTCTGCTGAAGTCTTTATGCACTGAAGTCCATATGTTCAGGGAGACTTCAGCACAGAAATCTACAGGCATGTCTAGGCATTGAGAATGAGATGCTAGCAACTGTTATTCCCCTTCCCATGTGCACCCAGAGCCCATTCAGTACCCATTCAAGTTAGTGGAAAGACTTCCATTGATTTCACTGGACTTTGGATTGGGACCCCGGAGAACAGGATTGGGAAAGTCATTCCGTTTCCTGCCTTCATGCCTTTTGATGGGCTCTGCAGAGAGGCAGCAGGGAGAGGATGGTGCTAATCGCAGAATCTTCACACTCCTGCATAAGGATAGAGGTGGACACCCTCTAGGTAGGCAGAGACATCTCCCTATGCACTATATAAGGCTGTGGCTGAATTTTCAGACATGCCTGACACAAGCGATTTGTGATGACATCTCAACAATGGCATTGGCACTTCTTTGACCCCAGTGGGATTAGAAAAGTGGGTGAGGGGAAACAACACGAAGGAACTCAGAGAAAAAGATGGAAAATTCTGGGACTTCCGTGAACACCACGATAAACATCTTCCCTACAGGTCACACTGGATTCCAGTCCTTTGGGACTAATGTTGTTCTACCATGTACAATGCATAGCACGGGGTCCCCGCACAGACAGGTGGGCTCCCACTTCCTTTAAAAAGGAGAGAGGAAGGAGTGTGGGATCTCTTGTTCTTTGGTCCAGGCTTGTTATATTTATGTATAAACATATATAAAATGACCAGGCTATACCTAGAGTTAGAATATAGTCACAATGAATCTGAATGCAATTTTTTTTCTTTATAAAAATTTGAAAGATTTTCAAACATTTCAAACATTCTCCTCCCCAGACCTCCCAGATTTGGGGCAAGTCAAGCTAACAGAGCCTCCATTCTCTCATTCAGGGCTTGATGTAGTGCTCATTGAAGTCAATGGAAAGACTCCCACTCAGCGGGCATTGAATCAGGCCCTTGTTGAGCATTGCAAAGAATCAAAAGTACCCTCTTCGGCAGCACATTGAAACATAGGAATTGCTATACTGGATCAGACCAGTCCCTCCAATCTGGTATCATGTCTCCAACAGTGGCCAGTACCCATTGCTTCAGAGCAGGTACAAGAAACTCTTTAATAGGAAGATATGAAATAACTCACCCACAGGAACATTTTCCTCCTATAGTCCATGGTTGACATGCCCTGAAGAATGAGGGTTTATATCTTTTCCAAAACTCTTGTTTTGGAACTGTGTGAAATCACAGAGTCTGTAGAATAATTATTAGGCAGCAGAGTATTTAAATTTTCAACCTCAGATATTGAATCACTGATTCATTTTAATCTGAAATAAAAATACCCATAGGGGTATGGAACGGCTGCCGTATGAGGAGAGATTAATAAGACTGGGACTTTCCAGCTTGGAAAAGAGATAACTAAGGGGGAATATGGTAGAGGTCTATAAAATCATGACTGGTGTGGAGAAAGTAAATAAGGAAGTGTTATTTACTCCTTCTCATAACACATGAACTAGGGGTCACCAAATGAAATTAATAGGCAGCAGATTCAAAACAACCAAAAGGAAGCATTTCTTCACACAATTCACAGTCAACCTGTGGAACTCTTTGCCAGAGGATGTTGTGAAGGCCAAGACTATAACAGGGTTCAAAAAAGAAATAGATAAATTCATGGAGGATAGGTCCATCAATGGCTATTAGCCAGGATGGGTAGGGATGGTGTTCCTAGCCTCTGTTTGCCAGAAGCTGGGAATAAGCGACAGGGGATGGATCACTTGATGATTTTCTGTTCTGTTCATTCCCTCTGGGGCACCTGGCATTGGCTACTGTCAGAAGACAGGATACTGGGCTAGATGGACCTTTGGTCTGACCCAGTATGGCTGTTCTTATGTTCAACGTTTCCATGGTTTATCAAAGGAATGTTTAAGATTACATTGCTATCATGACAATTAAAAAAAATTAAACTAAAAACATTCCCAAATAAAAAGCTCTGTCTAGGCAAAGTCAAGGGTTTAAATACATATTCCTTAAACAGAAGGAACACCACATATCCTGTTTATTTCTGACCACCCAACTTCTGTGGAAATATATCAGAGACACCCTATATCATGTCTACGAATAAGCGGTTTCATAGACCTTTTAATGAAACTTAAATTTTAGCCAAAACAATCTTACATTGCCTCTTTAATAACCTCTAAAATTTTGGCAAGAACTCATAAAATGACCAGGTAGATTTACAAGAAACAAAGCTTTCCTATGCCAACTTTTCATGGCAGATGATATAACCACTTTTCTTTAATGAAGCTTTTGCCATTTTGCCTCTCTCCTAACAGACACGGGAGAAGAAAAATTACAGCACGGCTGCAAATTCTTCATAATGGTGACAGAAGCTTTTGTGGCTACCCTCCCTAACCTTAAAGTGCATAAAGGTTTAATTTGGAAAATCCAATTATCTTGACATCTAGCGTTAGCTAAAAATTTAGACATCTTCCTAGAGCCTTATCGCGGGGCTGCAGTGCAAGCTCAGCCACTGTCACATATACATTGATGTTTTTATTGACGATTTTTATGAATGTAATGATATCAGGCAGGGCAAAGCTGAGAGCCTCCTCTACAAATGGTTACTGCTCGGATGCCGGAATGTTACACTTCTTAGAAATATGGGAACACTACAATGGAATCTACACACTGTCCTCTATATTTTTCCTAATATGAGGGAATATTTGGCAGCTCTGCACTAAGTCTGTCAGTGCTGCGATATGACTATCTTCTTATTGTTGTGCTCTTCTTATGTTATTTTCATTTTTCTGGGGGGGAAATAGGTAGCATGTTCTTTTCCGCAATCTGTTTATGCGATGAAAAATCATATATTGTACCGTAGATGAGAACTTTCTGCTTATCTGCCATGTAATACCTCCTCATTAACGTATGTCACATCAAATGTCAGCTTATTTAGGTTCTTAAGTTATTAATGTATTTAAGTCGCTACCAGTTTTTTTATGTGCAGTATATTTTTAAAACCAGCTTTGCAGAGCAGCATAAAAATACATCTGTGTATTCTGCTGAGTTCTAAAAGGTGGAAGCAGAAATGCTTAAGATAGTTACTTTACGGTTCAAGATGTATTAGATATTTCCATAACTGTCATTTTATGTTTTGGGGAAGAGGATCTAGGCTTTACATTCTTCTGTAGAGATCACTACTCATTAAAAAAAGTGGGTGGCAGGGAAAGGGAGAAGTCTAGGCTGTTACTGAAATTCCCTGAATACATTGCTACCAGTTGGGGAAAGCAATCAGCAAGTTATCTACACACGTCTACAAAAGCTTACCCCCAAATCGCACAAAACATGCAGGAATGATGGCATTGGAAGTGCTCATATCTCATGTAACACGTTTACAAGCAAATCATGAGTGACATCAACTGTGGATGAGAGACTGAATCTGTCCTTTGCTCCCCAGGATAGGAGTCCCGGTGATGAATTTTATTCAGAAATTTCTCTTAGTTGTGGGTTGGGGGAAGAATCAAGCCAATGAGACAGAATTATCTGGCATAATGAATGAGGCATAGCTAAATTTGTAATGGGCTTAAGGGGGCAAAGTAGTTGCTAAAATCTATAATTCAAAGACCAATTCACTTGGAAATTCAGCGCAACACCAATGCAAAATAGGGTAGTCCACTGAATTGGTGCCCCCACATATTTGTGGGGAATAATGAAGTTGGCCCAAAAAGCTTTTAACCAACATTGCTAAATGTTTACCCTTTCTTTATAAACAAAGAGATTGTTTTGATAGTGAGCAGGAGTAGAATTCCAGCAGCTGAAAAGGAGAATTTAACGTGACTTCGTCCCTGTACAACTGGGCTTTCCTTCTAGCACCCGCTCAAAAGACCTACAGTTGTGGACCTTTGTTGCTGTCAGTGCCTTGGGAAGGTGGCTGATATTTGAATGCTCTGCCCATTGTTAGGTTTCTCCAGTGATATAGGCAAGGAATTATAAACTGCAGAAGTTTTAAATAGCTTGGTCTCAGAAAGAGAGGACAGTCTCACACCACACGGGTGGAACCAAAGGCTCAGCATCATTCAGTACGTGTATAATCACACCTAGAGGCTAAAATCTACACAAAGGAGTCTGAAGCCACCAACTGACTCCTCAATGTGTTCATCGACTCATAGATTTTAAGGTCAGACGTGACCATCATGATCATCTAGTCCAGTGGTTCCCAAACTTGTTCCGCCGCCTGTGCAGGGAAAGCCCCTGACGGGCCGGGCCAGTTTGTTTACCTGCCGCGTCCGCAGGTTCGGCCGATCGCAGCTCCCAGTGGCCGTGGTTTGCTGCTCCAGGCCAATGGGAGCTGCTGGAAGTGGCACAGGCTGAGGGACGTACTGGCCGCTGCTTTCAGCAGCTCCCATTGGCCTGGAGCAGCGAACCGTGGCCACAGGGAGCCACGATTGGGCGAACCTGCGGATGCGGCAGGTAAACAAACCGGCCCGCCTGCCAGGGGCTTTCCCTGCACAAGCGGCGGAATAAGTTTGGGAACCATTGATCTAGTCGGACATCCTGCACATCGCAGGCCACAGAACCTCATCCACCCCCTCCTGTAATAGACCCCTAACCTCTGGGTGAGTTATCCTCAGATCATGATTTAAGGACTTCAAGTTACAAAGAATCCACAATTTACACTAGTTTAAACCTGCAAGTGACCTGTGCCTATGCTGCAGAGAAGGCAAAAAAGCCCCAGGGTCTCTGCCAATCTGACCTGAGGGAAAATTCATTCCTGATCCCAAATATGGCGATCAGTTGGACCCTGACCATTTCTGCAAAACCCAACAGCCAGACACCAGGAAAATAATTCTCTGTAATAACTGAGAGTCCTCCCCATCTAGTGTCCCATTATCGGATATTGGAGATATTTGCTGCTAGTAGTCGCAGATCAGCTACATGCCATTGTAGGCAGTCCCATCCTACTATCTCCTCCATAAATTTATCGAGTTCCGTCTTGAAGCCAATTAAGTTTTTAACCCCCACTACTCCCCTTGGAAGGCTGTTCCAGAACTTCACCCCTCTGATGGTTAGAAACCTTTGTCTAATTTCAAGCCTAAACTTGTTGATGGCTAGTCTATATTCATTTGTTCTTGTGTCAACATTGGTGCTTAATTAACTCCTCTCCCGCCCTTGTATTTATCCCTCTGATTTATTTACGAGAGCAATCTTATCACCTGTCACCCTTTGTCTGGTTTGGCTACACAAGCCAAGTTCTTTGAGTCTCCTCCCATAAGGTAGGTTTTCCATTCCTCTGATCATCCTAGTAGCCCTTCTCTGTACCTATTCCAGTTTGAATTAATCTTTCTTAAACATGGAACACAGTATTCCAGATGAGGTCTTACAAGTGCCTTGTATAATGGCATCAAGTATCAGGGGGTAGCCGTGTTAGTCTGTATCTACAAAAACAACAAGGAGTCTGGTGGCACCTTAAAGACTAACAGATTTATTTGGGCATAAGCTTTCGTGGGTAAAAACCTCACTTCTTCAGATGCATTTCATTGCATCTGAAGAAGTGAGGTTTTTACCCACGAAAGCTTATGCCCAAATAAATCTGTTAGTCTTTAAGGTGCCACCAGACTCCTTGTTGTTTTTGTATAATGGCACTAACACTTCCCTATCTCTACTGGAAATACCTCGCCTGCTGCATCTTAGGATCGCATTAGCCTTTTTCACAACCTCATCACATTGCCGGCTCATCCTGTGATCAACCAATACATCCAGATCTTTTCCCTCCACTGTCACTTCCAACTGATACATCCCTAGCTTATAACAAAAATTCTTCTTGTTAGTCCCTAAGAGCATGACCTTGCACTGTTCAATTTCATTCCATTTCTATTACTCCAATTTCAAGGTCATCCAGATCTTCTTATATGATATTTCGGTCCTCCTTTGTAGTGGCAATACCTCCCATCGTTGTGTCAGCTGCAAATTTTATTAGTGCACACACACTTTTTGTGTCAAGGTCATTAATAAAAATGTTAAATAAGATTGGTCCCGAGACTGATCCCAGAGGGACTTCACAAATAATCTCCCTCCAGCTTGACAGTTCACCTTTCAGTATGACCTGGTCTCCTAACCTGACCAGTTCCTTTCAGTTTTCATCTTAGTCCCCATATTCTCAAATTTAACTAATAATTTCCCATGTGGAACTCTATCAAATGCCTTACTGAAATCCAGTTAGATTATATTTGCATTTCCTTTGTCTAAACAATCAGTTATCTTCTCAAAGAAAGAGAAGAGGCTGGTCTGGCATGATCTATCTTTTTAAAACAATGTTGTATTTTATCCCAATTACTGTTTACTTCTATGTCCTTAACTACATTCTCTTTCAAAATTTGTTCAATTGTACAATTGAGGTTAAACTTACAGGCCATTTCCCCCCTTTTCTTAAAAATAGGTACTATATTGGCAATCCTCCAGTCATAGTTCAACTCCTGAGTTTACAGGTTCATTAAAAATCCTTGCTATTGGACTTGCAATTTCATGTGCCAGTTCCTTTAATATTCTTGAATGGAGATTATCCAGGCCCTCTGATTTAGTCCCATTAAACTGTTAGAGTTTGACTTCCACCTCAGATGTGGTAGTTTCTACTTCCATATACTCCCAAACTCCTAATTACCCTTATTAAAAACTGAGGCAAAGTATTTGTTTAGGTGTTGGGCCATGCCTAGATTATCTTTTATCTCCACCTCATCCTCAGTGTTTAGCAGTCCCACTTCTTCTTTCCTTGTTTTCTTTTTATTTATATGGCTATAGAACCTTTTACTATTGGTTTTAATTTCTCTTGCAAGGTCCAACTCTGCTTGGCTTTTGGCAGTTCTCCCTTTTTTCCTACACTTTCTGATCTCCAAGAGGTAGCTTTCCTTGCTGATCCATGCCATCTTCCATTTCTTGTAGGCTTTCTGCTTTCTCATAATTACATGTTTGAGATGCTTGCTCATCCAGCTTGGTCTGGAACCCTTACCTATGAAATTTCCCCCTTACTTGGGATGCAGGCTTCAGATAGTTTTTGCAATTTTGGCTTAAAGTAATTCCAAGCTTCTTCCACATTCAGTCCACTTCCCCTTTGAAATCAAGAATCCTAGTTGCAGATCTATTTTTGTTTATCCTTCCATTTAGTTTAAACTGAGTTAGCTCATGATCACTCAAACCAAGGTTGTCCCCTTACAACTAGTTCTTTGATGAGCTCCTCACCAGTACGAAATCTAAAATGGCATCACCTCTTGTAGATTTGGAGAGTATTCGGTGAAGAAATCTGTCAGCTATCACATCCAGGAAAATCTGGACCCTAGTATTATTTGTAGCACTTGTCCTCCAGTCTCAAAATATGGGGGAATGTGAAGTGACACTGAGTGGAAATACCCCTTGAAGGGAACATGGAATGCTTATTTCTGGAACTTTCCAGTGGCCTTAACAGGAAAAATAGAAGCTGACATGAAAGCAATGCAAAAAGCTAAAGCTCACTGAAGGAGACATCAGTCCTACTTCCCAGCACACAGTTCCATGCCCTTTGGGAACCAGACCCAAACATGAGACGCTTAATCAGTCAGTGACAGACTGAGACAGACATGGTCTGCCTACGAACAGGATGACGTTATTGGGTTTCAGAGACGCATCAACTAACATGACTGGGCCAATGCATGGCAGATCGCATTTTATGTAAGTGAAGAGCTGCTGATCTAGTGGCCGCGCAACTTGACTATATGTAGAATTAAGGCATGTTTTTGAAAACTACCGACTGTTTACTCCCTTCTAAGAGACTTCATCTAAAGCTCTGTGTGGTATCCCCCCTAGAATAAGAGCAGATGTCCAAGTGGAAACTCATGTGGCAGCTAATACTTCTAGGAACTGCACAGGCATTGCTTCATCTCCTTTCAGAGAGGAGGTGGTATGCAGTGATGGGGGGAAACAGGATAATGGATGCATAACTCCTGAAGAAGACCTGCAGCCTGGGAGGGAGGTGAGGCTGGGTTTTCCTGATGTTTCCTTGGCAGCCTCCTGGATGGGTCTAGATTCCCCCATGAATCTTCAAGCTCTCTTCCCTCTACAGTCTAGTAAACCCATCCCCTAAGCAGAGTATGAGTTCAGGATTCCACTCCTGGCATTTTCATATTACTTTTGTTCCCTTCTGCATTTTTTAAAATGGTATGGACCCTTTGTTACCCAATCAGATTGCTCTCTTTTTACACCTCATTTTTACAACATGATTTATGGGTCTTCATTAATGGTTAAAATTTTTATTGGGTTTTGTATTGTGCTTTATATTGGGATTTCAATAGCTACTGACTATGACCAAGATACGTATTGTCTATTACTTTAAACTGAAATATTGGTTAAATAAATCCATCCCTTCTGAAATTAGAGATAATTAAACCATTTGTTTTAATAAGAGCGACATTCAAAGTGTTAACTTCTCAATGGATGAAAAAATTGGTATGATTCAACCAGCAATGACCCTGCCATTAATTATCTGATATTAAAAAAATATTACTAAGTAGAAATCATGTGGAAGGGAGGAAAATTAATAAAGGGAAACGACTGTGTGGAAAAAATAATTTAAAAATAACCTGGCTAGATACATACAGAAGGCTGCCTGGATGAAGATACTAGTAACAACTACAGCAACAAAACGTCTTTAAAATAGCATCAGACATGATATTAACTCACTGCTATTTTATGGAGCAGTGAAAAATTCAAGTACAAGTGATTGGTGCAATCTCATAAGCAAAGGGACAAAATATTACAGAAACTCCAACTGTGATTCGGATTCTGATGGCAATGGGGTTGTACAAACACTTCCTCAGTGAGGAAGGATGGTCAAGTGGTTAGTGCAGTAGCCTAGGCTGATGCAGACCTAGTTTCAATTCCTGCTTTGCCACAACTACCCTGTATGATCTTGCACAAGTCAGTTGGTCTCTCCCTGACTCAGTTTCCCCATCTGCAAAATGGCAATAATAGAAATTCCTTACCTCATAGGTGTACTGGGAAGAAAAATATATTAAAGGTTGGGAGGTGCTCAAATACTATAATGATGGAAGCACATACTAATAGGACAGTTCCTGCCCTAAAGAGCTTATAGTCCAAATAAGTATGACAGAGAAGAAATAACTTTAACTGGCTGTAGATCAGATCTTAAGTGACTTGCTCAAGATGACACAGGAAGTCTATGGCAGAGTCAGGAGTTGCAGCCAGGTCTCCTGTTTTATGCAGGAGGTTAGATTAGATTATCACAATAATCCTGGGTGGCTTTAAAATCGGTAAGAGTTTACAATGTGTATACAATATATATATATAAAGGCAAACAAACACAAGAGAAGACATAGGCCATCAGTGGAGAAGAAAAAAAGTCTAAGGGTTACTACAATGAGAAAGGGCTGCTTGAACCGGTATGTTTTAAGGAGGGATTTGAAGGAGAAAGAGGATTTTTGGCAGATGTTGCCAGGGATAGGGGCAACCAAAAACTAGAGAGGGAGACGAAGGGAGAAATAAGGGGAAAGGATCAATGTGATCATAAGGAACAGAGGAAGAAAAAAATGCTGAGATTTTGATGGAGGCAAGATGATAATAAAGAGCTTTGTCTATAGGGATAAAGAGCCTCAATTTTACGCAGTAAGAGGAAGCTAGCAGTGGAAAGATTCAAGAAGGGTGATAACACATTCAAAGCCATGGAAGAGGCAGAAGATGGGCTGTGAGTCTTTTTCCAAAGCAAAATCACCAAGTGAAGAAACAAAGATAGCCAGTAGAATCCTGAAAACCTTCCGTCTGGCCATTGGATCTGAATTAAAGTGTGATAGTTTCCCCCCGCATAAAAATCAATCTTTACCAAAGTAAAGAGCCTCAATGATCTCCACCAAGATACCCTGCCCTGGGTATGTCCTCTTCTCTACTTCCCCTCAAAATCGTGAGACTGCCTTGCAGAATTCCGGAGGAGGAGAATGGTTAACAAGAAAAGGAGCGTGCATCAATAGCTGTTGCTTTGGTTACAAAGGCACATAAGCATGTACAGTCGTGACAAGTTATTTTCAGCTTTATCCAGAGATAAAGAGAGAACATTAACATAAAGATTAGTACTTGTAAATGCTACCCGGTCACCCTCTGGTGATAGGTCTCAATATGGTGTCATGCCGCATAAAATACTGGGTCATCATTGCTATGGGCACTATTAACACTGAAGTGACACTTAATGCTGAATGCACAGAATTCAGCAACTCAAAAAGGTAAGGTTGTTGTTCGTGCATCTTCAACATACAGTGCTTTCTCAGGCCCCAATACTTCTATTGATTTCAATGGGCACAATATTGGGTCCCTAGCTGCCTGTATGTGAACACTCCTAGATGTTATTGAGTCCTTAGCCCATGCTAAAGACACTAAATTGAAAGCCAGTGACTTTGCTCAGTGAAGCAATGTCTGCCCCACAGTGAAAATCAAGCACCTGGAGAGATCAAACCAGGGCCGTCTCCAGGCACTAGCCGAGCAAGCTCGTGCGTGGGGCAGCAGATTCTACGGGGCGGCATTCTGCCCAATCCTAGGGCGGCACAGCCGCTTTTATTGTTTTGTTTTGTTTGCTGTCCGGCTGCCCTGTAGGGGGCGGCGGTGCAGAGGAGGGGAGCGGGCTGCGCACTCCGTCTGCCCCAGCCGGTGCCAGGTCTGTAGCAAGCCCGGCAGGGCAGCCCGCGTCCTTCCCTCCCCGCCGGAGCGGCGCGGAGCCCTCCTGGCAGGCAGCGCGGCGGTCGGGGCCGCATGGCGAGCGCCCCGCTGAAGCCCTGGCCGCCCCCCTTCTTTCTCTCCCCCCGCTCCTCCCCCCTTCCTCCCACTAGCTGGGGCACGTCTGCAGTGCAGGGAGTCCCCCTGCACCCTGGCTCCGGCCGCGCCCCAGTTTTTTTTTTTTTTTTGCTTTACCGTTCTGGCTGGTGGCAAAAAAGCCAGAGCCGGCCCTGGATCAAACAAATAGGAAGATCTTCATTGACACTTCACAGCTTCTGCAAACAAAGGAGTCAAGAAATTCCAGCTCCAAGGACAGGCAGAAAAGAAACAGGAACAGAGAGGGCAAAGACTGCATGTTCCCACCAGTGAGGTCTTGGGGAGTTGGGACTTTACTGGATCTCCTGATGCATATGCAGTAAGCACCTAGGGGGCAAATACTCTTCCCAGTGCCCAGCCCATGAATCAAGTCCACAGAATGGGAGTGGAGCTGGAACCTGGGCTGAGGTAGAGGTTAATACACAGGTCCTTTGGTCTATTCACATTTGAAAGTTCACAGGCATGGCAAATGCTAGCCCAATGGGTAATACTCTGAACTCGACATGCTTTGCACTCACAACAGTTCTGAAAGACGGTGGCTCCTAGAGTGAGATGTATTCGTGTGTATAAATAAGAAGTCAGAGGATGCAGCTAACAATTTAGGAAAGGGAAGATTCATCCTGCAAACCTCCAGGAGTGACACTGGAACATAAAGGGCCTGATTCTGATCTTCATTACACTGGAGTAAATTAGAAGTGTTTTTTCTTTTGCTCTTCATACAACAAAGAGTAACTGTGATGTGGTGTACGCCAGTGTAAGCGGGATCAGAATCAGACCCCGATATTTTATCATAAGGTAAAGTTTATGCATAATGTATGAAACCGTTGTAGATTGTATGGATTTTTATTAACCATTTAACCAGCAACAAAGTAGCTTGACATAAAACCTCTTTCATCTCATCCTGGGAGCCAGGCCATGAAGCATGTGTTTATGGACAACGGGGCATGCAGATAGGGAGGTACAGCTGGGGCAAATATCAGTCAGGGAGTGGAAAGGATTAGCTTTATTACTGATAGGGCCAGAAGCAAAGGTGAGCTCTCTAAGTGCTGGCATGTGGAGGGAGAGCCCATGAATTACCCTCTGATGGTAGGGGATGAACCGTTTCGTTCCTGTTGGGTTTCACTGCCAGAAGAGTGGACTGGGCCCCATCTCAAATTGCAGAGGTTGCACAGGAGGTGGGTCCCCCCAAAGGGTGGAACCCCAGCTGCTACACAGTCTTTGCACCATGCTTTGGTTGTGCTTAGGGCCAGCTTGGGCAATCAGGAGGGAAGGCACAAACAGGAAGGAGAGAAGTAGGGAACTAATGCCCAGAGAGTGGATGGGAAGAAGCAACTGAAAAATAAGGAGATCCTGCTATTAGCCCCTTAACCCAATCCTAAAAATAAAGGGACAGGAAGGAGGAGAGACTCTCAAGCAGTTACTGGAGTGAGTAGAGTTTCCGGAGCATAGATGTATGTGTGTGTGTACATATGGGTGTGTTTGAGACAGAGGCTAGAAATGTAACCGGTACCAGTGAGCTAGCACTAAGCCCCAATCCAGCAAACACTTACTTGATTACTTCCAAGAATACCGGTACTCCCATTACAGTCAGTGGGGCTACACATGTGCTTAAAGTTGTCGGAGAAAAACTCGCTGCTTCCACAAAGTTAAACATGTGCTTGAGTGCTTTGTTAGATCAGGGCCCTGATCCTACAAAACCTTACTCAAGGGAGTAATCATTGCTCGAGTGATGAGGCTCATCGAAGCTGATAGGACTACATGCAGTGATTAATCTTTGCAGAATTGGGGTCTTACTAGTTGTCTTTCTTAGGCCTGGTCTACACTACGACTTTAATTCGGATTTAGCTGCGTTAATCCGAATTAATCCTTAACCCGTCCACACAACGGAGCCAGTTACTTCGAATTAAAGGGCGCTTAAAATTGATTTCTGTACTCCACCCCGACGAGCGGAGTAGCACCAAAATCGATTTTGTAAATTCGAATTAGGGGTAGTGTGGCCGCACACCACCGAATTAATGTGGTTAAAATTAATGGGGTAGTGTGGCCGCACACCACCGAATTAATGTGGTTAAAAACCGAATTAATGTGCTTAGTGTGGCCGCGCACAATCGAATTTATACAATCTGTTTCCCAAATTCGAATTATCTAAATTCGAATTCATCTCGTAGTGTAGACGTACCCTTATTGTACTCTGTTTCCCTGAGACCACTGGTTAGGTCTTTTCCCCTTCCATTTCAAAGAGTATGAAAAGTTATCGGAAAAACAGTCTCAGCCAAATTTTTTTTAAAAAGGGTCAGTATCTGGAATTAAATTTTATAGCACTCCATAAAATTGAAGTATGAGCCAAGGGTTAACAACAACCTTGAATTTTGCCCTTAAAATTAGTCACAGAAAATCTACTTAATTATAAATACGTTAGCGCTATGCAGTGTCCTGCTGATTGATATGCCCCAGAGCTATCTTTGTCGGCAGTCTTTTAAGCACTAATCCTTCATTTTGGTCCTAATAGTGAGATGGGCTCCTCCTTTCTAGTTAGACCATCAATTTTTACCTGCCAATACAGTTTGATGAGCTTGCTTATATGCTGCTCACTGCCTCCTGACAGCCAGTACATGTAGTCAGCAGTCATGGCACTCCTAATGACAAGAGCAGAATAAAGACGTGAATGTTAGGGAGGGGAGGGAGATAAAAGTACCAAGTTTTTAAAGCAGATAATATAAAATGAATATAATATGAAGTTTATATAAAAAGGGCACACAGTTATACATAACTATCAGTCATTGCTCAACAGTAAAACACATTTTTGGGAATACAGCAAGCATTTTTATTAGGTAGCTAAACTATATGCGAGAAAACAACCTTACATTTTTTCCTTTTATGGTTTTTCTATTTATATTGTGCTCAGATATTTAATGGCTGCTCAAAAATATTTTATTCTGGCTGCTGCTTATTATGCTTTAAAGCATTTATGGACTAAAATACATTAAATATAGTCTAAATTTCTTCCAGAACAGCACTGAGATGTACTGCGAGTCTGAGAATATCTCAGTCTACAGCAAAGTCAAACATAGTTCACCTTTGATTCAATTATGCTATAAAAAAAACCCAAACCAATCAGCAATTTTTGTATCTAATTGAATACGCTTTAGTATCCAGACAGTTTGTTATAACCATTGCATTACTCTTATTAGACTGAGGGGATATTAAAAACTATTGTAAAGCAGATATTAATGCATTGCTTTCATTGACTTTAGAAAATCAGTTTGCTTTTATGGCTGCTTCTCCAAACTGCTCTCCATTTCCTATCCTCTGGAGATTCCAAATCCAATTAAATGTGACTAGATGTAATTCCAAATTGTCACTTTAGTCAATTAAACATATAATAATCTTGTGTACCTAATTACTAGCACCAAAAGTTTATTTGTGGATGTAGTGCTATCAATGTGTACATCTGCATGTTTCCCTTATCACTGCCTATATATTAATTGTACTTTGACATTACTGTAAATTGAATTTGAAATCTCCCTCCAGTTAAGTGTATCGCAACGGGTAATCCCAGTCCTGTTCTAATACCCTTTCCAATTGTTTTCCAAGCCAGTATTATGTTCTTAATAAGATCTGACCAAAAATTACAAGGATTTAATAATAAACATTTCAAAGCAGGCCTGGTATTAGGAGGCTGCATATTGTGATACTGTATTATAGACCTAGGAATGAAATCTGCTCTCAGTTGTATGCATGCAGCTTCCATTGACTTCAATGGGAGAGATGACTTCAGTGGAAGCCATGGATTTGCATCTGAGGGCTAGATTTAGCTCTAAGGCTCTCTATCTAGACCTCATTCAAGTCACTAGCACAAGTCAGTGGGACTTGTGGGGGGGAGGGATAGCTCAGTGGTTTGAGCATTGGCCTGCTAAACCCAGGGTTGTGAGTTCAATCCTTGAGGGGGCCATTTAGGGAACTGGGGTAAAAATCTGTCTGGGGATTGGTCCTGCTTTGAGCAGGGGGTTAGACTAGATGACCTCCTCAGGTTCCCTCCAACCCTGAGATTCTATGATTCTAAGTCCCATTGACTTCAGTAGGACAAAGAACAGCATCTAACTGAGCACATGGGACAAATATGACCAGATGGGTTGGTTGGCATATGCCAGCAGTTTGTTCCCCCATCATCACTCCAGGCAACACATGTGAGCCTATCATCCATGTGACTCCATCCTCTTGAAAAGAACAGCATCTAACTGAGCACAGTTAGTATTCTTGTACCCTGATACAGTAGACACAAAGGGTGAAATCCCGGCCACCGTGAAGTTAATGGCAAAACGCTCATTAACTTTAACGGGGCCAGGATTTCACTCCCAGCATGTAACTGAGGAGGAAGGGAGAAGCTACATAAGAACCATGCAAGAGGTCTGGAAGGATTTTGCCTACATTTGTAGAACGATTCTGTATTGTTGTTCACAATTTATATGCAGGGTGGTCTGTAATATTTCCCCCTGCTCTGGTAAAGGCAATAGTTAGTATTACAATGTAGTGTGTGTGTATGTGAGTGATGCTGCCCTCTAGCGTCTAGCTCAAAAGAAAGACAAGAGACTTTTATTATGAACTAAAGCAGTTCTTCTTCAAGTCAAGTGGCGAGGCCTGAAGAAGGCCAGAAAAGCTGAAAGTCTTTGTTCTAGTTCCAGCTCACCAGTCGCATGTGTGATGAGGAGAGATTTATTTAATAACTGCGCCCGCTATCTGCAGCTATGGATTCTTTCCAAGACCAAGAAATGTTATCTATCCAGGTTTGACACGTGTCCATTTTCTAAGCTTTGCTGAGATGGGAAGGTGCACGGATAGGATCTATAATCCATTCAGCTGGCTTTATGTTAGGAGAATGCAGAAATAAGCGGACATTTGCTGGTTGGGATTGCATCTGGACCTATTACTCAACAACTGCTGCAATTTTAAAGATTAAATTTTGCAAATCCTTAGTCCAAAATGTCATGCTCATCATGGCCTCATTCTGTCCACTGCAGTATGAATGTGTCACTGTGGGGATGCCAAGCTGCTCTGCCATGGGCCAAATATGACCAGGTGGGTCGGCTGGCATATGCCAGCAGTTTGTTTCCCCATTCTCACTCCAGGCAACACTCGCTGAGCCTATCATCCAGGTGACTCCATTCTGTTGAAAATGTAGCCCCAAATCCACCTGTCATTTCTATGATATGGACCACCTGTTCCTCCTCAGCTTCAAACAGTTTTCAGGGGTAGTTTTGTAGTTCAAGCACTGGACTGGGACTCAGATGTGGATTCAGTACAAACATTAAAGCCACCTCATCTCTCTGTGACCCAGCTTCCAGTCTGTAAAGTAGGAACTATAATACTTGACTATCTTGCCTATTTAGTTTGTAAGACAGCAAGGGCCATTTCTTACTACATCTTTGTACAGTGCTTAGCCCAATGGTAGGGCCTCGAGGCACCATTGTACTTCAGATGATACCATTTCCCTATTATTCTTCCCCATTATTTTGTTCTCATTTCTATGAACAGGATTCTAACCATGTATACATTTCATGCCTCCATGTTTAGTTTACAGCATCTGCTCCAGTTCTTGCTAAATTTCTGCCCCTTCTTAGGCACTTTCGTAAATCCCACTAGGAACGTATCTACACCTTTCAGCACCGAAATACCTTTACAAATCTGGCCCTTAGTCTCTCTCCGCCTCAGTTCCCCATCAGCAAAATGGGGATAATAATCCTTCCTTTCTCCTACCTGTTACCTATCCTAACTCTAGCATGTAAGCTCTTTGCAGAAGGGACTTTCTCTTACTCTGTGTTTTTACAGCAGCCCAATCTCAGTTCTGGTGTTACTATAATACAAATCACAATAGCAATACAGAAGATGGTGTCTCACTCTGTTTTAAATGAATGTCAATTACTATACACAAGGGACCTCTATTTCAAGGGACCTGTACTTTCTGCTCTTCCCAAAACACAGATGGAAATGGGAAATAAATGATACCCCATAATCTGGTGTGCGTGTTATAGCGCTCTGTTTATCATGGGAGTTCAGGTGACATTTATAAAGCCATTGAGCTTCACTCTCGTGATATGTATTGTCATCATAAACCCTTAATAAAAATACAATCTTTCAGTATAATGTAGAGTTGTGTAAATTTTATTCTCTCTCTAATTTTAAGTGTAAAATTGACTAACTCACAATGGATGGCTCCCTTAGAGTCTTTACAGTCTCTGGTATTAATCCATATTTAGTATTATATCAACCTGCCATTTAATCCATCCCATTCAATATACATATATAAAAGATACTCTGCTTGTACTGTAGCTAATTTCTAAATGTTAATAACTTGGGTTATTTTTTTAATGGCCTAATGCACATTGTAGATTTTGCAAAGGTAGAAAAGGATGGAATATTGGAAGCACTAGAAGAAGAGGTGATAGTAGACACACACTCTACAAGAACTGACTATGGAAAATTAGAAGATCAAGCTGACACATGGGATTACTCATAAGAGCCACTATTTCATCTAAATGCTTTAACTGTTCCCTGGAGGGTCTTCAGAAATGAGAGGTAGGACAATCTCGTGGTTAAACCAAAAGCCTCACAATTAGGAAATCCGGGTTCTGTTCCCCAGGACATCAAGAAATTCCTTTATGACCTTGTGAAAATCACTTTAATCTCCCTGTCAAGTATCAGGGGGTAGCCGTGTTAGTCTGTATCCATAAAAATAACGAGGAGTCTGGTGGCACCTTAAAGACTAACAGATTTATTTGGGCATAAGCTTTTGTGGGTAAAAAACCCTCTTCTTTAGATGCATAGAAATTTTCACTCTATGCATCTGAAGAAGTGGGTTTTTTACCCACGAAAGCTTATGCCCAAATAAATCTGTTAGTCTTTAAGGTGCCACCGGACTCCTCATTGTTTTAGTGTCTCTGTTTCCAAAATGAGGATACCTTCTTCCCAAAGGTGTTATATTAATTCATTAAGGTTTGCAATGCTCTCTGATATTTTCAGAAGGAAAGCCCCTCATAACTCTGTAAAGTATTACACTGCTGTACAGCCAAAATGCTTCTGAAATAAATGTAGTCAAACTTTACTAATTCTGGGTCACTGAGAACGAAAATGATGCTTAAAATTGTTGATTGGCTCTAGTTTTCAAGATATGCTATTGGGTCAGTATATACGACCCTTGACTTGGGAATGGCTGAGGATAAGTGAGTTATAAAGGGAAGGGATCTCAAGTTAAACCAGAAATGACTAAAATACATCTTTGACTGGATCTATGAATAAATCTATGACTGGGTTTGGACAGTACTTGCTTTTTAGGCAAAACAATGAATGATGCAATCTGAAGCTGGTATTGCGTCATACATTAAATGAATTGCATCATGTTATTCCTAGAAGTCATGGATGATGCAATCATAACGAAGCTTATATCACTCTGCTGAACAAATTGTCCTATATCAGCTCTAGAAATCAGACAGTGTCGTGCTCTCTTATTTGTCAGTGTTTGATTTTGCAAAAGGACACATTTCTGTTTAGCCAAAGTGAGCAGAGATGCCTCGTACTTGTGTGAACAGTGCAGATAACTTCTGCTATGGTTGTGGTGAAGTGACTTTTGCATCACAAAAGCGCAGTATAACCACTATGGTTAAGAAAGCCTATCACCTTTATTTTGGCTGCAAAATTGGAGATCAGGACAAGAGGTGGGCCCCACACATATGCTGCAACACTTGTGCAACAAATCTTCGCCAGTGGTTGAACAGGAAAAGGAAATCTATGCCTTTTGCAGTGCCAATGATTTGGAGAGAGCCAACAGATCATACCAGCAATTGTTACTTCTGCATGGTGCCTCCAGTTGGGAAAGGTGTGTCAAAGAAGAAAAAGTGGACTGTGCATTATCCAAACATTCCATCAGCTATACGCCCAGTACCCCACGGAGAAGGACTGCTGGTTCCTGATGCACCAGAATCATTCTCATTTGAGTCAGACGAGGAAGAGGAAGAGGATGAAACTTCTGGTCCTGAACCATCAATGTCACAGGACCCACATTTTCTCCCATCCTCCTCCTCTGAACCACACCTCATAACACAAGGTGAACTGAATGACCTTGTCAGGGATTTGGAACTACCCAAGAGTAAGGCAGAGCTGTTGGGCTCCAGACTACAGCAGTGGAATCTCCTGGCAGGTGATGTTAGGGTTTCCATGTTCCGTGACCGTCAAAAGGATCTTGTCCCATTCTTCTTCATGGAAGGTGATCTTGTAGCCTGCAACAACATCGATGGTGTGATGGCAGCCCTCAACATCGTTCACGATCCAGATGAGTGGAGACTGTTCATTGATTCATCGAAGATGAGTCTTAAAGCTGTTTTACTGCATAATGGCAATATTTTGCCATCAATTCCAGTTGGTCATGCAGTCCATATGAAGGAAACCTATGACAACATGAAACAACTTTTGAGGTGCATAAACTATGACCAACATTAGTGGCAGCTTTGTGGCGATTTGAAGGTTGTTGCTCTCTTGCTTGGTCTGCAGACTGGATACACAAAGTACTGCTGTTTTCTCTGCGAATGGGATAGTCGTGCAAGAGATTCCCACTACATCAAGAAAGACTGGCCACTCCGACAGTCATTGGAGCCTGGGAGGAAAAGTGTTCAGCATCCACCACTTGTTGAATCAAGGAAGATTTTGTTACCACCCTTACACATCAAGCTGGGTCTGAAGAAGAACTTTGTCAAGGCCATTGACAAAACACAAGCAGCTTTCAAGTACCTCCGTGGAAAATTTCCAAGGTTAAGTGAAGCTAAGATAAAGGAAGGTGTCTTTGTTGGTCCTCAGATTCGTGAACTTCTTCGAGATGATGCATTTGACCATGCACTGTGTGGCAAGGAAAAGACGGCATGGAAAGCCTTCCAGTTAGTGGCAATAAATTTTCTCGGAAACAACAAGGCAGACAATTACAGGTTGTTGGTGGAAAACCTCCTCAAGGCATACAAAAGCCTTGGTTGCAACATGTCACTAAAGATATATTTTTTGCACTCTCATCTAGATTTTTTTCCACCAAACTGCGGACCAGTGAGCGACGAGCACGGCGAGCGATTTCACCAGGACATTGCAACAATGGAGAAACGCTATCAGGGCAAATGGAGCCCATCAATGCTTGCAGACTATTGCTGGACAGTGACAAGAGATGCTCCATTTAATGAATACAAGAGACAAGCCAAGAAGCGCCGAGTAGACACTGAATAGGACTAAACTATGTACAGAATAGTTTTTTGCCTTTTGTTTCATAATCAATTTTATTTATATAACCCTTTTGCTGATTTTTAAAGTGTTACATAAACAGGACAGGTGAAATATTATCATGTAAAGCAACCATAAACACATGAAAAGACCTAGGTTTACAATTTATGATTAAAACTCTACTATCTACACAATATACATAGACATAAAATGTAAAAACTTAAATATCTTAGAAACAGTAGCCAATCAGTTGTTTTAATTGTCATATTTGAATTCAGCACATCAAAATACATAATAAATAGCACATTTTATCTCGGAAGCAGACGACTTCTCAAAAATTGTAGACCAGTGTTATCAGCAGTTTGTTTGTTTATTATAAAAGGAAGAAGAAGGCCACCAGATTGACAGAAAGCTTCCCAGGACCCAAATTGCCTTAGATTTGAAGACAGCATTATCCCCTTTGCTGAAATCCTTTCAAACATAAAGCAATGAAGACAGAAATCAGAGCAAAGGATATGGAATCATGAGTCATCTGCAGAAATAAAGTTATAGCTCTAATGAAGGAGCCGATAAGAGAGAAGGAAGTGAATATGGGTCACCAGCAGAGGATCTGAAGTAACATTTTCAAAAGTGCCTAAGTCCCATTTTCAAAATAGCCCTTGGTTCTTAGAAGCCTAGCTGTTATTTAAAGCCAGTGGGACTTAGGCTTCCAAGGGCTACATTTTCAAGTACAAGTACATTTAGGTGCCTAAAGATGCTGATAGATTTTCAAAAGTGTTTAAGTGAGTTAAGTGCCTAACTCCCCTGGATTTCAATGGGAATTAGGTGCCTAACCTGTCCCTGCACTCCCCTGAGCGCAAGGAATGTACTTGTCCTCTGTCCCTACATGGGGATGGGGGAGGAGGAAGGCAGAGAGACACAAGAAGGGGAGAAAGCTCCTATTTGTATACTTCCTCCCCTAAAGCAGCTATGCAGGGGCAGGACAAATTATAGCTTTATACCTATGGTCAGATAAACAGCATTTTCAAGACACTGCTATGTAATATGACTCCAGTTCATGGCATCATCTCCCTGTTTCTGACACCTCCAGTGACATGGCATCACAGTATAAAATACAGACCTGTACAAACGTGTAATTTCTAAGGCTATCAATACACTCCTAATTACTCATATTGCTCAGGTGGCAGAAAATGCACATGGATAATCTGGACTGAAAGAGAACAAGCAGTTGCCGGCAGTTTATTAGGAAGTCAGTTCAAATAATCAGGCTTTTCCAATGAATAGTCCTGCATGGAAAGCGACCTCTTCTCTTCACAGTTTCTTTTTTTAGGATTTCTGGTTAAAGCAATGGGACTGGGAATTAGCACCTGGGTTCCATTCCCAGCTCTGTCATCGTTTCCTTGGATGACACTGACTAAGTCAGACCCAAATTTCAAAAGCGTGGTGTCCAGCTTGAGACACCTAAAATATGGCCTGAATTTCAGAGGAACTGCACACCAACAACTCCAGCTGAAGTCAGAGGCGGTACCTGGGGCTCAGCACCTCTGAAATATCATTCCCAAACCTGACAAACCCAAAGTTAGTGGCTGCACTTGAAAACGTTGGCCTTAGTCTCTGCCTTTGCTTCTTCATCTGTAAATTAAATAACACTTCTTGCATCATAGGGGTATTGGGGGCTTAATTCATTAATAGCCAAAATGTTTGAGAACTCAGATGGAAGGTACTAAGTTTAATAGCAAGTCCAGCAATGATCACTAAAATGTTGCTGGGCAGTTTCCATTCTTACCCTCTGTTTTTATCAATGCACCACAAAGACTACCCTTCTTTACCCATTAGAAATTAGTCTTTTCCCTCACTCTCTCTTGAGAATTTCTGTTGTTCATCCTAATGAGAAATGCGTAGCAACTTCTTCCTTCAGCTACTTACCCATAAAGAAAGGAACAAATAGGAGGCAGAGTGGAGTGGCATGGTGGCACATAGCTTTTTCCTATCCTTGCCACGATCTGCTCTGATGTAGTGCTACCCTTTGCCATCCAGTCTGAAGCCTGTACTGGTGTCAAGCTTGGACTGAACTTACCAAAACCTACAACCAACTCCACAAACCCCTGACAACTCACCTAAAAATAGAATAGGGAGAGGAGTTGCTGCCTCTGAAGTTCCTCACATGAACAGTAAAGGACATGAGAGCTATTGAGGTTGCAGCTTCTCATGTACTTGCACTCTGAGCACTGCCACAAGTGGGCATGCACACCGCCCCAATGGTCACTGCTTTCAGGATGACTACGGTGGTAACGGCACATGCATCCAAGAGTGGAAGGTTGCAGAGGCAATTGTTCAAGAATCGGCTTGACATTTAAATATCTCTTCCAAAATGAGAGGTCTTTTGTTATATCCAAATGAAGTTTGGAAAGCAGTCGCTAGCAGTCGCTAGAAAGCACCTGTGCCCTATAAGGGCTACCGCAACAAACCGAAACCCATCATGTGTTAAGGTAATAAGGCTAGATTCAAAAATTCTTGCTATATCTGCTCAATCTGGCCACTTGGTGGTGTAAAACAATAAGATATTTATATAGAACTGAAGACACCACAACAGACCCTGAAGTCTGTCTTAATCTTAAAGGATACATATTAAAAGAATCAAAGAAAGTTTTAGATACATGAGTACTGCTGATTCCAACAGAAAGCATATGGCCAGACCAGGCAGAACAGCATGAGGTTCTGTGATGAGAACTGGAAGTGGTAATTATGATCTCCACTGGCCCTTAGCATCTATTATTACTAGTACAATAGCATGAGAAATAGGATGAGGAATCTCCCCCAAAGGTGGAGAAGGAGAAGCCATCTACCCCCAACAGTTGTGCTGGAACAGGGGGAGCCAGGGGGCCATGGCTCCACCACTTTTTCCTGGCTGTAAGGGCAAGCAACAGGGAGGAGGGGGCATAGAAGAGTTAGGGGTGGGGGACTTGGGGAAAGGGGCAGCAGGGGGGCAGGGACTCAGGGAAAAGGGGTGGGGTGAGGGTGGGAGCTCAGGGAGAAGGGGTGGTGCGAGAGCAGAAGTTCAGGGGGAAGGAGTGGCATGGGGGGAGCAGGAAGTGGCCTCAGGGGAAGTGGCCCCCCACTTTTAGGAAGCTTTCACTGCTCCTGACCCCCAAGGCTGGAAGGATCGCGCCCACCACTCCCAAAAGGAAACTATGGGGGTGGTAGTTGGTGACTCCCTTCTAAGGGAGAAGGAGGCATCCATCTGCTGGACTGACGTGGCATCCCAGGAGGTGTGTTGCCTGCTAGGGGCCCATATATAGACTCATAGACTCATAGACTTTAAGGTCAGAAGGGACCATATGGTCATCTAGTCTGACCTCCCGCATGATGCAGGCCACATAAGCTGACCCACCCAATTTCCCTTATCTCAGCTGTTGAAGTCTCCAGATCGTGATTTGAAGACTTCAAGTCGCAGAGAATCCTCCAGCTTGAGACCCCTGCCCTATGCTGCGGAGGAAGGCAAAAAACCTCCAGGGCCTCTGCCAATTTACCCTGGAGGAAAATTCCTTCCCGACCCCAAATATGGCGATCAGTAGAACCCCGAGCATACAGGCAAGATTCTCCAGCCGGACCCACATTTTACCAGCGATGGCACGTTATTGCCTAATTGACTAAAATCACGTTATCCCATCAAACCATTCCCTCCATAAACTTATCTAGCCTAATCTTGAAGCCAGAGAGGTCTTTCGCCCCCACCATTTCCCTCGGAAGGCTGTTCCAGAATTTCACCCCTCTGACGGTTAGAAACCTTTGTCTAATTTCAAGCCTAAACTTCCCCACGGCCAGTTTATATCCATTCGGTCTCGTGTCCACATTAGTACTGAGCTGAAATAATTCCTCTCCCTCCCTGGTATTTATCCCTTTGATATATTTAAAGAGAGCAATCATATCCCCCCTCAGCCTTCTTTTGGTTAGGCTAAACAAACCGAGCTCCTCGAGTCTCCTTTCATAGGAAAGGTTTTCCATTCCTCGGATCATCCTAGTGGCCCTTCTCTGTACTCGTTCCAGTTTGAGTTCGTCCTTTTTAAACATGGGAGACCAGAACTGAACACAGTACTCCAAATGAGGTCTCACTAGCGCCTTGTATAACGGAAGCAGCACCTCCTTGTCCCTACTAGAAATACCTCGCCTAATGCATCCCAAGATCGAATTAGCTTTTTTCACAGCCACGTCACATTGCCGGCTCATAGTCATCCTGCGATCAACCAGGACTCCGAGGTCCTTCTCCTCCTCCGTCACTTCCAACCTATGCGTCCCCAGCTTATAACTAAAATTCTTGTTAGTCATCCCTAAATGCATCACCTTACACTTCTCACTATTAAAATCTCATCCTATTATTATTACTCCAATTTACAAGGTCATCCAAGTCTCCCTGCAGAATATCCCAATCCTTTTCCGAATTGGCAATGCCTCCCAACTTTGTGTCATCCGCAAACTTTATAAGCCCACTCCTACATTCGGTTCCAAGGTCAGTAATAAATAGATTAAATAAAATCGGACCCAAAACCGAACCTTGAGGAACCCCACTGGTGACCTCCCTCCAACCTGACAGTTCACCTTTCAGTACTACCCGCTGCAGTCTCCCCTTTAACCAGTTCTTTATCCATCTCTGGATTTTTATATCGATCCCCATCTTTTCTAATTTAACCAATAATTCCTCATGTGGTACCGTATCAAACGCTTTACTAAAATCGAGGTATATTAGATCCACCGCATTTCCTTTATCTAGAAGGTCTGTTACCTTCTCAAAGAAGGAGATCAGGTTGGTTTGGCACGATCTGCCTTTCGTAAACCCATGTTGTAATCTGTCCCAATTGCCATTCACCTCAAGGTCCTTAACTACTTTCTCCTTCAAAAGTTTTTCCAAGACCTTGCATACTACAGATGTTAAACTAACAGGCCTGTAGTTACCCGGGTCACTTTTTTTCCCCTTCTTGAAAATAGGAACCACATTAGCTATTTTCCAGTCCAACGGTACCACCCCCGAGTTTACAGATTCATTAAAAATTATCGCTAAGGGGCTCGCAATTTCTCGCGCCAGTCCCTTCAATATTCTAGGATGAAGATCATCCGGTCCGCCCGATTTAGTCCCGTTTAGCTGGTGAAGTTCGGGTTTCACCTCTAATACTGTAATCTCAATCCACCCTCCTTTATTCCCCTCTGTCCTGCTCCCTCTATTCCTAAGCCCTTCATTAGCCTTATTAAAGACCGAGAGATTACAGAAAGATTGCCGAGGATCATCTGACCCTCTATGCTGCTCACCCATGTGGGGACTAATGATACTGCAAGCAGATCAGAAGTGATTACAGTGCCCTGGGAGTGAAGAGGAAGGAGTTGGGGGCTCAGGTGGTGTTCTCATGATCCTTCTGGTCAAGGGTCGGCCCAAGCAGAGACAGACACATCTTGGAGGTGAATGCATGGCTATGCAGATGATGTCACCAGAAGGGCTTTAGTTTCCTCCACCATGGGATGCTGCTCCAAGAAGAAGAACTGCTGAGCAGAGATGGGGTCCACCTATCAAGGAAGGTGCAGAGTATCTTCAGATACAGATGGACTAACCCAGTGAGGTGGGCTTTAAATGAGGTTCAACAGAGGCAAGAGATAAAACTCAAAGGTAAATCCAAAACATGGAGAGCTAGATGACAGGTCAGAATCTGTGGGAACATGGGCAATCACATCAGGGACAAAGGAGAGACAAGAGGGAATATAGAGGGGCAATCTAATGAACATCTTAGATGTCTGTATACTAATGCAAGAAGTATGAGGAATTAGCAGGAAGAACTAGAAATACTAGTGCATAAACACAATTACAACATAATTGGCATAAAAAAAACTTGGTGGGATAATTCACAGGAATGGATTATTGGCATAGAAGGTACAGCTTGCTAAGGAAGGACAGGCAGGGAAAAAAGGGAGGAGGTGTTGCTTTGTATATCAAAGATGTATACACTTGCACTGAGGTTGAAATAGAAGTGGGAGGCAGACCTATTGAAAGTCTCTGGGTATGGATAAAAGGGGTAAAAAACCAAGAGTAATATCATGGTAGGTGTCTCCGATAGACCATCTAACCAAGAAGAAGAGATGGATGATAATTTTTTTGAACAACTAACAAAACCATCCAAATCATAGGACTTGGTGGTGATGGGGTATTTCAACTGCCCAGACATCCATTGGGAAAACAACACAGCAGGGCACAGATTAGCCAACAAAAGTTCTTAGAATGCATCAGAGACAACATTTTATTACAGAAGGTGGAGAAATCAACTAGGGGAGATGCGGTGCTAGATTTGTTTCTGACAAACAGGGAGGAACTGGTTGAGAATTTGAGAGTGGAAGGCAGCTTGGGTGAAAGTGATCATGACATTATAAAGTTCCCATGAGAACTGGTAGGCAAGATCCCATGGGAAGCAAGTCTAAGGAAAAACAAGAGTTCAGGAAAGTTTGCAGTTTAAAAAAAAACATTAATAAGGGCACAAGAGCGAACTATCGCAATACATATGAAAGATAAGAAGTATGGTAAGAGACAACCTTGCTTTAACCAGGAGATCTTTGACAACCTGAAACTCAAAAAAAGAGTCATACAAAAAGTGACAACTAGGTAAAATTACAAAGGATGAATATATACAAAAAATAACACAAGCACATAGGGACCAAATTAGAAAGACCAAGGCAAAAAGCAAGATTAAACTAGTTACGGACATTAAAGGTGACAAGAAAACATTTTACAAGTCCATGAGAAGCAAGAGGAAGACCCAGGATAGGGTAAGTCCACTACTCATCGAGGAGGGAAAGACAATAACAGAAAACGCAGCAACAGCCGAAGTGTTAAATGCCTTTTTTGTTTCAATTTTCATCAAAAAAGTTACCAGTGATTGGATGACTAACATAGTGAACATCAGTATAAATGAGTTAGAATCTGAGGCTAAAATATGAAAAGAACAAGTTAAGAATTACTCAGACAAGTTAGATTTCTTCAAGGTGGGACCTAATGAAATACATCCTAGAATACGTAAGGAACTGGCTGAAGAGATCTCTGAGCCATTAGTGATTATCTCTGAGAATTAACAGAGTTGGGGAGAAATCCCAGAGAATTGGAAAAGGGAAAATGTAGTACCTATCTATGAAAAGGGAAATAAGGACAACCCTGGGAATTATAGACCAGTCAACTTAACTTTGGTACCTGGATAGATAATGGATCAAATAATCAAACAAACAATTTGTAAGCACCTAGAAGAAAATAAGGTAATACGTAACAGTCAAGAACAAATCATGTCAAACCAACCTACTATCCTTCTTTGACAGGGTAGCAAACCTTGTGGATAGGGAGGAAGCAGAAGATTTGATATATCTTGACATTAGTTAGGCTTTTGATACTGTCTCACATGACCTTCTCATAAACAAACTAGGGAAATATAGCTTTGAGGAACCTACTATAAGGTGGTGCCCAACTGGTTGGTAAAGCATACTCAGAGAGTAGTTATAAATGGTTCACAATCAAGCTGGAATACTATATCGAGTGAGGCCCGGCAAGTATCTGTCCTAGATCTGGTTCTATTCAATATCTTATAAAGTTTGTGGATGATACCAAGCTAGGAGGGTTGCAAGAGCTTTGGAGAATAGGATTAGAATTCAAAATCATCTTGACAAACTGTCTGAAATAAATAGGATGAAATTCAACAAGGACAAATACAAAGTACTCCACTTAGGAAGAATGATTAATTGCACAAATAAAAAATGGGAAATTATTGCTGCAGAAAAGGATCTGGGGGTTATAGTGGATCACAAACTAAATATGAGTCAAAAAGGTAATACTGTTGCAAAAAAAGTAAACATCATTCTGGGCTGTATTAGCAAGAGTGTTATAAGCGAGACACGAGAAGTAATTCTTCCACTCTCCTCAACACTGATAAGGCCTCAACTGGAATATTGTTATGTGCAGGTCTAGGCACCACACTTTGGGAAAGATGTGGACCAATTGAACAAAGTCCAGAGAAGAGCAACAAAATTTTTTAAAGGTCTACAAAACATGACCTACAAAGAAAGATTGAAAAAAATGTGTTTAGTGGGGAGAAGAGAAGATTGAGGGGAAACATGAGAATAGTCTTTAAGAATGTAAAAAGTTGTTATAAAGAGAAGGGTTATAAATTGTTCTTTGTAACCACTGAGGACAGGGCAAGAAGTAATGGACTTAAATTGCGGCAAGGGAGATTTAAGTTAGACATTAGGAAAAACTTCTTAATTGTAAGGGTAGTTAAGCACTGGAACAAATTACCTAGGGAGGTTGTGGAATCTCCATCATTGGAGATTTTTAAGAATAGGTTAGACAAACACTTGTCAGGGATGGTCTAGTTCAGGGGTCGGCAATCTTTCCGAAGTGGTGTGCCGAGTCGTCATTTATTCACTCTAATTTAAGGTTTCGCATGCCAGTAATACATTTTAACGTTTTTAGAAGGTCTCTTTCGATAAGTCTATAATATATAACTAAAGTATTGTTGTATGTAAAGTAAATAAGGTTTTAAAAATGTTTAAGAAGCTTCATTTAAAATTAAATTAAAATGCAGAGCCCCCCGGACCGGTGGCCAGGACCTGGGCAGTGTGAGTGCCACTGAAAAACAGCTCGCATGCCGCCTTCGGCACACGTGCCATAGGTTGCCTACCCCCGGTCTAGATAATACTGAGTCCTGCCCTCAGTGCAGGGGACTGGACTAAATGACCTATCAAGGCCCCTTCCAGTCCTATATTTCTATGGTTTTAATGATTCTATAATAGTGTCTAAAGGGCCAAATCAGGGCCCCATTGTACTGTCGGTTAGCTGGCTCTCAATCTTCAAATGGTAAATATAGTTATACTTCTTTTGCAGTTTTAATAGCTCTACAAGCTCTCTAATATACAAACCCATGTCTTTGTGGTGTTAATGTTACTCTAATTTCATAACCTTCCTTTCCAATATCCTGAATCTGCCCCTCAGAGGCAAGGTATCAGACTAGGTGAACCACTATCCTCTTCTGATATGGTACAGCTTACATTTTCTGGAGGTTAAAAAAATTGGAATAGGGTTGGAGGCAGTTCCTTTTTTACCTAACTCAGAGAGTGAACAAAGAAATAATAGTTCAACTTTAAACATCTGCCCCAGGTCATGAATAAAGGGAAACTCTGATTATTTTAAGGTCTCTGGAGATATCTGAAACCACCAGATAATCAGAGTTGCAGATAAACAAAATTTGGTTTTGGAATTTTGAATAAAGGAGAGAGGTTTGAAATTAGCACAATCAGGGTTTGATGATTGCGTGTACACGGATATGGAAATAGCTACCAAATGCAGCAAAAGGAGCCCTGTGGCTCATGACGTAGCTAACATCTTATTGGCTGCAGAGGAGTGGATAGAACTCCCAGGGAACCTGCCAACAGTGAACCTTTATCATATGGAGAAGCAACACAAAGCACTCAAGGGCTGAGCATGCTGTTCTGTTGTACTCCGAGTCCCAGATGGCTTAGGCAGTGAGAGACCATTACTAGGAAACAAAAATAAGTCTCCAGCGGGGCAATAAAGAGTACTAACCACCAGGTCAGTAGTTCTTATTGTGCAGTGGTTGCCTTTTTAAAAGAACCTGTCTTTTGGTAGTAAGTAGTAATATTTTCCTATGTTGTATTGAGATTAATATAATTTGTTACAAAAAGGCTACCTTTTAAATGGCAACTACTATGTAAAGGAAACAAAGACCTTGCAAATGTGCCGTAAAAAGCAGAGAAGATGTACTTGGAAAGGACAAAATTGTAAGGAAAGAAATGACAGGAGGCACTTAGGAAAACAGGTCATTAAGCACAGCAAGATCTCAGATGCTCTGTGACACCATATCAAACAAATAGTAGTTTGCATAGATGCATGTCATGCAAATCTCAAGAGGCATGGAAAGCCATGCTGCCTGTTTAGGTTAACAGCTGAACTGTTTGAGAAAAGATGGAGTAATTGGGATGAATGGCTTAACAACAGGTAGCTGATGTAACTTTTAGAATAACAGTATCTATACTCCCTGTAAGTCAGAACTGATTCTTCCTCAGTTTGCTTGTATTCCCTTTTCTGATACACCCAATGCCCCCTCTATAAAGACAAAACCCATACTATCAACACTGCTGTTTATTTTTAATGAAAAATATTAGTAACTAAAGCTGCCCACTGTTTTTGACACTGCTTCAGCTGAATGAACTATTGTTTGACACTCACACATTTGAGAGTAATAAAAGAATAATGAGTAGAGCATAGAAATAACAGCTAGGTTTTTTTGGATACAGACTGACAACATATACTGGTGTCAAATTAAATAATAAGCTGCATGGACTTTCCGTTGGGCTTTGACTGATCCTGATAAATGTCAAAGCTTCTTTCTTAGCTGCAATTTATGAAGTGCTCCTTTGTAATATTTCTCTGGGGAAATAGCACACGCATAGTGGAAACTCTCCGTTCCTTGCTTGCAGAAAACCCCCAGATTCATTTTCTTCCTTCAATACTGAAAAATCTGACATCACAAATTGTCATTCTCGCCAGCAGAGGTCGCCCTGCCCCCTGGCTCTGGGAAGGAAGTCAGTGACTGTAACTAACAAGAAATGCTTTCATCAGGCTGCACTACAGTAAAAAACAAGGTGGAAGGAAAATGAGCAAAATAACGGGGGATAAGGTGGGTTTGACTCTTCCTTTATTTTATCTATGCAAGGATGTAGCAAGGAGGGCAAAGTTGGCATGCAATATGGACATTCAAATGAGATCCTACCCGTGCACAAGAGCATGCTATTAGGTATGAGTTTCTAAGACAACAAGACATTGTTAAGGCAGCAGAGTATGTGATTTCAGTCAAAAGGGATGTGGCTGGTCCAAAATATGGCAAACACTTCCACTGACAGAAATGCAAAGATAATGTATGCATAGAATATTCATGAGTGTCCTTCACTAGGTGTGTTCTGTGCCTAGTCTATACATTAAAACTTCTAAATGATACTTGCATGCCTTGTGCACCATCCTTATGTAACCCACTGGTGAATGTGGGTTAAGGTCCCTTCTCTGTGCCAATCTACAGAGGACAGGAATTGAAACAGCCCTTAGTTACACAGCCTTGGCTTTTTAGCTCAAGCTGTAGCAGTTTGTGGTTATAGTTCTGGAAGTCCCAGATTCAATCCCCGGTGTGTCATCCAAGAGGCAGCCATCACACATGCATGATGCTTACAGTAGAGTTGGTACTAACGTTTATGCCACCATGAATAGTAAATGCAAAATAGTTCCCTTATCTCTGAGCACTTCATTCCTGAAAGCAGAAGTAATAAATGACACCCCAAAAGACTTCAGTGTTGAGCCAGCCCAACATAAGGATTCTTGCTTTACTGGATGTATCTGGGTATCTGATATCAAGATTCTTTCACTGGCTACATCTTCCTCTGCTGCAATGATTTTCTGGCATACTGAAGAAGCACTGCACAGGATACTACCTTAAGTTCATTCTCTCTGTCTTGATCCCAAGAAATTCACAGGGCCTGAGATACTAGTATAAAAATAACCTTCGCTACAAGATCTGTTAACATTGCGCAAACCATGCGGCCCCAATGGGACTTTCATTAGTGTAACCAGAACAAAGTTGGTTTCCATGACAACAGATTTTTATAGAAATGGTTTTTGCTTTGTTTTTTGTAAACTGAAAGAAAATTAGTAGAGAGATAAATAGACCATCCTCCATTTCTTGAAAAGCAAAAAACAGCTTGTAGGATTTTTTTTTTTAACAGGAAGTAGCCCGTGAAACAGGTAAGTGTAGAGGGAAGTCAATTAATGGCTTTGGGAGAAGAATATAGGATCAATATTTATGTGATAGCACCATAGTGAAATTTAAAGTTATACTGTTCCTAAGAACAGAATGACTAAACTTCTTAGGAACACTAAACTGTTCAAACATATGCCTTTTAAGTGATAAATCAGAACCATTTATCCACCCCTTTCCCCACAGTACAAATTTGGAGGGTTTGGATAAAATGAGACCAGGAACTAGATACATGCAGAGAAAGAGAGAGAGATCCTGTAATCGACAAAATGCTGAGTTTCAGAACTATCAAGTCTGGTTTGCTGTAGAGCGGATGGGACTATCTAATGCCATTTTAAAAAGAAGCAGTAAACAGCTGAGTCATCCATACTGGGGCTATTAAGATCCTAAACCACCTTCCTCCTTTAGCACTGCTTAGCACTATCCTGTATGGAGTCACGGGTGAATATGACGTGTTCTGGCATAGGGAGAATGAGTCTGTGCTTTGATCCACTTTCTTTTGCTTTTATACAGCTAGTTCCAAGTCACTAGTGTTCTAGCTGGTTACAAAAAGTACTATCGGTAAGTGCCTCCCAGAACATGATGCAATTAAACCAGGCAGTACAGCATTCTGAGCAGCAAAAAGATGACAGCGAAATGGTTTTATTGTAAGAAGCAAAAATAAGCTTCTGGACTTTGAACTTCAGGTTTCAAACCCAATATGGAGCCTGACTGTTTCTATGCATTGCAAATTTTCACTTTGTATTACTCAGGCTCAACCCTGCTCCAGCTGAAGAGGTTAGATCACATGTAAGGTATATTAGCAAGGCAGGGAAGAATGATAGCTTTCATATCTACGCCCCCTGGTTTGCCCAGTTATTTCTGCAGGCAATGCATTCTCTATGACTACTGCCTTACCCCATCCCTCAATGGCAGTGTTTAGTGACAACTCCTCTTGCACTGCCCTCATTAACTTCCCTAGTTGCTCTCTCACTTACAGGCAATCCAGCATGCTTCTTGTCAGACTTCAAGTTTCTCCCCACCCTCTAATCCATTTCTCCACATTTCAGAGATACCTCTGGAGGAGAAACATTTTTACTGAAATATTTAGTATGTCTTAGAGGCAGTGGCTACCACCTTCTAGAATTGCTCATTTTTCAAAGCTCCGATCCGTCAAGCAGTGCCTTTGGGATTACTGCACAACACTGTACACGGCAATGAAGTGCAGCCTGTTAGAGTCTTGGGTCGCCAACCCTCCCGGATTGTCCTGGTGTCTCCAGGAATTAAAGATTAATCTTTAAGTAAAGATTATGTCATGTGATGATGCCTCCAGGAATGCATCAAACCAAAATTGGCAACCCTATTAGAGTCACATACAGGGGTCGTTTAGACACCTGCAGCCAAATTCAGAGATGAGGCAGGCAGTGATACACGTTCAACTGCTCACATTGATTTAGACTCCCTGGCATTCAGGTTGCCTCATACATACTTACATCCATTCCACCAATGTCTGAGGCAGCCTGAGTTGGTGTCAGTTATGCTGAGGAGTCAGAAGGTAGTAAAAATTACAATACCCCTCATCCTACTTTAACTTGTACCTTCTGGCTATTCAGTGTGTAATATACCAGTCCAGTCTTCTTACATATGGAGAGAATAGGTGTAAGTAAGTATGAAGGAGTCTAACTGAACGCAGTGGGGTCTAACATACATCAGTTGACACATCATCTCTGAATTTGGAACAGAGAACAGAATTTGCTCCAGGGAATTTAGCCTACTATATCCTCAAAGAGATCAATAGTTCTCTATCTTGGGCACCCACAACCTGCCAGGTGGGCTGAGTTATTCCTGCCCATTTGCTGTATACATATATGCTATCTCCACCAAAAACAATTGTTCACAGCCTATAACAATGTTCTGGATATGTATAATAATAACTAAGATGGGAAAAAAATCACACAAGGAAACACACTAACCTCATTCAAATACATAGAGCAAGCAAAGATAAATGACAGCTCATGCTAACAAAAGCATATTTAGATTTTTAGAAACTGCAGCTAAACACCTGCATACTGCAGTCTATCTGTAACAGACAGATTGCATTCTACATTGTTAACAGGGTCGGACTGATACCACTGACTCCGAAGAGATGCTTCTGCTTAGCTTAGTTTAACACAAGGCTGGAACAAAAACTCCACACAGTTATTACAATACTATGGTAAACTAAGCTAAACTCACAATGCTACTGTCACTTATTTGGATCCACTTGGTCTCTATCTGTCAGAAATTTCTCCTCCTTTGCAAAATACATCATAATCTCATTTAAAAACAACTAGTTCCATGAAAGCTTCCTGACATGAAAAAAAGCTGACTCGGTTCCTTCCTGCTTGCTGATGCAGTACTCCTGTTGAATGATTACTTATCTGCAGCAACACCAACCACCTTTTTTTTGTTACTAGTTATCTGAGCACCTCATTTTCTTCTTGGATCACATTATGCTCTCAGATACTTTCATTTTCTATGCATTACTTTCTAGGAAAGATCAACTCCTGGAAGTGAAAAATACATTCTTCTACCTGGTTTCAAGTAAAACCCTCTTGCCTGTTGGTGGGATAACAGAGAATTAACGGATCTGAAAATAGACGCTTTAATCAGGCTTCCTTGCCAGTCATGGAATAATGTTGTCTCCTGCTACAACCTTTAAAACTGTGCAAAATGTTAGTCCCTAAGGTGCCACAAGGACTCCTTTTCTTTTTGCGGATACAGACTAACACGGCTGCTACTCTGAACCTTGAGTGTTGGTGATTCAATAGGTGGCAATTTTCTCTGAATCAATACTGACCCAATACCCCAGCAAGATGCTAGGGAGATTGTGTTGTTGGAGGTACTTTCTTTAGAATGAGATGTAAAACCGAGATTCAGATCACTTGTGGTCCAAGATCCCGTGACAACTTTTACACGGTGTTAATCACTGCTCCTGGGCAAAGTTCATCAGAGATAATTACAAGCGGACTCCCTAAATTCTCTCTGAAGTTTTGGTTGGATAAAGTATTCTTCCCTTCCCATACTAAACTGTTGTCTAAGGGTTGCCATTCATTGTTAAACAGCTGCCATGTTCTATGCCACAGGTGATTGATTTCAGCAGTGAGTGAAGTGACTGTTCTATATCTCTTACCTAATTCATGCCTGTTCTGTCTTCATTCACTAATGGTTTGTAAAACACTTTATGCTCTTCAAATGAAAGGTTCTATATAAGTGCTGAGTAGAAGCAGTAACATAGGTATATAGTTACTTCTTGCATTACACCAGGCAACCTTACTCACCTCCTGGAAGGTGAGAAAACCTGTCAGGTGGTAACAATATTTGCTCCCTGCCAACACTACAGTTTCCACCATTTGGTAGTGCCAGTGCAGCTGCACCACTGCTGCACAACAGCTACACATTTTTCCAGTATAAACACACAAGTAAAGCTCAATCTTGCAAGAACTTTCCCCTGCAAGCCGTTCTGATTCACGTGAACAGTCCCATTGACTTTAGTGAGACTACTCATGTGAATAAGGGCAGCAGGATCAGATCTCTCCTATAGGTTTGATCCTATGCTCACTGAAACCAAAGTTGCCATGGACTTTCATGGTGCAGTATCAGGGTCTCTAGTAGCACTTTAATATAGAAAGGAGGAGCAATCACTATGTATTACATGAATTTGATTCTATCAAGGGGTTCTGACAAAGTCATGGACCACTAGAATGAAGCATGGACACATGATGATGCCCCTAGTACTGATGAGCAGTAGGAAATAATTTCCCCAATTGTCTGTAGTACTGAGAGCTGGAATGAAGGAGCTGTAGGGAAAACATTAGATGTAGAAAATCCACAAATGCCAACCATACCTTGCAGCTTCAGAATATCGTTCCAACCATCTAAATACAGCAGCTTGACGAAGATGGTTCAGGAAATAGGCTGGGTTCAAAATAATGCTCCTTTGAAATGTAAAAGAGATGATCAAGTTAAACCTCAAATTGTTACACTATTAAAAGATCATTAACATCAAACTCTGAATAAGGCACATGCTGTACACACTTTCTATACACAATTCAAAATCTATCTCCCAAAACCCAATAATGAATTATCACTTTTTCTCCCTTGACAGCTAAGATGGATGAACAGGCATTATTAAAATGTCTATTAAATTTGTATCATAAATGCAATTTCATTTATAGCTTTGCCTATTGTTACAGAAACAGCTATTAAAGTCCCGGTGAGCGCACGTTATACTGCATTTAGCTAGCATATAACATCAGCAAAGATACCACATATTATTGTAGAACTTCCTTTGTTATCTGTCATCTATATTTCTGGGTTTGATGATAATCTTACATTATTATCTTAAAGGAATTATTCACACATAACTAATTAAAAAAATCCTAAAAGCCAGTGAGAGTGTTTCTAAAATTGTAACAAAGGATAGTCCCACTCCGGTTGGATTTATGTGGGTGAATCCTTGTACCTTTCTCAGCCTCACTGACTTCACTGAAGGCGGGTATCCTCACACATGGATCCAATCGCAGAAGCAGGGTCTATATCACTAGGAGGTGTAAGGAAAACTAGTATACACTATACTGTTAGAATAGACAGGCAGTATGTCTTTTGGTGTAAGCAGGGGACAGAGATTCAGAATGAATCTGGATCCTACTTCTTTACTGACATTACAATTTCACTACTAGAAAGGGCTTAGATACTACAGTCACAAGGGCGGTACAAGGATTTATTTAGGATACAGCACCCAACCCCCCTCAGTAATTTGAAATATTAGTTATAATTTAGCTGTGGTGAGTGGCCATCTTTTTAAAAGGTTGATCACTGTTACCAACAGATATTGCATCAGATACTACATTTTTTCAACCAAATGCTGGAGAACTTGGAAGTTCAAAAGACTCTGAGGCACACCAAAAACGAGTTTAGCCAGAAAGCAATCCCAAAGGACTTCAAATATTATTGACATTTAATGATCAGAATGCCCAAGGCATTAACACTTTAACAAACTGAATGATAACTGGTGCTGCAGGAAGAGATTTTAAAGGAGATTATTGCTGTTATAAACTGTAGTCAACACTTGATAATAGCAACATTGATTTTTTTTTCAAGTTATCGGCTCTACCAGAGCTAAGCAACAGCAATGAAAAAAATCAATAATTTCCTGGTAGTTAGCAACGCATTTTCTACAAGACTTAGAGCAGGATGTACTCTGATAGGTTTATAATAAATACAGAATTGTAGCAGAATCTCAAAGAATTAGATTTCAGCTCTCCTTTTTCATCCTGATTCATTCCTAATCTTAAAAAGATCAACTCCTTCTTTCTAGCTATAAACTCGATACTGAAAAAATATGATAGCGTTCTCTAAAACCTACAACAAATATCTCACTCACTTGCTATAAGCGGAGACCTAAAAACTACCTTTGATTATTTGATGCTGTTATTTCTTCAGAGATGTGTACACTCCCAGGCATGCCAAGTTCTGTGGATTTACATAGAATAGCTGTTTGACACCGCAATACCACTACAGTTTAGCAGCTTTTTTGTAGAATAATTATTATTCGTGTCATGTGATGAACTTAAAAGTGGGTAAAGCTGGCCCATGACCTGGATAATACTATCTCCAGATCTGAGAAGCCACTTTTGGTAAAAAAAAAACAAAGACAGGAGTGAGAGGGGGGATCATATAAAGGAAAATGAATGATACAAACAGAGGTCGAGAAGAAAAGCAACAATCCAGGAAGCCCATCCCTGAAATGAGAGCAGACTGGAGGTCCATCCAACTATGTGGGAATCTGCGAGGCTGTGAACACTGAGAACAAGTCCTGCTCCAATATCCATCTCCAGCCATGGAGGACTCCATACAATGACAGGCGCTGAAAGAAAAATGAGGTGGGGAAGATCCAGCAGTGAAGGAGATGGGCCTAGTGGATGTACTACAGGGTCATGAAGAGCTGTGTGTGTATCGTGTGGAGAAGTATCACTCACCACTAGGTACAAAGCTTCCACTGAATTTTTACTGATGTGCTTTTGGGGGGGACATCATAAAGACAAAGGAATTTTAATAAATTTTTTTGAAACAACTATTTCTTGATCCAGATGCAAAAGAAGTTTTAATTGGAAACATTGCAAATAAAAGCCCTACGTCTGAAGATTAAAACTTGTGTTCTTGCCAGACTTTCCCCTGACCTCTCCCACCCCACCATTAAAATGACTAGACTAAAGTAAACATGAAATGGATTTTCATTTATTTTTCATCTGCAGTGTAATCCAAAGACTATCCAGTAAATGCCTTTCCTAAATCATTTGGTCAGTTTTTCTCAACAAAACAGTTTTTAAGTAATACAGTATATCAACCTGTTTTTTGACATTTTCATTTTTTCTTCTTGACATCTTCCCTTAAAAATAATACAGGGTTTGTCCTATTATCGTTTCTTCAAGCTCTATGGGGGAAAAAAAAAGAACCCGAGACATCAGCTTTCTCCCACCAGAGCTATTAGGGCACATGAATTAAAGGTATACGTATTTGACCATAGTTTTCTACCTTTAGTTCCCCTTCGACCTGACTTCCCAACTCCAAAAACACCAGATGCAGCAAGAAAGGCAAGTTGCTGTATAAAAATTGATCTCTGGAAAACATCAGCCTCACTCTGCCTTTTCTCCGGAAATGCACATCTTTTTATTGCAGCTCTTCCCAACTGCAATGGGGATTTAGCTCTAAACAGCTGATTAACATTAAGAGGAACATCTTAGCTACCTACCAGTACATTGTGTTTAGTTAGTCTTTGTAGAAAAAAAAAGTCAAGGGGCTGTCTCTATAGCTGAAAGATACAAGTAAACAAATGTATTTCACTGGCTTAGTGCTTGTGATCATGTCCCTCTCTGGTGGCTAGGCACAGTAAAGCTTAAAGCTGGCTACTTCCTAGAAGAGAACATAGTGATCTCTTTAACTGAAGTGGCGTGGGCTTGTGCTTTTGGGATTGAAGTTGCAGATGCAGACACCACATTTGTCAGCTGGGAGAAATCCTGCATGTAAGGCACTCCTAGCTTATTGCACAAACATTTGCTTTAACATTTTCAATGGATAGAGGTATTTACAGGTAATTGCCCAGGTGTACAGAAGTAAATGTTGGATGCAAATGTTGATTTATACAGTCAGGTATGGCTGGTTTGACATCACCTACACAAGGAGATGTATAGATAGGTGTAAGATACAGCAATGTTATACACAAGTAGGAACATACATCACTGATATACAATAATTATACAAATATAGTCACTGGACGTTATATGTAACATTGTTATACACAATTTATGTGCAGCAATGTACCAGAAAATATTATACAGAGTGGACCAGATCCTCAGCTGATGTAAAATGTCATGGCTTCATTATTTTCAGTAGTTATACATTCAGTATATAGATGAGACTGACAAGTTCTGATTATTATACAATTTAGTTTTAACTTGTGGCTGTTTTTCTTGCTTTCCTGTATATTCCGGGTAGCTCACTATCTAAAGTCCAGTACTCATCAAACTAGTCTTAGAACTGTTTGAGTCCACCACGATACAGTCTCTCTTACAATAATTATAATTATTATTTGTCTCTCTGTAGACCTCATTCTGGTAGGTGCTATGCAAATACACCTCTACCCCAATATAACGCTGTCCTCGGGAGCCAAGAAATCTTACCGCGTTATAGGTGAAACTGCATTATATCAAACTTGCTTTGATCCGCCGGAGCGCGCAGCCCCCCCGGAGCGCTGCTTTACCGTGTTATATCCGAATTCATGTTATATCGGGTCATGTTATATCGGGGTAGAGGTGTACAGAACAAAAAGACAGTTCCTGCCCCACAAAATGACAGTCCCATTGGCTGGATCCTCAGCTGGTGTAAATCAGCATATCTATTGAAATCAATGAAGCTACTCAACTTTACACCAGCTGAGGACTTGACCCCATCATAGTGTCTGGAATTTTGTATGTTTAGCTACATGGTGATTCTAACGATTTCATTTTGGGGAAACAGTATGGGGGTGCATTTCCTCACACCCATCTTAATTTTCTGAACAAGTTTCCGTGTTGATGCTATTTTGAAGATAGGGAGGAGTGTCTCCCAGCATACAAAACTTGAAGTTCTCAAAATTTGTGTCAATGGTTTTTGAAAGCTTTCATATACAGCCAGCGATTAAGCTACCCGGAATGTTTGGGTAGGCCCATAAAATGACTAGGGCTGGGCAAAACTGGCAACATTTTTTCCATGAAATGTGGCAATTTGGGAGGAACAGCACAGGGAAAAATGGGCCCCAGATTGAGTTCGTAATAACATGTATGAAAACTGCTGCAAGCAATCCGACCTTTTGTTTCACACTGTCCTAGTAATGATCTGTTTGCACATACCTTCTTCAGCAGAGGCTGCGTTAATTTTGCTGGTATCTTCTGGAGGGTAGAAGGAATGTGAACTTACTTTTCATTGGAGCATAAGCTTTCCAATACATCTGTTAGTCTTAAAGGTGCCACAGGACTCTCTGTTGCTTTTTACAGATCCAGACTAACACGGCTACCCCTCCGATACTTACTTTTCATTGGCAATCTCTCCATGATGGCGAGAATGTGGTGGTATAAGTGTCACCACAAAAAAAAAAATATTGTAGGGAATATTGTCATGAAATTCATGACACCCGAAGCCCCTCTGAGAGGGATATCAACAGGACAATAAAAAGCTGGAGCTAGAAAGCTGGAGGACATATACCCTATTACCTCCCCACTGGCTGCATCTGTGAATGGTGCTATGTACATGCTGGAGAATGCCTGCCCAGAAGACAACCTAAGATGTCTTCTATGGTAACCTGAAAATTAGTTTGAAATCCTTTCTAATTTAATCTTCACTACAGCTGATCCAATGACTGCTGATATCAATGGAAGCACTCCCTCTGACTTTGATGGGGTTTGGATCACAGCATTGTTGGTGAGACAACTGTTTCTCCCTCCCCCTGTCTGAGACACAACTTGGTTTTGTGTAATCAGATTTTTTTAGTACAGCCTAACAGAATTAGCTGTGAATATAGTGTCTGCGACAGCAGAGGACATTTTTAGCACACAGACCAAAAAATATCATGAAGCTGCTTTCATGTCTAAACATAATGAAGGGGTTTTTACACCAAGGCTTTCTCATACACATAGTATCTTTTTTTCTGACAGGAAAAGGGAATGCATCTTCCATGCTAAACGTTTTTCTTCTTACACATAGAATTCAGTGGTGAATCACTTTGAATTGCAAACCAAGAGATAAATCTGCCCGCCAGCTCTCAATTCATTAGCTATAAAGGAGAAGAACAAGGAGAACATTCTCCTTCCTTGCTAAATGAAAGGATATTTAGAAAGGTCTTGTTTCAAAGCATCCAGTTCAGGGGCCTGAGCTATTCCTAATATGGGTGGACAGATTCTGCTTTCCCTGTCTTATTCATGTAATCCACTGCTGACTGATTTCGCAACTGTACAAGTACTAATTTCTTGACTACCAAATTTCACTAACATCTTTACAACTGCTGTCAATTCTAGGATGAGGATATTTAACTCAGCCTGCATAAAACCTGTTGGACTTTGCTTTAATCTTTTCAATCATGAACTGTGTTTCTCCTAAGAAGGAAGAAAAGCTGTTTTAGGAGCTTCTTTTTGAATGAATCCCACAAAATAATACACACTATGGGCATTAGTCACCCTCAAAGTCAATGGGAGTGTGTGGGGCAGGATCAACCCTATTGGATAACAAATATGTAATTGGCCTACTGCCCTGAAAATAAAATATAGTTCAAAGGTGGGGAAAGTTAACTGAAAATGTTTTTCATAAAGCAGTTGTATTATAAAGAAATATTCAAAATGCAGCATAAGAGAAGGGAATTCTATTGTAGGATGCTAGGTGTTTTTTAAAGTGCATCTAGTTTATGATGTCTCAGAACATCTCAAGTGAATAGTCTTGTATTAAATAATTGCTTATCAATTATGTATATTGCAACGTACCCCTTATATTTGCTAAAGGTTATTAGAAGCTACTCATTTGGATTCTCCAGAAAGTTTGCATATTCTTTTTCTTTTGGGGGGTGGGTGTTAGTGAGGGTGCGGGGTTGGAGGGATATATACGATATCTTAGGGCCTTTCCCTTCCACAAATCATCAGCATTGGTCTCAATTCCTCTCCCTTTTCCAGTTTTATCAGCAAACCTCTCTTCCCATCTATAGTTATTTTTTCCTCCCTTTGATTCCCACTAACTGTATTACCTTAAGCTGTCACCATGCTATTTATTATCAATTAGTTATCACATAACAATTACATAATCAATATGCCTCTCCATAAATTGTGCAAGTGGTGTTACAAAGGGCCATATCCTCCACTCAACACATAAAAAGGCACAGAAGAAGCAACCTTATTAGAAAAGGGACATGGGTTTGCTGAGGGCGAAGTCCTCCTTGCATTCCATTTTCGGAAGGGAGATGCAGAATTAGCAGGTGGCAATAACTGCAGGAAGTGTGGAGTCTGAAGGGAAACCTGGGTTAAACCCCACAGTTCTCAGACCGTCCACAGCAACCCTCATCAAGGCAGAAGTAATTCTGGCTTTGTCAGGCATCATTTACACCATTCAGAGAGGGAAACATGCCACAAAGGGTGGTTTTCCTCTGACTCCTCACTGTCTCCTGCTTGACACATTCCTTTTCTTGAAGGACATATGTTGAGGGGATGCCAGTGGCTTTTTGGTAAGAAGAGCATAGTAAACTTTTCATTCCAGATGGTCCTCCAAAACATACCTCATTTTTCCACCCAGAATTTCTGTGATTTTTATTTTCCAATGCTCAACGGAGGGGAGCATATGGCCATTGCTTGCCTACGGATTGGCCATCTCTGTACCTCTGTGTTACAACATCAGAAGACTTACGGTAATTTAATTGAAGTAACTGTGACGTTGTGCAGTCTATATGGTTTTATAAAAACATGATAATAAGTGAATATAATGTAACTGGGATAGTTTTAGAAAAATATGGTAAAAAGTGAATATAACGTACTGGGATATGCTTCATGCAAAAGGTCTCTTGTAAGGTATCATTACAAAGCTTATAATCTACTGAGTATGATCATCTGATTTGTATAAATGTACCACTCTTGTATCTAAAACTAGAAATATAAAATGTAACTCTGAGGGCCTATTGTAATTATGTAAAGTGTGGGCCATTAATGATGGTTTGGAATCTTGATGACTCCCATTGTCTGCAGATGGCTGTTTACCTGTGAGTCTCCCTGTATATGTGTGTGCTGGCAAGTGAGTAATGAAGTCTTGCAGTGACATGTGATCATGTCACCTGAACTGGAATCCATCTTTAACCTGGTGCTTTTCCAGTGAGGGGGGGGTGGAAACCCAGAGGGACAAAGGGTTCCCGCCTTATGCAAAAGATATATAAAGGGGTGGAACAGAAGAGAGAGGGAGAGGAGCCATCATGAAGAATCCCCTAGCTACCATCTGAGCTGGAACAAGAGCTGTACCAGGGGAAAGAATTGTGCCCAGGCCTGGAAGGTGTCCAGTCTGAGAAAAACTTACTGAAGCATCTCTGAGGGTGAGATTATCTGTACTTAGTTTGATTAGACATAAATTTGCGCATTTTATTTTATTTTGCTTGTGACTTACTTTGTTCTGTCTGTTACTACTTGGAACCACTTAAATCCTACTGTCTGTATTTAATAAAATCACTTTTTATTTAGTAATTTACTCAGAGTATGTATTAATACCTGGGGGAGCAAACAACTGTGCATATCTCTCTATCAGTGTTATAGAGGGCGAACAATTTATGAGTTTGCCCTGCATAAGCTTTATGCGGGGTAAAACGGCTTTATCTGGGTTTAGACCCCATTGGGAGTTGGGCATCTGAGTGCTAAAGACAAGCACACTCCTGTGAGCTGTTTTTAGGTAAACTTGCAGCTTTGGGACAAGTGATTCAGACCCTGGGTCTGTGTTGGAGCAGACTGGAGTGTCTCGCTCAGCAAGACAGGGTGCTGGAGTCCTGAGCTGGCAGGGAAAACAGAAGCAGGGGTAGTCTTGGCACATTAGGTGGCAGCTCCCAAGGGGGTTTCTGTGATCCAACCCGTCACAGTAACAATGGGTGTGAAGTCCTGCTAGTTGACCATGTTGGATAGTTACATTTTATTGCTAAACTATCCTACTTGAACTTCTGAAGGAGTCAGGCAATGTCCCGGATTTATAATCTGCACTTTTATGGACTCCACAACCATAGTGTTGCTGGATAGATTACAGTCATAAAACAAAACAGTGCAGGGGACAGAACAACTTCCTGTTGGCCTTTGTGTAGTTATCTGAGATGTGAGAGTGAGGCCAAAGCTCCTTTCTGTTCCCTAACACATGCACCCCTCCAGCACTTGAGGAAAATTCAATTTACAAGAATTCCAACAACATATCTGCCCTGAAATTTCTCATTCTGCCCTCCTGCAATCTTCCAGATTGATGAGAATTCCCATGAACCATCATCTCTAAGAAAACGTGTGGGTGTGGAGGACGTTCCTTCCTGAAAATACAAAGATACTGTGCTATTTTCCCCACACACCAGCTGTGAAGCACGTGGGGTCAGTGTAGATTAGTTTTCTTTGGAGGGTGGGGGGAGAATACCAGCAAAGCAAGGCACAAATCTGAAGTCTTCTTGAAAAAGCAGAATGTCTGTCTCGCTTTGCCAGATCCTCCACCTTGAATCGCAGCTCACCTCCACCCTCTTCAATGTTAAAGGTGGACAGAGAAAATCAAATCATAATAGTGCCTCTTGGTTACATGGTCATGCATGCCATTGCACTGCCGCTTGTGTTTCCTCACGTGATTGCAGCTTCCTGTATTTCTCTGTTGGGCCAGACCCTCTAAAGGACAGGCTCAAAAGAGGAGACTGATGAGCTGAAACATTGTGTTCGGTTTCAAAACAGCTTTCAGTTGGAGCCAAAATAAATAAATAAATAAATAAAATAAAAATCAACCTTGGAGATCAGGTTGAGCAACATAAGGCCTCAACACGATTCTGAGGTTCCAGTCAGTTTTTTTGACGTAAAGTTTAGACCTTCACTGTTTTGCCATCTGGTGTAATTGAAAATTGCCTTCTGCAACCAAAGGGAAAAATCTAATTTCTCAGCAAGCCATATGGGGTTATTAGGATCATTAAACCCTGGTATATGCCATAACGCCTGGGCCAAGGGGACTGCAGGGAATGTAAACGTTTTATGATTCACTTTTTATTGGAGGACTGTATCTAAACTGTATTTTTTATCAGTTTAGACTGGATGTTAGGTATTAGCTTGATGGCTACTTAATGATGACAGCTAATGGTCAAATAAGCTACTGTGGTGGCTGTTTGGCTAGGTCAACTCAGATGCATTTATTCACACTGGTGATGAATTAGGAGTGTTTCTAATAGCCTTTTATCACCCAGTGTGCATCTTTTATGTCAGCCGGCCAAATGGTCAAAATCCAATGGATGGCCTCTCCTCTCCTGTTATCAACAGCACAAAAAGGCAGTCTCAAGTCCTGAGAACAATAACCAGCAGATTTATTTCCAGTTGTAAGGAAGAGCTCATCTTTACCTCCAACACACGCTCAGAAGCTAAGGACAATGGAAATGTCTCTCTTTCACTCAGTTAGTGGGAAAGCTGTTCTCCGAACCAGCACACTCCTCTTAACAAAGACATTGGCGTTTGGTCACTTGTAACATTGTACAAGCGTCTTTTAAGCGTATTATATAATATGCTTGGAAGGAAGCGTCACAACTGACAAAACTGCTATATTTAGGGGCACGTCTACACTTAAAACACTGCATTGGTGCAGCTGCCCTGCTGTAGCACTTTAATGAAGACACTCTCACCTGACAGGAGAGAGCTCTCCTGCTGGCATATCCACCTCCCTGAGAGGCATTAGCTATGTTGGCAGGAGAAGCTCTTACTGACATACACAGGGGGTTAAGGTCGGCATAAGCAACCTTAGCAACACAGTGATACCAATATACACCTCTACCCCGATATCACGCTATCCTCGGGAGCCAAAAAATCTTACCTTGTTATAGGTGAAACCGCGTTATATCGAACTTGCTTTGATCCGCCGGAGTGCGCAGCCCTTCTCTCCCCCACCCCGGAGCACTGCTTTACCGCGTTATATCCGAATTCGTGTTATATCGGGTCGCGTTATATCGGGATAGAGGTGTATGTCTGTAGTGTAGACCAGACCCCAGTTAAGAAGAGCATGCAGGATCAGCCATTTGAAGAACAGCTTTGCATCTTTGTGTCACAGTGCAAGTGTACGCACACAAAGATGCGTGAGGATTTTTAGTTAATAAGGCTTCTAAAGTGTATGCAGGAACAGTGAGATTTACATGAAATTAAATAAAGATAGTCTAGCAAATGCAAATAAAGGCAGAAATGAATATTTTAATTTTGATTCATGATTACTACCTAACCATTGCAACGCAGTGATGATATAAAAACTCAATAGGAAGCAAAATTCTGCATGCACTGGATAACTGATGGCTAAGAGCTATTTATAGTATGAGTACTCAGAGTAATTTATTTATTTATTCTTTTTGAGAAACAGATATTGATTATGCTTCATTTTCTGTATTTATGTTAATAGTATCTCAGCATATTTTCATATTGGAGTACGGTCTGTATCTGCTCCTGCAGCTCCACAGTCTGACAAGCACAGTGTGTAGATTTATTTCATAATCTGCATTATTAATTGAATTAAATTGAGGATTCAGTCATTATTGATTTGCATTTCTCCTTTTTATTAACTAAAAGGAAAGCAAGTTAGAATGTCTGTTAAAATCAGATGCAAGAAAAAAAAAAGAATAGAAAACACCCCAACCTGACACCAGATCTTTTATTCCTTCAGTAACCCAGAGATCCTAATCCAACTTCATTTACTCTGTCTATGGCCTCTATCTCCTGCTATGACTCCACGTGGGTAGACTCCCATGGAATTCAAAAATGCCCCACCATCTGGCTGTGCAACAGGCACTGGGGGTTCCCCAGCATGAGGCTCACTACAGAATCAGGGCCATATTTTGCAATCCTAGTATTTTTAAAATATAAAAAATAAATATATGGAGATTTACCTATCTCATAGAACTGGAAGGGACCCTGAAAGGTCATCAAGTCCAGCCCCCTACCTTCATTAGCAGGACCAAGTACTGAGTTTGCCCCAGATCCTTAAGTGGCCCCCTCAAGGACTGAATTCATAATGCTGGGTTTAGCAGGCCAATGCTCAAACGACTGAGCTATCCCTCCCTCCCCAACATGCAAAAGAAGGTTTGCCAATTTTTATTATACACATTTGTTAGCCTCCCATTTTATTGCGGTGTGCATCTTGGGGATAGTGCTTAGAATGAGGCAGGGATCTCCATTATCATGTTTCCAAAAGTAGGCAAATAAGCAAACTTTAGGTATTTTTCTTTGCACAATCTTTTAGGAAATGTGGTGCGTGATTTACAGAGCAGAGTTGTTCAGGGGGCACCAACACCTAGAGCCATAAATCACTGTAGATCTGCATGCAGAACTCTCCCTGACATCACTTGGCCTTAATGTAGCAGATTAGTAGCTTAGCACCATGACAGGGATCATATTTTTATACTGGTGAATTGTCCGTCACCAATTTCTCTAGTGTATTAGGCACAAACATACCTTTCTTCTTAGATATAATCAAGTTGTCTCTTTCACAGTAGTTTCCCTTCATTTACATTAACTTAAGACAATTGCAAGAAAAACTCAACCTGCGTTAACTGCGGTGTTTATTCAGATATACTTAATGATATTGAAAAGTGGTGGACTGGCAGGCCACAGAGTGAAATCCTTTGTTTACAGAACAGGTACAGGATGGAGAGTGGCAGTGCAAGCTTCTGCTAACGTGCCTGAACACTGATTGGAGAGTCCAGGCAAAATCTTGACTCCAAAGAGTCAAAGGGAGCATTTGATTTTCATGCCTTTTTGATTTCTGGCTTCTCTGCCGAGACTGCAGCTGTGGTGCTGGTCTTTGAGATATGGACAATGACTGAGATCACCAAAGAACCATCTGATGGAAAGAATTTGAAGTCACCTCTGGCCTGACATTGAACTGATAACGAGTAGAAAGGGATTATATTTCATTTCCAATTATTTGAGCCTTCTAGCATCGCTGTGCCTTAATGACCAAATTCCCAGCATTCCTCTTAGTCTATCCCTAGTGGGATTTTTTTTAAGGTGGGTTATTGATTCCCTTTTTCTTGTCATAGGATTGGGTAATTAACTGCTGCAAATCCTTCCAGTCCAAAATGTATACTTGCTTTTCTCTTCCCTGCTTCAAGCCCTAGTAACACATTAATCAATATTCATTTTTACCTGTGAGAATGATTCAGAGCCAGGTCAGGCTTCCTCATCCTTAGGTAGCAGGTTACAAGCTTCGTTTCAATAAAACTGGCAATACTTGAAATATCTTGGGGGGATGCATCGAAGGGTTTCCCTAATGCTGCACCTTTACTGCAGAGCTATAGAAGAAACAAAAACATTGTTTACTAATTTGCAATATACTTCCCTTAAATGCATTTCTTAGCTACGGAATGAATAAAGTGACTTCTGAGTGAAACATACTCTGACTTTAAATATTCATATTAATATAAGAACAACCGATACACACTTTATCTATGAATGTAGTATAAAATATACTGTCTCCTTTCAGTGTGCAATACTCCATATAAGGGATATTCCAGACAACATATAATAAATTAAAAAGCTAAACAAGCACAAATAAAAAAAGATAACCATGTTTCCCCCATTCACCAAGTAAGAACCTGCTCCCAAGCGCATTGAATTCACTGGGGGTCTCTGGATCAGGCACCTAAGCAAGGGCAGTGTCAGAAAGCATTTATGAATGTCTACATACCAAAAGAGAGGAGACCTTAGACTAGGCTGTCTTAGTCAGACTTACAGTTAAGAAATCCCAGGACATAATAGAAGGAAACCAAAGGGAAATAAGGAGGCAATTATCTTTCCCAGTTTCCAGGTAATGGGCAAGATTATTTGCTTTTATGGAAAAGTCCCATAAAATATAATAGGGATGAAGCCAATATCCCTGGTTTTATTCTATTACTCTAAAATTGTATAGAATTTAATAGTGAGCAATCTCCTATGCATAGGTGTGTTTTTAAGACTCATGCAGAATTCTGAAGCACAAATATATTTCTCTATTCAATTATATGAGCTTTTTTAAAGGTCTATCAAAGGGAATCATTTTATAATAAAGTTCTACAGGGCCTTTCTATAAGGGCAGTGGTTAGGCTCTAGGACTGGGATTTGCAGTTCTTGGTTCTGCTTCCAGCACACTCACTTTCTGACCTTGGGCAACTGACTCATGGACACACTGTGCTTCACTTTCCCTGTCTGTAAAATGGCAATAATGATATGTACCTACCACTCTGGGGTCTGTGAGGGTTAATTAATGAATGTTTCCAAAGCACTTCAAGATCTTCAGGGGAAGCGCAGAAGGATTATTGAACCAACAGAGATGAAGACGATGACTGTTCTTTGTGTGCCAAGGAAATCTCTCTATGCCTGATTATGATCCCGTGCTCAACTTGGGCATTCGTTTTAATGGGATTATAAATGGATTAAGGTGCGATTGAACATTAATAAGGATGTTAGAATCTGGTCCTATGGGAGATGAGTCCAGCTGTGTTAAATAGATAGGCTGTGGTAACAGCAGAATCTGTTAATGAAAATCCAGAGTGCTAGATATGTGGTGACCATAAGACTGGTAAAATAACTTGTCAGTAAGGGCCTCAGATCTCACCAGACATGCAAATAGACTACTAAAAAGAGCTGCCATCCTCAGATGTGTTAGGAAAATAATGGTATAGTTCACCACAGAAAGTTACAGTCCTCAAGTTGAAATATACCTGCAACTGTTTACTATACTTGAGGATACACAGGTCATATGGCTTACAGCTAGGAATAGCAGAGAAGTGGGAATATATCGTACTAACACTAACTTTCCCTTGTTAACAGATAACCTCAATACCTTCTTGCAAGCAAATATGTTTTATAAAGATCCTTATGCTTTTAGGGGATGAGAATAACCTGCTCTTCCTTTATGATCTGTTTCCTGCTATCCTGCTCCATCCCCCATTGCAGGTTATACATATTTTTCCATTGAGAGAGCTTTCTTTGCCAACTGTTAAGATTTACAGTTGATATTTCATAGCTCTTCACCTGGCCTTGAAGCTCATACGTCTCCAGCCTATTGGAGATAATCCATTTATCTTGTCATATCCTCCAAGAATCCTCAGACAAGGTCTCTAATGCTTTGGAACCCCAAGGCCTAGCTGACTAACTACTTTGAGGGATCTAGATTTTCTGCCAGACTAGTTCATCCTTTAGCAGTTTACACATGGTGTATAAATGGTCCTTTTCTGTAAGGTTGTTTGTAGAAGCATTAACATTTATAGTGAGTGCTCTACAGAATGAAGGAGTTTAATATTGATTTCAGTGGAATTGCCCTAAAGAGCAAGAGCCTTATATCAGGGGTAGCCTTACTGAAAATAGCATGAGAAAGGGAAGAGAAAGGCCTTGAAAACTACAGTTTTTCCTATCATTTGTCACTCACTATCAAGATGTTGATTCCCGCCTCTGGTCAGCCCATGATGCCAGCCTCCATCATCCACTTGTTATATTTTCAAACAAACACCATCATGCTTTCTCCTAGGCTGCCCCTCACACTTGGGAGGAGTTCCCCATAAACATCCACAAAACTAACTCATTATCCTCCCTCAGAATCCTTCTCCACGATGCCTACAAAAACTTGACAGGCTGCTGGTGTGCTGAGACTACAGACTATCATATTGACCAATATTGTCTCATTGTTTCCTTGTATTGCCCAATCTGTCTGCATCCATCTGTTGTCCCTTGTCCTATATTTAGATTGTAAGCAGGGATCATCATTTTGTTCTGTGTTTGTACAGCGCCTAGCACAGTGGAGTTCTGGTCTCTGACTAGGGTTCCTAGGCACTATGGTAACACAAATAATAATAATAGTATAGCTAATATGGTTAGATTCAGGGTGCCTGGGATGGGGGAGGGAACAGGGCCGGTGCTTCCATTTAGGCGACCTAGGCGGTCGCCTAGGGCACCAGGATTTGGGGGGGCGCGGCAATTTGGCGGCGGGGGGTCCTTCTGCGCTCCGGGTCTTCAGCGGCAATTCTGCGGCGGGTCCTTCACTCGCTCCGGGACCTGCTGCCAAAGTGCCCCGAAGACCGGGAGCGCGGAAGGACCCCACCGCCGCAGAATTGCCAACGACGACCAGGAGCGTGGAAGGACCCCCGCCTAGGGCGCCAAAAACCCTGGCGCCGCTCCTGGGAGGGAAGGGTAAGATTTGAATCTGACCATTACTGAACTAGTGAATTCTGCTTGTTAACCACAAAGTCACATTGAGTTCCTGAGCCTTTCCAACTATAGGCTGCTCCTACCGGCTCACTAAGGGCACATCTGCGCCGCACGTGGAAACCTATGGTAGCGAGTCTCAGAGCCTGTGTCTGAAGCCCACCAAGCTTCCTAGGCTGGACCTTGGGCTCTGGAGCCTAACCCTACCCAGCTATGGTTAGGGACATAGGCATGTGCTCTTAGACATACTGCTGCCAGTTTCTGCTTGCAGTATAGATGTACCCTAAGACTGAACAGTGCAAGGGTGCTCAGAGACTCATGGGTAGAATTTAAGAACAAAAAGTTGGTTTGGATATAACTGCGTTTCAAGCTCTCTGATGGGCTGGTACTAAACTGCCTCAGCTACAGACAATGTAATAAACTCTCTTTTTTATTTATTTAGGAAAAATTAACAAGTTTACAAATCATAGAATCATAGAATTATAGAATATCAGGGTTGGAAGGGACCTCAGGAGGTCATCTAGTCCAACCCCCTGCTCAAAGCAGGACCAATTCCCAACTAAATCATCTCAACCAGGGCTTTGTCAAGCCGGGCCTTAAAAACCTCCAAGGAAGGAGATTCCGCCACCTCCTTAGGTAACACATTCCAGTGCTTCACCACCCTCCTAGTGAAATAGTGTTTCCTAATATCCAACCTAGACCTCCCCCACTGCAACTTGAGACCATTGCTCCTTGTTCTGTCATCTGCCACCACTGAGAACAGCCGACCTCCATCCTCTTTGGAACCCCCCCCCCCCAGGTAGTTGAAAGCAGCTATCAAATCCCCCCTCATTCTTCTCTTCTGGAGACTAAACAATCCCAGTTCCCTCAGCCTCTCCTCATAAGTCATGTGCTCCAGACCCCTAATCATTTTTGTTGCCCTCCGCTGGACTCTTTCCAATTTTTCCACATCCTTCTTGTAGTGTGGGGCCCAAAACTGGACACAGTACTCCAGATGAGGCCTCACCAATGTCGAATAGAGGGGAATGATCACGTTCCTCGATCTTCTGGCAATGCCCCTACTTATACAGCCCAAAATGCCGTTAGCCTTCTTGGCAACAAGAGCACACTGTTGACTCAGATCCAGCTTCTTGTCCACTGTGACCCCTAGGTCCTTTTCTGCAGAACTGCTACCTAGCCATTCGGTCCCTAGTTTGTAGCGTGCATAGGATTCTTCCGTCCTAAGTGCAGGACTCTGCACTTGTCCTTGTTGAACCTCATCAGGTTTTTTTTGGCCCAATCCTCTAATTTGTCTAGGTCCCTCTGTAGCCGATCCCTACCCTCCAGTGTATCTACCACGCCTCCCAGTTTAGTGTCATCTGCAAACTTGCTGAGAGTGCAGTCCACACCATCCTCCAGATCATTAATAAAGATATTAAACAAAACCAGCCCCAGGACCGACCCTTGGGGCACTCCGCTTGAAACCAGCTGCCAACTAGACATGGAGCCATTGATCACTACCCTTTGAGCCCGACGATCTAGCCAGCTTTCTATCCATCTTACAGTCCATTCATCCAGCCCATACTTCTTTAACTTGGCGGCAAGAATAAATATCAGAAACAAAACAATCATTACAAGAGTTAGCTCTTGTTTACAGAGACAATCTATGGGAGTATAGTCATCAGGTCCTTCTATTTAACAGGGTGTTACCATGACAATGGAATAACTTTCTAGTGTCACATAAAAAGGGAAATTGAAATGAGGATAAATTAGTTGACCATTCCTAGGAGGGGGGCACTGAATTAAATCACAAACACACTGTGGATCCAGTAGAAAAGCAATGTTTTTAGAGAAAATAATTTAACAGAAGTGTAATTGTAATATGTCATTCCTCTTGATCAGAGCAGATCTCTTTAAGAGGATGGCTTTAGTGGTACCTATTGGGAATTGGGGATGGGTGGGTGCAAGCCCGCCCACAGCTAAAGGCCCCTCCCCTCAGTCTAAGGGGAGGAGCTACCGGGCCCATGTGCCAAGCAATTGCGGGGAGGACAACAAATGATGGCTTTAGTGGTAGCTGAGCAACATCATTGCAACTGAGCTTTAAACTCTCGTGATGTTTTCATGAGTGACGGGATTTCAGAGGGAACTGGAGCTCATCTGGCAATGATGTGAGAAGCTCCACTCCCTCATGAAGTTGAGCCCTGCCAGAAGCTGACAGTGTCTCCCCTCTGCTCATCCTTCTCACAGGGGGAGGAGGGAACAAAGAGTACATCTACAGGGTGATAAAAGACCTGGAGCATGGCTGTGGCTGGCCTGGGTCAGTTGACTCAGACTCAAAGGGCTTGGGCTGCAGGGCTGAAAATTACAGTGTAGATGTTTGGAGGCAGGCTGGAGCATGGCCTCTGAGACCCGCCCCTCCCCCGGCAATTTCCAGCCCCGCAGCCCAAGCCCCGTGATCCCAAGTCAGCTATCCCAGGCTCGGAGACTCAGTTCCACGGGTTTTTAATTGCAGTGTAGATGTGCCCTAAGAGCCCAACAGTCCAGTGTGGCTCTGCTTCTTAATCCCTGCTCCCTTCCTGTGAGAAATATGAGCAGGATGACACCTCTGCTCCTCCCTCTTACCCCTACAGCATCTGGTCTGGGCAGGGGTAGTGGGCGTGAAGAGCCCTTGGAGTTGTCCCCCAACAGCCTTGAGCAGGGTTAGAGGACCCACTGCAGCCCCTCAGGCCTGGGGGAGGGTGGTGAAGAGCCCTAAAAAAAGCAGAAGTGAGGCTGGGGGAACAGAACAGGAGGAGTGGAGGTTGAACTGACTGGGGCGCTGGGGGACAGGGGATGGGCAGCTCCTGCAGCAGAGGCCAAAAACACCTTGCCCAATAGATTTGGGAGAGTGGGCAACAGTGTGTGTGTGAGAGAGACGCACATGGGATGGGCAGGGGGCGATAAAAAAATCAAAAGGCAGACTGAAAAAATCCAGTCTAATATTTATGCCAAAAAATTCCCATGATATTTTGGGCCAATCTCATGATTTTTGAAGGGCTGACTCTCGATTTTTGATTTCGTGAGGTTGGCAATACTGAGTTATGATTTGCCAGAGATGTGCCTTTAAACTCTAAGATCTTACTGAAAATGATCTATAGGACCCCAAGAGAGCACTAACCCCCAAGCAAGTTCTGTCTCAGAAGAGGAACTTCTGCCTGGATCATGGTACACCGAGGTCTTGCCCACCCGAGTTCAGGTTTGACAATTCTGGACTGCCTACTGTGCACATTAATGTGATCAAGAACCTTGGAACGGAGGACTGGGCATATGTCAGTTTCTTCTCTGTCCATTTCCTCCCCGCCAAAATTTGTGACCTGCTAATATCTGTTTTAGATGCAATACTCAATTGTTTTTAAAATGTGCTAAGCTACATTGACAGACCAACACATCTCTTTAAATAACAAAGGTGGCACAGCAAGCAAGTGTCTCCATAGTCTCATCTTATTTTGTACCATCACTGACATTTAACACTTACAAGGCTACCACGGTCTTTAAAATTCATTTTGTGTGATTGTAAAATATGGAGCTGGTCTCAAAACAGACAACAGGGGTCATACAACCAAGCGTCCCTTTAGTTTAGGGGTGATGAATATCTTCTCTTTCCCTTCTCGCCTCTGCTGGAAGAAGTTGTGCACTCTGCAACACCCATAAGCTTACAATTTTCTATTATCTTGTTACCAGGAAGAGTTATAAATCAGAGAATTCATCACTTGTAACTTTACTCATGGTGCCGTATACATCTGCTGAAGTCTTTCTATGGGTAAGACACATTATGTGTGGCTAAAAGACTCAGAGAATTATGTTCACACATCAATGAGTGTAAAGGTATCATTGGGTTTCTCAGTGGTAATGCTTCTCAGCTGAATAGGTCATGCTGTGACCTCTGTTAAATTTATGGGAATTGGAGAATTGAGGCTACTCCCTAGACTGCAAGTTCTTGAAGGATAGTGAGAAGGAGGGAATCATTCAGGATCCAAATACTGAAATTCTTCAATTCACTGTCTTTCTCAAGGTTTCATTTTATTGCTGATTTGAAAAACCATGTTCAATGCTATAATCCTTCTAAAGTCTTTGAAGGGAGCATGAGCAGGGCCGGCTCCAGGCACCAGCTTAACAAGCAGGTGCTTGGGGCGGCCAAGGGAGAGGGGCGGCACTTGCAGCAATTCGGGGGTGGCAGGTCCCTCACTCCCTCTAGGAGCGAAGGACCTTCCGCTGAACTGCCACCGCCAATCGTGGCTTTATTTTTTTTCCCCCCCAATTGCCGCCGCCGATCGCGATCGCGGTTTTTTTTATTTTTTTTTTTTGCTTGGGGCGGCAGAAATGCTGGAGCCGGCCCTGAGCATGAGCCTGGTCAAACTACTTTAAAAGAGATAAGGATTTGCCAGACGAGCTTTGATATAGACAAGAAGGATGGCTTTGTCATTAAGGCACTGGGCTAGGACACAAGGGGTCAATTCCTACCTGTACCATATACTTGCCATATATGCTTAGGGGGAGATTTTTCAAAGACATAAATGACAATCTCTCCTTTAATCAATTTGGTCCTCAGTTCCCCATTTGCAAAATGGGAGTAACAATACTTCATCTGTCTTGTCTATTCATGTACTGTAGTAAGTTCTTCAGGGCAGGAACTGTCTCCTAAGTTTTTATATAGTGGCTAACGCAATGGGGTCCTGAACTTGATTTGGGCCTCTACATGCTACTGTAATGTCCCAAGTACAGTCTTGCAATTAGAACATTCTCTATTTTCAAAAGTAAAAGTTTATGCACAACAGAATGGTTTGAATATTTGAAATGTTTAGAGTACCTGATATTAGTGAGATGAACAGTAAATTAAATAAGCTAATAGCTATTACCATCATTGTAAGGAAGACTTTTTTGTGTTAATATGAACAAGGTTGGAAGAAACCAGTGTTGGGTCATCCACCCCAATTCATTGCAGCAAGCATGTGGCCTTTTGAAAACCATTCAAAAGATGGAGGAAGTCTTGGAAAGGTTCCTAGCTTTTTCATAGGTGGTGTTGTTTTCCAGTTATGTTACAGAGCACAATTTGTTTTTAATGCCAAACTGGGAAATTTTGGGGTACTTTTTACGAAAGATTTTTGTGCCATTTGGGGTCTGTGGAAATCTTTGTGTGTCTAGAATTTTTATAGGTGCTATAAAGTTGAAGAAAACAATTTAAACAGTTGAAGTTTTACAACCATTCTGGGATTAAAAAATAAAAAGCTGAAACGTATCATTTTATGTCCTGCACATATGACAGACAGTATTTTTACTTTCAGAAGGTTTACTTTTAAACTGAGATAGTCTCAGATTACCTAAGAATACTTACCCAGGGTACACTGAAGGGAGAGTACTTCCAGCAATAGTGCTCAGTGTCTGAATAGCTGCAAAACAATATTTTTTTTAATTTATAGTATGGCAGCTTCTAGAGGTATCATCTACAATTGTGGGCTCACTGTCCATACACATAATAAGAGACAGTGTGTGTGCCACCAGAGCTGCCCAGAGGATTCAGGGGGCCTGGGGCAAAGCGGGGAAGCTGCGGCGCTTGTACCCACCCGGCAGCGGTCCGGATCTTCGGCGGCATTTCGGCGGCGGGGGGCCCTTCAGTCGCTCCACGTCTTCGGCAGCACTGAAGGGTCCTCCGCCGCTGAAATGCCGCCGAAGATGCGGAACGACTTAAGGGCCTCCCACCGCCGAAATGCCGCCAAAGACCCGGACCGCTGCCGGGCCAGGGATCGCGGGGCCCCTGCGGGGCCCGGGGCAAATTGCCCCACTTGCCCCCCCTCCGGGCAGCCCTGCACTGTGTGCCAAAGAGTTTACTATGTAAATGGAGAAGACAAAGGGTGGGAGAAAGGAAGTATGTCTATTTTAGAGCTGGGAAACAGACAGAGATTAATTATATACTCTTCAGTGCAAAGACTGTTTCTTACTGTATGTATTGGATGTATAGAGGCTAGCACATATTGACTGAGGCCCCTAGGTGCTACAGGAATACAAATAAAGAGATTTGGCCAAGGTCACAGAAGAAGTTTGTGACAGGAAGAAATTGAACTCAGATCTCCTAAATCCTAATCCAACGCCTTAACCACAAGACTATCATCACTAAGTACTGTGTTCAGGAGTGCCATCATATTGCAGGAGAGACAAGGTGGGTGAGGTAAATATCTTTATTGGACCAACTTCTGTTGGTGAGCGAGACAAGCTGTCAAGCTTACACAGAGCTCTTCTTCAGGTCTGGGAAACTAAGGACATGTCTACACTACACAGTTTTGTTGACAAAAGGCAGCTTTCGTTGACAAAACAGTGGAGTGTGCACACTGCAATGCTCTTTCAGCTGATTTAACTCTCCTGCTATACCGACATAATAAAACCACTAGTCCATGATTTTTAGTGTCCAGCAAGGTTATGAATTTAAGTTCCCAGGCTCGTCTTTTGAAAGTGTTGTGCAGGTTTCCTTTGAGGATGAGAATTACTTTCCCTTAGTGTATGTGCAACATGCCTCATGGCCCGTGACCAGGATTCATCACCGAATTTTGTCCGCTGGTTGGAGAAGAGCTCTGTGTAAGCTTGAAACATTGCCTTTCTCCCCAACAGAAGTTGGTTCAATAAAAGATATTACCTTACA
>NW_020664439.1:37098494-37106549 GCF_002925995.2 Terrapene triunguis
CACGAAAGCTTATGCTCCCAATACTTCTGTTAGTCTTAAAGGTGCCACAGGACCCTCTGTTGCTTTTCTCTTATACTTAAGGCCCCCATTCAGGAAAGCATCAGTATTCAGGAAGGGCCCTGACCCACATGTGTAAGTGCTTTTCTCAGCCAGAGTCTAAAACAACTTTTAGTGTGTCTCTCTTCAACCATTAAGAGTATGTGAATGGATTGGTTGCAGGGTGGGCCTGAAAGTAAAAAATTCAAATCCAGCTCCAGATTTCCAGCTCCCCAAAATTTGAAGGTATGAGGATGTGGGTCTTTTGTTCAGCCCCAATGAAGATGGGGGCCATTTGCAAAATTCAGATGTCAAATGCCCACAAAACTCAGGGCATGCTTAGATCTCGCATTTCAGTTTGTGTTCATTTCTAGTTGGCTGTTAAAAGACAGTGGTCGTTTGCTACACTATATTATAGATATATATATAAACTTGACATGACGTAGTCTCATCTACAGTAGCTAAGCATACAGTCCCTGCAGCAGTCCCACCCCTTAGTCATGCCTGTCTATTCTCCTAATTTCAGTCCAAGGTTCTACCCTACTTGTAACCCGCCGCTGGTGCTGTTATCATAAATTATTTACATCAGAAGTGTTAAATCAGGACACTAAGTTTTCAGAAAATGTCATCCATTTTACATAAATGAATCCACCATCATATTAACCTGTGTGCAGTACTATAAAACTGTGACCCTCATTAGGAATCATTATTTCACAATATGCTCCAGATGTGAATATTGCCAAGGTGAAAGGTATGGTCAGGGAAGCAAAAACCCACAACTCTGCAATTAAACATATATTATTGAATCAATATACCATGATGGTTCCAGAGGAGCTATTGTGGTCTGAGCAATACAATCAAATCTCAGTTATAGAGCATCTTGTCTTGCAAATGTCTCCTGGCACTTTCTGATCTCCCATATCTAGTATCACACATCCACAGCATGAGATGTTAATATGTTAGTACAGATAAGGGACAGATTCACCCTACTAGTGCAAGGCCATGCAAATTTCTGCACCCATTCTCTGTTACTGCTGGCTACACCATTATCCTGTCAACCAGGCTTGTAACCAAGGGGTCCTCTTCAGCTTCTCTCTCTCCTCTCTTGATTCCTGCAGCCTCCTTTCTTCTGGTCTTTGGATACATTCAGTCCACCCAAATGCAGCCACTCAATTTACGTTCCTTTCCTGTTAATCTGACCATCTTGCCCCCAGCCAACTCCCACTCTCACTACACCAATCCCCACCTTCTCTTCATTCAAATCCCCCCCAAAGACACAATGGCATTTAACTCTACCACTATATACAAATTTTCACACATCTCAGTGCACCAAACCAAGTCTTAAGGCAACATCGGTGAGAAACAGAAGTAATTGTTTCACTTGGATGGCCAACTCACCAGAACTGGTGAAAAGCAACCGTTTGCGGAAGTTATTTTCAAGCAGTATCAGTATAGCCTCCCTTGCTTCCACAATTCCAGTAATGTGTGTGGTGGGGTAAACTCCAAAGAGAATCTTGCTCTGAATGGTGCTGTCAGCACGAGGTATTAGAAACCTGGCAATCTCACTTGCATTATCAACAAGCAAAACCAAAGCGCTCCCCAAAAGCATCCAGAACCCGACTACACCCACCTATGCCTTTCATTGTCTGCTTCACAGGTATACAGCTTTCCAGCACTTATATTCATTCTACTCCTGTTCAGCCTTTGAGAGTGTAAAATAACAAATGGGTCTGGTAAGAGCTGTCACTGTCTGCTGTCTGTGTGTGCTGGTGTGAATCTCTAAATGGAAATAAAGTACTTTAATAACACATTTTCTCCAAACTGTCCTCATAGATAAAGTTACCTTCCAATCAGTCCATGAACACTTACCAACGCAGAGTGCCCACTTCAGCCTGCATCTTCAGCTCTCTTCTTAGAGGAGTCTGTATAAGTGGGCAGCAATTTGATTTAAAGACTCTTCAGGTAAAAAATAATATACATAACACCCCCACCATTACCACCACCTGCCTGTGCTATTTAATCTTCACTGTTGATGTTTGGACTTTCACCGTACTTGCCCAGATAGGAGTTCTCCCTACAAATTAAGCTGAATGTCACCATGTTTTCAATCAATGTTGCTTCCAGTCATGAAATGCCACAGTCACAAATTAAATAATAATCCTCGTGCCCTGTGGAATCCTATTATGCACCTTCCAGACAGTGGCCACCAGCCCAGGTGCTCTAATTAATTGTCCCAGCATGTAAATTCCCAGACACTGGTGACGGGGAGCTTTTCTATGGAAGCACCTTGATTCTAGGAAGAAGCATGGACTCATGCTTAAGGCACTGAACTGAGCCAAAGCAGAGCTGGCTTCATCTCCTGGCTGTGTCAACGACTTCCTGTGTGAACCTGGGCAAGTCACTTAGTCTCGCTCGTCACGTCCCCATCTGTAACTATAGGGACAATTACGCTTCCCTGCCTCACGGGGATATAGTGAAAGTACTTGCCTTAGTGTCTGTGAGGTGCTCAGAGACTATGTTGATAGGGTCATAAAAGTACCTAACATAGTGCAAGGCTCATAGTGCAATGGCTTAGGCAGAAGGTAACTCAGGCCTATAGAATTGGGTGGGGTTGGTGGTTTGGGGTTCCTTTCACATTAATGAGGTGACAGTGACTAATCTAGCAATTGCCTGCCAGTTCGTGATTGTTGGTGAATCACTACTAACTGGTGTTTTTGAACATATCGAAAACACGCTCAGAAGTGGGTTGCATGGCTCATAAATACAGGTAATAAAATATTAGTTAAAATACATTAGTCACAAGCCATATCTGGGGCCTCCTTATTGTTGGATCCACCCACTTCATTTCTGTGCAATATTCAGGAAAGTTTAGAGATGGTTCCAGCCTACTAAATAGGAAAGAAGCTCCCCAGCATGCAAGATCTCTAAGCTGTCTATTCAAACACAGCCACCTGCTATCATATTGGCTATGGTACTTCTCTGTCTGCCATTACTGTAGTATCTGAGCACCCCAGAAGCTTTAATATATTCATCCTCACAACACTCCTGTGAGGCAGGGAAGAATGAGTACCCCATTTTGATTTCCAGGAGGCCCAGAAACTTTAAGAGACTTGCCCAAGGTCACACAGGAAGCTTGTGTCAACAAGGAATTGAACTCATCTCTCTGGCAAGTACCCTAACTACTGGACCATCCTTCCTTCTCTGTATGATGCCTACTGAGGGTCCACTATATGGACCACATCTTAGTTTCTCACTGGTAGTGAAACATTTACCTGTCACTCATACAGAGCAGAGGGAGTTTCAGCTGTAAGTGACAGGTAAGGGTGACTTTTTTTTTTTACAATTATTATTATTTTGTTTATTAATGTTTCCAAGGAAATAGGAAAATATTTTGTGCTTTTGAAAGCCTGTCACCTCCAGGTAAATAATTTAATAGCATGTAAAGACGCCAATTAGAACTAATTATAAATTGACTGATCTGCTCTGGCCCTGAAAGGATATCAAAATATGCTCTGTTCCTTCTGTAATAGGGATTTTGCTTCTGTACAAGTCTGATCGGGGAAACACATTCTTTTATGGATTCACACATAGCATTCTTTGAGAAAAAGCACTATGTAAGCCAAATAAGTAACATCAGCTCAAACAAGGAGTAGGGCAGAGTGAGATCCCTTGTTGACAAATAGCGGTGCAGATTTTAGCTCTACCATGGTGACAGGCACTCTAGAAATGCCTGGAAGACAGAAAGATTCAAATTCAGTGATGAAAAGGTGAGGTTTATGCCCAAATGGATCATTATAACAGAATCCCACTCCATTCCACAAACCAGATTTGATCCATCTGTAAGTTTCACATCCCTGATCTAAAATCTTCTAGAGCAATAAAAGACAATAAGTAGCAGTGAAAAAAAAAATCAATGTCTTGGCTTTGAGGCCTAAAAATATAATGATTGTCCTATAGGGAGAGAAAAACTGCTGATTATGAGGCCTTTCTTCAAGGAAGTTAAATTCAACGTATACATTTAAGGAACAGCTTTGTTACTAGAGGATAAAACTTTACTACTGGAGTGTAAGCTCAGCATCTTGATTCTAAGCATTCTGGGGGCAAGGACTATCTTTGTCTCTGCAGTGCTTAGCACAATGGGGCCTTGATCCTGGGATGGGGTTCCTACTGGCTGCCTTAATGATGATGATAATAAAATAACTTAAGGGTCTGATTCAGTTCTGAAAAGCAATACAGTACAGAGACTGAATTTCCAGCTTCAGCCCATGGGATTTTTCAGTTCATAGGGGTCAGACTGTGGCTGGCTTGTTCAGGGGCACAATGAGGAGGGGTTGGGGGAAATAACATGGAGATGCCCTCTCTTCTCTTTCATGCCTGTGCATGAATCAGCTATAATTGCAGTCCCCTGTGTACTCCCTGGGACACAAGACATGCCAAAAGGCACAGGAAGGAACATGGAGAAGGCAGTAAATGGCTGCCCCCAACCCCCCAGAGCAGCTAGTAAGAGTTTACTGGCTGCAGAAAAGAATATATCCCATATATCTCCAAGCATGGTGCAGTGGCTGCATGCCCTAAGAGCTCTAGCTAGCAGACACTGTGCTCAATGCCTCCTAAAGCGCCCACTGCAGCAGAGGGGTCTACATTGACTCCATGCAGGCCAGATGTGCCTAGTAGGCACTATCTGACCATGCTATTTCAGATTAACCTTCTGTTTTGTGTAGGTGTTGCAGCTGCTTGGGAAATACTCATCTTTGCTTCCTGCCTCATTTGCACAGAAGGCGTGTAATAAGCCACATGATGGAAGGCTATGTTGGATCTTATTGCCTAATTGTAATTATGCCCACCGTACCCTACCACCTTAATTTTCTCTCCCCAAATGTCTGGCCTTCAAGGATGGTGTTGTTGAGAAGGTGGAGAGAGTGTCCCTGCCAAAAGCTTGTTTCACAAGGCAACAGCAACTCACACAGAGGGTTAATTTAAAATCAGAAAGTGCACTTAAAAAAAAAAAGACACTAATGCTTGTTTCAGTGTCACAGACACAGAGCCCATAATAGCCATCTGTGGAATATGGAAATAATCCAGCTCATGAAAAAGACCACAATAGCACTCTTGTGAATTAATCACACTTTATTTGAGGTCTTCACCTCACTCGTGGGATGAATTTCATATCCCAGAGACACACTCCACTCTGGATATAGTATGTACTGCAATACTGTGGGATTCTTTCTATGCTCTTAAGTAACAGAGTAGTTGTTAGCTTCTTTCATTTCTTGGTTTAATGACCAGGAGAAAAATATTTTCAGGACAACAGAATGCAAAATTTAAAGTTTTAAAAGATGTATGACATAGCATGATGTTTATGAAGTATTTTTACACTTTCTGATGCTGGGAAGATTAATTTAAGATCAGATTTAAGATCAGCTCTTTTGACCCTCTCTTCCCCCCCCCCCCAAGGCATCATGTTTCTTGCTAGCTAAGTTATTAACAAATGGCCACAACAATATTTTTTGACATATGCAAGTCTGGGTTTTGTAGAGCTTTTGTAACCCACACACCTCCTGGGTGTGGTGTTCTGTACCATCTAGTGGCAACAAGAGAGAGAGCGAGCAAGTGAAAGCGTGAGATTTTAGCTCATGTGGTAGAGGCTCACGCACTAAGCTCCAGAGGTCCCAGGTTCAATCCCACCCGCCAACAACCGGGGTCTGGCGGTGTTACACCTGATTAAGCGGAAGAGTTATTTCTCATATCCCCTCATAGCAAGCCAGATGTTTCCTTCTGTTCCAACAGATGGAGGCCAAAAACTAAGGTGAATTTACAGAGCTTTCCTCTCCACATACCATATTGCCAAGATACAGGGACAGTAAACCAATTTCTTCAGGTGTTCCCCTTGCTAGTGGCAGAAACCACTTAATTCTTAAGCTCCATTGATGAGAGTTCTCCAAGGAAGCATTATTTTGTCCTACTCCAGATCAAGTGTAATGCAGCAAAAAATCCTGTCTGATTATTTTAATGGCTGAGAAATAGTACAGAAATGGTGAAAAGCAACTTATTCTTCTCTTGATAACAGCACTTTTATTGCATCTGTGGTGATCAATAGCATGCTTTCTAATATATGAGTCTCTGAATGAGACAAGAAATTCAATTTTCCTCTTCTCCAAATATTTTCCCTTGATTAATGAAATGTGACATCTTTAGAGTTAGATTTTCAAAATCAACATTTACATGTGCACATATATGATCAGGTTAGTACATAGGACATTGTCAAGGCTGTATCCCCACTTTGAACTTTAGGGTACAAATGTAGGGGCCTGCATGAGGACTCCTAAGCTTAACTACCAGCTTAGCTTTGGTCCGCTGCCACCATCTCAAGAATTCCCTCCCTGGGAAGCCTTGAGAAACCTTTCACCAATTCCCTGGTGAACACAGATCCAAACCCCCTTGGATCTTAAAACAAGGAGAAATTAACCATCCCCCCTCCTTCCTCTCACCCACCTTTCACCAACTCCGGGTGAATACAGATCCAAACCCCCTTGGATCTTAAAACAAGGAGAAATCAATCTGGTTCTTAAAAAAGAAGGCTTTTAATTAAAGAAAAAGGTAAAAATCATCTCTGTAAAATCAGTATGGAAAATAACTTTACAGGGTAATCAAACTTAAAGAGCTCAGAGGACCCCCCTCTGTCTTAGGTTCAAAGTACAGCAAACAAAGATAAACCCTCTGGTAAAAAGTACATTTACAAGTTGAGAAAACAAAGTAAATCTAAGACGCCTTGCCTGGCTTTTTACTTACAAGTTTGAAATAGGAGAGACTTGTTTAGAAAGATGGGGAGAACCTGGATTGATGTCTGGTCCCTCTCAGTCCCAAGAGCGAACAACCCCTTAAACAAAGGACACACACAAAAGCCTTTCCCCCCCCAAGATTTGAGAGTATCTTGTCCCCTTATTGGTCCTTGGGGTCAGGTGTCAGCCAGGTTACCCGAGCTTCTTAACCCTTTACAGGTAAAAGGATTTGGAGTCTCTGTACACAGAGAGCTGTTACCCTTCCCTTTATAGTTATGACAGACATACTCTGAGAAATACAAGGATAGTGTCACTAGTGCAGGGCAGCACCTCTAAAGCAAGGACAGAAGAGTGCTGATGCTGTAAAAACCTATAGGTAGGTGTGCAAAGGATATTTTAAGAAAATAAGTGCTATTATTGTTAATGATTGTTTCTGTTATGGTAGCACTTGACTCCAATGGAACTGCTCATGCACTTAAAGCTTGGCGTATGCTTTTTCTGGATTGGTGCCTCAGACTCAAAATAAACAAATGATATGTCAGGATAAAACAATAATTTCTTTCCTTAAATCTGAATGGTATCTGTGATTGTTTTGCAGTTGGAGACTCAGTTGAGGTGCCAAGTGTCTTACTGACAATTGCTTTGGGAACCATAAGTTTGAATTTCCTGGCCCACGGGCATGAAAACTCTTAACCATAATGTTCATTAACTTATTGGCAGTCAAGTGTAAAACTATAATTAGGCAGGCCAAAAAAGAATCTGAAGAGTAACGAGCAAAAGACACAAAAACTAACAGCAATTTTTTTTTAAAGTACATCAGAAGCAGGAAGCCTGCTAAACAATTAGTGGGGCCACTGGACAATCGAGGTGCTAAAGCAGCACTCAAGGAAAACAAGGCCATTGCAGAGAAGCTAAATGAATTCTTTGCATTCTTCACTGCAGAGGATGGGAGGGAGATTCCCACACCTGAGTCAGTTTTTTAGATGACAAATCTGAGGAAGTGTCCTGGATTCGGGTGTCAATAGAGGTGGTTTTGGAACAAATTGATAAATTAAATAGTAATAAGTCACCGGGACCAGATGGTATTCACCCAAGAGTTCTGAAGGAACTCAGATATGAAATTGCAGAACTACTAACTGTGGTATGTAACCTATCACTTAAATCAGCTTTTGTACCAGATGACTGGAGGATAGTGTTGCCCCACAAATTTATACAGGATCGTTTTAGGGGTCAAGGCAAA
>NW_020664439.1:37106559-37137702 GCF_002925995.2 Terrapene triunguis
AATGGTACAGGATAACTAAAAACAATTTCATTCACATTGGTTCTACAATAGCTAATGTGACATCAATTTTTTTTAAAAAGCTCCAGATATGATTCTGGCAATTACAGGCCAGTAAGTCTACCTTCAGTACGAGGCAAACTGGTTGAAACTATAGTGAAGAACAGAATAACCAGACACATAGATGAACACAATTTGTTGTGGAAGAGTCCACATGGCTTTTGTAAAGGGAAATCATGCCTCACCACTCTATTAGAATTTTTTAAGGGGGGGTCAACAAACTTGTGAACAAGGGCGATAAGTGGATATAGTGTACTTGGACTTTCAGAAAGCCTTTGACAAGGTCCCTCACCAAAGGCTCTTAATCAAAATAAGCTGTCATGGGATAAGAGGGAAGGTCCTCTCATGGATTGGTAACTGGTTAAAAGACAAGAAACAAAGGGTAGGAATGTATGGTCAGTTTTCAGAATGGAGAGAGGTAAGTAGTGGAGTCCCCCAGGGATCTGAACTGGGATCAATGCTGTTCAACATATTGATAAATGATCTGGAAAAAGGGGTAAACAGTGAGATGGCAACTTTATAGATGATACAAAATTATGCAAGATAGTTAAGTCCAAAGCAGACTGCGAAGAGTTACAAAGGGATCTTGCATAACTGGGTGACTGATGAAAAAATGGCAGATGGAATTCAAAGGGCAACAAAAATTATTAGGGGTATGGAACACCTTCCATATGAGGAGAGATTATTAGGACTAGGACTTTTCAGATTGTAAAAGAGACAACTAAGGGAAGATATGATAAAATAATGGAGAAAGTAAATAAGGAAGTGTTATTTATTCCTTCTCATAACACAAGAACTAGGGGTCACCAGATGAAATTAATAGACAGAAGGTTTAAAACAAACAAAAGGAAGTATTTCTTCACACAACACATAGTCAACCTGTAGAACTCCTTGCCAGAGGATGTTGTTAAGGCCAAGATTAAAACAGGGTTCAAAAAAGAACTGAATAAGTTCATGGACGATAGGGTCCATCAATGGCTATTAGCCAGGATGGGCAGGGATGCAAAATCATGCTCTGAAGTGTCCCTAGCTTCTGTTGCCAAAAGCTGGGAATGGGCAACAGGGGATGAATCACTTGATGATTACCTGTTCTGTTCATTCCCTCAGAAGCATCTAGCATTGGTCACTGTTGAAGACAGGATACTGGGCTAGATGGACCATTGGTCTGACCCAGTATGGCTATTCTGATACTTATGTTTTTGCACATAATTATAAAGCATGGAGACATTTTGTGGACATTTGCAGGAAGAGATGAGTTAAATAACTACAACTTCCAGTCACCTTGATTTGCTCAATAAAGTGTCTAAAATAAGGGTCTAAATATCAGTCCCTCTGAGATTAGTCCTTAGAAACCGGAAAGCTAGGCCAGATGTCAATAAGCATCACCCTCAAAATCATTTGCTTTTTTAATGACTTCGGTGTAGAATCAACATTTTCCTGTCCTCCTTCATAAAGCCAAAATAGAAATCTATGTACTTTTTGATAAAGATAATGGCCAAGATGATGGCTCAGTGAAGTTAAGGGGGATGGTGGAGGAGAGGTAGTGGCTGCTATATGCTTGGCACTTTTAAAAATCAGGCCACTTGTTTTAGAGTTTAAATATGACTTAGGAGCCTAACATCAGGGTAGGTAAAACTTCTAGCTTCCAAATTCTTAATATCCCTTTATGGGTGAGATTTTGCAATACTTATTGGAAAAAAAGGCAAGACTAACTTGGGCTGTCGCCTTATCTGTGAGGATAGTGGCCATCACTCAAGCTTTATAGGGCACCTACATGAACTTTTGGAGACACTACCTTCAAAATGCTGTAATATCAGTTCTTTTGATGCAGCCTTTGGCTGCAGCGTGATACAAGGGTAACAGGCTAATCACTAATGATTAAGAGAGACTGATGACATCATTAAGGTTGATTCTGCACACAAGCAAACAGTTTATCATAGCCTGTTCCCGGCAATTGTAATCCAATTTCTGTTATTTTTCATTGTTTAAAAGAGGAGAGAGCAAGAGCAAGAGAGAAAGAGACTGTACATCAATCTGATAAAGATGTAAAAAAACTGGTGCTTTTTTGCGATTATGTCGGTTTTATAGCAGCATTATGGAAACACGACAGGGAAACTAAAATCTGATTACGTCTAATTCCTTGCCCATTATGTGATTATTATGAACCATGACTTCTACCGGCACAGTTTGAATTACACGGTTATAATACAAGGGATTTCCAATATAATTAACTGAGACTGGCAGCACCAAAGAAATCTGGGCATAACTTTGCAATGCTGTGGCTTCCTAAAGATTTCACAATTTTTCTCTTCCTTCTCTTCCAATAGAATTCACTGTATTCTTATTAAAGCCATGAGAATTCCTCCTTTTATTCCATTCATCTAGGAAGTTATTATAGCACTGGTGAAACTATGGTACCTCACTCACAAACTTGGCCAAGATTTTCAAAAGTGACTAGGGATTTTGGGAACTTTAATTTTGGGAGCCTGATTTTTCAGAAAGTGCAGAGCATCCGCCCTCTGAACATTAGATTCCTTTAAGGTGCTTGGGCCACTAAGAATAGTCACTCAAAATCATCTCTCGGTTTTGGAAATCTTAGCCAAGATCTTACTTCTTTTGTGTCTGGAGCAGCTGAGATTTTGCAATCATCACTGAAGCTGAAGCTCTGGTCTCTTAGTTGGTGAGAAAAATTGGGCTATATCCACAGAGGGCTCCTGTCTAGCAGATTGATCCCTGATAATTAGGAGAAAAAGAACCACACATAGCAGCCAGGGGTTACCTCCCCATAGAGTGCTGTAAGGAATATGAGAGCAAAACACAACTTCACACAAACTCAAAGTCTTCCCTGCAAAGCACTCTACAGCCTGTCTAATCCCAGCAGAAGATAAGTGACTGGAGGAATGGGGTGGAAATCATCAAATTAAAAGTAATAAATAACTAAAGTCTACTGTTGCCTGGCCACTGAAAGAACTATTTACAGGCATATCTGCTGGAAGAGGAAAACAACAGGGCAGGATCCTTTCCTTTTATTGGACAAGTGACAAAAATGTTGCTTTACTCCTGTCTCCATCTCCTGGTAGGCAGACCTGTACCCATTGTCCTGGATGGTATAAGGGAACATAGAATTATTTTCTTCTCACTCACTGTGGTCCATCAGCCCTCAGTTGTCTGTCTGTATACATTTCTATTTGCAGCAAATGGCAGTGAATCATCTAATATCACAATGGGATACATTAAAGAAATGTAGATAAACAGGGATTCAGATGAACATGAGAATTTTAGTATACAGTAAATGGGAGCATAAGAGGTGTGGGGTTTCAGATCATCCAGGTTCACTTTGCTTCTGTAGTTCTGATCCAGTTACAGTGAATGAAATATGAATCAAAATATCTTATTTTTCAGATATGCATCCAAAGATTTGATTTTTTCATTAAAAATATTATGATACATTTTTAACTAATAAGATGCAAATGCATTAAGGGAGAAAGTAGAAAATGATAATTGGTTTATTTACCTCTGATGTCACATTCCCTCACAAGACGGACATAACAGTTAGAGCTGGGTGAATTTTTTCAGCTAAAGTTTTACATGCAGATTCAGGTCAACTGAAACATTTCACAGATTTGTGTCAAATTCACTGAATTGTTTTGCTTGAAAAACAAAGAAAAAATTCCCTCCCCTCCCCAAAAATCAAAACATTTTGTGTCGACATTCTCAAAAGAAAGTGTTTTGATTCTAAAGCACTTTTTGTTTTGAAATTTGCTTCAATTTTAAGTTAAAAAACTCAAAAATGAAAAAGTGTTTAGTTTGACCCAAAATTATTTTTTTCTTTGGTTTGGCCACTGAATCAAAATAACTATTGTTTGCATAGCTCTAATAATAATAATAAGCCCAACACAGATCTGTTCATAAGGCGACAGGAAAAAGTTGGGGTTAAAGATGGATAGTAATGGCAATGAACAAGGAGAAACATTGATCCTCATAGGATCCCTATTACTGCAGTATCTGAGTACCTTATGAGGTTTAATGTGTTTATCCTCACAAACACCCCAATGAAGTATGGAAGTACTATTTATCCCCATTGTACAGATGGGGAATGGAAGCACAGAGAGAGAGAATGACTTGCTCAAGGCCACATTGTGGCAAAGTAGGGACTTGAGTCTTTGGAGTGGCTCATGTCCTAACCACTGATCCATCCTTGCTTTCTGTAGAATACAGGAGTAAATAAAGTGATAGAGCAACAATGCACTTATCCTAGCAGTCACATTTCCCCCCTCATACAGTATATTACAGTACATTAGGGTTCAGTTAACACCACAAATCACTTGAGCTTTGTTGTGTTTATTATAATGCCTCACAAACCCCAGGATTTATGGATATCCCTTAGTTTGCAGATTTGGCCTGAAATCACATTGGAAGATTGCGACCGTTGCTCATTATGATGTTGTCAGAACCACTCAGTGCAATCATAGCCTTGCATGTCATAGTTTTCTGCCATTAATCTCTACTACTTTAATCTCATACCTCAAGTGCTGTTCTGAACTGCCCTGCTGCTACTGCATACTTCTTTTGTCTATAGCAAGTGCTGGCATCTTTTAAGGCTACCTGAAGCCATTTGTCAATCTGTGGCAGAAAGCTGAAATTAGGTGCACTCAGAGAGTCTACTATTTCAACATCTCGACACGTTGATTGTGTGCTGGTAGACGCCATGGACCCAACAAACTCATATGTAATATCCTCCTCATCAATGTAGACCAACTTTATTTCCACATCCATTAGACTTTTCAGAGGAATATGCGGCAGAGGCGTTGTGGCTAACTGATTATCAAGCTCTAACATTCTTGCCTCTTTTTTCACAGCTGGCTTTTCTTCACTTTCTAATTTCCGTTTAAATCCTGCTCTGTCTAAATCATTACTTTGTTTTTCCTTGCCATTCTTTGCCATTTTTATTCTCTCCATTACATTTTCTACTGCTGTTTCCCTGGGGTGTTTTTTCACCTCTTGCAATGCTTCCGGAATATCATTCAGTTCGTTGGCTGCTATGGTTGGCTCCCTACTAGCATTTGCTTTTGGGGAGGTTTCATTTTGGCACACCTTGTTTATGATGTTCCCAAAACCTGTGTTGCTTGCTGACTCCATGACTCATTGAAGAAAGCAGAACGTCCTATGAGAAAATGTGGAAAGGTTTAGAATTCTAAACTGCTGCAAAGTAAACAATGCATGTAAGTATTTTATTCAGCACATCTACTGCTGGCACCATTACCAGTCAACATTCACCAGCAGTTAGCACGCAGCTTATCAGAGACTGCATAGTTATTCTGTGCATATGGCAATAAATAAGGTGTCAGATACTGTTTGGTAGCTGTTGGCAAAGGGTATCTTTTTAATGGTGACATCAGTGTCTCTGTATCTTACATAGATGACATGCAAAAAACTGCAGCTTTCATAGATTCTTATTTAGGGCTCACGGAAACAAAAATACTAAGGACTAGATTGCAGTTTGGACTGTATCTTTGTGACAAAATCTAGTCCTAAATTGTTATTAGTTAATACAGAGTCCTAGGGCTTAACCCTCAGCCCCTTCAGTGGGAGCTACTGGTACAACAGGAATGGAAGAGTCAGGCCCTTCATCTCAGAAGGAATCATCTGTGGTTGATTGACCCACAATGCACACTTTCATGGACTGTCCAAAGTCATCTCAAGAGAAAACCATTGCCTGATTTTCAGGCATTGAGGTAATGGGAGCTGTGGGATGTTTGACAAAAATCAGACCGCGGAGGGCATTAGAGAGGGGTCGTAACTGCCCATTTCCAAGATGGATCCTAATGTGAGCCAAGTCTGAGATCATTCACATCTGGGCTGATGGTTCAGGCTCATCTCATGTATAGAGACTCCACAGGTTACCATTGCTATTAAAAAACATAAAAGCCAAAAGGTCCAATTCTGTACTCCATTTTGATGGAGGTACAGAGGCATCAAACCAGCATAACAGAATGCAGAATCAGGCTCAGTCTTCATCTCTGCATTACTTTTCTCAGAAAGAGAGAGGTGGCCTGAACCATATTACAAAGCTGACGGCTAGCTTGCATAATAGACTTCAGATTCATTTTTTCCCCCCATTCACAGCTGCCTCTTCTGAACTCAGTCTAGAAGTGTGGGAGGCAGAAGGACTTTTTTTCATTTTTCAATTTATTATGAGAACCTTAATTGTGGTAGGTTTAATGGCGACTGTCTTTCAGAATGGCTTGTTAAGCAGAAAGGTTTGGCCTCTAACCTCGCATTACAGTTAAACAATCTCCTACACATTTAAAGTGCTTAAATACAAGTACAGATTGTATGAATGATAGATACAAAACAGATGCAATGATTTGTTTGAGCAAAAACAGATTTTAAAATATTACACATAGCAAACTTTTTCACCCTTGGTAAAGGTCTCCATTGAGTACGGTGGGGCTTATTGCAGGAAATATGTCTGTGGACACCATTGCACAGTGATCCATCAGATTCACTGTTTAGGGCAATGTGCATTTGAAAAAGAAAAAGAGAAAAGAGAGCGGAGAAAACAGGTGGCGGCATTGTAGGCCACATGAGACCATGTTTTTTGTCAGTCACAGCGTAAAACTGGGGTTCCAAACCTTTGTCATGTTGTGACCCACCTGATCACCCTAGGCCTCCTCTCATCTAGATGGGATCTAACTGGGACCACTCTCCCATTTCACAGAATTGGAATAGCAAGGTAGTCACAACCCGCAGACATTGGTTCCCAACCTCTAGGTTGAGAAATTGGCTTTGAAGAACTGCCTCCAGAAAAGCATTTTCAGGCCTCTACAAATACTATAGACGCAGGGCCGGCTCCAGGCATCAGCACAGCAAGCAGGTGCTTGGGGCGGCCAAGGGGAAGGGGCGGCACATCGGGCTGTTCGGCGGCGGGTCCCTCTCAGAGGGAAGCACCTGCCGCCGAATTCCCGCTGAAGAAGAAAGTGGCGCGGTGGAGCTGCTGCCGGAGTGCCGCTGATCGCAATTGCAATCGCGGCTTTTTTTTTTCCCCCGCCACTTGGGGCGGCAAAAACCCTGGAGCCGGTCCTGTATAGACGGGGAAGCAATATGTTAGCGCCTGATTTAAGGGGATTTCAAAGGCCCTCTGCTGTGATGCACCGAGCACCCACAACTCTCATTTACTTGATTTGGAGCTGAAAACACTCAGCACAATCCCGGCTGGATGCCAAAGTGACCATATTTATAGCAAGCTTTTGGAACGGCAGCCCCAAGCAGCTGAAGGAAGCTACCTTTGAAATAGGTGTCAATTTTACCTGTTCTATAACATGCACCATTTTTTTTTAAAGAAACCTGCATAATGACCTGGAGTTGTGATTGCTCAATGCTGCCTGCAGTCAGGGCTGGCTCCAGGCACCAACTAAGGAAGCAGGTGCTCGGGCGGCCAATACAAAGGGGTGGCACTCCGTCCGCTATTGGGGCGGTACGTCCGGGTCTTCGGCGGGAATTCGGCGGCGGGTCACTCAGTCCCTCTCTTCCTCTTCGAGCTGTCGCCGAAGTGCCGCCGAAGAGGAAGAGAGGGAGTGAAGGACCCGCCGCTGAACTGCCACCGAAGAATGGAGCGGCGCGATTGAGCTGCCGTTGAAGTGCCACCAAGTGGCTTTCTCCCCCCGCCCCCCCCCCACCGCTTGGGGCGGCAGAAAACCTGGAGCCGGCCCTGACTGCAGTTTTAGATTAAGGGTGAAATTCTCAAAAGCTTCTAAGTGATTTAGGAGCTTGAGTCCCATTGATTTTCACAGGGGCATGCACAAGGGGGGGCAAGCTCCTCCGGCCATGGGGCCACAGAGGGAGGAGAGTGAGCTCCTCCGGCCCCGGGGCTGTGGGGTGTCCCAGAGCTTCTCTGGCCCCGGGGCTGTGGGGTGTCCCAGAGCTTCTCTGGCCCAGGGGCTGAGGAAGGAGAATGAGCTCCTCTGGCCCCGGGGAAGTGGAGGGAGCACAAAAGGGGCCCTTCCAGAAGTCTCAAATTTTTATTCCTGTGCATGCTCTGACTTCCAATGACACCTAAGTCACTTTTGAAAATGGGACTTAGGACTCTTAAGTCACTCAAATTTTCTTGAAAATGTTGCCTTAAGTGTCCAGCATTTTACTGTATGTACGGTACTGAGATATGATGGAGCATGACTGAATTACTCCACTGTATCCCCCAAAAACTCAAAAAAACAAGTTCAATAGGAGTTTTCATAGTGGCTGTGGTGGGAGCAGGATCAGGCCACAGGTGCCATCAGGAACCATCCTTATGAGCAAAGTTTAAAATAACTAAGCACAAAAAAAAAAAAAAAATCAGGCCACGACCCTTTCTTGTAAAAATGTAGACTCATATTTTTGCAATCACTGGTGACCCCGATGTATCAGATAGATCTACACCACCAGCCTCCCCTCCTACTGTATTTTTATGTGTTCAAGTTGATTAACGTGACGTTAAGTTGTACTATGGAAGCACGTTATAACTCAGCGTTGATACACATTAATCACTGCCTCAATAAAGGACACTTTTAGGAAAAAGCTATTAGAAAATCATTATCTTTGTCAGATAAGTATTTTCCTGAAAGACTTTTGTTAAAATGCTAATTCTTTATTTTGGAACAGTTTACTGCAAAACTAGGTTTCTTACAGTAGCAAGCAATCTAGCACACAACTTTGGCAACTGTCGAAAGAAAGGATTTTTATTAAAAACAAAAATAATCTAAAATGCTTATCATGAATCAATGTGAACATGGAGGGGCAACTCATCATCATTTCCAGAGGGCAGCGCTTCTAAATTTACTTAGTGGATTCTCAAGCTTATTTGTGGTACACAACCAAGAATAGCTTTCCATGTATTTTGGAGTTACACCTCTACCTCGGTATAACGTTGTCCTTGGGAGCCAAAAAATCTTACCGCGTTATAGGTGAAACCGCGTTATATCGAACTTGCTTTGATCCACCGGAGTGCGCAGCCCCGCCCCCCCGGAGCACTGCTTTACCGCGTTATATCCAAATTCGTGTTATATCGGGTCACGTTATATCGGGGTAGAGGTGTACTTCTTTCTTGCACATATACTATAATTCACAGATCTGCCAGGTATCCCAACAAAGCTTTTGTTGGTTTTCTTTGTAATAGAATCAGCTGCTTTCACATGGAAAGGTTTCAATTTTAAAATGTGTTATTTTTACTGAAGAAGTCTTATGTCACGTAAGTTATCTTTAAAATCTTCTAATTTTAGCTCATTGATTGTTCTGCTCTTATAATGGTTAAGAAGGCCCTCCTAAGGGAAAGTAGCCTACCTAGCAACCTTCATTCAATGCACCAGTTCTGCTCCTCATGCCTTTTTATTCTGTAACTAGTTAGGTTCTACCTTCAACTCCCTCTTATCATCTGTCATCAGATGAAAGCAGCATGTACAGCTAACTCATACTGGCATTTTAGATGCCACCTGTTGTTAAGTTCTTCTGTCACTTCTCAGGTGACCCCATTAGTTTCTTCAGAATTTAAACAAAAAAGTTTTTAGCCCTTATAATTACAAAGAAGCCTTTCCAAACATGAAATGATACAGTGCTATCTTTCTGCAGCTGCAGACAGAAACAGCGGGCTAAATTCCGCATTGACTCAAACAGAATTACACCAAAGATGAATTTGGCCCAGCTGCTCTGACAGAGATGTGAATTGCACTTTGTCATCCAGGCCCTGATCCTGCAAGCAGGTGAGAAGTTTGGCCCCAATCTGGCAAAGCAGTTAAGCATGTGGTTAACTTTAAGCACGTGAGTAGTTCCATTAAAGACTATGAGACTATTCACGTACCTACAGGTAAGACCATGCTTATATGTTTTCCAGGATCAGGGCCTTAAGCCCAGCATCTTGCAGGATCAAGATCCTAAAGAGGACAGTATTTAAGTGTCACTATTAACCACACCAGTGACATTAAAATGAGCCAATGGTACATAACAAACAGATTAAGATTTTTATTTCATGCACCTGTCCATGGTATTTATGTGACCAACAAAATGTAAATAATCGGAGTAGTCAACTCAGAAACCTGATTTTATGCTTCTCTCCATTTGGCCAGAGGCAAATTGGATGGGTTAGAACATTCGCTTCTTTTCTTGTTGTTTTGATATTCTTTCCTTCATTCGAGAGCAGGCAGAGTAGTGAATTTTAGTGGAGGAGAAGTTGTGTGCGCACGTGGGTGTGGATGTACGTGTGTGTGACGCGAAGCCTGTCGACGTCAGAGTCGTGTCAGGTCCTTAGCTTTTCTGACAGTGAGTTCCATGCTCCTGTGCTGGCTACTGACAAGGAAAATAAACATCCCAAATGACCCAAAGCTAAATGAAAATTATGAAACATTTCGTTCAACTTGAAATTAAATGTTTTCATTTTTTTGTTTGAGAAAAACAGAAAAGTTCAGTTATTAGTTCAAATTGAACTGTGGGTTTTTTTGTGGGTTTTTTTTGGTTTTGTTTTAATTTTTCAGTTAGGCCTTTAAACTGAAAAAAAAATTAGTCACTCAGCTGTATTTGGAAATGGCAACTGTTTCTAAGGATTTATCATATTTTTGCCCTTCTGCTGAGCAGTAACACATTTCTGGCGCTTTTCAGAGAAGCTTCCTAGTGGAGGAAACTTCAGTGACATGACATCTGGGTATATTCTAACTGTAACTTGTTTATTTACACATTTATACCAGTGCTGGAACAGAAGTCGTCATAAACAGCATGCAAGCAATCCCATTTTTCAGGGACCCACTACACCGTTGTTATCCCTACAGTTCAGTGACCTACATTTCAGTTCTCCAGAGTGGGTGCAAATATATAGTACTATTGCAAAACACATCCAAAGTCCCCACCCCCACCAAACAGGCTATTAGCTAAACGTCAACTATCATAACTGCATTTGTCCCAGATTCCAGATATCCTCATCAGTCCAAAAAGTAAAGGCATACCAGGTTTGTCACTTAAAAATAAAACAAGATATATCTGTGTCAAATTTACAGATATTTTTTGTGTGTGTGTGTGTGTATGCAGACAACAGCTACACTGAGATTCGAACTAGAGATTTTTCCAGTTGACATTTCAATAGGATGACTTCTTAATCACTTCCTTTACTGCTGAAAACCATAAAAGCTTAGGCTGTCTATTGATGACGAAGGTCAACACCTTCTTAGCAGCCCATAAAAGTGAATCTTTCACAATCAGGTTTCAGACTTTTTAAAGATTCTAGCCATTTCTCTAGGCAATGAAGCAACCTAGTTCTTTCCTCTTGCTATTTTTATTGTTTGAAAGCCTGAGTCACATCTCATCTTTTTTATTTTTAGTTTTCTTTTGGAAAAAAACTTTAATGTGTTTTTTTCCAGGTACTCTATTTCTTGGTGGTAGACATAAGTAATAGCTCATTCTGTGTAAAATCAAAATTCCTTACATTTTTCTTGCTGGGAGAAGGGCACACTTGCCATTATTATAGCTGCATTGTCCAGGCTGCTGCAGTAAAGTTTTGTCAGCACTTCCTCTATAAACCACTATTTTCACTCACTATGTTTAACTTGGTTGTAAAAAAACAAAACAAAACTGTGCTTTCGACTAAACCTTGGCATGAGGACTGGTAATTTTTCAGGGTAGTTTGCAGAGAGTTAGCCATATGTCTCCCATAGCTCTTTGAGGCTAGGAGTATCATTTATTATATGTTTGTATAGCACAAGGATCGGCAACCTTTGGCACGCGGCCCGTCAGGGAAATCCACTGGCGGGCTGGGATGGTTTGTTTACCTGCAGCATCCACAGGTTTGGCTGATCACAGCTCCCACTGGCTGCCGTTCACCATTCCAGGCCAGTGGGGGCTGCGGGAAGCAGTGTGGGCCGAGGGATGTGCTGGTGAACCGGGGCCAGCGGGAACCGCGATCGTCCAAACTTGTGGACGTTGCAGGTAAACAATCCGTCCCAGCCTGCAAACAGATTTCGCTGATGGGCCACGTGCCAAAGGTTGCTGATCCCTGCTCTATGCCATTATCCAAATCATTTATGAAGATATTGACTAGAACCAGATCCAGAACCGATACCTGTGGGACCCCATTCTATATGTCCTTCCAGCTTGATTATGAACCATTGATAACTCTCTCTGAGTAAGCTTTTCCAACCGGTTGTGTACCCACCTTACAGTAGGTTCGTCTAGGCTATTTTTATCTAGTTTGTTTAGGAGAAGTTCATCTGAAACAGTATCAAAAGTCTTACTAATGCCAGGGTATATCACATCTACTGTTTCCCTCCTATCCACAAGGCTTCTTATCCTGTCAAAGAAGGATATTAGATTGGTTTGATATGATGTGTTTTTGACAAATCCATATTAACTGTTACTTATCAGCGTATCTTCTTGGTGCTTACAAATTGATTGTTTGATTATTTGCTTCTTTATCTTTCTGGGTACAGAAATTAAGCTTACTGGTCTGTAATTCCCTGGGTTGCCCTTATTCCCCTTTCTATAGACTGGTATTTTATTTGCCCATTTCCAGTCCTTTGGGCTCTCTCCCATTGTCCAGAAATTCACCATATCACTGTTGGGCCATCATCATCCTTACCAGGAAAGGCATCCTGACCCGACTGGGCCACAGAGAAGGAAATGATGATGTCACCACCTCCATTGGCTTTGTCTAAATTCTGAACAGCTCCTGGAATGTGAGATGTGGTTTCCTGGTTCCATTCCCTCCTCATGAGTTCTTCTCCTTCTGCGCCTTATTTCCTATCTTTCACTTTTTGCCTTTTGTTTGGTGTAGCTGGCCAAAACTGCATGTTTTGCAACACTGCCGTGAACCAGTGGTCAGTGAGGCAGCTAAAAGTACCGCCCTAAACAGCCCAGTGCTGGTACAAATTTGCCAGGTCTTGGAGTGGCCAATCAGACCATGTGCTGTGCCTGTGTTTCTCCAGCAGCAAGGTTGCAAGTCAGCAGCCGTGACAAAAGCTGCATTTTCTATCTTTGCAATTCTTTTCTGTGTCCTTTGATGTGTTTGTCCTGTTTTGTCTTCAAGAAAACAGGATCGAACCCAATCACAACAAAAGTAACCACACTAAGATTGTCCGGAGCAGATAACTTCTTCTCTTTTTGCAAAAAAGGGACAGTTAATACCATTTTAATACCACCTAAAAACTCTCCCCAGCTAAAGGTAAAGGGAATAAGTGACAATTTCAGCTCCTCTATTCAAGATTGTAGGGATTGTGGAAGTGAATTCCTCTCTCTATCTGCTAGTAAAAGACTTTCATCAAAAAGAAAGGGAGTAAATACTGCCTAACCACGGGAGAAAGAAAAGAGACAGCAAGAAGAGCATCTCAGCATTTCATGGTGATGCCTTCTTATCAGCACAAAGCCCAACATTGTGAGGTCAGTATTTTACCTGAGTGGGATCTGAGGCCTGGTTTGCCTTTCCACAAGGGACCAGCAGTTCAACAAAGCAGGAGCAGAGCCGTACAATTTCATGACCATAGATATACACAGGGGGAAAATCAGGATGGAAGGGGGAGAGAAAATAGAAATAAAAAAAATATATAAAAAAGAGATTTAACAGCCAATATGGGAAGAAAAGAAGAGAAACCAGGAGAAGTCCATAAAAAGATCAGTTCTTTGTGTGAGAAACAAGGGTGCATGTGTGGGGTACAAATAGGGAAATAAGCTCAGGGAAATCCCTAAATCATGAAGATTTTTCCCATGGCTAGGAGCTGGGAAGGTGGGGCTAAGAGCTCCAGAGATCCTGTTTATTTTCCCCCCTGGTGCTGGGAATGTGGGTTCTGTGATATTTTCTAATTATGTTAGGAGGCCAGAAAACAATATAAAAAGGGATTATAAAGAGAACCAGCTGGTATTGGTTAGCAATTAATTACTACTCCACAGAGCAAGGAAGGAGCAAGTTAAGAATTGTGGCTCAGAGGAGTGTCTGAGTCATAATGTCTTCTGGGTTACTCCTGAGTTGATGCATTATATGGACCACCTTTTGATCTGGGTTATGCCTAAAGTTTCAATCCAGCCCTTTATCAAAGATAAAAAAGCCAAACAATATGTAGAAGGACCACTGAGAACTAACATGTCTGATTAATAATAGGCTCAGTTCAAATAATTGTGTCCAATCTTTACAAAATATATTGTGCTACTCTAGCGTTAGCTAAAGAACTTCCAATAATGAATGGCACAAAACCAAGTTACAATATTTGTGTGGAGGTTATAAGTTTACTTGAAAGATCAATAACAAAATTATGGAGAAACTGGGGGAAAAGTTTTCCACTGGGACACAGGGAAAGGCTTATGGCTTAAAGAATGAGCTGTATATATCACAAAATCAGACAAGCAAAAGAAGAGAGAAGGGAAGACAGAAGACAAGAAGAGCGATCATGGAAAGAAGAAAAGAAGGAGGGAGAAGAAAAGATGCAAAGGAAATCAGAAGGAGGGGTCTGAGAAAGAGAAGAAAATGTAAGCCACCCCAGAACTGCCCTCACCTATGAATACATAAGCCAGTTTCAGCTATCTGATGGGCTTTCTTCTTTCCAAAATGTCCTCCCATATTATCTTCGTTCACTGCATAGGTCTCCCTGACTACATTTAGTTAACTCTAAAGTTAATTTTTGATCTGTTTCACTGGTTGGGTTTTTGTTTTGTTTTGATTGCTTTGTAACTACTGTATCTGATGTCCCATGCAGAGGTAGTGAAGTGGAAAGAAGAACAGTAAAAACAGCAGAGCAAAATCAAGGGTTGGAACACAGAGCAGCAGACAACAGATGTTGAAAAGCATAATCTGTTCCACAATTGAGAAAATGTTGCAGGAAGGGTCCATGTGGGCCCCAGTCGCTATATGAGAATTAGGAAATCTTAAAGAGCCAGGCCAGATCCTCAACTGATGTAAATTGGCAACAATACATTTTTTAACCAGCTTTGGATCTGGCCTGGAGTTTCCTGTACACATATCTGGAAAGAGGGAAGCTGGTGACTCCTGGGAGCTAATCAATTCCTATGTATCAGAAGTTCATTCCTCATAGAAAAGAATGAGCAAACTATGTCATAACCATAATCCTTGTACTTCAGTCTACAGAATTATGTTGTTTTCTGACAAGTTAGCTGCACAGAACTTTGGGTGCATTCACTGAACAATACAATTTATCCAGAAGCTTCTGCTCAGGTGATCCTTAAAGACAGTATTGGAATTCTTCTGCTTGAGTTAGGCTGGCTAATAAGAATCAAAGTGATAAGTGGTGGGAGGGCGCTGAAGCATTCATGCATGTGTAATCAAATGCACACCCACAACCTGGAATTTCCTGATGCCACAAAAAGAAAAGGAATGCAGTGCGACAGGGACTTAAATCGCTGAAACTTTCAAGACAATCTCTAGGCTCAGGTGTCATTCCAATGAGTGATGGTTAAATGACTCAGGTTCCTCATTGAGATGACAAGACATTTATCAAAAATAAACATCAAGGTAAAGTGGAGACGTTTATTCTCAAAAACCGCAGACATTTATTCACGTGCAACCGTCTGTGCTAATAATTCATTTTTGTTATAGCAATTTAAGAGCAAGGTCTAAATCCGAGACCCGATGCACTGCTTTATTAAATGGGCTATACACTAGGGAGGACTGCAAGTGCTTGAAGGGGGGAAGGGAGGAGTCATCCTGATGATGGAAAAAGATGATTGCTCCTTCCTGCAGCAATAAATACACTTCACTTTAAATTTAGTGGTGGCAAAGAGCAATTAGATTTAAAAGCAGCAGCAGTAAACACAATGGTGCCTGATCTCGACGGAGGCCTCTGAGTACTACTTGATGAAAATAACACCGAATAATAAGGGGACATCAATAATACAACCCAGTAGCAAATACAGTATTGTCTTACTCAGAACAGATAGAGCGCTCTGTATTTTCAAAGCCCAATTCTAATATAAGCTAATTAATCCCCAGTGCAGCCCCAACCAATACTGCAAGGGGCTGTGCTCCCACCAATCCTGTTGAAAACCAGGGGAACTGAGGTGGCACAGTACCTCAGTCAGGCTGAATTCCCCATTAGGTATGAAATTAAATATTAGTGTTTCCATTTTACCAGTGGGGAAATTGAGGCAGATAAGTTAAGCGATTTACCCAAAGCCACACAGTAAGTCAATGCCCAGGGAGGAACTAGAATACAGGAGTTCCTGGCAATTAGTCCTATGATCAGTCCTACAGATTCATGCTCCTTCTTTAGGCCACCACTGCCTTTTGCCTTGTTATCTTTATGGTAAAGCGCTACTTGCTCTTCATCTTAGCTACAATATTTCTGTAGTGATGGGAACTATAGCTAGGCAAACCTCAAAAGTTTGGATAAATGATGAAGCATTTAGATAGCTCCCCAGACCGTAGGAGGTCCCAAGTCCTGACTTGCACTAGCTCCTCTAGCAAATACACAAGATATGCTTATTCCATTCCATGCAGTGTGGAATAACATCAACTTTGTTTAATAGTCCTTGACAAAAAAAGAAAAAGAAAAGAAATGAAAACCTACATTACACTGGAGAGAAGCTTGACAGTGGACATCAGTAATTTAAAGGAAACAACCTTAGGTATGTCCTGTAATAACAGCATGCAATAATCATAATTACAATTTTAGTGTTTGTTATCTCAAATTAGATTAACCTGACTTTTAATGAGAAATTAGATTTTAATTTCCCCTCACATGACATCATTAAAGTTGCCTGCGTGATTTAGCTGTGCATTTCCTTACCGTAACATATTTGGATGTCATTTAAAAGTAACTCTAACTCTGAATATCTTGGGGTTATTAGGCTTGTGTTTGTGATGTAATTTTTTTACCCTTAAAATAGCATTATGTACTCTCAACCTTAACTCCATTATAAAATAGTTTTTCCACAGGAATTTCCTATTTTATTATTATTAAAAATGCCACATGTGAATGCAAAAATGGGAGGCCTAAAGAGTTGTGATATCTTTAATGAGTTTAACTAACAGGTTTAAAAGTAGCCATACTTCAACAAAAAAAACTTCAAAAACAGACTTCAAAGAGAAAGTGCTGAGCTACAATTCATTTGCAAACTTAACACCATCAATTTGGGCTTGAACTGGGAGTGGTTGGCTCACTACAAAAGCAATTTTCCCTCTCTTGATATTGACACCTCATCAGTTATTAGGCGTGTACCACATCCACCCTAACATTGGTTCTCCACTTGTAAGGTTGCTCCCTTCTCTTCATGTGCCAATATATATTTATGCCTGTATCTGCAATTTTCACTCCATGTATCTGATGAAGTGGGTTTTTTACCCACAAAAGTTTATGCCCAAATAAATCTGTTAGTCTTTAAGCTGCCACCGGACTCCTCATTGTTTTTGTTGATACAGACTAACACAGCTACCCCTCAGATACTTAATGAGTTTATCACAGATGATATCAACCTTTTAAATTACTTTTTATATTTTAATTTTTAAGGCCAGATTCCTCTGGCTGCTTTGCATCACTTTGGAGCAATGCAAAACAGCTGGAGCATTATCTCTCTTTCTCTCTCTTTCCATGGATTTTTGTGGCTCTCATTGCTGTAGTATCTGAGCACCAGCTTTATAGCTATTTTGCATCAATTGAAACAACACAAACCATCCAGCATGTACTGGTCCTTCATTTGCTTACATGCAGCCATAGAATTTTTAAGAGCAATGACAGTTGAGGGCCAAGAAATCTATCAATGAGAATTATTAATTTGTGTAGACTCCTCTCCCTGATCGCAATGACTTATCGCAACCAACGGAATTGCAGTATACTAATTAGCTGGAGAGAAATATGATGATTGGTTGAGCTGCTCTTTAAGTCACAGTATCTACACTGAACAGTGACCTGAGTTATTGACTTGGCCCTGTATATTGGTCTATAATAATAACTTAGCTTAATTACAACATACTATCTTCAAAAGTACCTTATGTATGAGATTTCAATGAGTTTTAACTACCTGAAATTTTTGAAGAGTATGTGACATTCTGTTATGTATATCATTTGGGATAAAAACAATATGTAACACAGGCTGTTAAATTTCTTAAACTTCCAAGTTAAAATTTAATTTTAACACAGATTTACTTGTAAATGATCAGAAAATTCATTCTGTGCTCATAAAATAAATGCTGTAATTTGGGGGAAGGTACACTATATTTCCCATACATAATAAGGAATTTGAATCCCTTCTTTAAGTGCAAAACTCAGCCTTAACGTTGGAGCAGGTAGAATCTCCCCAAAGATTCCTTCTACATTTTATTTATCTTGCTTAAGGACTGAGGTCACTTTGGTAAAATACTAAGAAGACCTATACCCTTTTTGCAAACTTTAGTTCAGTATTTCTTTTTATTATTTTTCATTAGCCTGCAACTTTTGACGCTGGATTATAGTGTCCTCCTAGAACAATCACAATCTTCAAATTGGTCTCTGAGATAGATCTCTTACTTTTGAAACTTATTTGGTATTTTACCAGTGGGTTGGTCCTAATTTCTGACCTTAATTCAGTTTCTTCATCTCTCAACAGCTGGCTTTCCTGGTGATCTCTATTTGATCTCCATGTTCTTGTTTTAGCAGTGTCTATTACCTTCAATGCATTATTTTAAGATTACAATGTTACAAGAACATTAGTTCTTTTCTTTCTTTTTACGGAATACTGCAGTCATCTTGGTTTGGTCATACACATCTAAAGAAGGGTCTGACATAAAACGGCATTGTAGGTTTCCTATTTATACTGGAAACCTTCCTACCAAGTACACACTTTCTATATGTATGCATTACTGCTGATTTAAATGTTCCTTCTACTTCCATTAAAAAATAAATAAACCTAGGGGTTGCAATGGACACTCGTGCCTGTGTTTATCATATTAAATATATGGTTAGTCCTTGCTTTTATCTTCTACAGACTACTGCTGGAACAAAGCCAATGCTGTCACAGACTAATGCTGATGCTGTAGTCCATGCTTTCGTAACCTTTAAGTTAGACTACTGTAATGTTTTATTTTACGACCTTCCTGAGAAAATTCTGCAAGGCTCCAATGGGTGCAAGATGTTGCAACCTGAATATTAACTTGCAATAAGGTGACTCAAAATATTATACCAGCTGAGAGGGAATTACATTGGTTCCATTGTTCAGTATCCAAATGATTTTAAAACTGCCAGGAGAACCTGATAGTGTACAGTAATGTTATATTTGGGACCATGGTATCACAGTTGTTGCCAAAGAATGACTTTTATTGCTGTAGATTTTCCAAGCTGTTCTATTGGCTACTGCAAAATCCAGGTTAAAAAAGGAGCAGGTGCTTTCATTGCTGTGTGTCCTGAATTACAAATACAGGTCATTTCTGATCAGAAACCCAAACTGCTGAATTAAGAGACCATTTTCAAGTTAAATTTGATCTTGGATTATTCTTTTTTAAGAAGATGTTTTGCTTTTTTGAATCAAGTCTTATTGGAAAGTTCTGTAAAATGAGTGTTCTTCTAAGGGCTTTATTTTATAAGATGGATATGAATGATGGAGTGGTATGATTAGCTGATGTCAGTTCCTAGTCACCTATGCAGGTTTATTCAATTGCATAGTTCAAAATTATTTAGTTACCTCCCCCACCGTCATATCAACATGCTCCAGAAAGAGAGAAAGTCATCGGACCTGATTCTCGGTTACTCCGTCCTTGCAATAGTGTCACACCCCAATGGCCCCCTCCCTCAGGGAGTCCCCGGGGAAGGCAGATCAGCATTGTATGTGGCTAACGCTGTTGCAAGCATCACAAAGCATTTTGGGGAGGGTCAAAGGTGTGTGAGTGGGGAATGGAAGATTCCTTTGCAGGAGTACAAGAGGCCAAGGGGGGCGGGGGGAGAAAGAAAAAGCAGAAAACGGGTTAACTCGGCACTTTAGCTAACTCCGTGTGAAGATAAGACGCTGGCCTTGGCCCCAGGTTATGGGCTCGATGAGAAATCTACAGATGAAAAATCTACAGCTGCCCAGTTGTGAGAAGAGGAGAACTAAGTGGAGCAGAGCTGCAAAGATAGCAGCAAAAACAGAGTGAATGAGGCAGCGACGGTGAAGGCCAACAGAAGGGAAAACAAATTCTCCGGAGCCAGTGTGTTTTGGGCAGCTGAGAAGGCCACAGCAAGCCGGTTTGGACTGGCACAAAGAGCACCAGAAGCAGAGGTCCCTGAGTGGAATACCCTGCCCCCCCCCCAAGGAGCCCAGGACTTAAACCCTCCTGAAAGCTGGAGCAACTCAGAGATAACAGTGGATTCCCCAGATGACCTGGGCCCAGGACAGCACACCCGTCCACCCTTCCCCCCTCTTCTTCTTACATTACACCCAGGCCTGGCCAGTTTTGGGTAGTGCATGTGTGAGTATGAAAGGGGGAGGGATAGCTCAGTGGTTTGAGCATTGGCCTGCTAAACCCAGGGCTGTGAGTTCAAGCCTTGAGGGAGCCACATAGGGATCCGGGGCAAAATCAGAACTTGGTCCTGCTAGTGAAGGCAGGGGGCTGGACTCAATGACCTTTCAAGGTCCCTTCCAGCTCTACGAGATAGGATATCTCCATTAAGGAAAAAAAAAAAAGTAAGTAAAAAGTGGGTTAGGGCTTGGGGCTCTAATGCTTTCTTTCTTCCCCTGAGTGATGTGGGAGCGTTCTCAGCACTCTCTGCTGTTATTTTATTATTTTTATCAATAAAGATTTTTAAAATCTAGACACTTGATGCGTTTCGTCTTCTCCTCCCCCAACGATCCTGTGGTGTCAGCCTGATCAACTGACGCTCCAGGCAGATTGGTAACAAAAATCTGTCACAATAGGAGCAGGAACAGGGCGAGGATGGTGGCAGTTTCCTTTGTGCCGCCTCTGTTCTGGGACTATTCGGAGCCCTACTGCTACATTTTACATTCTGCTTCCTCTGGTCCCCTGTGGGCCTTGTAAAGCAGAGAACAACTAATGCAGTGCACTGACCACACCTTCCTCCCTGCCCCTGACATACCCCCATTCTCACGTGCTACGATCGAGGTGCAGCATCGGCCAGCTCGGCACCAGTCAAGGTCAGCCCCTGCACAGAGGATATTGGTGCCCCTTATGCTGCAGAAAGTCTGAAGGGGTCTTAGTGTAACTGAGAATGTAGCCCATTTTTTTTTTTCCTTTTCCTAATACTGTTGCATTTAAAGAAATTGCTTTAGTGTTGGTCAGGGAGAATTTTTTTACAATGAGATATCATTTGCTGTCCTCCAAATGGCTGTGTCTACAGAGGTACAGTAAATGCAAAGGTTTTCAGTAGCAAGGCCAAACTAAAACCACTGTGAATTCAACCCTTAGCCATTTCCACCATGAAACAAGCAAAATATGAGCGGATGCTGGAATTAAATTTAAAAAAAAGGGGGAAAACTAAGCACAAAGACAGGAGATTCTTAGTGGCGCTCACTTCATACACTGGCTTCTCTTTAAATTCCTGCTGCAACTGCAGCTACATTATTTTCAAAGCGGCAACAAAGGCACAGCAGCTTAAGTGCTACTCTGTAGCCTAGTTACAGAAGAATTAAGGAGCCTACAAGATCCTAAGGCTTACAGGGTTTTTATATACTGCACATTTTGAAAGATTTGTAATAAATATTTGAATTAGAGTGGGCACAGTTAGTCTTTATTTTTTGTTAAAGTGTTAGATAAGATTTTACAACATCAAGCATGTATTCCCTATGGTGCTAAGAACTAACACCCGGTCACAGGCTGAATTTTACACCTGTGAGTAGGCCTATTGACTTCCATAAAGTTAAGCATGTGCACGAGCGTTTGCAGGATCTGGGCCTATATCTACAGTGGAGCAATACTGTTGGAACCAGTAAAACCTTTTTAACTGTACCCACTGCACACTCTTTTAAAATAGTGTATATGGGTGGGATTTTCTCGTTGGTTTAACTCTGCTTTCATTGAAATCAACAGTAAAAATTTTTATAGACTTCAATGGGAGCAGAGTTAATGCTGTTAAAAATCCACTCTCTGTGTAACTGGTGATTGTCCATAAACATTTTTCAATTGCCTTTTTAGAAACATGCTTTTTATAAGTAATATTTGGTAACTTGAATAACACTCCATGGTCTGTGGTCACAGAATTATCCGCATAAAGGTTATACAGTATGTGCATATTCCTCAGTTATAATGTGTGCCCCATCCTGCATCCCAAGCACGCCAAATTCACATGAAATCAAAAGAAGTTTGAAAGCATTAGAAAAAGTAAGGCACAGTATGGACAGGATAAAGGAGGAATTAGATTTGGCAATGTAATGGTTTACACAAAATGTATATGATATAACCAGGATGATTTTATGGCAAGTCTCGCCATATTTTGAGTGCTTCCTGAGGCCCCAGTGATTAGATGAGAAGCTCAGCTTTCATTAAAAAAGAAAAAAAAAAAAACACCCCTCAAGGTTGCAAAGAAAAGCTTGCAAACGTGACCCATGTGCAACGTAAAGGCTCAGAAACCAGAAGGCAAAGAAGAAGACTGCAAATGTATTATTTTTTTAAAAATCTCATGATTTTTTGGAGCCTGAGTAATGATTTGTATTGCTTAGGAGTAGCAATACTGGATGAGGAAGGATGGTTTTGTGGTTAAGGCTGTGGACTGGAGTAAGAACCAGGAAATCTGTGTTAGCCTAGCTCTGCTGCAGATTTCCTGTGTCGTTTTGGATAAGTCACGTGATCTCTTTGTCCCTCAGAGAGATAATAATGTTTCCCTTCTTCACCAGGGTGCTGTAAGAATAAACTTATTAATTCTTGTGAAACACTAAGGTATTAGGATAATGAGTGCCATTGAAAAGCCGATAAATGAATAAATGTATCTTCACTCATTAGCCCAAGAAAGCTCTGCTTTGTTTCAAGCTGTGATTACCGAAAAGGCTTTATCATGTATTTTTTCAGTAAACAAGCTGACATTAAGTGGCAATATTTTAAGATTAGTTGTCATGCATTCTTTAAACTTTACTGGAAAAAAGTTCCATTTCATTTGCAGATTATATTTCCCCCAACTATAAAACAGACTGGTGAACTATGGGTTTGGATATTAGATTTAGAACATGTTATTAAATTTACCGAGAAAAAGGAAGCCCAATGAGATAAAAATCAAAATGTCTGAAAAATATATTCTTTTCACTGGCCTGGAGTCTCATATTCTCTTCTTCTCTATAGCAGTGAAATGTTGGCAGGAATTCTCCCAGCTCCCACAATTCCAGCTGAGGCCCTGATCCTGTATTTGGATCGGCACAGGCACAAGGATACATCCATGCAGAACCACTGGTGGGATCGGGGGCTAACGTAATTAAATCCACTTGTGTGCAGAGCAATTATGTGTGCTTAATATATTTATTATCATCCCAGTAGTACAATGAGGCCCCAACTGAGATCAGGGCTACATTGCGCTAGTACATACACATAGTAAGATTCTACCCCAAAAAGTTTACAATCCAAATATATAAAACAGAGAAAGGAAGTATTATTATCCCCATTTTACTGAAGGGGAACTGAAACCCAATGAGATGGAAGTGTCTTGCTCGTGGTCACAGAGGAAGTCAGTAGCAGAGATGGGAATTGAATTCATCTCTCCTGCATCCTCATCCAACTACTTACTCATACTCTTCCTCTCTAAGGAACACTTCCTCCCCGAAAGCTGGTGAGCCAGCCCAACCCAGTCGCGGGGTGGAGACCCTTCCTACCTCAATAACTTTGTCCTTGAGGAGACAATGTTTTGCAATTGGAAAGTGCCAGACCTGATGGAACAGACCCTATTAGCACACCCTCCTCAGGGGAAGTTTGTTACCCCGGTATCCTATCACTTCACTCACAGCTGGTCTCAGCACAGAGCAGGAGCATTTACCCACCTTGAATTACCCATCCCGTGGGCCCAGGCAGAGAGATTCGCAGATCAATAGGACCGCATGACATCTTCACTCCCTTCCCACCTGACCTCCCCCAAATGTAAGTGTTAAACGTTTTTTACAATAGCATGTTTATTGCTCATTCCCTTGATGAAATGCTAAATGCTGCACATATTTAAATCTGTGTGGGTGAACTACAATTAGTAACGTTAACATTAATCTTTATAGAGTGCCATGAGTATATACAGCATTTAGAGAACACATAAAGAGACAAAGTCCCTGCCTCTTCTAACTCAAATGAACAGGACTCATGAGACAATAGATTAAAAAGCAGCAGTAGAGAAAGGCTCATCATGTGGATATTTGATCCAATGCCTCGGTACTGCACATTTGTTAAAAATAACATTTCAGAATAGGTTACACGGAGAAATCAAACTCACAAACATCAGTTTTAGTCCTGTTTGAATCCATCCCCTGACATCCTCAATACTAAAAAGCCTTATTGTCAGAGGTAAAAAGGTGGATGAGGCAGCACAAAGAAGATACAACAAACAAGAACAAATAAGACCTAAAGTCTCAAACAGAACAATAAATGCACTAGACTGTTACAAACCAGGCAGCTGAATGATTAACTCCACCTACCAGGAAACTTGCTTTTGGTGCTACCTCTGAGCAGCTCCTCCAGCTGTGTCCTGGGTGTGGCCCCTGAGCAGCATCTGCGCCAGCTATGTGGCTGCTGGGACAGGCAGAACCCAGAGAGGTTTGAAACAGGACTTTCTATCCAAATCTCCGGCTCTGCTGGGCTTCAGCATATGGAGCAGTGGTACTGGGAACAGTGAGACTGGACTGGCAAGGGGATCTAAGGCAGCAAGAAGGGTGAGGAAGAGAAATGCAGGTAGCCACAGGTACAGCTGGGTTGACAGTGAGAAGGAATGTGGATGGCTCAAAGGAGGTAGTGGGTGACCCGGGCAAGTGTGGAGGGATGAGGGTGAGAAATCCTGGGAGAGAGAATGCAATAATCAGAGAAAAGAAAGAGAATTGACTGGAGATGGAAGGGGAAGGAGAGATGGAAAGAGAAGGCAATCGAGAAACAAAAAGGGGGACAAAGAAAGGAGGCTTCTGCCCATTCCTCCCTACCCCTTCAAAATTAGTGAATGTAATTTTTACTTAAGTGACCCTGATGGGAGCAGGTGCAGGAGAGAGTTTGGGGAACCCTCTTGATGTGCCCAGGGAGATGGCAGCACTGGGTGGAGCCTGATTTTAGGCAATGAAGGGAACAAGGGAATGGCTGGGAACTTGATGGGGGAGGAGAGGAGGCAGCTTGGAAGAAAGTTTTAGTTTCTTTTTATTGTTGAGGCTCGGTTGCAAATTTAGGTGATTTGGAAAAAGAGAGAAGCTTCCCATTCCCAAGCCTTTTCTTCTGTTGGGTGAGTGGGGACGGAGAAAGAGGGTGTGGCTTGCTATACTACTGCTATGAGCCTTCTCTAGTTCTCCTTTAGGGCCTCTGTGCGGTAAGGGGAGAGCTACAGGTCACCTTTCCCAGCTAATTCAAAGTAAAATGAACCTTCATAAGGGAAAAGGTCAGAGGTTAGCTTGCCCCAACCTCATATAAACAACCTCTCCATGCCGCTGAATGAATTATCACCTAGGATGGACACTTTAACCGTGGAAACTTACTTTGCGGTAGCTGCAGCTCCCCCAGCTGCAACCTGGGTATGGCCCCTAAGTGGCAGGTGGAACCCAGAGGGGTTTGAAACATTACATTCCATCCATTCCTCCTGCTCCACTGTGGGGGGTAGGGCTCCAGAGCACAGAGCAGTTGGAGAGGAAAACAGCTAGCAGCAGCATCTGAAGCAGCAAGAAGGGAGTGGAAGACCAGGGTGGCTAGAGGTTTCTGTGGGGTGGAAACCCATAAGCCTTCCTTCTACAACCTATAGCCCTATCACTGTGTTGACAGAGGTCCTCCAATTCCTAGTTATGGCCCCATGACTGGGAAACAAGTTGCCAGATCAATACAGATCTAAACTAGTGCATTCTCCCTCAGACCACATTACAAGGCATAAGCAATGATTTACATTGCTTGTTCATAATACTGGACCTGTGTTGGGGTACTGAGAGCTGAAGTCCAATAAAAGTTGTTTGTTGGGAGTGATATGCTATACATCCTATAACTGCTTGCAGAGATCTAAGCCATGCTAATAACAAGCTATTTCCCTGTGTTTCTCTGCTTTCCTGACTCTGTTAACAAAAACACCTGAAACATAAGGAAGATTTGAGGAGGTACCATACACGGTGCAGTATCCTGCATGCCCCCAAATTTTCTGACCAGCTCTAATGTTTGGTATTGTATGCTGAAAGGAGGAGGAGGTGGACTAAACCTAATCTATGGCGGCAGGGGGTTCTGCAGCCCAAAGTCGTTCTCTGACAAAGACTGCTCTCAGAGACCTGAAAGGTCATCCTGGACTCTGTCAGCTGTAGTCCTTTTGCGGATCAAAGAATTCCAGATAGCACGTGAAAAGAGTGGTGGTCACTAAATCAGGCCCTAGCCCAGGGAGTACTTTGTGAATTAGGTTTAGGTCCTTGAGATGGATTCTGTACCTGGGTGGGGAGCCAGACTAGCATATGGACCACAAGAGTGATATACTTTCTCAGACCAGTTCCAGTGAACAGATGGGCTGCCATGTATTGGACCACTTAAGTGGGACACTCCCCAGGTGTACCCAGGGCTGTGAGGCGCCTCACTCCACCTGCCCTTAGCACGAAGCAGTTTTGTCTAATGCCTCCTCTAGCTCAGTTCCCTAAACTAACAGTCACTGGCCACACAAACACTGACTTCCATGTCTCTGCAGACCTTACCCTCTCCATGCTGGCTAGTGCTAGACACGTACCAATCCCCGAGTCCTTGGAGTACTCCCTGCAGTGTCTGGCCCCAGTCACTGGACACTCACAGAAATTACCAAGTAAGCTGTCCGTCAAAAGACAGTTTGACTGGCACAGCTCAAGATCCGGCAAATTTATTACATTACAGCACTGAAATATATTTATAGTGAAACAATCCTAAGCTTAATAGTCAAGGTTACGTCTAAAGCGATAATAAGGATAAATGGAAACAGAAATGGTTACTCATAGAAAACTAAATTAAAAATGCAATCCTAGGTCTATACTTACTAATGGTTAACTTTCCTATTTAATAAAGTAGATTTTCTCCCAGAGCTGCTGGTTTTTAGTCATAAGCAGGATCCAAGCTTTTGTGAACACACCACACCCTTCAGGCGTTTCCTCTGTGAGGATAACAAAACATTTTATGTGTCCCCCAGTTTATAGTCCAGAAAACCTTCACAGTGCTCTCCTGTTGTTTGTTCTCTGGTGTGTCTCATGTTGACTTGGAATGCTAATGTAGCTCCCATTGGGTTTGGCTTGCATTGTTTAATTTACATCAGAGACAGGGTAAGTGAATAGACATGCTTTGTCTGGCAGAAAACCTGTTTGTCAATTCTGCCTTGTTACGTAGTTTGAAGTATGTTTTTAGTAGGTTCACATAACTCCTTACACACCATTTGTATATACACCTTGCAATGCTTATGATGACCAGTGTCTCACTGGCTTTCATGTGATACCCCACACCAGGGGTGAAAGTAACTTAAAGGACTTACCGGTACGCCAGAGTCCTGGGTGGGGGAGTGGCCTCAACTGGAAGAGGCGGGGCCTTTCAAGATTTAAAGGCCCTGGGGCTCCGGCTGTGGCTGGGAGCCCCAGGGCCTTTAAATCAACCCGGGGCTCCCAGCTGCAGAGGCGGCTGGAAGTCCCGGGCTCAGCGGCGAATTAAAGGGCCTGGGGCTCCGGGCGCCGTGGAGCTCCGGGCCCTTTAAATCACCGTGGGAGCCCGGCTGCCAGAGCTCCGGTGGCGCTTTAAAGGACCCGGGATCCCCGCAGTGGCCGGAGCTCCGGGCCCTTTAAATCCCAGCCCGAGCCCGGCTGCCGGAGCTCCGGCGGGGATTTAAAGGGCCCGGGGCTCCCCGCAGCGGCTGAAGCCCTGGGCCCTTTAAATCACTGTACCGGCTTACTTTCACCTCTGCCCCACACAACATTCTTTATAGATAAATACTATGACAGCAATGTGTTAGGTGTAGTGAGTTTGTCAGGCCTCCAAGGAAGTTATGTCACAGAGTAGTGAACACTTTGTCAACTGGAACCAATGGGTCTCTGTGTCACCTTAAGATTCTCTAGCTAATTTTTATGGATGATAATGTTGCAATTGTCATAGGCTGATGCAACAAAAGCATGAACCACTCTGCTGTGATCCGTATCTGACAGGATAGGGCACAGCATTCCACACGTTGAAAGAAAAAAGCATGTCTGACCATTGTCGATATTTGAAATGTTTTAGAGAGAAATCATGGGGGAGTCTGAGACTGCACAACGCTCTGACGGTTGGAGGGATGATGTCCTTGGTGGAGGGAGCAGTCAAGGTTCCTCAACAATTTGTCTAATCACTTTTCTTTATCTACCAGCCTCATCTCATTCCTACCTGGGTTAAGATTGATCCAACCGCTCTTCATCCAGTGCTTATTACCGTACGTTCAGACACTGGGTTAGCTGAGAGAAAGCATCTACTTGAACTACAAAACAACAGAGAGGCTGCTTTAAGACCAAATCCTGCATTAAGTGACCTACTGCACGTGCAGTCCATGGAGAACACCATCCTTCTACTCTCATTCAAGACTGTGGAGCACCAGCAGAGACACAGGGCAGCCACTATTGCATCCTCATGGGCTCGGTTACTTTTGGGGCAGCAGTACCCTTTATAGAGTGGGATAGTGTTACCGGGGGAGTTTCATAGTCCCATATCTAGTAGCCATGCCCCTACCCCTGCCTCAATATGGCATTTCTAAAGTACCTTCACTGTGTTATCGAAGAGTTTCTGCCAACCTGGAGTGATGGAGAATGCAGAAATGCTCTGTGGTGCACAGGGGCTATGGTCCCCCACTCAGCACATGCCCTTTGCGTTTTGACTTCCCCTCTCAACCACTTCAGTCAGTTCTGTTGCCTTTAGGGCCATAGGTACCTGCTGAGGAGGAGGAAGAGGTAGAACTTGTCTGTTCAGAAGAACAGTGGCATGTTAGGCCATTCACCTAAAATCGAGATAGCACCAGACTGAAGTAAAAATGAGAGATATTGGATCCTATCTGCACCCAGATGCAGTTTGGAAAGAGACCCCTAAGGAGAAGTTGTCTCAGTGACTTAAAAAGACCAACAGAACTTGATAGACATTTAGGCTTTCGGCTTTAATACAGACAGGCTCTCCCCCGGCCTCATTTTAAACAAATTACTTTTAATATTGCCTAAATATTAATGTTTTAGAGTGGGTACTCTTCATGTTTTCATAAATGTTTTAATGGTTCCAAGCCTGAACTCCACTGAGGTCAATTAGAAGACTCCAAATAAATCCTTCTTTTCTCCAGTTGTATTAGTATGCAGCCACTAAGAGGACTAACATTGGTCCATGCTTTTATCTTAAAATAACCCCAAAGGACAATTACTTTTCATATGGGAAGTGCTAGAGCACATAATTCCTGGGTGATACTTAAGGGGATACCACCAAGATAAAAATCATATTTATCTTTAATTAGGACCTAAATTTCAGAGGTGTTGGGCACACACAACTCCGCCTGAAGTAAATGGGAGTAATGGGTGTTCAGTACCTTTGAAAATTGGGCCCTTAACCTTTAATTTAGCGCTGAGGCTAATATTCTACAAGCTGGTTTTGGAATAAACTGTGCAGCAGGTTTGTGTATAAACTTACTGCAATAACCCCCACACAATAAAGGAATAAATGATATTACTATTACACATTTAAAAAAATACAGAATACATTGGGTTTTTTTTTTAAATTTTCATCATAGTTCCACGTGTTTTGGTATCAGACTGTGTGGTTTACTTTCCATTTTCAAGAAACTGGACTTCAAACCTTCAAAGTAAATGATAATCGATATTCATCATTTCTCCACAACCAAGAACTGTGTTAGTCCCTTGGTCTGGCATCCCATAAGGAACTAGAGGAATGGCTGCAACGTATCATGAAGAAAGAATTCTGATTATCTTGCTTGCTTATACGAGGGATGGCTAAATAGGATAAATATTATATGAGAAAAAGCACGGACTAAATGCAGGAGCCAGAGTTCTGAGGCTGAACCTCTGCCCTGACTCCAATTTGCTGTATGGCCTAAGGCAAGCCACTTTGGACCAGATTTTCAAAGGTGTTTTGGTGCCTAAAGATGCAGGTAGGTGTTTTTGAGAAATCCCATAAGGCACCTAGGAACAGCTCCTCAATGGGAGTTCGGGGCCTAAATTGGATTGAGGAGGCATCCAACTCCCACTGAATAATAATTGTTTTACCATTTATGCTGTTTGTTCACTCTGTGCATTTCACACATTTACACAATGGAATTAGACTGGCCAACTTGATGCATTTATAAATCATTTAACTTTTTGGATTCTCATGCACTAGCACGACATGGAGTCCACTACACTGCAGGAGAATAGTTGTCTAAGATTTTTTTTTTAACAAAAATTATAAATAAATACATGGAGATGTAAGTAGTGGGCTCTTAGTCTCTAGGGAGCCAGCCTCTAGAGGGAGATATTGTTATACACACTATGTGTAACACACATGTATAAGCCTCCGAACTAAACAGGTCTGGTTTTTAGCACAACAGCTTTGACAGTGTCTCTTTGATGCTGTTTAAATGCAGTTTTCGTAAATATTTTCTTTCAGACACTGTTTGCAGAGTTTCAAATTCTCCAGGACACTTTAAGAAATCTAACAGGCTTTCTAGTATATGAAATCAAGCTTGAATTTGTGCTGAAGACACAGTTCTTACAGACAAACTTTTCTGCTGAATAAATTACACCAGAATCAATCTGTGGTGTATGGGACAAGAAACATCTGGTGATAACCTTGGCTGGTCTTATCGTAGATCACGTTCATGATTCAGAATAAAACTAGGGACATATTGATATAGCCATTATAGCCTTCAATGTCTGTGCTTGCTATGGTTTTGGACATCTTGAGGGGAAAAAAAGACAATTTGGTCAAAGACCCTGGCATCTTTTGGTTTTAGTGAGAAATGACTTGTGGACTCATTAAATGTTTACTATCTAAACCCCCTTGTAATAAGAAATCTGGTTTGTATATTAGTAATATACCCCACT
>NW_020664439.1:37142702-37169229 GCF_002925995.2 Terrapene triunguis
CCCTTGTAATAAGAAATCTGGTTTGTATATTAGTAATATACCCCACTAGCTATGTATATTCCAGCTGGAATTATAATAAACATCTTACTCCAAGCAGGAAACTTGAAATGATTCAATAATCTGAATAAAAAATCAAGCTGCACCATTCTTTTCATCACCTTTTTTGGTTAGATTTTCTGTGTGCACATATATGTATAGAGGAAATACGGGGTATGTCTACACTGCAGTGAAAAATCCTGCAGTGCAGTATCGAGTTTCAGAGCCTGGATCAATTGACTTGGGCTCGCAGCGCTCAGGCTGCAGGGCTACAAACTGCAGTGTAGACATTCAGGCTTGAGCTGGAGCCTGGGATCTGAGACCCTCCCCCTCGCAGGGTAGACATATCCATAATGCAAGGGTGAGCAAACTATGGCCTGCGGGCTGGATCCAGCCCCTTAGGGCTTCGGATCCGGCCCGTGGAATTGCCCCCTGTGGTGTCATGGGCCCTGCACCGCTCTCAGAAGCGGCCGGCACCACTTCCCTGTGGCCCCCCGAGTGGGGGGGCAGAGGGCTCCGTGTGTTGCCCTTGCCTCCAGGCCCCGCCCCCCATGCAGGGAGCCTGCCCTGGCCCCCGTGTGTGCCGCTGCCACCCCGGAGCCACTTTAGGTAAGCGGCGCCAGGCCGGAGCCCGAACCCCTCCTGCACCCTGCCCCCCAACTCCCTGCCCTAAGCCCCCTGCCTGCACCATGCATCCTTCCTGCACCCAACTGCCTTCCCTGAGCCCCCTCGGACACCCCGCATCCCTCCTGCACCCCAACCCCCTGCCCTGAGCCCCCTCATACACTCCATACCCCTCCTCTGCCCCAATCCCTTGCCCTGAGCCCTTTCCTGCACACCGCACCCCCTCCGACACCCCGCACTCCCTCCCGCACCCCAACCCTCTGCCATGGCCCAGCATACAATTTCCACACCCAGATGTGGCTCTCAGCCCAAAAAGTTTGCCCACCCCTGCCATAATGGCTAGGTGAGATTAACCACTAAAAACCAGACTATTTTTGCTTTAAAAAAAAAATCTGCCCTAGCTGAGCAACCAAACACTTGAAGCCGCTGACAAAACCATGTGCTTGATTCCCCATCATCTTGCACTTTGTGTAGTCATTTGCACCTGTGCAAGAGTGGGTGTAAAGTGCCATCACTGTTACGTGGCAGCATTCTATACCCACTTTGCACGGGGGTGAATGAGAGGCAAAGTACAAAGCAATGGCGAATCAGGCTCCTTTATGTTTTAGTATCTTCAAAAGACCAAAATAAGTCTGGGCTGAGAGAAGGGTTTGTTAAAATGTTAGGAACAAATTGCTTTTTGGAACTGAACCTGAGAAAGAGAAGCAGAGGAATTGTGTAACCTCACACTGCTGTATTCCACTGAGGGTTTGTGATGACATCAAAAACACTGAGAATCTGCTTCAAGAAATGTATTCATTTGACCTGGGCTCCCCAAAGAGAACGGACAGCCTCATTATACTGCTACTTCTGTGCAGCACTAACCCACCCCTGCATCTGCTTCTCCCCCCAGCATCAACACTCTCATGACTTCAAAAGATCTTATTAGCAGTTGAACGAGGCACTATACAGGGGTGGAATTCTGCCTGAAATTGACCCACTCAGGGAGTGTCTGAGGTCTGTTCTCTTCTTGAGGCATGAGAAATCTATGATATTATTTTTATTAGTTATTTGTACAATCCCACTCCTGCAGTTGGAGCCACTTGTGCAGACTCTTGGGCCTGTGTAGAGCCCCACTTGGTTTCAATAGGTCTCCACACAAGAGAAGCCAATTGCAGGATTATATAAATTATTTTGACCATCTAGGAGCATTTCTCAAACTTCATTGCACCGCGACCCCCTTCTGACAACAAAAATTACTACACAACCCCAGGAGGGGAGACCGTAGCCCAAGCCCTGCTGCCCAGGGTGGGGGGGTCGAAGCTGAAGCTTCAGGGCTTCAGCCCAGGGATGGGGGGCTGTAACCTGAGCCCCACTGCCCAGGGCCAAAGCCCTCGGGCTTTGGCTTTAGCCCTGGGCAGTGGGGCTTGGACTTTGGCTTCAGCCCCGGCCCCAGAAAGTCTAACACCTGCCCTGGAGACCCCATTAAAATAGGAGTGTGACCCATTTTGGGGTCCCAACTCACCGTTTGAGAACCCAGGAGTGGATTTACCATGCAACAAACTGTGCGGTGGCACACAGCCCCCAACGACAGGGGGCCCCCCAAAATGCAGGACAAATATCTGACAACCTGCACCCGAGTCCCTGCCGGTTGTGCAGCAGGGTTCAGGCAGGCAGGCTGCCTGCATGCCGTGGCTGGTGGCCCCCAGCTGCTGGCACTTCTCTGCATGCCCCTGGTGGGGGGAGGGGTGGGGAGAGGAACCGCTGCCCCCCTCCCCCCAAAGGGCTTGCAGAGACATGCCAGCAGCAGGGCTAAGGTGGATCCCTGCTAGGGTGACCAGATGTCCCAATTTTATAGGGACAATCCCAATTTTGGGGTCTTTTTCTTATATAGGGTCCTATTACCCCCCACCCCGTCCCGATTTTTCACATTTGCTATCTGGTTACCCTACTCCCCACCCTCTCTGCCTCCCTCCCTCTGAGCTGCTTCGCTTCCGGAAGTGGCAGGCATGCCCCTGCCACCCCTGGGGGCGGGGGGGGGATGTTGTCTCTGTGCACTGCCCCCGCCCCGAGTGCCGACTCCACAGCTCCCATTGGCCAGGAACTGTGGCCAATGGGAGCTGCAGGGACGGCGCCTGTGGGCAGCGGCATGCGGAGGCCCCCTTGCTCCCCCCCTGCCAGAGGGGTGTGTGTGCTATTCGCTTTGGAAGCCACGCCACCTGAGGTAAGTGCTGCCCCCCTCCCACACCCCAACACCCTGCCCAAGCCCAGAACCTGCATCCAGCACCCAAACTTCCTCCTAGAGCCCTGTCCCTATCAAGGTACCTCACTTTATTTTCATTTATTTCCCATTACTTATAGCAGTGGTTCCCAAACTTGTTCTGCCGCTTGTGCAGGGAAAGCCCCTGGCGGGCCGGGCTGGTTTGTGTACCTATCACATCTGCAGGTTTGGCTGATCGCGGCTCCTAGTGGCCGCGGTTCGCTGTTCCAGGCCAATGGGAGCTGCTGGAAGTGGCGGCCAGTACGTCCCTCGGCCCGCGCCGCTTCCAGCAGCTCCCATTGGCCTGGAGCAGCGAACTGCGGCCACTGGGAGCCGCGATCAGCCGAACCTGTGGACGCGACAGGTAAACAAACTGGCCCGGCCCGCCAGGCTTTCCCTGCACAAGCGGCGGAACAAGTTTGGGAACCACTGACTTATAATATAGGAGGAGGATGAAGAAAAAAAGAATGAAAAACCGGCGGGGGGAGGGAGGGAGATAAGAGAGAATGTTCTTTTTCTTCGCTGGGTCCCGAGCGAGGGCCCCCCAATAATGAAGCTGCGCACAGGGCCCCACTAACTCAAAATCTGCCACTGTGAGCACCACTGAAGACCCTAGGTCATATAAATTCCCACAGAGGGATGAAGTTCTGCCCTGACTCATAAGTCAAACAATGGGGTCGCATGGTATGTAAACCGGTATAGAATTTGACCCTGAGAGATTATTATTATTGTTATTAGTTTGTGGTAGGTCGCAGCCACAATGTGCTATGTGCGGTCCAGATGGACAAGAAGGGGGATGGTTTCTGCCCCAAAGACTAATGATGGACAGACAGGTAGACACAGATTTGGGGAGAGGAACAACACAAAGGATTTTCTATACAAATTCCTCCTTTTCTCCCAAATGAATTGTTTTATATCTTCTCAAAAATAATGCAAATAAATTCCTCTTCCTTGTATTTATGATTCTCTGCCATTGTGTTATTATAACATTTAATTATTTTGCTTAGTTACAGATTGCTACAGGGTTGTTATATGTGAAAAGTTTGACCACCGGAACACTGTTTGAATAAAAAATGTCCATAAAACATATTTGACCTTCATTGTGTCCACAAATACAGCCAACTTGTTTTGCATTGTTTTATAACTATACATATATTTTAAATTATGCAATCAATCCAAGAAGCAGTTGCTACTGACTGCACAGCAGACTGCTTTATCAGAACATGAAGTGAGATTCTGTGAAGTTATGTTAAAAAATGGTGAACCTGATTCTCCTCTCACTTTCACTGGTGTAATTCGATTGACGTCAATTGAATTATACCTGATTTATGCCTGTGTTAAGTGAGAGAAGGATATAACCAGCACTTGTGTTGTTACTGCAGTGCAGTTTACAGAGACATGTAAACTTTTATTTACTGTCTCTTGTCAATGGCACTAAAGATCTTTATGTAACACTGAAAGTTGAATGCTTTAGAAAATTTACCCCATATATACTTTATATAACATTTGCTTTAATTTCTATTTAAGTTACCCTGTCCCGGGGCAGTTACCCCACTCCTGGGAGAAAAGATAGGCTGATTGGGGAAGCGGCCACAGCTGGGGCCACACCTAATCAGGCCACAGCAGGCCCTGATAAGAAGGGCTAAGGGAGGCACTGGGTCAGAGTCATTCTCTAGCCTTGGAGGGAGAATGGCCTAGCTGCCTGGGAACAGAGGGTACCTGACCTAGAGCAATGCTGGGGAAAGACAAGAGGAGCTGGGGAGCTCCAGCCTGGCAACTCTCCAGGCTGAGGCCTTAAGGTCTAAAGAGGTACTGGGGCTGAAGAGGTGTAGCCCGGGGAGAAGGCAGAGGCAGCTGGTCCTACGCCCTTGCCAGTGATGAGTGACCATTACAGACTGCAGTTTGCTCCAGTGAGAGGGGACTAGATGACTGGCAGTAGCCACTGAGGCAAGGTGGGCTTAGAGGGTTGGGGGTCCCCTGGGAGGTGAGACCCAGAGTGTGGGGGGACTGCTGGGGGCAGAACCCCAAGGTAAGGGAGTCTGGGAGGGACATGGGGGCTCTGAGGCAGGAGAGATGCTGGCCAGCAGGGGGTGCTCCAAACTGGAATCGAGCTAATTCCTGAGGCAACCAGCTGGAGGAGCCGCACCAGTGAGTCTGTGGTTTGCTACATACCTGTATTTGAATCTTCTTGAAATAAACAAACTTTAAGTTTAATTGACCCTTTTTCATATAAGTGCCTCATTTCTTTAGAAAAGTTTAGCCTATATTCTAAGATTGTTCTGTTCAAATATTAAAGTTCTTCTTTGAGTGGCTCTGCATATTCCCACTTATGGCCACTGTGCCTCCTGGCAGCACTCAACAGTAGAATCTTCTCCAAGCAGTGTCTGTTAGCATGCATGTGCACCCCCTCCTAAGCTCCCTTTGGTATTTTCAAACATACAGAACTGCCTCATAAAACTATTTTAAACTATCTATATTCTACTAGACTTAAAAACTACTGCATACTCAAACTATACTCACAACAACTATAGCAAAGCACTATAATGAGAGAAAACTGTGGATTCAAAAGACCAGAATGGTTCACTTCCATCTGGTGGAGTGGTTGGAAGGAACAGTGTGTCAGGAACCAGGGCATGGGCAGTCATGTCCAGCAGTTAGAGCCATAGACAATCAGGCCTGAGGGGTTGAGCCAGAGTCAGTCGCCTGCCCACAACTGGGTCTAGAGCTCAGGGTCGAGCCAGAATTAGTAGCCAGCAATTGTAGCCAAGGGTTGAGCCAGGAACTGTCATCAGGGGTCAAGCTGGAGTCAGTAGCCAGGAATCAGAGGGTTGGGCAAGGAGGCAGGGACCAGGAACAAGGCTCTATCTCAACAACAGGTGAGAGATCTACCTTGTTGCATGGACAACTTCCTGATACTCCCTCCAGGCTTAAACAGTAGGTCAGAGTCAATCAGAGGTCATGGGAGGAGCTGCCAGTCACTGGGTGGCACTTCCTGCAGTGACTGATCTCCCAGGATGTATGAGGCATTGACAGTAGCTCTGCCAAGGCTACCTCGAGGTGCTGTGGAAGTGCAGCCTGCCTGGAACCCCACAGACCCAGCGTCAAGTCCTCACACTGAGTCGGCAAAGTGCGTCGTGCCCCCTTATATATCTTTGCCCTCAGAATGTTCGAAAACCCCTTAGGAGGGGGGTGCGCAGGCACTGCTTGGAGAAAGTTCTACTGTTGGGTGCCACCAGTTGGCACAGTCCCCATAAGTGGGATTATGCAGAGCCATTAAGTAAGTAATCTTCATTTACAATGAGATCCTAATTTTGAGGGCTCAGTCAAGGCCAGGATGTCAAAGTAATCAAGTATTTGCTTGTTCAGCAAAAATAAAGCGACACCCTATGTAAAATTAAGATGTTTATTTTTGGAAAAAATGCTCATGAAATTAGGCATGCAAAGCTTTTAAATTGGGATCTAATTAAAGTATCAGTCTCCAAAGTCAATATCACACCTACTGCAAATACATCCAAAATTATATTATTTGAATCCCTGCCTGAGTATGAATTCTCCAGCCTAGACCTTTTGATGCTTTTCACTAAACTGTTAACAGAAATTTAGAAAATCCTGACATTTAATGCAGACCCTAACTTTACTTTTGATTAAACAAAAGCATTTTTCAGTAAAGATCTGTGTGGATCTCAAAGTCATTTTGATGGCTAGCAGGAGTTTGCAAGCATGGCAGGCTTTCCCAGGTCTTATTGAGGCTCATATGCCACATAAAAATTTGCAGCAACAGGGAACAAACTAATCCAAAACCCATCCAGATTTTTATGTGCAGTTGTCAGCCTGTATTTCCCTCAGCTCTACAGGACCAGTGGGGTTCAATGCTGAAAAGATGTGTGTGGGGGGGGGAGGGGTTATATCTACACAGCACAAAACACGCCCATGGCAGACTCTCAGAGCATGGGTCAACTGACTCAGGCTTGTTGGGCTTGTGCTATGGGATTAAAAATAGCAGTGTAGCCATCCAAGCTTGGGCTGGAGCTAGGGCTCCAAGACCCTCTCCTCTTGTTGTGATTCACCGCCTGGGCTCTACCCCGAGACTGAATGTCTACATTGCTATTTTTAGCCCAACAGCAAGGGCCTCAGTCAGTTGGATTTTATAATATGTGTGGGAGGGAGAATGTACCACTCACAGCACCTATTCCCCAGTCCCAACCCTCCTGCCCCTGTCACTTCCCCCCCCCCCCCGAATAACCCATAGGCTGTGCAGAGTTTTTGCAGCGGGGCAGCTATGCAGAGGTGGGATGAACATTCTATTTGGCCACCTTTGCTCTCTGCCCCACTCTCTATTTTGCTCCTCTCTGCACTGCACAGCAGACGGTGGGAGAGGATAAGTGCCTAAGTAAGGAGAAAGAAGTTCCTCACATTTCTCAAATTCCTGAAGGGGTTACTCTTGTGTATGGGAAAACTTCAACATGGGAAACCCATTTCAACCATAGTTATTATCTGAGATGTCACTGGCTGTAATAGGGTGTTCACCTCACACGAATGGAAGAGGTTAATGGAGGCCTTTATGGGCCTGCCATATCCCGTTCCAGAAAGGAGCAGTGGAGGTGAGTCCTCCAAGCACCCTAGAGAGAGTGTGCAGGAAGCAGCCAGTTGGAAAGAGGCTGCACGAAGCAGCCAGTCAGGGCCAAGCAGGCTAGTAGCTGCAGGGCAGAGCAGGGGTGGTTGCTGCAGCGAGCCCCAGGAGTGAGGACTGTGTTCTTAGCAGGCTGCAGTAAGGTAGCACCTTGGACAGAGCAGTTGCTGGCAGCGACTGGGGGAGCAAGAGGAAGCTCCTTCTGGCTGGCTGCTGGAACTTGCTGGCTGAATGCCCTGAGGAAGGATTAAGTGCTGGGGCTGTGGGGAAGTGGCTCAGAGAATTGAAGGAACACTGAACAAAGTTAAAGAGACACAGAAGAAGTCTGCTATCTACATGGCCCTGGGTCAGGACTCTGAGTAATGGGTAGGCCTGGGTCCCTCCCATTAGCCCCTGGGGAAGTGGCCTGACTCATCGACTTCAAGGTCAGAAGGGACCATTATGATCTTCTAGTCTGACCTCCTGTACAACGCAGGCCACAGAATCTCACCCACCCACTCCTGTAACAAACCCCTGACCTGTGTCTGAGCTATTGAAGTCCTCAACTTGTGGTTTAAAGACTTCAAGGTGCAGAGAATCCTCCAGCAAGTGACCCGTGCCCCACGCTGCAGAGGAAGGCGAAAAAACCCCAGGGCCTCTGCCAATCTGCCCTGGAGGAAAATTCCTTCCCAACCCCAAATATGGCGATCAGCTAAACCCTGAGCATGTGGGCAAGACTCACCAGCCAGACACCCAGGAAAGAATTCTCTGTAGTAACTCAGATCCCACCCTATCTAGTGTCCCATCACAGGCCATTTGGCATATTTACTGCTAATAGTCAAAGATTAATTAATTGCCAGAATTAGGCTATCCCATCATATCATCCCCTCTACAAACGTATCAAGCTTAGTCTTGAAGCCAGATATGTCTTTTGCCTCCACTGCTCCCCTTGGAAGGCTGTTCCAGAACTTCACTCCTCTGATGGTTAGAAACCTTCGTCTAATTTCAAATCTAAACTTCCTGATGGCCAGTTTATATCCATTTGTTTTTGTGTCCACATTGGTACTGAGTTTAAATAATTCCTCTTCCTCCCTGGTATTTATCCCTCTGATATATAGAGAGCAATCTTATCTCCCCTCAGCCTTCCTTTGGTTAGGCTAAACAAGCCAAGCTCTTTGAGTCTCCTTTCATAAGACAGGTTTTCCATTCCTCGGATCATCCTAGTAGCCCTTCTCTGTACCTGTTCCAGTTTGAATTCATCCTTCTTAAACATGGAAGACCAGAACTGCACACAATATTCCAGATGAGTTCTCACCAGTGCCTTGTATAATGGTACTAACACCTCCTTATCTCTACTGGAAATACCTCGCCTGATGCATCCCAAGACCGCATTCGCTTTTTTCACAGCCATATCACATCGGCGGCTCATAGTCATCCTTTGATCAACCAATACTCCGAGGTCCTTCTCCTCCTCTGTTACTTCCAAGTGATGCATCCCCAGTTTATAACAAAAATTCTTGTTATTAATCCCTAAATGCATGACCTTGCACTTTTCACTATTAAATTTCATCCTATTACTCCTGTTTACAAGGTCATCCAGATCTTCCTGTAGGATATCCCGGTCCCTTTCTGTATTGGCAATACCTCCCAGCTTCGTGTTATCTGCAAACTTTATTAGCACACTCCCACTTTTTGTGCCAAGGTCAGTAATAAAAAGATTAAATAAGATTGGTCCCCAAACCGATCCCTGAGGAACTCCACTAGTAACCTTCTTCCAGCCTGATAGTTCATCTTTCAGTACGACCCGTTGTAGTCTCCCCTTTAACCAGTTCTTTATCCACCTTTCAATTTTCATATTGATCCCCATCTTTTCCAATTTAGCTAATAATTCCCCATGTGGAACTGTATCAAATGCCTTACTGAAATCGAAGTAAATTAGATCCACTGCATTTCCTTTGTCTAAAAAATCTGTTACTTTCTCAAAGAAGGAGATCAGGTTGGTTTGGCATGATCTGCCTTTTGTAAAACCATGTTGTATTTTGTCCCAATTATCATTGACCTCAATGTCCTTAACTACTTTTTCCAAGACCTTTCATACTACAGATGTCAGACTAACAGGCCTGTAGTTACCCGGATCACCTTTTTTCCCTTTCTTAAAAATAGAAACTATGTTAGCAATTCTCCAGTCATACGGTTCAACTCCTGAGTTTATTAAAAATTAAAAATTCTTGCTAATGGGCTTGCAATTTCATGTGCCAGTTCCTTTAATATTCTTGGATGAAGATTATCTGGGCCCCCGATTTAGTCCCATTAAGCTGTTCGAGTTTGGCTTCTACCTCGGATGTGGTAATATCTACCTCCATATCCTCATTCCCATTTGTCATACTACTATTATCCCTAAGCTCCTCATTAAAGACTGAGGCAAAGTATTTGTTCAGATATTGGGCCATACCTAAATTATCCTTAACCTCCACTCCATCCTCAGTGTTTAGCAATCCCACTTCTTATTTCTTTGTTTTCTTCTTATTTATATGGCTATAGAACCTTTTATTATTGGTTTTAATTCCCTTTGCAAGGTCCAACTCTACATGGCTTTTGGCCTTTCTCACTTTATCCCTACATGTTCTGACCTCAATAAGGTAGCTTTCCTTGCTGATCCCTCCCATCTTCCACTCCTTGTAGGCTTTCTGCTTTTTCTTAATCACCTCTCTGAGATGCTTGCTCATCCAGCTTCATCTACAACTCCTGCCTATGTGTTTTTTCCCCTTTCTTGGGATGCAGGCTTCTGATAGTTTCTGCAACCTTGACTTGAAGTAAATCCAGGCCTCCTGTGCCTTTAGATCCACAAGTTCTTCAGACCAGTCCACTTCCCTAACTAATTTCCTTAATTTTTTAAAGTTAGCCCTTTTTAAATCAAAAACCTTAGTCACAGATCTATTTTTGTTTATCCTTCCATTTAGTTTGAACTGAATTAGCTCATGATCGCTCGAACCAAAGTTGTCCCCTACAACCCTTTCTTCTATGAGGTCCTCACTACTCACCAAAACCAAATCTAAAATGGCATCCCCTCTTGTTGGTTCGGCAACTACTTGGTGAAGGAATCCATCAGCTATCGCATCCAGGAAAATCCGAGCTCTATACTACTAGCACTTGTCCTCCAGTCTATATCTGGGAAGTTAAAGTCTCCCATGATCACACAATTCCCATTAGTATTTACTTCATTAAAAACATTAAAGAGGTCTCTATCCATATCCAAATCGGATCCTGGTGGTCTGTAGCACACCCCCAAGCACTATCCCAGGGGAGGCTCTAGAAGCTTTCTTCCTCAATGTGATTTTTGCCCAGATAGACTCTGTTCCATCACTTATTTCTTTACAGTCTACCTCATCATTGATATACAGTGCTTTGCTACTCCACCACCTTTGCCTTTATTTCTATCTTTCCTAAACAGCACATACCCTTCAATACCTGTACTCCACTCATGATTACTATTCCACCATGATTCTGTTATCCCTATTATATCTGGTTTCACTTCCTGCACCAATAGCTCTAGTTCCTCCATTTTGTTACCTAGGCTCCTCGCATTAGTGTACAAACATCTTAATTTTTGCTGTTTGGCTTCTCTCACATTCTTTACCTGATTAGGCACAGACATTCTACTGCCAGTATCACCTATTAGACCGGTATCTACACTACTACCCTTCCTCCTTATGTCCATTCTCCTACCCACGGCTGTATCCTTTCTTACTTTGTTTTCTTCCCTCTCAATTTTAAAATCCGGTGTGGAGATTACCTGGACATCTCCCATCCATCTTCCCCAAATTCCTAGTTTAAAGCTCTCTTAATCAGTTGTGCCAGTCTCCATCCTAGAAGTCTATTTCCCTCCCTACTCAGGTGAAGTCCATCCTGAGAGAACAGTTCTCTGTCCATGAATGCTTCCCAGTGGCCATACATCCCAAAGCCCTCCTTATAGCACCACTGCCTGAGCCATCGGTTGATCATCATAATCTTGTCACATTTTTGTTGCCCTTCTCTAGGAACAGGCAGAATCCCGCTGAAGATCACCTGAGCCTCGATTTCCTTAAGTGTCTTCCCCGGTCTGGCACAGTCTCTCTTGATACGTTGCAGCGAGAATCTAGCTGTATCATTTGTTCCCACATGAAGAACAATCAGTGGATTAATAATAAAATAATTAATGGAGATATCCTATCTCCTAGAACTGGAGGGGACCTTGAAAGGTCATCAAGTTCAGCCCCCTGCCTTCACTAGCAGGACCAAGTACCAATTTTGCCCCAGATCCCTAAGTGGCCCCCTTAAGGATTGAACTCACAACCCTGGGTTTAGCAGGCCAATGCTCAAACCACTGAGCTATCCCTCCCTTTCCCATGCCTGTTAGGATCCTCTTCAGACTCAGATCCACATCCCATAGCTTAGCACCAGGCAGACAGCACACCCTTCTGTTCTCTGGATCAGCTCTAGTTACAGGCCTGTCTATTCTGCTCAGTAAGGAGTCCCCAATTACGTAGACCTGCCTTTTCCTGGTGCTGGTGCGATTCTCTGGTCTATTCCCTGCTCCCTCTGGGTGCAAGTCCTCTCGATTCCTATTGTCCCTTGCAATCCTCCGCAACCCATCCCATATCCTCCTGGGGCTCATATTTGGTGTTGTTGTCTCCATTGACTCTTTCCCTCTTCCTATAGGACTAGCTGCTCTTCTCTTCTTCCTTGCCCTCTCGCCTTCAGTGACCACCTGCTGTGCCCCTTCTTCATTTTCCATCTCTGCAAACCTGTTCCTGAGCTCTATTTCTCCTTCACTAGCCTGTCTTTTCCTCTGCCTGGTTCTCTTAGTCACATGCTTCCACTGTCCACTTTCCTTACCCAGCAGTCTCCCCTCAGAGTTCTTTGGTCCTGCTTCCATCTGCAAGTCTGAGCTTTTTCCCTTCAGCCTCCTCATATCTTTGCTCCATCATCTGCTCGAACCCCCTTCTAAACTAAACCAGAGTTTCCACCTGAATCTCTAATCCTCGGATCTTTTCTTTCATCAGCTCTATCAGGCAGCACTTCATGCAGATAACACTCTTTTCAGGTACCCCCTCCAGGATCATGAACATGCCGCAGTTTCCACATCCAGTCATCTTCATTGTGTCTTCCACTGCTTGGGTCACTACCACTGCTGCCTCTGTATCTGTCATAGCCTTCTCACTTAAGTCCTCTTTGTCTGGGAAACACAAACCAAATCAAAACACCACCACTCACAGCAACACAAACCCCCAACGAGCACCAAAACACTGCCAGACCGCCACACACTCCCTTCACTAACCTGTCTGTTCCTCCACCTGGCTCTCTTAGTCTTCCCCTCAAACTCCCATTTACAGCTCTGTTTGCTGATTCTTGTGCCGCTGCAGCTGTCTATGCCAGTGCCTGACTGGCTGGCTACCTTTATAGGACCTCTAGTCAGAGAAGCCCCGCCCCCTAATCAGGGCTCAGCTTCTCTCCCAGCACACTGCCCCTACCAGCCTCTTCTCCTCCAACAGACGTCCCACTCAAACTCCCCTGTTTACAGCTCTGTTTGCTGGCTCCTGTGCTGCTGCAGCTGTTTATGGACCATGATACACACCCCGGAGGGGGGAAACCAAGATGTTGACCTGTCTGGAGGGCCGAGTCACAAAGAAGATTGTGTGTGGTTCCTGGAGTGACATAGGTCTGCAGGCAGAGACGATGACAGAAGAGGCACCACTGGAAGAGGGCTCACCAACTGGCAAAGCTAATCCCCAGGATGGCCAGCAAGAGGTGCCACTGTGGTGATGAACTCTGACACTGCCTAAAAATCAGTGGGTAAATATGGCACTTTCATATCCATTGCATGAAAAATAATGTGATTAAGAATGATTTAACTGGATATTCATATATGATCAATGAAATCCAGACTAAAATAAATAAGCTTTCTATATATGCACAACAACAACCCTCCAGCCCCACAAATATCCACATGCTATTTTCCCCTGGGGGAGAAGAATGAAGAAGCAACCATTTGTAACAGATACTAGTCACTTCACTTAATGTGCCATTGGAAGGCACTTGGACAGCATGGTGATGTACACAGCATAAAACCTAAATGGAGCAGAAGGGAGATGGTGTCAAAGACAATGAATAGCAAAGTACCTTCCAACCTGGGCTATGATTTTGAAATGTAGTTCCTAAAAAAATATCCAATTTACATACTAAAGATTTGGTCCTTTATTGTAATTCACACAGGCACATCTGCCAGCACTGAGCTCCACTGAAGCCTACAGGCCTCCGTGTGGGTGCCCACGTGTTGCAGATCATGGGAAAGAGGCCTCAATATATACACAATACTGACTAGAGTCTCATCTCAGTTACACCAATATAAATCCAAAGTAATTTATTTGACGCCAATGTAGTTACTCCAAATCTACACCAGTGTGAAGCAGAATCTGGCCCTATGATGAATTAACAGTATTGTGTGATATTCAGAACCTGGGCACAGATGCTTGTGAATTAAAACTGCAGAGTTGCATCCATGTTCACTGACATTTAAGAGACAGCCATTGATGTTTTAAAAATATGCCCATTTGTATAAAACAACTCAGCTATGGAATACTAGACACCTGAACAACTGATGCCTACAACCAATTAGTTATTGATCATTAAATGAACTCGGTTTTTATTTTTAAATTGTATTATTGCTGTAAAATAGTAAGTCATGTTTATAAAAACAAGTTAATTATAAAGTATAATATGTGTTTTTGTTTTCTTGAATAAAACGGATATAAAAACTAAAGTATTTTTTTCTTTTTCCAAAGAAAATACATCAGTCAAATTCTTTAATATAACAACATTTAAGCTGGAAGAAAAGAAAAGTTCTATGATTTTTATATGGTTCCCATTACCATAGTATCTGAGCATCTCACAATCTTCAATGTATGTATCCTCATGTATGTGAGTTAGGGAAGTGCTATTATCCCCATTTACAGAAAGGGAACTGAGGCACAGAGAGACTAAAAGAGGCTTGTCTTTACTGAAAAATTAAGGTGAATTATAATTTGAATGTTGCCCCTAACTCAAGTCTTGTCATAGACTCATGGATTTTAAGGCCAGAAGGGCCCATCATGAGCATCTAATCTGACTTCCTGCACTTTGCAGGCCACACACAGAAGCTCGCCCACCCAGTCTTGTGATAGACCCATAATGTCTGGCTGAATTACTGAAATCCTCAAATTATGATTTAAAGACTTAAAGTTACAGAGAACCCACCATTTACACTAGTTTAAACCTGCAGGTGACCTGGGCTCCATGCTGCAGAGGAAGGCAAACCCTCCCCTAGGTTCTCTACCAATCTGGCCTGGGAGAAGATTCCTTCCTGACCGCAAATATTGTGATCAGTTAGTTAGCCCATGAGCATGTGGGCAAGACCCATCAGCCAGATACCTGGGAAAGAATTCTCTGTAGTAACTGAGAGCCCTCCTCATGTAGTGTCCCAACACCAGCGGTTGGAGATATTTGCACTGCAGAAAGGGATCTGGGGGTCATAGTGGATAAGAAGCTAAATATGAGTCAACAGTGTAATACTGTTGCAAAGAAAGCAAACATCATTCTGAGATGTATTAGCAGGAGTATTGCAAGCAAGACACAAGAAGGAATTCCGCTCTACTCCACACTGATTAGGCCTCAAATGGAGTATTGTGTTCAGTTCTGGGTGCCACATTTCAGGAAAGATGTGGCCAAATTGAAGAAAGTCCAGAGAAGAGCAATCAAAAATGATTAAAGGTCTAGGAAATATCTGTGAGAGAACCTATGAGAGAAGATTGAAAAAATGGGTTTATTTAGTCTGGAGAAGAGAAGACTGGGGGGTGGGAGGGGGTCATAACAGTTTTCAAGTACAAAAAGGTAGGAGAGAGAAAAATTATCCTCTTTAACCTCTGAGGATAGGACAAGAAACAATGGGCTTAAATTGCAGCAAAGGCGATTTAAGGTTGGACATTCGGAAAAACTTCCTGTCAGAGTGGTTAAGCACTGGAATAAATTGCCCAGGGAGGGAATCTCCATCATTGGAAAAAGCAAGAAAGAGTCCTGTGGCACCTTATAGACTAACAGACGTATTGGAGCATAAGCTTTCGTGGGTGAATACCCACTTCGTCAGACGCATGTGACGCATGCGCCTGACGAAGTGGGTATTCACCCACAAAAGCTTATGCTCCAATACGTCTGTTAGTCTATAAGGTACCACAGTACTCTTTCTCACTTTTTACAGATCCAGACTAACGTGGCCACCCCTCTGATACTTTTCCATCATTGGAGGTTTTTTGAAGCAGGTTAGACAAACACCTCTCAGGGATGGTCTAGACTAGATAATACTTAGTCCTGCCATGAGTGCAGGAGACTGGATTAGATGACCTCTTGAAGTCCCTTCCACTCCTATAATTCTATTAGCAGTCATAGACCAGCTATATGCCATTGTAGGCAACCTCATCATACCATCCCCTCCATAAACTTATCAAGACCAGTCTTGAAGCCAGTTAGGTTTTTCACCCCTACTCCCCTTGAGAAGAATGAATGGCCATATTGCGTTAGACCAATGATCCATCTAACCCAGTATATGGTCTACTGACAGAGGCCAATGCCAGATGCTTCAGAGGGAATGAAAGGAACAGGGTAATTATCACTTGATCCATCCCGTGATCTGGAAGTCAGAGGTTTAGGGACACCCAGAGCATGGAGTTGCATCCCTGGCTATTTTGGCTAATAGCCATTGATGGATCTATCCTCCATGACTGACAACTCTTAACTCGAATGTAGTGGTGTTTTTAACTCAAGCTGGCTGGCCTGGAGTCTCCTGGAATTGGCATTGATCTCCTGGTGACTATTCAAAGCAATCCAGGAGATTTTAATGGGATATTTTAAGAAAATGACATTGTCATGTTGGCAAAAAAAAAAAAAATCTCCCGGAATAGTTTCAGTCAGAGTTGGCAACCCTACTGGCATGTCAGGGGTCTAGGTTAAATCTCGAGCTAGCACAACTCAGCTGCTAACATGACTCCTCTGCAGTGTGGATGCAGACTAGCTCCACTTGAATGCCAATAGTCCTCCAATGCCTTCCCACAGTTCTTCCTGTGTGCCTTGAAAAGACACAGACAGACAAGTTATCCCACAATTCAATGGGAAAATTCATAGAGTGGCTCGGATTACTGCAGCACAAAGAATCATGGGATGTGCCCCCAGAAGTTCTAGTGTCACGCGTGAGTGAGTTCAGCATCAATGGGGACGCAGCAGTTCAAGTGTTGTTTCACAGTGTGGCCACTCTCACTCAAGCTAGGCTAACTCAATAGAAATAACATGAGTGGAGATAACTTAAGTTCACTCTGCAATGCCCTGATTTGCCTAAGCTCACACAAGACATCTCCGGCAGAGCAGGAATTGAACCTCAGTCTCCCAAGATCCTAACCCCTGGATCAGAGAAGATGGATGAGAGGGAGCAAGAACAGGAACAGGTAAGTACATCAGCTTCCCCCTTGGTTATCTCTTCATGGTCTTTTATATTTTGACAGCCTTGAAGAAACTTTCTTGTTGGCCATATAGTTACCTTCAACCCTACCAGCAATATTAGGAGGGTCAGTGCGTCACATCCACTTCTTGCAATCATTACAATAACGATGTACCAATTCACTAGGATCAATATTTGATGTCCAATAGAAAGAAATCTAAGCTCAAAGAATAATATTGATCAAAGTTACCATCCAAAGTATTTGAAAGGAAGTTCAGCATAGTTAATACATTATAGGAGAAGTTTAAATCACCAAGAGGAAAATGTAGAATGCAGATGTCATGCTGCTACCTGTTGCCTAGCAATATTGCATATGTGTGGCACAAGATTGATAGATATCACCCACTCAGATCACTAGATTCAGACCTTCGCCATAGTCTTGTCACTTAGAGAAACTGCCAAAAATCAGTAAGAGAAACAGCAGATGAAGAAGTGAAGCACCACAGGCTGACCGAATCTTACTGTCTCCAGTATAATAATGCCCAGAAGACCAGCTCTAAACCAATGGCTGTTCAATTATTCTGCATATATTTTCCCTGTGTAAATATGAAAACTTACTGCCTAGAGAGATATATCTGGGTCGTGCAAGTTGAGATAATAATATCTTGGAATTAAAATGGCAATTTGGTTTCATAATTTTTACTGACTCACACTGCATTATCTTTAAGTAGGAAGAACAGAAAATTCTCAGATATTATACATAATTATGATGTTATTATAGTGTTCTTGATATCAAGTGCTGAAGTTAAGGTTAAGATGCAGCCCAGCTTTTTCAACAACCCATAACATTCTCAAAATATACTTTTTTATGTTGAAATTTTCCATGATCCAGCTCAGCCTGAAGGCAATATTAAAAAAAAAATCATCAGGATTGGTTCAGCTATTTATTCAGTTAGTATAAAAAAGACAGTGTCTACATATGTTCCATTTTTAATTTTGGACTTGCATAATTCCAAAAATGGCTAAAGACAGAACTTCAAATTGAGAGTGTTTTATAGTCCTCGTTAGAGTAAAAAAAAAAAAAGGTATTCAATTTTGAAGAAAATGAGCTTAGTATTTTTAAAATTAAAAAAATAAATTCATAGATATCCAATAGAATAACTTCCACACAATTTTTCAGGACGCACTAAAGCTAAAATGGTTCAGAACATTGCATTTACTGAGAAACTCTTAACTACTTAAGGACTTGTGATTAGAGTCATAGAATCATAGACATGTAAGACTAGAAGGGATCTTAATATGTCATCTAGTCCAGTTTCCTGCACTGAGGCAGGACTCAGTATTATCTAGATCATCCTTGACAGGTGTTTGTCTAAACTGTTCTTAAAAACCTCCAATGACAGAGATTCCACAACCTCCCTAGGGAATTTGTTCCAATGTTTAACTATCCTGACAGGAAGTTTTTCCTAATGTCCAACCTAAATCTCCCTTGCGACAATTTAAGCCCATTACTTCTTGTCCTGTCCTCAGTGGTTAAGGAGAACAATTTATCACTCTCCTCTTTATAACAACCTTTTGAAGACTGCTATCATGTCCTCACTCAGTTTTCTCTTCTCCAGACTAAACAAACCCACTTTTAAAAAAATCTTTCCTTGTAGGCCATGTTTTCTTGACCGTTAATCATTGTTGTTAAGTATCGGGGGTAGCCGTGTTAGTCTGTATCCACAAAAACAACAAGGAGTCCGGTGGCACCTTGAAGACTAACAGATTTATTTGGGCATAAGCTTTTTTGGGTAAAAAACCACACTTCTTCAGATGCATGGTGTGAAAGTTCCAGATGCCATCTCCAAATCATTTTTGTTGGTCTTCTCTGGACTTTCTCCAGTGTGTCCATATCTTTCCCAAAGTGTGGTGTCCAGAACTGGACACAGTAGTCCAATTGAGGCCTTATCAATTCTGAGTAGAGTGGAAGAATGACTGCTCATGTCTTGCTTACAACACTCCTGCTAACACATCCCAGAATGATGTTCGCTTTTTTACAATAGTGATGTTGTTGACTCATATTTAGTTTGTGATCCACTATCACCCCAGGTCCCTTTCTGCAGTACTCCTTCCTGGGAGTCATTTCCCATTTTGTATTTGTGCAATTGATTATTCCTTCCTAAAATATACTATTTGTATTTGTCCTTATTGAATTTAATCCTACTTATTTCAGAGTCTTTCTCTAGTTTGTCAAGATCATGAATTCTAATCCTGTCCTCCAAAGCACTTGCAACCCCTCCCAGCTTGCTATTGTCCACAAACTTTATTAAGTGTACTCCCTATGCCATTATCCAAATCATTTATGAAGATATTGAATAGAACTGGACCCTGGACAGATCCCTCTGGGACCCCACTAGATATGCCCTTCCAGCTTAACTGTGAACTATTGATAACTATTCTCCAAGTATGGTTTTCCAACCAGTTGTACATCCTCCTTCTAGTAGGTTTGTCCAGGCTCCTAAAGTGGGGGACTCCAGTGGCCCTGTTTGGGGTCAGAATTCCACAACAAAGGACCATTGATCAATGTTGAATCTAGAGAATCAGCATACCAGCCTAGACTGACCAAAATTGCTAGGCAACATAGGTGATTGCTTCATTACTTATGACCTATATTACAAAGAGCTATGTATATTCATTAGGGCTGTTGATTAATTGCAGTTAACTCATGTGATTAACTCAATTTTTAAAAAAAAATTAATCGCAGCATTAAGCACATTGTTAAACAATAGAATATCAATTGAAATTTACATTTACATTTTCAAATATATTGATTTCATTTACAACACAGAATACAAAGTGTACACTGCTCACTTTATATTATTATTTTTGATTATAAATATTTGCACTGTAAAATGATAAACAAAAGAAACAGTATTTTTCAATTCACCTTGTACAAGTACTGTAGTGCAATCTCTGTCATGAAAGTGCAACTTACAAATGTAGATTTTTTTTGTTACATAACTGCACTCAAAAACTTAACAATGCAAAACTTTAGAGCCTACAAGTCCACTCAGTCCTACTTCTCATTCAGCCATTTGCTAAGACAAACAAGTTTGTTTGCATTTACAGGAGATAATGCTGCTCACTTCTTATTTACAATGTCACCAGAAAGTGAGAACTGGCATTCACATGGACTTTTGTAGCCGGCATTGCAAGGTATTTATGTGCCAGATATGCTAAACATTCGTATGCCCCTTCATGCTTCAGCCACCCTTCCAGAGGACATGCTTCCATGCTGATGACGCTCGTTAAAAAAATAATGCATTAATTAAATTTGTGACTGAAATCCTTGGGGGGAGAATTGTATGTCTCCGGCTCTATTTTACCCACATTCTGCCATATATTTCATGTTATAGTAGTCTCGGATGATGACTCAGCACATGTTCATTTTAAGAACACTTTTGCTGCAAATTTGACAAAATGCAAAGAAGGTACCAGTGTGAGATTTCTAAAGATAGCTATAGCACTCGACCCAAGGTTTAAGAATCTGAAGTGCCTTCCAAAATCTGAGAGGGATGAGGTGTGGAGTATGCTTTCAGAAGTCTTAAAAGAGCAACACTCCGATGTGGAAAATACAGAACCCAAACCACCAAAAAAGAAAACAAACCTTCTGCTGGTGGGATCTGACTCAAATCATGAAAATAATCATGCATCAGTCCGCACTGCTTTGGATTGTTGTCGAGCAGAACCCATCATCAGCATGGATTCATGTCCTCTGGAATGGTGGTTGACGCATGAAGGGACATATGAATCTTTAGCGCATCTGGCATGTAAATATCTTGCAACGCTGACTACAACAGTGCCATGAGAATACCTGTTCTCACTTTCAAGTGACATTGTGAACAAGAAACGGGCAGCTTTATCTCCTGCAAATGTAAACAAACTTGTTTGTCTGAGTATCAGAGGGGTAGCCGTGTTAGTCTGAATCTGTAAAAAGCAACAGAGGGTCCTGTGGCACCTTTAAGACTAACAGAAGTATTGGGAGCATAAGCTTTCGTGGGTAAGAACCTCACTTCTTCAGATGCAAGTAATGGAAATTTCCAGAGGCAGGTGTAAATCAGTATGGAGATAACGAGGTTAGTTCAATCAAGGAAGGTGAGGTGCTCTGCTAGCAGTTGAGGTGTGAACACCAAGGGAGGAGAAACTGCTTCTGGCCACACAATAGCAGATGTAAAGGTAGACATCTTACAGTAAAAAAACTTCAGGACCAGACTCCAAAGAGAAACTGCTGAGCTCCAGTTCATTTGCAAATTTGACACCATCAGATCAGGATTAAACAAAGACTGTGAATGGCTATCCAACTACAGAAGCAGTTTCTCCTCCCTTGGTGTTCACACCTCAAATTGCATCTGAAGAAGTGAGGTTCTTACCCACGAAAGCTTATGCTCCCAATACTTCTGTTAGTCTTAAAGGTGCCACAGGACCCTCTGTTGTTGTTTGTCTGAGTGACTGGCTGAACAAGAAATAGGACTGAGTGGACTTGTAGGCTCTAAAGTTTTACATTGTTTTATTTTTGAAGGCAGTTTTTTGTACATAATTCTACATTTGTAAGTTCAACTTTCATGATAAAGAGATTGCACTACAGTACTTGTATTAGGTGAATTGAAAATTACTATTTCTTTTGTTTTTTTACAGTGCAAATATTTGTAATCAGAAATAAATATAAAATGAGCAGTGTACACATTGTCTTCCGAGTTATAAATGAAATCAATATATTTTAAAATGTAGAAAATATCCAAATATTTAAATAAATAGTATTCTATAAACAGTGTGATTAATCACGATTAACTTTTTTAATCGCTTGACAGCCCTAATATTCATGCGGAGAAATTGTATTGTTTCTTTGGCATGCTGGCATCCAGTGTTAATCATGGAATTTGGGTAAAATTTTCAAAAGCACCCTAAGTGACTTAGGAGTCTTAGTCCCATTTTTAAAAGTGACTTAGGCATTTAGGAGCCTAACTTTCATTGGAGTTATGTTCCTATTTCTCAGCTCCTCAAAGGTATTTAGGCCCCTAACTCAGTAAATTCAGTGGGAGTTAGGCATCGAAATATCTTTGAAGATATGGGCCTAAGTGCTTAAATCACTGTTGAAGGTGGGACTTAGCTCCTAAAACACTTAGGTGCTTTGGAAATTTTGCCCAAATCCTTTGTCCTCCTATGCAGCAAGAGAGAAGCCACTTTCTGCAGCTGTTGCAGCCTTTTGCTGAGTTTACAAATAATCCAAAATAGTAAACTGGATGGATGAGACGGGCCTGGATGGTTGCAGGAAGGAATTTCTTATTGACATTTCTGCCCTTGATTTCTCAACTTTAACATGGCATTGACATTAGTTTTGATATGTAATATACATCTGTGTTTATGAGTAACACTATTTTTTCCCGTATAAGAGGAAAAACCCAAAGAAGACGACAAGTGAGATGAAAATGGATTTTTCAACTGAGGGGAACAAAAGATGATATCCAGCCATCTTTCCTGAGCACAGAGACTAGCTCAAGAAAGAAGTATTCTGGGAGGCACTTTAAGAGTTAGTACTGTAGGTCTCACAATTTCCTGCAACGCTTCCAGACCAGAAATACAGATATGTATCATTTTTGCAATTCGGTAGCTATATTGCAATCAAATATTGTGGTGAAATTTACCCCGTGCAGAATGCCAACACAACATACATGTACCACTTAAGCTCACATCCTTCCAATTTGGTGAATTTACCATTTTTAGTTCTATTCTGACTGTAATGAACTCAGTATTCCTTTTTCTATCAGGAAAGTGGATGGGTGCCAACAGCTGCCCTGTTATTTGGCAGGCAGGAGGTTACCTTATAGTAAACAGCTGCCAACTTCACAGTCTACCTACATTTTAGTGGTTCAAAAGGGGAAAGAGACTTGAAGCTTTTCTTGAACCCAGGTGTTTTATATTGAAATACTCAGGTCTACATTTAACTCACCAGCTCAGAATCAGATGATTTGTCTATATAAATACCACAAAAGTGCCTTTAAGATGCTGACCTCATTTTAACCTAACCAGAACCATAAATCCGTTCCAGCACAATTTAAGTTTGTGATCTAGTATAAAACAATCAAATCACTAAGTTGAATGTATATCTTTAGTGTTTATCAGTGCTGAGTTATAGAAAGGGTTCTCAAGCTTTTTCAAAGCATGGACCACTTTTTAATAAATAGTGTCATGGATCTACCTCCCTGCCTAATGGCAAAGAAATAACATCCCTGTGACAACTATAGCAGTTGATTACCTGGAACAGTAATATTAGGGAGATATTTATTGTGATTTTAGCTGTCACACAGTTCAGTTACAGAGGCTGGAAATCAGGAAGGGCCAACATCATATGAACAGCCAGCTTTCCGCAGGCCACCAGTAAGTGCCCTCTGGGACCACAGTTCAGGAAACACTGTTAAAAGAGGACTTTGCTGAAGCAGTGATTTATGACAGTTTCTCATGCATTAAAGAAAGAACATTTAAATCCACACTGTAATTCAGCATCAAGGCAAGTACTTTCAATTGCTGCTGCAGACTATGTTCATGTATTTTACCTATCCATCAATGACAGCAGAAAATTAAAGCCATAATTTAATTGGGAATTTTGGAGCAAAGGGTGTTGGGAGGAATATTGATACTTTAATGAAAGATCAAAATGTGGTAATGGGTCCTAATGGTAATATGTAATGTGATGAGCTGGTTCTTTCATGCCAGAAAGTTAAAAAAAGATGCAAAGCGAAGAGTCACTGATAATCTAACTATACATTATCAGCTACCAGCTGTATATAGCTTTAGAATCCAGCATACTTGCATGCATCTGTATACCTCGTGGAATCTACACCTGGATGGTGCTAAATTGTTTCTTTTCTTAAAGATTCAAGTATGGCTATCCAATTTTTAACATTGCCTCTGGTGATGGGGTATATGAACCCCACACTGGGCAACAAGAGGTTGAGCAGCTGCTTTGAGTTCAGGTAGCCCTGCATTGCCACACCTGCAACAGATGCATAGGAGTTAAAAGGGAGCAGAACAGCTCACTTATGGGCAGGCCAGGGAAGAGAAAGGACTTTTATTGTACAGCTCCTGAGAAAAAGACTGAAGGAAGACAGGATTTCTCCCATCAGCATCGGCCTGAAGGTACCTCCCCGAGGGAAGGGAGGACCTGCTTCTGACAGACGCTGGGATGGAGGCATTTCCCCCTTCCACATCCTAAACCTGGTTTATTTGTGTTGGTTCCCTGTGTTTTGTTTATGGAATACCCCTGAAGGGGAGAGATTTGGATCTGACCTGACCAGAGGGCCAAGGCATAAGATGTAGTTGCTGCCTCAAGAGGGGGAGAGCTAGCATGCTATGCTTGGCTGTGAAGAGGTGCCATGGGGTGAGCTGACCTCCTACACACGTTCCTTTTCTAGACTGCAAACTTTGGACTATAGCATGGTGGTAAGACGTGGCCCAGGTAGGACAGCCTTAAGGCGCTCCTGGGTGACAGACACTTTTGTTGCCCTCACAGGCCACAGCCTGTCCTACCAACCACCCTTGTTATAGAGGGGGCATAAACCTCCCTTCCACAACCCCCTGCTCAGAAGAAAGGAGCGGGGAAGAGATGCTGAAAGCACCAAGGCAAGGGCAAGCCACGTCCAAGGGTCAGAGGGTAGATTAAAGCCCTCCCTGTTGTGAGGATGTGGAAGTCTATATGTTTCTTTGAACTCTGTTACCCTGAAAGGGAGTGAACTGAATTGGAAACCCAGCCGGGGCGGGGAGAGTGGCCACCTACCAAGGGGTGAGCTGTCACAGTGTTGGAATGGTTGCCGGCAGTAGGTACTGGATATAGGGGCAAAGTGGAAGCCCAGTGACCTAACCACTAGGCAGTGCTACTGGTAAGCCCAACCCCGTCACACATGGATTCTTGCGGGGGAGGAGAGGGGAGGAGAGAGGGGGGGAATACAGTCAGCAGCTCTGCAGTATATCTCGGAAGTGGTCATTGTTTGGAAGATAAAGATGTGCACTGCTGAGAAGATAAAATGAAGATTTATTGAAGCCAACAACAACAAAAAGGCTATATATTGGATTTCAGGTCCTTTTTATATTTTAGAGTCTATAAAGTCAGGCTTTCTCCACTTTATATTGCAAATCAAGCAAGAACCACTATAGAGACTTTTTTGATCACCTTATTTTATGTCCCATATAATCAAATATAAAATTCTAAAGCAATTTCAGAGAAATGTAGGGCCAGAAGGGATCTCAAGAGATCATCAAGTCCAGCCTTCTGCACTGAGGCAGGACCAAGTACACCAAGACCATCCCTGATAGGTGTTTGTCCAACCTGTTCTTAGAAACCACCAATGATGGGGATTCCACAACCTTTTAAGCCTATTTTAGAATTTAACTACCCCTATAGTTAGAATATTTTTCCTAATATCTAACCTAAATCCCATTTACTGCAGATTAAGCCCATTACTTCTTGCCCTACTGTTAGTAGATGTGCAGAACAATTGATCACTACCTTTTTTGTAACAGTCCTTAACGTATTTCAAGACTGTTATCAGGTACTTTGCAGTCTTGTTTTCTCAAGACTAAACATACCCATTTTCTTTTTAAACTTTGCCTCAGGTCAGGTTTTCTAAACCTTTTCTCATTTTTGTCTCCTCTCGACTCTCTCTTATTTATCCACATCTTTCTTAAAGTGTGGTGCCCAGAACTGGACACCGTATTCCAGCTGAGGCCTCACCAGTGCTGAGTAGAGCAGGACAATTACCTCATGTGTTTTACACACGACACTCCTGTTAATACCCCCCCAGAATGATGTTAGCCCTTTTTGAATTAGGTTAGCCATTGTTGACTCATATTCAATTTATGTTCCACTATAATCCCCAGATCCTTTCCAGCAGTACTACCAGCAACACAGTTATTCCCCATTTTGTAGCTGTGCCTTTGATTCCCCCCCCCCTTCCTTAGTGAAATACTTTGCACTTGTTTTTATTGAATTTCATCTTGCTGATTTCAGACCAACTCTCTAATTTGTCAAGGTCATTTTGAATTGTAATCCTGCCCTCCAAAGTGCTTGCACCCCTTACCAGCTTGGTGCTCTTTTGCAAATTTTATCTCTACTCCATTATCTAAGTCATTAATGAATATTGAATACTACCAGACCCAGGACCGACCACTTCAAGATTCACTAGATAAACTCTCCCAGTCTGACAGTAAAACAATGGATAACTACTCTTTGAATACAGCCTTTCAACCAGTTGTGCACCTACCTTATAGTAACTTCATCTAGACTACATTTCTCTAGTTTGCTATGAGAATATAATACGGGACTGTGTCAAAGGCCTTACTGAAAACAAAATTATATATATATATATAATGTCTACTGATTGTCCCCTATCCACTATACCAGTAAATCTGTTAAAGAAGGAAATTAGGTTGGTGGTATGTTTTGTTTTTAACAAATTCATGCTGGCTATTCCTTATAACCTTCTCA
>NW_020664439.1:37169629-37183936 GCF_002925995.2 Terrapene triunguis
GAATAAACTTATTCTTGTTTTTATTACAAAATTGTATCAGTGCTGTGTATTAAAGTGATGTGCGAGGCTACAGCTAACCTAACCAGCTGGTGTGTACACTGTCACTTTGGAGGCAGCAACCGTAATAATTTCAGTGAGTTTCATAGTGAGAGCGAGTGAACACTGCAGAGAGATGCCTCTGGGGAACTAGTGTTCACTGATAGTTACCGGCAGGACAGGGTTTAGACTGTCAGAGTCTCAAGGATTTTGCTGGTGGGGCAGACAGACAGATGTGGCAGGGAGCTGACACACAGTCTAATCTTCAGCAAAGCTGGCTCTTGCTGAGACAAAGAGGTAGCACAGTGGCTTAGGGTTCTGGGTGTCCTGAGCAGAATGTCACAGCTCTTCGGTGTTAATATTCCAGTCTTGAGATTTAGCACACAAAGTCTCTGATGCCCATTAAGTCATAATGTAGCCTTGTGTGCTAATATTCCTGTTTATTCCCCATACTCCTTGCAGGTGTGTATATTCATCCAAGATATTGAGCAGATTCCCTCACTGATTCCCCCCTTGTTATTGCAAAGCACCACAGTTTTCCCTATGAAAACAAAGCAGAGAGAGAGAAAATTGCTCAGTGTCTTATCAAAAAATGTTTTGTTTTAGTATCAATGGAAGTTTATTTTCTTGGCATTTCTCACTGGATATTGATGCATCTTCAATATGTACAAGTTTATGTTCAAAGACTTCTGCTTTCTCACTTTGGGTGAAATTTGTAACCATGCACAAACCCCTGTGTGGAGCCACTTCCCCTCCCTCCTGCAGTGGAAATGAGCCATTCCTCAGGCCCTGGAAGTCTTCTGTTGTCCTCACAGCACTAGCTAATTTCAACAATAGGTAGTAGTCTCCTTGATGCTTAATATCAGTCAAAGCTATGTTCCCAATCAACCTTTCCCTGGGAAAACCTGCAGAAGGGATATTAAGGAGAGGGCATCTGTGAAGTTTTCTCCCAAATTGTTCTACTGAGGGAGGTGGGATTTGCTCCCTGGCAGGTTAAGCAATGGTACCTACCCACAAATCTCATCGATCCCAGCAGCTCACCATAGGTATCTCTACCCTAACTCTCCATCTGAGGCATACCTCCCAGTTTCTAGCAAAACAGCTCAATCAGATTGCCCTGTCAGGACTTAAGCAACCAGCAGCTCTTTTAAGACCCAGCTCAACACTGTGAAAGAGGGCCTGGCTGATTACTTTTGTAGCATTGAGGTATTCCAGTGGAGTTATAGGGGTGCAGAACTGGAGTAACATAGAGATAGATCAGCTCCTTGGTATTAATTACAAGTATTTGTGACTTGCTATAAAAATCTTGGAAATTTATTTTTAACAGTAAATGTGGATATTCTGAATATACATTAGGCACTTTCAAAGTTAAATGTCTCAGATGTTTTTAAACGTCAAGAACAATTTTAAACATCAAGAACAAGGGTTATTTACCATGTTACATTTTGTTTTTTTGAACAGATAAAAAAATCTGAAAATAGGAATTTTGTTTCCACATTGTATTAACATAAAACAAATGGAGATTTTTAAAAATCAAAATGTATATATTGGCATGCCTTAGAATAGGGGCTCTGATAAGTCTTATGTCAAGTGTGAGGCCAGCCACAGCTCTTACTCAAGGATTACGAACCCTGAAAACAAAGATTTAAACATTTCTCAGACATTGACGAGACAATGCTTTTTGGTCTGTCTTTTTTTTTTTTTTTTTTTTGGACTGGCCCCTGCTGCCAATTGTGTGTGTGAGTGTGTCAAAGAGAGAATTAGTGTTGGCAACACTCACCATTTTTTTTTTTGGCTCCCACTGCAGGAGCTTTCATCCTTCCACATCTGCTTGACTCCAGCGAACAATTAATTCTGCACGCAGTTAGTTCTGCCCCCCAAGTCCTTCTTGTCACAAGTCCTCTAGCACCCGATCCTCCCAGGCTTTTCAGACCCCTCCTGAGGGTTGGGGAGGGAGGGGGCTGCTCCAGAGGCTTTTCACTCCTTCTCCCCCCTAACCCAGGCCAGGTGGTGCAAGGAGAGAGTGGGGAGGGATGGAGGAGCCATGCCAGTGTTCACAGGTGGGGAGGAAGGAGCAGAGCTGCCCTGAACTGCAGGGCTCTTTCTGCTCCCTCCTCCTGTGCCAATGATGTCGCCTCATAGGAGGCAAGGGGGAGAGCTTCCTGCTTCCTGCAGCAGCTCCAATGGCCTGCTCTTCCCCAGGTGTGTGGGGAAGAGCAGCCAATCAGAGAAGGTCCCCCTCATGGGCAGAGCTGAAATTTGGGAGCAGGCTGCAGTTTTGGGGTCATTGGGAGACTGGCTCCTGTCTGAGCTGTATGCATGTGATGTGCGAAGAAATTGCAAGAATTGTCTAACAACCAGTGTTACCCACCACACACTGTTTACATGAGCTCCTGTAGCAGCGTACCTGCACATCTCATGGAGACTAATACATCCTCATTGCACCCTCAGCAGGCAGGGTAATTTTAATATCCTCATTTCATAGTGGGGAGACTGAAACCGAGAGATGAAGGGACTTGCCCAGCTCACTCCATCTCTGACAGTGAGTAATAGCCTATCCTGCTCACAGTATTGTGATAAGCAACCTTTACTCCTAATCTTAACTGCTGGTCCTCCTTGCCTGCAGGATGGGTGCTGTCACCATGACCCTGAATCATAGAATATCAGTGTTGGAAGGGACCTCAGGAAGTCATCTAATCCAACGCCCTGCTCAAAGCAGGATTAATCCCCAAATAAATCATCCCAGCCAGGGCTTTGTCAAGCCTGACCTTAAATACCTCTAAGGAAGGAGATTCCACCACCTCCCTAGGGAACCCATTCCAGTGCTTCACCACCCTCCTAGTGAAATAGTTTTTCCTAATATCCAACCTAAACCGACCTCACTGCAACTTGAGACCATTACTCCTAGTTCTGTCATCTGGTACCACTGAGAACAGTCTAGATCCATCCTCTTTGGAACCCCCTTTCAGGTAGTTGACAGCAGCTATCAAATCCCCCCTCATTCTTCTCTTTGCAGACTAAATAATCCCAGTTCCCTCAGCCTCTCCTCATAAATCATGTGCTCCAGCCCCCTAATCATTTTTGTTGCCCTCCGCTGGACTCTTTCCAATTTTTACACATCCTTCTTGTAGGGTGGGACCCAAAACTGGACACAGTACTCCAGATGAGGCCTCACCAATGTTGAATAAAGGGGAATGATCACGTTCCTCGATCTGCTGGCAATGCCCCTACTTATACAGCCCAAAATGCCATTTGCCTCCATATACAGATTCTTGTCCACTGTAACCCCTAGGTCCTTTTCTGCAGAACTGCTGCCTAGCCACTCGGTCCCTAGTCTGTAGCAGTGCATGGGATTCTTCCATCCTAAGTGCAGGACTCTGCACTTGTCCTTTTGAACCTCATCAGATTTCTTTTGGTACAATCCTCTAATTTGTCTAGATCCCTCTGTATCCTATCCCTACTCTCCAGCATATCTACCACTCCTCCCAAACCTGCTGAGGGTGCAATCCACGCCATCCTCCAGATCATTAATGAAGATATTGAAGAAAACCTACCCCAGGACTGACCCTTGGGGCACTCCGCTTGATACCGGCTGCCAACTAGACATGGAGCCATTGATCACTACCTATTCAGAAGTTCCAATAGTCATTTTGCAAGAATGGGTACACAGACATACCTGTTTTATCTGACATTCAAACAGAATTCCTCACCCAATCCTAGAAACTTTTAGGTAAACATTGACATCAGTCTCCAAAAATCTAGATTGTATGTGGGCTCTAACTATAAATCTATCACTAAGCAACCTAGGACTGGGAAAGCCTATTTGTTTTATGAATATTATGAGTGACTGAGTGTCCCTCATCGATTTTTGTATTGCTGCCTACCTGAGTGCACAGTTAAGTCAAAGGAAGCTGATGAGGGGATGTTGAGGGGCCAAGAAGGAAAGCTAAAAACTGACACAGAGATGTCAGCCTCAGGTACACAGTTTCAAAGGAGATAAGATAAAGGCTGGCTCCATCCAAGTTAAAATGGGGTTCACTTCACACAGCTGAGCCTGGAAGAAAAAAAGGCAAAAAAAAAAAAAACAACCTACAAGAGGGAAGGGGATTTGAGTGAGTGAGGAGAAGCTGACATGCTGGGAAGACACAGATACTTTGAGTGGGACAGGCTGCTACTCGTCATCAGAGATGGAGGAAACGGCTGAGGGAACTTACAGGGTGTAAGTAATATCTACACATGTAAAAGAGACAAGGTGGGTGAGGTAATATCTATATTGAACCAACTTCTGTTTTGATTGCTCTCTTTAAATATATCAAAGGGATAAATACCAGGGAGGGAGAGGAATTATTTCGGCTCAGTGCTAATGTGGACATGAGAACGAATGGATATAAACTGGCCGTGGGGAAATTTAGGCTTGAAATTAGACGAAGGTTTCTAACCGTCAGAGGGGTGAAATTTTGGAACAGCCTTCCGAGGGAAACGGTGGGGGCAAAGGACCTCTCTGGCTTCAAGATTAGGCTAGATAAGTTTATGGAGGGAATGGTTTGATGGGATTACGTGATTCTAATCAATTAGGCAATAACGGCCATCGCTGGTAAAATGAGGGTCTGGCTAGAGAATCTTGCCTGTATGCTCGGGGTTCTGCTGATCGCCATATTTGGGGTCGGGAAGGAATTTTCCTCCAGGGTAGATTGGCAGTGGCCCTGGAGGTTTTTCGCCTTCCTCCGCAGCATAGGGCAGGGGTCGCAAGCTGGAAGGTTCTCTGCAACTTGAAGTCTTTAGATCACGATCTGGAGACTTCAACAGCAGAGTTAAGGGAAAGTGGGGGGGTCAGCTTTTGTGGCCTGCATCATGCGGGAGGTCAGACTAGATGACCATATTGGTCCCTTCTGACCTTAAAGTCTATGAGTCTATGAGTCTATGAAAGAAGCTTTCTAGATACACAGAGCTCTTCTTTACAATGGAACCCTACAGCCAACCATGTACAAGAAACCCAAGATCACCACACCTGTCTTCATAGATTCAGTCGCCCCCCCACCCCCAAATACACCAAGAAATCTATTATCTACAGCCAGGCACTCAGATACCACAGAATATGTTCCCAGGAGAAAGTCTGGGATATACACCTTAGTACTCTTAAAACCACCTTCACGAAACCAGGACGCTCCACCAGAAAAGTAGATAGCATCATGGAACGGGCAACCCAAGTACCCTGAGAGAATCTGCTTCAATACAGAAACAAAACCCCCCACTGACTGCACACCCATAGTTGTGACCTACTGCAACCCACACAGATCATCAAACAGCTACAACCCATACTGAAAGAAATCTTTTCTGAACCTCCACTTCTGGCCTTCAAACAACTCTCCCACTCCAACCTCTCCAAGCTCATCATCAGAAGCAAGCTCCCCACAAACCAGGACACACCAACTCAAAGCGGCCCCAGACCCTGCCAGAACAACAGATGCAAAACTTGCAGACATATCTCCACTGCCACAAAAATCAACCCCCCTCCCCCCACCCCCACAACACACCTTTCAAGATCCATGGACCTACACATGCCCATGACAATGTGGTATACCTCATCCAGTGCACTAAATGCCCCCAACAACAACTATGTGGGTGAAACTACACTCTTGAATGAACTGTCACAGGAAAATGATAAAAGACAAAAACTCCCTATCATCTGTGGGTGAACACTTTTCAGAGAGCAATCACTGTATATTTGACGTATCAGTCTGCATCCTCAAAGGAAATCTGTACAACACTTTCAATAGATAAGCCTGGGAGCTTAAATTCATTACTCTGCTAGACACTAAAAATCAGTGACTGCAGATACTGGAATTATGGCTTATTACAACAATCTGTAACTCACTAACCCCCTTTTTTGTCCTATGACCACAGAGGTGTTAATGGGCCACTCTACCTTGAATGGTCCCTTAGAATATGTGCTAACTACTTACTGAAAACAATCTGTTTCACCTTGCATTTAGCTGTGACAATTGGAGTACCTTTCCCAGACCCGAAAAGTTCTGTGTGGCTCAAAAGTTTGTCTCTCTCACTAACAGAAGTTGGTCCAATGAAAGATATTAGCTCATCCACATTGTCTCTCTCATATCCTGGGGCAGACACAAATATAACTATAATGTATACATCCATGAATGTAGGTCTTTTACTGTTACAAGCATTTAGAACAAAATGTAACTCTGAGGAACAAATTAATACTTTGTTTTGACGAAGCTGTTTTTGAATCATTTTAATCAACTGCTTCACAGGCTCCAAAAAGAAACTGTTGCAGGGGCTAAACCCAGTTGGACTTGCTGAATTAACACATTTGTTACCCAGGGGGCTGTAACTCAGGGCCCGATTTAAGAATGGGCAAATTGCAGGATAGGTAAAGGCCTAAGATCTGACACCTGTGGGGGCATGCCCTTGGGGAGATCCCATGAAAGGAGAGTAGTACAGCGAGTCTGGTAATTGTGACACCTTACACAAAAATTTAATCCCTCCATCATGTGCTGGGAAAAATTAGCCGGGCCTAGAACTAACACACACAGGGAATGCAAATAATACTTGCTCATGAGAAATAAGACCACTTCCTCCAAATATAGACTAACTTGCTCTTGCCTAGTTAATGATTTACACCCTAGTCCAGAAAAGGCTACATAAAATTAGGAAGGAAACTCACATGAATGCTGGCAATGCAGTGGTGTTTGAGGTACTATACTGCATTTACTTTTGGACTGCCTAAAATAAAAGCATTGGCTAGAGATAGTGAATGGGCTGGGGGACATGGAACAGAATGAAACTATTAGAACTGGATTTTCCTTTGCTGTACTGGGAATGAAAATAATAATAAAATAACGGGGAGCCTCATTACTTCTTCCCCCAGGAAAATCTGCAAAAGAAAGGGAGAGGGTGAATCCTTGTGAGATTTTCCTTCTGGAGGCTTATCCTGATATTCATTGTAGGAATGGGTCTGACCACTTGCAGAACATGTTGAAGGACTACTCACAAACCCCCACGGATCTCTTATAGGCATTGGAGGACCAGGCAATTTGAGTAGTGGTTCCATGCCATCTCTGTGCCCCTGGCAGTATCTTTCTATTCCCCAGCTCCTGTTGATGTAGATGGTTAATTTGCTAGAATACACTAATATTCTCCTCTGGAATTAGAGGAATTGGTGACTCTATTGATCTCCATTCCCCACCCCAAACCTAGATGCCAGCAAATTACTTAAGACATACTTTCCAAAAAGTGTCTCACTGAAAATAGTTTTCTTGGGGCCACTGTAGAAAGTCTAATTGACAAAAGAGCAAGCTAAGGTGCCGATGTATAGTCAGAAGAAGCTTGTTGTGTTGGTGTACATTCTTTTTGGGAATGCCAATGGCTTGATCAGTTTGTAGGAGGCACAGCTAATGGTCTGAGCCCAGTGCTGGCAGGTGGGAACTCTGGTGAGACTGGGCCTTGGGCAAATCACTTGACCTCTCTGCCTCCATTTCCCATCTGTAAAATACAGATGCTTGTATTAGCTATCTTAACTCACATTAGTGTGGTGAGGTTTGATTCATGTTTGTTTATAAGGTACTTTGAAGATAAAAAACATGGAGTGTAAGTTCTAGGTATTATTTTTATTAGGTGTTGCTCTCCGACGTCCCCCATTCATAAAAGAAAGGAGCAACATTTCCCTAGGGACCTATCAACTGATTACGTTGAAAGTGCAAAAATAAAGCTAGCATTCCTCTTGTTACATTCCCCTGTGAGTATAGATGTCTGCCAAGGACTGTATATGAGATTCACTATACAGCAAATCCCTGCTGATATGAGTATCATACAGGACACTGAATGTGAATAAAAAATTATATCAAATACCTGAGGGAGTTTTCAATGATAGACTACAAGAACTATATTTTAGACAACTGAGGTTGTATTATACTCTCCCAGTTCTAACTATCAGCTATCATGTTGTGGATTTTTACAAATCCACAAGTAGCTTCCTTTATTTTTCATATAGACTTATTGTGTACACCACCACGATATTAATCAGATGCCAGCTTTTTCCAGCTGTTTAGATGAGCATTGAGGACTAAGTGGTTTATGTTGGCATAATGTCACCCTCCGTGTATGGCAGCAGTCTGAATACTGTTAAAGCAAAAATGGAGAGAAACACACCTTAGTCTTGCCCTACCATCTGGCATAGTAGAGTAGGGCTGATGCATGCCAGTGCAAACTTTGAAGGCATTGACGTTACAAGCCTAAGTGCAGATCAATAGGGACTCTCACTAAACCAATTTTCCATCCTTGTAGAGAGAGACACAAAACTTAGAATGACAGGTACAACATCTGCTGAACAGAGTTGTTTTTAGTATGGCAGCCAGGAACTTTTCAGTTTAGTCAACATAAAGTTAAATGTATCATGCAAAATACAACAGAAAATATTTAAAATTAAAACAAGCTAAACTGTAGAAATGTCTAGTTAAAGATGAGTGACAAGCTGTTTTATTAGGCTGGCAGAAAGGCTGCAGGAGTACTATATTTAAGGACAACTTGGAGCATCCAGATCTGAGACTGTGGCAGTTAAATGCATTAAGGATTTGAGGCGCTAGGACTCTGAGAAAAGTAACAAGTGCCTGCAGCTGCCACCAGCTGATTTATGTAGAGAGGATGGTGTTGGACTGAAGGAGGCCACTACTTTATGCTACAGAAAGAGCACTTTGTGGGAGTTGAAGGGGAGGTATAAATTGTTCTCATCTAGCCTGTGTTCAGCTGCTCTAGGGAAAGATGCAAATAGAAGTCACAACCGCGTGGCTGAGGGGACTGACATCCCCAACTCTGCCATTTATATTCATAGTAAATCTTGTGGTTTTTTAAAGGATTTTTACAACACTTTGGTCCTACCTAAGCAGCTTGACATTGACTCAAGTGAGGGAGAGTTCCTAGGGATCACATAAGAAGTTAGTGTGTTGTTTGCTCCTTCACCTCAGTAGCATTTTCATGCTGTATCAGGCACTGACACACAGTATTTTTCACAAAGGAACATGGCTTCCTCTAACTGACCCAGGTTTGGTCTCTGGGAGGCATGGGGATGCACAAAGCACTTCCCACCTAATCAGCCCTTGCTTGTCAATCTGTGCATCATGTAATGAGAACCATTGAAACCTCCATATTTGGTACTTCATGGCAACTGCCATACTGTAATATCTCCTGTTGTTGTAAGTATAGGAAGGTACCACAGTTACTGCAGGTTCCTGGGTTGGTGAAATTTGTCTTTAATAGCACCCCTGTAGACATCAGTCTTAGAGGAGCCTCTTTTAAAACTGGTGTAAAAAAATGGTGTCAGCTTCTGAATGAGAAGAACATACTGAGTTAAAAATGTGAACAAGTGGAGAACCTTACCTGATGTGAATTTACTCTTGTTTCTTTGAGTAAGGTATAGCCACCCAGCTTCAGTCAATAAGTCTTTCTGGAACAAATCTGTATGCAGTTTTGACAATCAAATCTGCCCCTGCTGTGATGGCCTGAGAGAAGACATGACTCAAAATTTTTGCAGGCTGCAAAATAAGTAAAATGTTTGCCAGGGAAGAGAAAGATGTGATTTGATGCATCTTTTAAGAAAAAAAATTGAAGCTATACTTCCACTTGATTGAGACATTAATCCTAGAAAATTGGCTCCTCCAAATAACCTGAAACTATGCCACACTCTTCTACCTCTGATATGAGAAGTCAAAACCATATCAAGTGAAAGAAATCTGTCTTCTTGTCCACAATGCAAACGATTTCAAGAGAAAACATGGAGACCAAAGGGGGATTTGAATTTAAAGCACAAAATCTAATAACCTCAGCAAAGAAATAAGATGTTTGTCTCTAAAAGTGAGGCACAGTGTACTGCAATTGACAGTAATATAGCAACTATAATTTGGATCACAAACCTTTCAAGAAGCAGTAAACAGTGTTATGCAATTTCTTGATGAGGAAGTGGGCATGTTGTTGACCTCACCAATCTAAGACATTTTGACTGCTGTGGATATTCAGAGCACATGGCATTTCCATTGAGTGCTCTTGTTCTGTTTGCTGAAGTGTTATATGGTTGTTTCATTCAGTGGCTGAAGTTACACAGAAGCCAAAGCAGAGATCCCAACCATTCACTCCTAAAGGGTCCTGGGGAACCACTTCAAACAAAATGGATGCTGCAAATATTGAACATGGTAGTAAAGAGAGGTGGTCCTTCTGCTAATATTTGCAGTTTTATTGCACATGATAGTTGCCCAAATAACACTGAGAGTCAACAGATGGTGCTATTAGAGTTACAAGCTCTGTTTATGGACTGTATAGGCAGTTAGACCTTGGAGAAATTTCTCATTGCGATATAGTTCTTTATAGAAACTGTGCAAATTACTTTACTTGGGGGGGGGGAATCAAATGCACAGCTACAAAACTGGGAATAATTAGCTAGGTGGTAATACTGCAGAAAAGGATCTGGGGATCATAGTGGATCTCAAACTGGATGAGAATCAACCGTGTGATGCAATTGAAAAAAAGGAGAATATCATTCTGGGGTGTGTTAACAGGAGGGTGGTATGTAAAACAAAGTGGTAATTGTCCCACTCTTGTTGGTACTGGTGAGGCCTCAGCTGGAGTACTGTGTCCAGCTCTGGGCACCACACTTTAGGAAAGATGTGGACAAATTGGAGAGAGTCCAGATGAGAGCAACAGAAATGAGTAAAGGTTTAGAAAACCTGACCTATGAGGAAAGGTTAAAAAACTGAGCATGTTTTGTCTTGAGAAAAGACAACTGGGGCGAGACCTGATAACATACCTGAAGACTAAGGGCTGTTATAAAGATGTTTAGTAGAACTAGTAGTAAGTGGCTTATTTTGCAGCAAGGGATATTTGAGTTAGAAAGTTTTACCTAATATCTAACTATAAGGATGGGTAAGCTCTGGAGTAGGACTCCAAGGGAGGTTGGGTACCCTCCATCATTGGAGGTGCTTAAGAACAGGTTAGACAAACACTTAGATAGCCTTAGTCCTGCTTTAGCACTAGGGGTTGGCCTTGATAATCTCTTGAGACCCCTCCCAGCCCTACATTTCTATATTCCAGGATATTTCCAGTGAAGTCCAATTATTGCCTTAGCCTCTCTGACTTATTTAAGGACAGAGCTATTCTATGGTACAAAAATATTACATGACATCACAACAAAGGTTCAGTGCTTCCTTGGGTTTCTAGATGCCAGCTAATCAGCAAATCTCTTCAGTCTTAATGTTCTCTTCTGGTGTAAAAATGCACAGAGGGGAAGGCATTAAATAACTTAGTGGCATTGAAGTCAATGAATTTTAGCCTCCTAAATGACTGAGGTGCTTTTGAAAATTTTACCCAACATTGTTATTTATCAGAAGCAAGTCCATCAAAACAAGAACTGTAAAACTGACCATTGTCGTTTGTCTTAGCTCCTTCCTCTGTATTGGCATAAACCTCTTAGCAGATGGAAAATAATCAGGTTACTAAGGCATACTGCTTTTGGGATCAACTCTAGCATCATTCCTCTTGCTGGAATCATTGCTGTTTTATTTTCTTCCAGTGGCTAAATTAGATCAAGTCAGGACAGGGAAACCCATACATTTTGGTGGCTGTTAACACAGATCTTGATATCACATGATGATGCAGCACTGTATCATCTTGTGGTCACCAGATACAGCACGGAAAAGAGAAATCTGACAAGAGAAGAAATGCATCTAAAAACAGTTCACGTCCCCAAGCAGGCCCGCAGCCAGCCAAAGATTATTTGCATGAATAATTTGCAGAAATGGGGGATGGCACATCCCAGTGCTCTTGAAAATCTGTATTGATGTAAATACAAACAGAGGTACCTTCCATAGAAAATGTTGAAATAGCCAATGCAGTTTTCTCCATTTTTAGACATTTCAAAGTAATTTTTTTATGCAGAGTCAAGGTACTATCCCCTGGTCCCCCAAGAGGAGGGGAACCCTGGAGGAGAGAGAACTATTAGGGTATGACTACTTTGCCTTTAAAAATACCCATGACTGGCCTGAAACAGCTGACATGGGTTTTCAAGGCTTGGGCTACGGGGCTGTAAAACTGTGGTGTAGACATTTGGGACCATTCCCCCCTCAAGGGGTCCCAGAGCTTGGGCTGGAGCCTGAATGTCTATACCACAATTTTACAGCCCCACGGTTCCAGTCAGCCATGGGTGTTTTTGATTTCAGTGTAGACATACCCTTAGAGCAGAAGAGGCAAGTGGACTCCCAGTAGACACCCCTTCTTCTCTCTCAGCAGTTGTGGCACTAGACTCCTAACTCCCATTGAAATCAATGGGATTCAAGGACCTAGACACTTCTGAAAATCCCACTAGGCACCTATCTGCATCTTTAGAGGCCTAGATACCTTTAAAAATCTAGCACCTTCTTCCTGCAGCCATTTTAAATTGGAAAAAAAAATCCATTCTTAACCATTATCTGTATGTCTCTGTATTCCAGGGGTCTCAAACACGCGGCCTGCGGGCTGCATGCGGCCCGCGGGGTGATTTTCTGCGGCCCGTGAGCCCCTCGCAGCCCCCCTGCCCTCCCCCTGCATTTACCAGAGTGGCCGGATGAGCACCGGGAGCAGGGCATGCTCCCTGCCTGCCTGCCTGCCCTGCCCTGCGCAGCTCCGGGAAGAGGCTGGAACGTGGGGAAGGGGGGGGGGGGCGGATGGGCTGTGTGTGGCTGTTACTTTAGGCAGCGCCCCCAGCAGCTCCCATTGCCCAGGAACGGGGAACCGAGGCCAATGGGAGCTGCTGGAGGCGGTGCCTCAAGCAACAGAAACACACAGCCCCTCCGCCCCCCTTTCCTCATGTTCCAGCCTCTTGTGGGGGCAGGGCAGACAGGCAGGCAGGCAGGCAGGCAGGGAGCCTGCCCTGCCCCCAGTACATGCCGGGCCAGATCTTGCCCCCCCGAACTCCTCCTGCAGCTGAACCCCCTGCCCTGAGCCCCCTGCTGCACCCTGCACCCCAACCCCCTGCCATACCCTGCACCCCTCCTACACCCCGACCCCCTGCCTCACCCCTCCTGCACCCCAACCCCCTGGCATACCCTGCACCCCTCCTGCACCCTGACCCCTGTCCTGAGCCCCCTGCCGCACCCTGCACCCCGAACCCCTGCCCTGAACCCCCTGCCACACCCCGCACTCCTCTTGCACCCCAACCCCCTGCCCTGAGCCCCCTGCCGCACCCTGCACCCTGACCCCTTGCTGTACCCCTCACCCCTCCTGCACCCCACACCCCAACTCCCTGCCCTGAGCCCCCATCACACCCCACACCCCTCCTGCCCCCTCTGGGGGCAGGGAGGGGGCAGAGTTGGGGTGGGGATTTCGGGGAAGGGGTTGGAATGGTGGCAGGGAAGAGGCGGGGCCGGGGCGGGGCCTCATGGAAGGGGTGGAGTGGGGGCGGGGCCAAGGGCAGTGTGCGGGGAGGTGTCAGTGGTGCGGCCCTCGGGCCAATGTACTAGTCCTCATGTGGCCCTCATGGTCATTTGAGTTTGAGACCCCTGCTGTATTCCAATGGGGAAAATAGCTTGGTTTTTATTGTAAGCTGATGTAGTTCAATCCGTCATTATAAAGTGCATATGACTTTAAGTTCATTTGCACACTGTAACCACATCTGTTTTAAATGCCTCTCAAGTTTTAAGGCCTGATCCTGAGTTTGTGTAAATTAGCATAGATCTGCTGATTTCAAAGGAGCTATGCCAATTTATTTCAGCTGAGGATCTGACCCTTAAACATTTTGTAATCAAACATGTGAGTGAAGTTCTTAGAATGACATCCACATCTCGGGGGTGGGGAGAGGGAGGGAGGGAAATGAGATTTGAATGGCGTCTCACTGCCGAAATTAAATTTTAACTATACAAGTAATTCACTAAACTTGCACACAGAAGTTGGACAGTATGTAGGATCTATAGCAAAGAGATAGTTGTGTGTTTTCAGGCAGAATTGATTACTTGTTATGGGAGGCAGAATTACCAACTCTAGAGAGAACAGATGTTGACTGGCATAATGCCCTCTTCATGCAAATAAATGCATTACATGTTGTACGAGTCTTTAAATTGGGAGAAATCATCTTGTCTGAAGATACTTTCACTAGATTTTTTTTTGCACTATTTATTTTGTTGTACAGAATTGGGATAATGTAGTTGAGGAGCTTCTAAAGACAAAATTAAATGCTCAGATTCATGTTAACTGCTATTGTTATGGTTTTTATATGAATAGCTCTATATATGT
>NW_020664439.1:37184336-37216458 GCF_002925995.2 Terrapene triunguis
TATGTGCACAGACTAACTGCTTTACTTGGGACAGAGAAGAGCCTGGATGTATGGCTGGTAGGCTAAGCAGTGTTGCTGGCACTGATCCATAGTGACCAGAGACCAACGGACTGCACAAATACACATCAGTCACTAGAATTATTGTGTGGGAGGGGTACATTGGCATTTCCCCTTTCCATTTAAAGGGTATCACATTTACATCCTTCCTACATCACACATGCTTTTTATGGTTCATATCTTAACAACATAATCAATCCTGTACTTAATCCCCTACTTAAATTTGTAAAAAGAAATTCTGTAGGGCACAAAGATATTGATTTCTGTGGGAGCCTCTGTTGGAGATTTTTAATTTAATTTGGCTGATGGAGAAAGGTGATGTTATCATATTAATGAGTAGCAACAGCAGAAGACCTACAAAAGTAGTAGACTATAAAGTCGAATGGTCCAGCAACAATATGTACAAGTGCAACAAGAAATTCTAAAATATGTATGTGATAGGGCGGCCACGAGGGAGGCAGGAGTTTAGCACTTAATTGGTTTTCACTGGGGCAGATAGGATTATTACCCTGATACCAATGTACATTATACCTTCTCTGAGCTTTGATTTCAGAGATTTTGCCATCTTCTCTCCCTCTCGCTCCTATCTTCATAACAGGTGGAACTCAAATACCCTCTCCAAATCAACCAAGCTACAGCTCTTTTTAAAGCTCTCTCCTTTCTCTTCTTCTTCTTCTTCTTCAATGCTCAGCCAGACATTCGGCCGTAGCGATCATTTGCCATTGGTCCGTTCCTGCGCAACCGCAAAGGCTTGCTGGCCTGAGAGTCCAACATCAGAACAGACTTGATGAACCCATGTAATAGGGGGTCTGCCTCTGGGCCGCCTTCACCCCTCAGTTGCTGGAATTTTATCCCAGATGTTACAAGCCACCCAGAGAACAGTGTTCGCTGGAACGTGTTATGGCAGCCTTGCGACATGTCCAAAAAGTGTAAAGCACTGCTTGCGGACAATGGCCCCTGTAGTCTGTAGACCTGAATGACCATAAACATCTGCATTACAGATGAAGTCATTCCACTTTATACCCAGTATATGACATTGATATTTTGTGTGGAAAGCCTCCAGCTTTGTCCAGTCTGCACGACATAGTGTCCATGTTTACAGCCGTACAACAGTATGGGAACGATACAGCTCGAATAAATCCTGAACTTGGTTGTCATACTAAGATGATATCCATTGTAAATAGCCCATAGCAGATGCTGCGATGCCGATCCAATGGAGAACCTCCGTTTTAGAATTGGAGGCGTTGGTAAGCTGGAAACTGATTCAACGGTTTAGTTGTTCAAATAGATTGGAGTCGGAGGTGGATCTGGTCCTAGATTTTGCAGTTTTGTCTTTGAACATGAAACATGGAGACCTTTGGGCCATTGGGTCTCTCCTTTGGGTTATTGAAATTATTGTTATAAAATAACTAACAATTAAAATATAGACAGGGGACAGAATGAGATACTTCACTTAGCTGATGGAACCATCTTACTTGATTTCCTGTTTCAAATAATAAAGGCTCCTTTGCAGGAGCAAAAAAAGTACAAGACTGGTGTAAACTACAGTAGAAAAGAGTTCCCATCCTTCATTGTTCTTTGAGACTCTGGGAAGGTACATGGGCTATGAAAACCCAAATGGAGCTGGGCTGTAAGAGGATCGTGTTTTGGAAATTTTGGATGCTTACCTTATAGCCAAATGTTTAAAGCTATAAAAGAGTACCCATAAAAGGGGCACACACAGAGGTTGAGATTATTACTTCAGTGTGTTCTTTCACCTGGCAATAATTGGTAACGTATGTTAACTACAAACCTGTTGCTGTAATAAAACTTCAGTCCTGCAGGAAGAGACTGAATAAGAGGGCATATGATAAAAATATACATCAGTCTTGCATCTGATGAAGTGGGCATTCACCCACGAAAGCTTATGCTCCAATACTTCTGTTAGTCTTAAAGGTGCCACAGGACCCTCTGTTGCTTTATACAAAATAATGTATGGCATAGAGAAGATAGAGTGGGAATTTCTGTTCACACACACAAAATACAAGAATATGGGAACAGTCAAGGAAATGAAAGGTAGTAAATTAAAAACTGATTAAAATACCTTTCAAACCACATCCAAATTAGCCTGTGGAACTCATTGCCACAAGATAGCTTTGAAACCAAAGGTTTGGCAGGATTAAACAAGGATTGAACGTTTATAGGAAAACAAGACTATCCAGAGTTATAATAGAACATATGTTTTTCTAAAGTGCTTTGGAAAGGATATAAATCTTCAAGACAACCTCAGAGTATAAGCCAGGCTATAATCATTTGGCATTTAAGAGGAAATTTTCTAAGAGAGTATAGATGCCTGCTTCAGGATTTCTTTCTCCAAAGTAGTTTTTATTAACCACTGTTTGTTTGAAAAAAGATAGTGGACTAGATGGACCATTGGTCTGACCAAGTATGGCATTTCCTGTTCTTTATTTTACAGGAACTCAATACTATTCAGTTAAATTCACCCTGCAGGGCAGGAAATCTTCTGCAGGACAGATGGAATTTTGAGCATCCAGTACTGTAAAGTGAGTGTCACTAAAATTTCAGCATTCTCTACCCTGGTAAATGCAGTGTTTTATGTAGTTGGGTCTGTGGTATTTCTGGTGTTTTCTGATAGTTGGTATGGGAGCATTAATATCACTCACTGTATTCCTTAGGACTATAAAGTGGGCTCCCCCTGCTTTTTTTTATTTAAAGATGCCAGCACTCTCCAATCCAGACCTGTGGACTGACTGAAAGAAGAGCTCCACCTTTCCTCTTGCACATCCACAGGGGTAGGCTGTGCAGGAAGCAGAAGAGAGAACCACTGTCCACCTCATCCCAGCCGAGCTTCACACTGTCCTACACAGGTCTCACTCAGGCTTGGAGATATCATGGATGCAGTCATGGGACACAAGTAAGACATAGCCGGTGAATTAGGAACTTCATGTGAAATTGAAGAAGCTGCCTGCCTGAACTAGACCTGGCAGGGACAATGTGAAGCTCACTGAGGTGGCTGCATGAAGAAACAAGTAGCTCCAGCTTCTGCTCTGTAGCCTTTTATTTTATTTAGACTAGATTTAGTGATGCCATCCTACACCACCATGGATTTGGCTCTGGTTGGTACAGTTTCAAGCTCAACAAATAAGTGAAAAGAGAGTCGACTCTCTCTCCAAAATCAAAGGCCCGGTTATAGCAGTAAATGCTAAGCAGATAAAGAAGAGTTTTGGAAAGGATATCTAAACCCTCATACTTCAGGACTTAAGCCAACCTCTAACTCTTCAGGGTTAGATAGGGTGACCAAACAGCAAGTGTAAAAAATCAGGACAGGTGGTGGTGGGTAATAGGAGCCTATATAAGAAAAAGACCCAAAAATCGGGACTGTCCCTATAAAACCGGGACATCTGGTCACCCTAGGGTTAGAAGACATTTTCCCAAGGGGTAATTACACATTTCATTGTATCTTTCCCCTTTTTTTAAAGCCTCTGGCAAGTGTCTATGATAGGATAGTGGAGTGGATGGACACTGGTTTGTTCTGTTATAGCAGTTCCAATCTTCCTATGCCCTAGAAGTTTTAGTTTTCCAACATTCTTAGAATGAGGGGGCAGAGTCATGAGGGCAGAAGGGAGATACAGATAGCAAGGGACTATTATTCCCCTGCTAGCTAGTTGTCACACTACATAGCCGCTTCCTTTTTAGCCATTTATTTGCTCCCCAGATCTGACCTTTTAACTTCCTTAAATCATTTCCCAATGATTTCTAATATTGTTTACCTATCTACTCATCTCTCCCATTTCCTCCCACTGTCGAGACAGTTTCTTTGTGTGCAGTGCTGTTGTTTTACAGAAGCCGCGCCCTCTTCACACTCATATCTCCCTGCTCTACATGCTACTGTGAGCTCCCTTTACTAGTGTCTTTATTTCTGCAGAACATCACTCACATTCTGACAGATGCAGCCTCTAAAATAACGTGTGCGTGTTGCACGTAACCCTAAAATAAACATTTATTTCAGTTAGGTGCGTCAGACCTGCAAATAACCTCATTTATCTAGACAAATTTATTTTAATGATCATTGTATAGATACCAGTCTCAGCACACTCTACAATACCATCTGTCAGTTGCTCTTGTACTATGCATAATTTAATATAGCCCAATGTTACTCGAGTTTTTTTATGTTGCCAAATTCCCACGTGTGTTTCTACATACTTTGACAAGTGTGTTATAAAGATTACATAAAATATTATACTAAGATTTAAAGTCAGGCTTTTTTGGTTCCCTGATGTTGATTCAAATAACTTCTTTGACACTATCAGCTGCACACTTATAGTTGTAGGCAATGCTGATATTTCCCTCAAGCTCTGTTTGAACACTTCCTGATAACCTAAACATCCAGGGGTAAAATGTGCAGATCGGTGTGATGCAAGAATTAAGTGCATAGCTCCCCTTCCTGCTAACGAATTTGAGCAGCCAATTCTTCCAGCTCCATGAGAAAAGTTTCCCCTTTGTGAGAGTAAGTTATCTTTTTATTCATTTAGTTTTACTCAATTTATATCCTGTTTTGATAAGTATGGAACAAATTGTACAAAGTAATTTCTTTTGTAAGTTCTTGTAGCTCAAAAAACATTCCACCGAGACTGATGTAACTTTGCCACAGATTCTGATGACACTGGAGTTGCCATATTGGATAAGATCACTATTGTCCTGTCTCCAGTACTAGCCAGTATGTTCTGTTTCAGAAGAAGTGTGAGACATTCTGCAGTAGGTAACTATGGGATAACTTGGTCCCAGGGAAAATTTACTCCTAACCCACAGTACTTAGGGATTGGCTTAAGTCCTGAAGCATGAAGGTATACAACCCTTATGTCTCTGTGTACTGTAGGTATTAGAGGGCTTTCCCTTCACCCTCCCACTTCCCTGGTTCTTGTCACGCAGACAGCAAGCAGCAAAAGACCAGAAGTCCGAAGTGCAGACAATGCAATGTTTATTGGGGTTAGTTTCCAAGCAAGCATATTCCGAAGCCCTTCACACCAGTCGGGCTTATCTCTATGTGCCGATAGAGTCTGTTCCCCAGTGCTGTGTTTCCAGCTTTGATGCAGCAGAGCGTTTACCCAGTGTTCCCTTTCCCAGCTCTGACGCTGCAGAGCCTTGCTTGTGTCCCTGTTCCCCGTTCCCGTCCCCCACCCTTAGCAAGCATGATTCCAATTTCCCTTCCACTTCCTGTTTGACCCCAGTTTATATAGTAATTCTCAGCTATACCTTAACCAATCATTTTACTGAAATTTAACTAACAAATCCTAACATATTGTAGCATAATTCTCTAACCAATTATATCCCACTACCCTAATTAACTTACACCTAGCAAAATGTATTATACAGCAGACAGAAACAATTAGAGAATCAGACAGATTAACAATAGAAAAGTGGGGGCCATAAATATTAAACACTACAGAAATGAGGGTTTCACAACCACAACCATTGAGAAGTGATTTCTTGCCAGACAGGATGCTATCAAACTAAGTTTTCTTTAACCATCTTAAGATCAGTTCCTTTATCTGGCGGTGATGGGCACTATCAGGACCGGATAGTCTTCCGAACAGCCCAATGCCACCTTATTTCAATGTGACTGGTTTGGGATGTGGCCCTACGCTTCCCAGCTTATGGCTGCCCCTGCTGCTTAGCCAACGGCCTTAGACTAAGAACAAGGCCTCAGACTATCCTAGTGATAGAAGACCCATATACAGGTGGACTTGTGATTTTGATTCTTTGTTTTATACCTCTATATCTAGCTAAGTGATAAAAATACACCTAAGTTCTTAAAGTATAGGCCTTTACAGGCAGGCCTGAATATCTATATTCTAATAGTAGGCTATACCTTTGCACTTCCAAAACTGAAGTACGTATTGCTTTGTTTTCTAATTCCAATTTCTTTATAACAGAATTGCAACTTCATACAGTAGCTGGTTATTTTTTAGAAAAGGTTAATGCTGGCTGGTTAAGAACTGCTTTTGAAACTGAAGAACAACATCTGGCTAACATTATTATTGAGGGCCCATTTCTTAAATCAATGAGTTTTGCCCTTGACTTCACTTAATGCAGGATCTGGCCTCAAGTCACTAAAGCTCTTAGAGCACTAAATTAGTTATTACTTGAGAAAAAAAAGTTTGCAAACGCTAAAGTTTTATCAATGATTTTTAAAACAAGCAACAGCACAGATCTAACTTCCAGCCACTAGTTTTATAGATCTCCAGGGGTCATGTTCACAACTCCTAACAGAGGGAGTCTTATGCTGTATAAACAGCCACTGGTCATTATTCCCTTTTAGACAGGAACTCTGCTAATGGTACACCTCTACCCCGATATAATGCTGACCTCGGGAGCCAAAAAATCTTACCGTGTTATAGGTGAAACTGCATTATATTGAACTTGCTTTGATCCGCCAGAGTGCGCAGCCCCCCCCTCCCCCCGGAGCACTGCTTTACTGCATTATATTCGAATTCGTGTTATATCGGGTCGAGTTATATCAGGGTAGAGGTGTATAAGAATAAAAAAAATCCCTGGCGATGTTTCCAATTGCTATACAAATTATATATAAACAGAAACAGCATTAAAAGTTATGGAGAAGAAGGGGACCTCTGGAGTATTATAATTTGATATTGGAAATATTTTAACCAAAACAATTCTGTCAAGAAGGCAGTTTTAACAAAAATAGTTTTCAAAAATACTTTACTTTAAATCAAAAGTTGCTATCTTTTGACATGTTAAAAATGAAAAGTTTATGTACAATTTCTCATCTTTTTTTTTGGTTGGAAATATGCCACTCTCTCACATTTTAACTTTTTTCCGCTAGAGAAAGGGGAGGGAGAGGGTAAATTTCCTGCTGCCCTAAAATTAATTTTCAAAATGTTGAAAAAAACACCATTGCTAAATTTGCTTGAAAGTGAAATATATTGTGAAAAAACATGAAAATGTTTGTTGTTTTGCCAACTTTTTGGTTAAATATAATTACCTCTTTTCAACCAGCTCTAATGAGAATCCTTATTTTTCTTCCCTTTTTTTTTTTTTAAAAAAAAGTGCCTAATATGTGCTGAACTAATACTATTGGGGTAGAAATTTCTACCTTTTACTTCCTCTGTGTTCCAGTATAATATGCTGTGTTCCAGCATAATAAAATGCCCTTCCAATAGAATGAGAATCCTCTCAATTTATGTTTGACTAAACACAATTTCAAAATATAGGCTTGACTTCAGTGGGAACAGAGTTAGGCCAATCTGTGCATTGATTGCTTTTGAAAATTCTACCCATAGAGTTCAAGGACCTGCTCTCGATAGTACAGGTCATTGTATTTTATTCTTTGAGAAATATTATGCCAAGCTACATTTGTCCAGTCTAACAATTTTTGCTTGATCACTGGTGTTTTTTTTTTTTTTGTTTAGATTGGAACTAAACAATTCTCATTTAACAACCAAAAATCCCTTTTTGACCCTAGAGGACATTGAGAACATTAGTGCCAATTATAAGCACCTAAAGTAGTCTATTGTTAAAACAATGGCTAAGAATTACCTATGTCACTGAAATGGAAAGAACTGATGGATGACGAGTCAGATAGATGCATCCTACAGTTCTTCTGATGTGGATGTCTGGTTTGGTCCTTTATAGAAAGATAAGAGATTTTAAATCCTGATCTATGTTAGGGGCTGGCCAAAAAAACTCAGGGTGATAAGGTGGAAGACTCAACAGTAAACTCAATATATCCTGAATAGTGAAAGGTATGGTCCCAAGCACTGCAGAATCCTAGGACCGTATAGTAGGGTAAGGCATGGTATTGTAGCTAAGGCTGCATTTCAGTTTTTATTTTTAACCCCTAATTTTCAGTTGCTTGGATCTTTCCGAAATGTTCACCTTTCAGGCTGAAGTTTTCCAGACTGGATCTCTTGTCTTAAGGCAATTTTGTTTGGGAAAGTTTAGGCCATAAAGGTTCTGAGCTTTGAGAATACAAGGAGAGTGAATAAAATACACCGCCATTTCCATTATGTTAAAAACAATGCCACTTCTTGGGTCAACTCTACAGGTAAAATAGGTTGTGGCAGAAATTTTACATTTGACATGTAAGTAGCCCTTATAAAATCTTTCAAAAATATCTCCTGTGGAATATTGGATCAGCCATAAGAGATTGAAGAAAACACTCTGTATATGCAGAGTGCCTTTTGAATTGGGGTTCTCCCAACTGAGGGCCTGACCCAGAACATACTGACTTCAATAAAATGTGCAGCCGTGGAAAGTCACACTGAGCTTGTGTGCATAGCTAAGCTAGCCAGGGGATCTACTCCTTTATTCTCATTCCCTGAATGACTCTGACCTCGCTAGGATCCATGGGCATATGTCTAAGGAAATACAGGGTCTGGTAAAAAACAAAAAAACCACACACTTCTGAAAATGGTCCTTTAGTCTAGAGGAATGTACATAGGATATCCTGGATCTTAGCCTCAGAGCCACTTCTGTCATCTTCACTGATCTTTGTAAGATGTACTTCACTTATGTAGTGGTTGTGAGGTTGGAGGAGATCATTTAGCAATCTAAACACCAGTTCAAACACAGGCATGGTTGGCTCAGACCTCCATTTTCAAACATCATAAACTGCATAGGCCAAGCATTTTTTTTTTCTCTTTCTTTTTTTAAATAGACTGAAAACTCATGGGTATTGAAGAGCTCATCACGCAGTTCGTAAAAGCAGAGGTTTGCAGTGGTGTTGTTGGACAAAACATCCCTTTGCCCTATCAGCATCTTCTGCTCCAGTTGGTTGCTGCTGACCCTTCCCTTCAGAGCCTAGTGAAGTACCAAAGTGCTCAATGAATAAAGTGCAGAAAGTGCTTTGAGATAAGAGATGCTGTATGCCTAGAAAATATAATTACAGAGGATTCTAGCTCACTGGGACACATTATATTAGGCCAGCTGGATAACTGGAACATCTCCCAGGAAGCTGATTTAGCCTAATGAGAGGGAATGATAATAACTGTTGGTTAACTGAGACAATGTTGGCATAAACCTAGATAGTGCCAAGTAGCTTAATGGTGATTACCCAGGTGCTAATCCTAAATCTGTCCCCTTCTGTATGTGTAGTATGATGCTGCTTTTAGCACAGAATTATATGCAGTTCCTCAAATAAGTCATAACACCACTCAAGCACCTCCTTGTGGCAAGGCATGGCTTAGCAACTATCTTGCCAGCCTGGCACCCCTTCAAAACAGTCACTTTGGTAGTTACTCTTCCTGGAACTCCGCCCTCTAGCCAGGTCACAATTTAGTTATCTCCCTCTGGAGTAACAGAAAGTCTGACTAATATCCTCACAGGTGGGTCTTTGCCCTCAACTCCAGGCTCACATTATTACCAGTGGCTGGTAGGAAAACCCAGGCTGTTCAACCATAGCAGGTTCCAGCCCAGGGGCCCTATAATCAACAACCAAGGTCTACGCAGTCCCACACCTTGCTGTTAGTCCCCTGAGCTCCTTCTCTGCCTGTCTCATTCCCCATGACTTCTCTAAGTTGAGCCTTCTTTCAGGGCTAAGTATCAGAGGGGTAGTCGTGTTAGTCTGATTCTGTAAAAAGCAACAGAGGGTCCTGTGGCACCTTTAAGACTAACAGAAGTATTGGGAGCATAAGCTTTCATGGGTAAGAACCTCACTTCTTCAGATGCAAGGGATCCCATGGCTTATTTCTACCCCTACATCTATCTCATTACCCCTCTAGCTCCTCTCCCAAACCCATGACCATAAACTCTTTCCCTTCAGACTCCTTCTGCAGCAAACTTCCTCTCTTTATACTAACTAGCCTTCTCCCGTCCCAACTGGGATTCATGTTCAATTAAGGCTGCCTCTCCCTCCAGCTGCATCCAGGTAACATAAGTGGCCTCTCAGGCCCACATTAACCCGTTAAGAGCTTGTGTGAAGTACACACCCCACCACAGTCCCATTAATCCTTGAATCACCCATGTGTGATCATTGCACTTTTCCAGGGATGGGAAGTGACGAAATTAAAGACAAATTTCCACCATCCGTTAAAGAGATGTGACTTGATGAAGTGCCTAGGTTATCCCTTGCTTAGAAGGGACTGCCAATTAATCAGAAGGCACTTCAACCTGGATTCTGTGTTAGCCAAAAGAAGTGAGCAAACCGCTCACCAGGGTTTTCAGTGATGCCAAAAGCTAATTGCAATAAATCAGGCACAGTGTAAGAATTAACATGTTTTGCAACGTCCAAGGCATGCAGCAACCAAATCTCCCAAATTCTCCTTCCTTAACGGTTGTCTAGTGCTTACAAATCCCTAAAATGGAAATCAGCCCGTTTGCTGTGTTTAATCTGCTTCATTTGGCTGGTTAGCTTACTTTCCAGCAAAAGAATAGATCTCACTTTCCTTAAAACAGGAAAGGCATTTGCTTTTCTATTGCTGCTCATGGTAGGGTGCTCCACAAGTTTATAACCCTTGGGGGAAAACATTTTGCTTGATTTCTATTTTTAACTGCTGTTTGTTTATTTTTAATTGCTCTCCTAGTGTCCTGAGGTTTATCATTGATTTTTATCTGCCTGCCCTGCTCTCTCCTCCTTAGTATGCTGAAGGCTTTGATTATATTTTTTGGCTATATATGCTCTTTTAACTCTCTATTGTCCTGTAGAACTGCTTGAAATCTGTAGCAATCCCTTGTACTTTGAGGAGGAATGCATTAATATAACTGAAGTTGTGAGAGTATAACACAAAGAGAAGGTGCTATCTGAACACAAGCAATTTCTTGGGGCAATTGTCTTTGTTATAGTATCTCAGGGAAATGAACACCCTGAAATGAGGAACTTCTGCCCCAAGGTTACCTAGGGAACCTTGTAACTTAGATGTGGGAGGCTAATTTAAGTGTGTCTTAAATGTGCTAAAGTTCTCTGCAAAGTGACACCCACCAGCTTTAGAAACACCTTTTAAGATCACTGAAAAATGTACCTGTAATTCCACTGGAGGCTTCATATTTATAATGACTTCTCACAATATGAGCAAGTTGATTTCAGGGGAAAATTGAAGTTTTCAGAATAGATGTGGGTTCTGTACTATCATGATCTTTTAATAGATTCCACTCTTTCATTTTAAAGAAAGAGGGCTAGATCTGCAGGGGTATAAACTGGAATAGTTCCATTGATTTAACTTATATCCACTGAAGGTCTGGCCCAAAGTTTCTATTCCCCTTCCCTGAATAATTAACTTTTCCTGCATATGCAAATACATAAAACGTTCTCTGCTCCAGATAAAAAGTATAGGAGCAAAAGTATAAAATTCACTTCCACACTCAACCCAGCGGATTAACTATTAAAGGAGGGATGACCTGTTTCCCACTAACATGAAAAACAAATTATATACAGGCGAGTCTCATCTTATGCGCATTTAACATGCGCGGTCGGAAAAAAACAACAACAATTTAAATACTGTACCTGTAGTGTGGGAGATTCCGCCCGCCATTACACTCAATGTAATTTTGACTATATGCGATTTTCGCTTTACGTGCTGACAGCGGAACGTAACCCCAGCGTAAGATGAGACTCGCCTGTAAACTCAAGTAGAATTAAAGAACATTTATTAACAAAATGCAATCTCATTTAGACAGGTACAACTTCATCGTAGAGCTGGGTAAACAATACTCAATGAATAGTGTATTTGATTAATCTATTTTTCTTAGCCCCAATTCTCAGGCAGAGTCTCATTGACATGGGGTCTAATAATGCTATTAGATCCACACAGGGAGACCCCTGTACCCAGGTGGAGCCCAATTGACCTTGGTGGGTTCTTGCTAGTGGATCTGATTGCAGGCTGGAACTTTAGACTGTGAACTCTTTTGTGCATGGACTTTTTATGTGTCTTGTTAAGTGCCTTTCAGGCACTATATAGTGACAATAACTTTCTGTTTGTGACTAGTCGGAGAGTAGTTTAGTAATCTCTCAAATTTATTTACTTTTCAAAATTATCTGCTGAACAATTGCTAAGAATAATGCTTATTCTGCAGGTTGTTTGTGTCAGATTGTATTCCCCTTGTTCATGATGAGTAGGATTCTACTCCACAAGCAGCACCCAATGAAGTCAATAGGATTCTTTGAGGAATTAATGTACTGGGTAATGTGAGTACAATATCTAGTCGTTTGTGAGTAGTTCTTTGTCACTATTTAATATTTGAAATTTGAGCTGTGTTGGTTAATTTTTCTAGGACACAAATAGGGTTGCCAACTTCTAATCGGACAAAACCGAACACCCTAGCCCCACCCCTTCCCCGAGGCCCCGCCCCCACTCACTACATTCCCCCTCCCTCGGTGGCTTGCTCTTCCCCACCCTCACTCGCTTTCACTGGACTGGGGCAGGGGATTGGGGTGCCGGAGGGGGTGAGAGCTCTAACTGGGGGTGTGGGCTCCAGGGTGGGGCCAGAAATGAGGGGTTCAGAATGCAGGAGGGGGCTCTGGGCTGTGGCCGGGTGTTGGGGTGTGGGAGGGGGTACGGGCTCTGGGCTGGGAGTGTGGGCTCTGGGGATGAGGGGCTTGGGGTGCAGGAGGGGGCTCTGGGTTTGGGGGGGGGACTCCGAGCCAGGGCAGGGGGTTGGGGCTCGGTGATGGGGCACAGGTTTACCTGGGGCAGCTCCCAGTCAGTGGCACACCTGTCCTGGCACCACACTGCGCCCCGGAAGGTTTAATTGCAGTGTAGATGTTCGGGCTCAGGCTGGAGCCCAGGCTCTAGGACCCTGCAAGGTGAGAGGGTCCTAGAGCTCGGCCTGCAGCCTGAGCCCAAACATCTACATCACAGTTAAGCAGTCCTTATCCTGAGCCCCGGAAGCCTGAGTCAGCTGGCACAGCTGTGGGTGTCTAATTGCGGTGTAGATGTGCCCTCAGGTTTGCCTAGGCTAGGCTCAGCCCATAGCCCCCCAAACCGACTTCACTATAAATAGGGTGACCATATTTTCCCAAAGGGAAAATGAGACACTCCATGGGGCCATCCCAAGGCCCCACTCCACCCCCACTCAGGGCCATCCCAAACCCTCCTTGCCTCCCGCCCACATGGGCCAGCCTGAGGTCTCCCTTCTCCTGCACCCGGGGCCGACCCCAGTCCCCTTGCTGCCCACCCGTGCAGGGCCAGCCTGAGACCCCCCTCTCCACCCCTTGCACATGGGTTGGCCCGAGCCACCCTGCCGCACACCCGCATGGGGCCAGCCCAGCCTGAGCTGCTCTCCAGAGCCTTCTCTCCCATGTAGGGCTGGCGTTGCTGCTCACCCCCGATTCCTCCGTGCCCCACTAGGGGTTGCACCCCACTCTTTAGGCAAAACTGCATTTGTCCCGTTAGCTCTTGCCAACTGACCATCAGTTGGCAAAAGCAAATGGGACAAATGCCTAATTTTGCCCAAAAAAGTCAGGATGGCAGGGACACGGCTTTAAAAAGGGACTTTCCCGACCAAAACGGGACGTATGGTCACCCTAACTATAAACTGCAACCAAGCAGGCACATGGCAAGCAAAGAAGCATACAATAACAAACAAACTAACGGACAGTAAACTCACCACAAGGGTGACGTCGTTGCTCCTCCTTCACCCGGAGAACTCTTGCCAAAACTCCTGTTTGCTGCTTCTGTTCACTAGCTCCACTGGGATGCATTGAGAACAGGAAGAGTTGTGACTGGGTTGGTTTCCAAACTCATTCCCTAGTTGCTGCAGGGCCTACAAAGGCCATGGTAGCCACAGTGCAAACACCTCCTCTCAGTTCCTGTGATGCTATATGATGGATGAGCTTTATAATTTTGTAACTGTCCCCAACCCCATGTCCCTCCCCACCAATCTCATCCCATGCATTTACCCATTAAATTGAGGAATCCATTATTTTTATGTAATAAACACAGGCAAACAAATAAACACATTTGGTTTGTGTTTATTTATTGTAAGGCAGCTAAGGTTCCAAAAATTGCAGCAGTTAGCCTGGGGTGTAACACGCTACCATGCTGACTTCACACCCACCTTGCACAGGTGTAAATACCTACACAAGTTGCAAGGCCGTGGAGAATCAGGCCTGTTATGTTATAAACCATTAAGTTGGATTAAGATTTGAAAAGAGTCACTCAGTTTTAATAATACAGTAACTCCTCACTTAATGTTGTAGTTATGTTCCTGAAAAATGTGACTTTAAGCGAAACGATCCAATTTCCCCATAAGAATGTAAATGAGGGGGTTAGGTTCCAGGGAATTTTTTTCACCAGACAAAAGATTATATATATATACACACACACAATGTAAGTTTTAAACAAACAATTTAGTACTGGTACACAGTGATAATGATTGTGAAGCTTGGTTGAGGTGGAGGAGTCAGAGGGTGGGATATTTCCCAGGGAATGCCTTACTGCTAAATGATGAACTAGCAATTGGCTGAGCCCTCAAGGGTTAACTCTCACACTCTGCAAGGCAGCAGGAATGGAGGGAGGGGAGAGAGCATCGCAGACAGAGACACACACCGTGTGTGAGAGAGAGAGATGCGCATTTCCCCTTTAAGTACGCTGACCCTACACTTAAGTACATTGCCTTGTTAATTAGATCAGCTTGCTGAGACTTCAGCTGCTGCCAGCAAGCTCTCTCCGTCCTGAGCCCTGTCGTGTGTCCCCCCTGCTCTATGGAAGATGGGATAAGCGGGGTGCAGGAGCAGGAAGACACCCTGACAGCCCCCTTCTTCCTCCCCTCCCCCCCGCACAGCAAACAGGAGTCTCGGGGAGCAGCTCATGGCAGTGGGGAGAGGGATAGCTGAACTGCTGGCAATTGATAGCTTGCTGGGCAACTGCTGCACAGGGAACTTAGGGGAGCGGGGAGCTGATAGGGGGAGCTGATAGGGGGGCTGCCGGTCCACCCTGGTTCCAAGCCCCCACCAGCTAGCTGCAATAGGCTGCTCTTCCTGCAAGCAGTGGACAAAGCAGGCGGCTGCCAAACGACGTTAGAAGGGAGCATTGCACAACTTTAAACGAGCATGTTTCCTAATTGATCAGCAACGTAACAATGAAACAATGTTAACCGGGACGACTTTAAGTGAGGAGTTACTGTACTTGGGAAAGGGGAACAAAGGAATGATGTCATGGGAGGAGGACCCCAAATGAAGAGGTCTGCCAGGAGCCCAAGTTATGTTTGAACAGTTCCTGAGGGCAAGCAGCAGAAAAATCAGTCCAAAAGGAAAAATCTTGAGGAACTTCTGAGGGAAGGAGTTAGGATTTAGACTGACTGAGACACACCTATGCCTGTGATGGCACTCACTGTAGCAGAGTGTAGAGGAGCGGACTCACCCCTGCGGCGCCTCCTGCTGGTGACTACTGGGAATTAACTCGTTCCAGCTCTGGAGCACCCTCTGCAGGCCGGGGATCCGCCTGTCCTCTGGCCCCCATGTCCCTCCCTGGACCCCAGTGCCCTTGTACCTGGGGTGCTGCCCCCTAGCCATAACCCTTCAGTCTTAGGGTCTCCCCTCCCCGGGGAACCCCCACCCACTATTCCCACTTCAGTATAAGGCTACTGCCAGTCATCATCTAGCCCCATGCCCTGGGGCAGACTGCAGTATCAGACTACTCATCACTGGCAAGGTTGGGTTTGGACCTGCTGCCTTGGCCTACCCCTGGGCTGCCCTTCTGCTAGGCCGCAGCCTGGGGCTTTCCAGGCTGGAACTCCCCAGCTCCTCCGCCTTTCCCCAGCCCTGCTCCACTCAGGTACCCTGTCTCTAGCTTCCTGCAGCCAGGCCCTTCTCTCTCTGAATGGAGAAAGAGACTTTTTCTGGACCTCTGGCTCACAGCCTTTTATAGGGACCAGCTGGGCCTGATTGGGGCATAGCCCAGCTGTGGCTGCTTCCCCAATCAGTCTAGCTTTTCCCTGCCACAGCCCTCTCCCTGGCTGTTTTAAGCCCTTCAGGACAGGAGCGGGGTAACCACCCCGCTACACAGAGAAAACCAGAAGTCTGCAGCTCAAGGCCCCGTTTTCAGTTATGCTAAGGCACCCTCACACCACTTGGGGCAAAAATGGTCCTCTGGAAATACTCCTTCACAAAGGGGCCTTCTAAGCCAGTGTAGTGCTGAAATAACATCTCTATGCTGGCCCCACTCCCAGCCTCTGGTGTAGAGGCCTGTCAAGGGTTACTCCTACACTGCAATTAAACACCCGCGGCTGGCCTGTGGCAGCTGACCTGGGCTCACGGGACTGTGGGGCTGTAAAATTGCTGTGTAGATGACCAGGCTCCAGCCTGAGTCCGAATGTCTACACTGCAATATTACAGCCCCGCCTCCCCAGCCCTGCGAGACTGAATCTGCTGACCTGGGTATTTAACTGCAGTGTAGACTTACCCAGTGTGACCTCGGGGCAGGAAGAGACGTGGCCAGAGCCTGCTGCCCTATGACTTTTCTCTGCTTCCGAGGGCTGTGGTGGGTGTAATTATAAGAGGGGAATGGGGGGATATTGCCCCTTCCCAACTTTTGGCAGGCTTTGAAGGGGAGTGAGGAGAGTGAATTTCCTTTGTGCAACAGGGCTCAGCACTCTTTCCCCTGTACAGCTTGTGTGCCTGCCTCCGGTTTACAGCAAGAAGCTGCAACTGCAGCCTCCTGCTGGGCAAACAGGAGCTTACAACTGTGGCTCCAGCCTGCAGATTTCTCAGCTTCTTCCTTGCCTGGGCTCCCCTGCTAGCTTTAGAGATCTGCTGAGCAGGAGGGGTTGGGTGGGAAATGAAACTGGAGGGAGAAGCAGTTTGGGTCGGAGACAGGGGCTTGAGGGCGAGAGGGAGAGAGAATGAGGAGAGCTTGGGGAAAGGGAGAACAGAGAATGAGGAGGGGATTTCTGCAGGGCAGAGACTGGGGGATAGTAGAGTGGTTCCTGCAGGGCAGAGATTGTGGGGGGCTGTGGGGATGGAGGTTCCTGCAAGGTAGAGTCTGTGATTTGAGCAGTGATTTGGGAGAAGGAGAGGTTGCTTGGGGGAGAGTGAGGATACATTGGAGGAGTTTGTGTGAAATAAGGGTGTTAGGAAGATGTCACACAGAGAGAAGTCGGTGGGGGCAGGGGGCAGGGGGAGGTAAAGCAGGGAGATTAGGAGTCTAGCAGGATGGTGGAATCTAAGCACATAGTCCGCAGGCTGCTTCAGTGCAGGATGGGAGCCAGTCAAATACAGCCACATCGGAAGAGAGAGGGGATGAGGACAAAGTAAGTGCTGGGGTTTTTACTTGTTTTTAAGTGGGTAGAAAGAAAGGAACTTAGGTTGGAACCTTTTGGGGGCTGCACTGAAGGCTGGTGGCCTTGTGCTGCTGCAGGGAAATGTCTGCCTCCTCAACATTTTGAGCAAAACTACTCCAGTGATCGTAGGGGTATGGAAAGCAGAATGTAAATTAGAGCAGCCTTGAAGCTACTGTAAATTTTACTGGGGATTTGGCAGGCCCCTGCCTGTTCCAGAATGTGGGGAGAACAAAGGAGACTTAAAGCCGCCTTTGCATCCTCCCTACCCTCACTGCCACAAGCGCAGGAATGGAGTAATTGACAATTTTATTATAATACGGTGCTAATTCCATTTTAAAACAGCTGTGTACTTTTATGTCCCTTTGGGATTTCAAGCAAGTTTTTAATTTTCAGCAAGTTCTTTGCCGATCACCTTTAAGATCAGGGCCGGAGCTAATTTTTGTTAAGTGCCTGAGGCATGGTGCTGGGGAAAGGAGGAGGGAAGCAGACTCTAATGGCTTCACAGAGTTCAAGGAGATTTTATGGTGTCCTCAAGCTTTGAGCACAATGTTTAGTGCTGACTGTGACTGGAAGCGCAACCTTATTCAAGAATTAAATACAGAAACCTACAGTGGTGATCAGAGTTGTAAGAAAAAGGGAAATGCCAGGACCTACCAAAGGCCTAATTCTCCTCTGACTTACATGGGGCAAATCAGTAGTAACTCCATTGAAATCAGTGGGGCTCCAATGGTGTAAAATTTGGGTGAGAAGAGAATTGGGTTTTAAGTTCACAAAAATACTGGTAAGCAAGGGAGAATTCATAGAAGAGAACCAGTGGGGGGGCTGGAGGCTCTCACCAGAAAGATCTATCTAGCTCTGCAAAGCCTTTGTTGGGACGGCAGGGAGACAGAGGTCTATAAATATCAGACACGGAAGAGGGACAGGAATTATTTAGAGCAGAAGAGAGGAATGTGATGAAGTTGAGAAAGGGAAAATTTAGGCTGCATATCACAAAGAGCATCCTATCTGTGAGATCTACTATTATGCTGTACAATAGGCTCCAATGAGAAGTAATGGAAAGCTTGTTGCTAGGTATATATACAATGAGACAAAACATGAGATATTTTCTTTAGGCATACTTTCAGTGCAATTCAATAGGAGCAGAACATTATCCTCCTTCTGCTGGTGGTGCGTGTCCTCACCAGAAGCGCTTGTACCAACCTACGGGGGATAGGGGGGGGGGGGGGAGGAGGGGGGTGGATTGAGAGCCTGGGTTCTCAGCTCAGTGTAGAGCTCCCAGCTAGGAGCCTGGCTGCCTGGCACTGAGACCTCAGCGTGGTGCTGACAGGGATGTATGTAATGTGGTGTCTACACAGACACTGTGTCATCCTATCTACATCGATCTAAGTGCTACGCCTCTTGTGGAGGTGGAGTTATTAGGTTGGTGTAGTGGGACACTTACATCGGCAGGAGCAACACTGTAGTGTAGACACTTACAGAGTTAGGTCAATGTAAGGTGCCTTATGTTGACCTAACTCTGTATTGTAGACCTGGCCTAGACAGGGTGAAGTAACATACCCTCCCACCCCCCACAAAGAAGAGAGGGAGACAAGAGAAGGAAGCATGTATTATGAGAAACTCCTTCTGACTCGTCTGGGTTGAGCCTGATCTCTTTCAATGTCTTTGTGCCTCAGGTCTACCTTACTTGACAGGGGTATTGAGAGAATAAACCCATAAACATTTGGGAGGCACTCAGATACTGACAAAAAGAACAGGAGTACTTGTGGCACCTTAGAGACTAACAAATTTATTAGAGCATAAGCTTTCGTGGGCTACACAGCCCACTTCTTTGGATGCATATAGAATGGAACATATATTGAGGAGATATATATACACACATACAGAGAGCATGAACAGGTGGGAGTTGTCTTACCAACTCTGAGAGGCCAATTAAGTAAGAGAAAAAAAAAACTTTTGAAGTGATAATCAAGATAGCCCAGTACAGACAGTTTGATAAAAAGTGTGAGAATACTTACAAGGGGAGATAGATTCAATGTTTGTGATGGCTCAGCCATTCATAGTCCTTATTCGAACCTAAGTTGATTGTATTTAGTTTGCATATCAATTCCAGCTCAGCAGTCTCTCATTGGAGTCTGTTTTTGAAGTTTTTCTGTTGTAAAATAGCCACCCGCAGGTCTGTCATAGAATGGCCAGACAGATTAAAGTGTTCTCCCACTGGTTTTTGAGTATTATGATTCCTGATGTCAGATTTGTGTCCATTAATTCTTTTGCGTAGAGACTGTCCGGTTTGGCCAATGTACATGGCAGAGGGGCATTGCTGGCACATGATGGCATATATCACATTGGTAGATGTGCAGGTGAACGAGCCCCTGATGGTATGGCTGATGTGATTAGGTCCTATGATGATGTCACTTGAATAGATATGTGGACAGAGTTGGCATCGGGCTTTGTTACAAGGATAGGTTCCTGGGTCAGTGTTTTTGTTCAGTGATGTGTGGTTGCTGGTGAGTATTTGCTTTAGGTTGGGGGGTTGTCTGTAAGCGAGGACAGGTCTGTCTCCCAAGATCTGTGAGAGTGAGGGATCATCTTTCAGGATAGGTTGTAGATCTTTGATGATGCGCTGGAGAGGTTTTAGTTGGGGGCTGAAAGTGACAGCTAGTGGTGTTCTGTTATTTTCTTTGTTGGGCCTGTCTTGTAGGAGGTGACTTCTGGGTACTCGTCTGGCTCTGTCAATCTGTTTTTTCACTTCAGCAGGTGGGTATTGTAGTTTTAAGAATGCTTGATAGAGATCTTGTAGGTGCTTGTCTCTGTCTGAGGGATTGGAGCAAATGAGGTTATATCTTAGAGCTTGGCTGTAGACAATGGATCGTGTGGTGTGTCCTGGATGGAAGCTGGAGGCATGTAGGTAAGTGTAGCGGTCAGTAGGTTTCCGGTATAGGGTGGTATTGGCCTCTCAGAATTGGTAAGACAACTCCCACCTGTTCATGCTCTCTGTATGTGTGTATATATATCTCCTCAATATATGTTCCATTCTACATGCATCCGAAGAAGTGGGCTGTAGCCCATGAAAGCTTATGCTCTAATAAATTTGTTAGTCTCTAAGGTGCCACAAGTACTCCTGTTCTTTTTGCAGATACAGACTAACACGGCTGCTACTCTGAGATACTGACAGTGGCTGTAGGAGCAGTATAAATATGCAGAGGAACTACCACAAATACAAATCTGAATTAGTTTATTTTTAATTATCAAAGAAATTTGCTCCCATATTAGGGATTTCATGCCAGTTTTCATCCCCAAGTGTATGCCCGACTATTAAGTCTCTGACAACAATGGGTTATTAAGAAAGTATTGTCACCACCTTAATTAAATGGTGATATAAAAAATGTGAAGCTTTAAAATATAAATGTCTTTTTTGTTATGATCTTGGTTATATAGGAATAGAATAATTTTTACAATAAGTGAGTAATAATAAATCTTAGAGTATCATTGAATTCATATGGAAATATACATATTAAATTCACATTAAGCCAAATGAATTCATAATGGTTAATATTGTTACAATAAATGAAGGAGTTTTTTCTGCAGAACTGTTACCCAGGGGTCAGACTGATCAGAATATGTGCAGTCTGAGCAGACAAATGGAAGACAAGTGCAGATTAATTTCTCTACATTAAATATCTTCTTTTGTATGGCATATTATTTAGTTCATATTTCACACAGTTGCAGTTATGTTTAATGAAGCAATGAAAGTGAAATGTAAATTGCACCAGTATTTATATTCTATTTTTTCCATTATAGAGAAACAAAAATTATTTGAGCAATAAAAATCTGTAAGGTATGAAAGAATACCTATGAAGTTTGGTCTCTTCGGCTTGGATTTACTGCATATTAATTTTAATAAGAAATTGGGGGGGAAATAGGAAAAGGAGATTGTAAACTAGCATGTTACCTATTTGCCTTACTTTAAATATTGTAAAAACTTGTAAAAGTTGGACTGCTAATAAGAAGGAAAACAATCTATGGGCAGCTTTAACTTGAGTGATTTGCACCAGAAATTTGCTAAACTTGCCAGTTTTGGGGCATGTGTTTCACGTTAAGTTGCATGCTTGTTCAAACCCAAAGCAGTAAAAGTAAAGCCAGCCCAGTGAATTTAGTAACATTTATGGATTGTACATAGGTTCTAATGGTTTGTTCAATGACAGAGTTATCATATAACTAACTATTGCAAGTTTAATTATTAAAACACCAGAATCTCTACGTGCCTGATACAAAGGCCACTGAAGCTAATTACATTCTTTCAACTGACTTCAGTAGCCTTTGGTTCAGGTCCTATATAGTATATGTTAGAACTGAATCAAATTTCTGATAAATTTGGTTTCAAGACCAAACTTAGCAATTTTGGATTCAGAGAAGTCTTTGCAAATTAAAAAACAATAAATTTTTCTCCTGTAGCTGTAAAATTTGTATGTGTGTGCCCATTAAAGACATTGGGCCCAAGTGTCATTTTGCCATTGTAGAACCTCAATTCAGGACATTACTTAACCACATGCCTAATTTTAAGCATGATTAATCCCATTCAATGTAAGAACATAAGAATGGCCATCCTGGGTCAGACCAAAGGTCCATCTAGCCCAGCCAACAGTGGCCAATGCCAGGTGGTTCACAGGGAATAAGCAGAACAGGTAATCATCAAGTAATCCATCCCCTGTTGCCCATTCCCAGCTTCTGGCAAACTGAGGCTAGGGACACATTCCCTGCCCATCCTAGCTAATAGCCATTGATGGACCTATCCTCCATGAATTTATCTAGTTCTTTTTTGAACCCGGTTATAGTTTTGGCTTTCACAACATCCTATGGCAAAGAGTTCCACAGGCTGACTGTGCACTGTGTGAAGAAATAATTCCTTTTGTTTTAAATCTGCTGCCTATTAATTTCATTTGGTGACCCCTAGGTCCTGTGTTATGAGAAGGAGTAAATAACACTTCCTTCTTTACTTTCTCCACAACAGTCATGATTTTATAGACTTCTATCATATCCCCCCTTAGTCATCTCTTTTCCAACCTGAAAAGTCCCAGTTTTATTAATCTCTCCTCATATGGAAGCTGTTCCATACCCTTTTCTGAACCTTTTCTAATTCTAATTTTTTTTTTGAGATGGGGTGACCACAGCTGAACACAGTTTTCAAGATGTGGGGGTACCATGTGGGCAAACCATTAGAACCTATATACATGGATTTATAGAGAGGTAATATTTTCTGTCTTATTATCTATCCCTTTCCTAATGATTCCCAACATTCTGTTAGCTTTTTTGACCGCTGCTGCCAGGGCCTGCTCCAGGGTTTTGGCCGCCCCAAGCAGCCCCCCCCCCCAAAAGCCGCGATCGCGATGTGCGGCAGCAATTCGGCGGGAGGTCCTTCGCTCTGAGCGGGAGTGAGGGACCGTCCGCCGAATTGCCGCCGAATAGCTGGACGTGTCGCCCCCCTCCGGAGTGGCCGCCCCAAGCACCTGCTTGCCAGGCTGGTGCCTGGAGCCGGCCCTGGCTGCTGCACATTGAGTGGATGTTTTCAGAGAACTAGCCACAATGACTCCACAATCTCTTTCTTGAGTGGTAAAAGCTAATTTAGACCCCATCATTTTATATGTATAGTGGGGATTATGTTTTCCAACGTGCATTACTTTGCACTTATCAACATTGAATTTCATCTGCCATTTTGTTGCCCAGTGTCCCAGTTTTGTGAACTCCCTTTGTAACTCTTCAAAGTCTGCTTTGGACTTAACTATCTTGAGTAATTTTGTATCATCTGCAAATTTTTCCACCTCACTGTTTACCCCTATTTCCAGATCATTTATGAATATGTTGAACAGCACTGGTCCCAGGTCTAACCAGCTGAACTGAGTTAGAGATATTGTAGCTCTCCCATATCATGGCACCTTCTGTTATGGAATTAGTATTCCCATTTTATTGAAAAGGAAATTGTTTGAGATGTTTGAAATACCTGACAAATAGTTTATAGAGAATAAACTAGTGAAGTGTTACAATAAAATAATTCACATCCACCATAACAATTAAATTGGGCAATTCAGGAATATTTTCAGATTTTCTTTAGCCTATTTTAGTAAGTGTTATAGATCTTTGCATATAAAAATAAAATCTAAATTCTATGAGCTGATGCAGACAATCCAAATATATTATGTGATCACTTGTCCATTCTAGTGTTAGAAATATGTGGATTATCGTTTTTGTTTCATGAGGTAGTTCTGTGAAACTGAACTGTAACAATGCACAATTATTTTAAAAAATCCTTTATTGCAAGTATGATTTATTCCATCATGGTTTACTCTCATCTTCTTTTTTTTGACAATGGGTAGCGACCCATTACTAGATGGAAATGGTAGAATTATCAGTAATAATGCAGAAAAGGCAGAAGTGTTCAATAAATATTCCTGTTTTATTTGGGGAAAAAATCATGTTTCGTGGTGGTAACACTCTTTCCATTCCACTAGTATCTCGGGAGGATGTTAAACAGCAGCTACTGATGTTAGACTTTTTAAATCAGCAGATCCAGATAACTTGCATCCAAGAATTTAAAAAGAGCTGGCTGAGGAACTTTCTGAATCATTAATATTGATTTTCAATTAATTTTGGCGCACTGGGGAAGATCCAGAAGACAAGAAAGCTAATGTTGTGCCAATTTTTAAAAGGGTAAACAGGATGACCCTGGTAATTATAGGCCTGTCAGCCTGACCTTGATCAAGGGCAAGTTAATGAAGCAGCTGATATGGGACTCAGTTAATAAAGAATAAAAGAAGGGTAATGTAATGTAACTAATGCAAATCAACATGGATTTCTGGAAAACAGATCCTGTCAAACTAACCTGATATCTTTTTTGATAAGATTACAAATTTGGTTGATAGAGGTAATAGTGATGATGTTGTATACTTAAACTTCTGTTAGGTGTTTCACTTGGTACCACACAACATTTTGATTAAAAAAACAAAACAATATAAAATGAACTTGGCATACATTAAATGGATGAAAAACTGTCTAATTGATTGGTCTCGAAATGCAATTGCAAGCAGAGAATTGTCATGGAGTAGGTGTGTTTCCAGGCAGGGCCGGCTTTAGGCACTGCAGGGCCCAATTCGAAAGAGCTGCTGCCGAAGACAGCGGCGGGACTTCAGCCGCAGCTCAATTGGCTGCCGGTGCCTTCGGCAGCACGGCAGCGGAGGGTCCTTCTTCCGCGGCAGCGATCGAACTGCCGCCGAAGACAGCAGCGGGACTTCGGCGGCAGCTCTATTGGCTGCCGGTCGTCAGCAGAGGGTCCTTAGGGACGTTGCGGGGCCCTCTTACGGGCACGGGGCCTGATTCGGGGGAATCGGGTGAATCGCCGTAAAGCCGGCCCTGTTTCCAGTGATCCTATACTATTCAACTTTTTTATCGGTGACCTGGAAGAAAACAAAAACATCACTGATCAAGTTTGCAGATGACACAAAAATTGGGGGAGTGGAAAATAATGAAGAGGACAGAGCAATCTGGATTGCTTGGTAAACTGGGTGAAAACACCCAATAGGTATTTTATACAGCTAAATGTATGCATCTAGGAACAAAGAATGTAGGCCATACTTACAGGAAAGAGGATGCTATCCTGGGAAGCAGTGACTCTGAAAAAGATTTGGGGTTCATGGTGGATAATCAGCTGAATATGAGTTCCCAGTCTGATGCTATGGCCATTAGAGCTAATGTGATCCTTGGATGAATAAACAGGGGAATCTTGAGTAGGAGTACAGAGGTTATTGCATCCTCGTATTTGGCATTGGTTCAACTACTTCTGGAATACTATGTCCAGTTCAGAAAGATGTTGATAAATTAGAGGGGGTTCAGAGAAGAGCCATGTGAATGATTAAAGGATTAGAAACATGTCTTATAATGATAGCCTCAAAGAGCTCAATCTATGTAGCTTAATAAAGAGAAGGTTATGGGGTCACTTGATTACAATCTATAAGTACCTACTCGGGAACAAATATTTAATAATGCGCTCTTCAATCTAGCAGAGAAAGGTATAACATGATCCAATGGCTGGAAGTTGAAGCTAGACAAGTTCAGATAGGAAATAAGTATACATTTTTAACAGTGAGAGTAATTAATCATTGGAACAGTTTACCAAGGGTTGTGGTAGATTCTCCATCACTGACAATTTTTAAATCAAGATCGAATTTTTTCTAAAAGATATCCCCCAGGAATTATTTTGTGGAAGTTCTGTGGTCTGTGTTATATGTAGGCAAGGCTACCCATCCACTTGCTCCTGTTTCAAAGAAGGTGGTTTGGTAGGGGCAGGGAATGGACACCCCCTACTCGGTAGCTAGTGTAGCAAAAGCTTCTACCAACCTTAAATTGCAGTCTCCCAGGAGCAAGGAGGAAGCAGGAGACTCAGAGGTGTGTCTCTTGGAGCTATTCCTCGGGTGGTGCAGTTTACACAGTAACTCCTCGCTTAGTGCCAGAATCTAGTCCCTTATTTGAGGCCAAATCCTGCTATCCTTACATAAGGCAGATGTCTGTTGCAGGATTTGGTGCCAGTTGAGCCATTTTCTATTGGGTAAATGGCTCATATGACTGGCATTGTCGATAGTCATGACGTTAATTGTTTGGTGTGAACAATCTGTGAACAAGATTTAAGAGCATGTACTAAGTATAATGAATACCACAATGTGAGTTTGTGAAACGGTTGCAATTCCAAAATATCAAGCAAAATCACTGCTTTCAGAACTACCGCATTTCTTTCTAATTTTATAGTATGCCTAGATGTAATTTTTGTAGTAATATATTCCTAAAAAACAAACAAACTACCTCTCTGCTTACTTTTAGCAGGTATATATTTCAAGTGCAATACAAATGATTGTGCAGAAATATATATATGACTAGTTTTTCTGAGGAACTGTAAATATATGCCAAAAAGAATTAGTGTATCATATATACAGCTAATGATTCTTACATATACAAGTTTTGATTTTAACATTAAATCAAAGCAGTAATGGATACACATCTGTATACTAAAAATGTGAAATTCCCCCTAGTTCCTGCAAATAGTCTGAATTTGACTTTCTGGGCATGGTACAAAAATCATTTTTATAGGATTTGTGGGACATCTGAGTGATATTCTCAGAGATAGTGTGGGGCGAAGAGTTGTTTTTCTGTTACTTTGGCTTACTAGCTGTCTGAGTTCATTTGTTACCTTCCATGACTGTTTGTTGGTGCTAGTGGGCTGCATTTATTTATTTTCCATGTATGTTTCTTTCTTGCTGCTGGGTGGTCATTGTTATATAGTTGTAATACTAATTAATTGTCAGGGTGCCTACAGCTTTTTGCAATGGTGTTTTTAAAACTATTATTTGTCTAAATAAATAAATACAATTTACACTTAGTGAAGTTACTCAATCCTTATGCAGCACTAAATTAAGCAATTATAATTATTTCAATTGCTACCCATAAGTAAATACAATCATGGAAACATTAGCTTTCCATGGCTGATTGTTGTAAACAATAGGTGCAAGAGCACAAGAGAGTAGGTAGACAATCCAGGATAATGCATGAAGAATTTTTCCTCTTTTTATAAATCACAGTATGAGCACGAGGATAACATGGTATCTCAGCAACAACTTGACAACAGATGTAAACTATTCCCTGAGAGAATGGAAAAAAACATCATTTGTCGCCACTAAAAGTATTTAACATTCTGAACCAATCTTAACATAAATTAATTTGCTGTTATACTAGCAGTGTTTTTACATATGCATTTTGCATTTGCATCAAAGTCCTTCCCAGTGTTCAGGAACACTTGCCGCTTTTCTGAGGATTAACCATTCAGAGTATTAGTGGAGGTTAACATTCTGCATACTTTAAGATCAGCTATGGTTTCCCACTTATGTAGTGCAGTTAGTCTTCAGAGGATTAAACGTGTCTGTTCTTGATGATCTAGATGAGAATGAATATTTATTAAATATTGTGTTGGGATGTGCTTATTCATACAGCAAATGCAATATATATGCTTAAGCTACATACAAGGACATGAACAGAACTGAGAGAAGCACTTCTTTTTGCCCAGCAGAAAGCATGTGTTTGGCTACTACTTATTGTTTTAAGATCTGGGTGTCTAAAATACTACAGATATATACTGGAATAAAGTAGCATAAGAGACGTTGCTTTCAGAAGGGTCACCTTTTTCATCAGATGAGAGATATTTAAGCCAGAAGAATGCATGCCAAGTTTATCAAACGATCTTGGTCATGAGACTGATAATCCTAGAATACTAGGCAACCACAATAGTGTACCTGGTGGTTATATTACCAGGTATAGATAAAATAAAAGTGGAGGAGGAGCTATTTGGTCTCTGTAGTATTTATGGGCTATACAATCATTATTGTTCATTATGGAGCAGAATTTGTAAAGTGCTCTGAAGATGGAAAGCACCAGGTATTATTATTTGACCAAAAAGATGAATAACCACTTATATGAATATAACTGTACAGTTCTCTCACACCTACAACAATATTTATAACACTGTTATGGATTTTGTAATTGATAGGAATAGTTTAGTTTAAGGCTCAAGCTTTTCTCTGCTAGATTATGTGTTTAGACACTAACCCACATTTTGGAATAAAGGGAAGTACAATAAGAGGAAAAAATAGGGGTTGATTTTTCTTTCATTAAAGCCAGTGGTACTTGAGGCCCATGGATTTTCAACTGTGCTTCCATTTAAATATCTTTGCTTGGTGTTACTGACCAATTTACCTAATTATTTTCATCTACGTGGTCAATATTATAATATATCCTCAGGAATCTTGATGTCTTCCCTGTTTTAGTATTAGCCCCTTTAAATTTCAAAATGTTTACATTGGTTGTGTAGCATCTGGCCTCATTAAGATACAGCAGTGGATAAGAGATTTCACCAAATTGCTTATCAGGGAGCGAGAAACACAGAACTATAATATACACACTTGTCAAGGATATTATGCAGACAGAAATGGAAATATGCTGGGGAGGAATATGTGACCATCTGTAATTCTTTGCTTAAGTGTATAATATATGGCTATCAAGGAACAGCATAAAGTAATTCTGCATAGAGAATCCCATAAATGCAGATAAAGAAAAAAATATCTTAAATGAATACACATCTCTTGATACCATTGTTCTCATGCTATGTAGCTAGCCAAAATGTCTTCCTCTCAAGCATTAGGTGCAGCTGAAGTGGGCAGAGGCAATTAGTTCTGTCTGGTTGCTGTTGTGCATATGTCTGGCATATGTGGAATAGTAGAAGATAACCAAAGCTGAGTGACCTTGCCAGCCTCCTTCTGGTACAGCTGATATCAGCAAGATACTCAACCCACAATAGGCCAGATCCTCACCTGTTGTAAATTGGCGTAGCTACATTGATGTCACGGGAGCTATGCCAGTTTACACCAGTTGAGAATCAGATTCCATGAATCCAGAGCTGGCAAGGGAAATAGAGTGGCCATCTTATACCCATCTGGCCCCAGATATAGAAAGAGATTGTCTTCTTTCTCCCATGACCCCCATCACCATGAAGCCAAAATTGTTCAAATGCCACCTGTCTAATGTGAGTCCAGGGCAGGATCTGGGTAAGAATTCTAGTAGGGTATGGACTACTCAAAAGCAATAAAGGCTTAACCCTTCAATTTTGTCTGAGTAAGAGATGCTGGAGTTTTATCCTTATGTTGCCCTTTGGGCATTGATTTTGTTTTCTATTTTTCTGTTTGTTTGCTTATTTATTGAAGTAACATCCTAAGCCAATGAGGACTGTGGCATCATTGTGCTTTACAAACACACAGGAAGAATTAGGCTCTTTCCATATTGTCATGTCTGAATTATCAGTAATATTGATTATTATGAGATGCTGTCATGCCTTGCTCTCGTAATATGAGGCAACCTAATCTTTCCACCGCTACCTAATGCCACATTTCTTGCTCTGTTATAGCTTGTTACCATGACAGCAACATCTTTCTCAATGGTTTTCTTATGTGTCATCTGTTGTCCTCCTCTTTTCCATCTTCTGCCAGGTGGTATTCAGTCAACGTCTTGTCTAGGAATTGTTTGACATCCATATCAGTCCAAACCACTTGAGACAATGATTTGAGAAAGAAGGCTGAACAGTCTGCTGGCCAGTCCTTTGTAACACATCAGCAAATACCAAGTATTCTTCACAAGCATCTCTGATGGAATTCATTCAAGTTTCCTGTTATGGGTTTCTAGCATTTGCCAAGTTTCAGAAGCATATAACAATGTGGGTATCACAATGGCATTGTATAATTTTGTCTTAGTTCTTGTCTGAATCTCCTTATTTTTCCAGATATTTGCCACTGTTGAAAACTTGTCTTCCCAATTCTTGCTTTCACCTCCTCATGGAGCTGGCCATTGGCACTAATTGTGCTTCCAAGATATACAAGCTTATTAACCATGCCATAGTCTACACTACTCATCATATATGCACCAACACTGCAGATTCCTCTTTCAACAAACATGACTTTTGTTTTCTTTTGGATGATTCTTAATCTTGCTTTGGTGGGCTCATGTTTGACATTGGTAGTGGTCTTTTTCATAGCAGCATCGTCTGTATCCCACAGAACAATGTCAGATGCAAAGTTGAGATCTTGACGTTTTCCTCTACTCCACATAATCTCTGTATCTTCCTTTGATGTTGCTTTTCACATCACGTGATCTATCACAGTGCAGAAGGGGAAGTAATAAGATGCATCCCCGTCACACTCCAGTGATAATATAAAACCGATTGGTCTCTCCACTTTCTGTCCTTGTATAGCATTTTGAACCTTCATACATTATCTTAGCCAGTGACATTATCTTTCTAGGAAGTCCACATTGTCCCATGATATTGCATAGTGGCTCTCTGTGAATGCAGTATTATTATTATCAGTAACAGTGGACCCAAACCTGTTATTTATGGGAGTCAATAAGAGTTTTGCCTGAATAAGAAATAGGATATTGCCCTTATCATTTACTTAATCAAACCTTTATGGAGAGCTTGCTGTAGTGTGAGTCTACTTCATGATCCTTTGTGCCTACATAGATAAAGAGAATAAAAATAATTTAATTAGGGGATTATTTTCCATTGTCAATTTTTGTATTATGATTAAGGCTATTATTTAATCACTGGTATTTGTAGTAAAAGTCATGGACAGGTCAGGGGAAAGAAATCAATCACAAAATTAAAAAAAATCACAGCCCGTGACCTGTCCTTGACTTATACCATAAATACCCCTGATTGAATCATGGGGGGGGGGGGCGCTGCCGGGGGGAGGGGAGCCCACGGCACCAGCTTCCGGGGGGATGAAGACCTGGGGTCCACAGCACCAGCTGTGGCGGGGAGCCCCGGGTGGCCTGCCGCCAGAGGAGAAGCCCAGGGGGGCCAGTGGCTGCTCCGGCCACCACCAGGGGAGGGAGGGAAACCCGGGGCCAGCCACTGCTCTGGCTGCCCTGGGACCACCACCGGGAGCTGCCGAGCTGCAGCAGCTCTGGCTGCCCCGGGACCGCTGCTCAGGCGGTCCCCAGGGCCAGCTGCATCAGTCGCTGCTTGGGCGGTCCCCAGGGCCAGCTGTATCGGCTGCTGCTGAGGCAGTCCCCAGGGTCAGCTGCATTGGCTGCTGCTCAGGCGGTCCCCAGGGCCAGCTATCCGGGGCCGCCAGAGCAGCGACCGTTGCGGCTGGCTGCGGCGGTTGGCTGCAGAGCCTCTCCTGCAGCAGCCGGTGTGGTTGTACTGAGGGCAGAGGTGAAAGTAAGCCGGTCCGGTCTGGTACGGCGTACCGGCAAGAGCCAGTACGCCGTGCCAGACCGCACCGGCTTCCGCGGCGGGGATTTAAAGGGCCCGGAGCTCCTGCCGCTGCGGGCAGCCCAGAGCCCTTTAAATCCCACCCGCAGCTCCGGCGGCTGAGCTGGGGCCGGGATTTAAAGGGCTCAGAGCTCTCCGCGGCTGCAGGCAGCCCAGAGCCCTTTAAATCCCACCCGCAACTCCGGCGGCCGGGCTGGGGCCGGGATTTAAAGGGCTCGGGGCTCCCCGCAGTGGCAGGAGCTCCGGGCCCTTTAAATCCCAGCCCCAGTCCAGCAAGGCTCGGGGTTCCCCGCAGCCGTGGGAGCTCCCCGCAGCTGTGGGAGTTCCGGGCCCTTTAAATCCCGCCCGCAGCTCCGGCTGCCAGAGCTGCGATGGGGATTTAAAGGGCCCGGATCTCCGCTGCGGCCGGAGCCCTGAGCCCTTTAATTTGCCCCTGAGGCTCCGAGCCACCTCTGCAGCTGGGAGCCCCGGGTTGATTTAAAGGCCCTGGGGCTCCCAGCCACAGCCGGTGCTCCAGGGCCTTTAAATCTTGAAAGGCCCCGCCTCTTCTGGTTGAGGCCACGCCTCTTCCGGATGAGGCCACGCCTCCCCAGGACTCTGGCAGTACCGGTAAGTCCTGTAAGTTACTTTCACCCCTGACCGAGGGCCGCCTGAGCAGCTAGCCGGGCCCGGAGCCAGGGGGCCCTGGGGTCAGCCACACTGGTAGCTGCCGAAGTCATGGAGGTCGCAGGAAGTCACGGAATCTGTGACTTCTGCGACCTCTGTGACAAACACGGAGCCCTAATTATAACTCCCAAAGGCTTCAGTGGGGCCCCCCGGTGTTGTGTGCTGTTAAAACATAGAAAAGAGACAATCCCTGCCCCAGAGTAGGGTTACCATACATCCGGATTTTCCCGGACATGTCCGGCTTTTGGGGATTCAAATCCCCGTCCGGGGGGAAATCCCCAAAAGCCGAACATGTCCGGGAAAATCCTGGGC
>NW_020664439.1:37216858-37248458 GCF_002925995.2 Terrapene triunguis
CCCCCCCCTCCCCCCCCCCTTACCTGCTGCCTGCTTCCCGTGAATCAAATGTTCGCGGGAAGCAGGGGAGGGGGCGGAGTTGGGGCGGGGACTTTGGGGGAGGGGGCGGAGTTTGGGCGGGGGGCGTGGGCTGGGCGGGGCGGCGGGGCCGGGGCCCCGTGGAGTGTCCTCTTTTGGGACACTCCACATATGGTAACCCTACCCCAGAGGGCTTTGTTGAGCAAATGCAGAACAAATAGCAAAAAGATATGTCCCATAGCTTGGACTGGGCAGCTGCAGGAGCAACAGCAGGAGCAGCACTCAGCCTCAGATGCTACAGGAAATACCATCAACAGATTGAAGGATTTGGGCCTGCCCACCTGCAACAGACTGAAGGAATATGGCCTGGGGAAGCTGTAGGAACATGAACAGCAGTTTGTGAGACAGACTGGCCTATGCAAATGCGGAAATAGCAGCAGCAAACTCTGATGGAAAGTGTTACTGAATTGTCTCCAAAAATTTTAAAACTGGCTGCTCCTTTAATACCAGGGCCCTATCACCTATATGCTCAATTTATCACCTTGTCTTGGAGCTGTTCCACTTGAGTGGAAGAAAGCAAATATTATCCCACTATATGAGAGAGAGACACACACTCACCACTGGGCTTATTACTTATAGGCCCATCTCACTGCTTCCAACCCTATCCATAATAAATAATGAATAAATTAGTTCACAAACAACTGTTTAAGTATTTGGAGTTAAACAACATACTGAATGATGTTCAGTCTGGATTTCATTCTCATTATTTCACTGTCATTGCATTAAGATTGTTGGAGACATTTTCTCTGCTCCTGGATCAAAGTTTATTTAGAGGTGCAATACTTATTACCCTCTACAAGGCCCTTTTGATACTGTTAGTCATTCTCACATAGAGAAATTAATCTGAAATCAGTTTAAATCAAAAAGCAGATGATTGGTTTCAATCACGTTCTTCCTCTAGATATCGGATGGGCAGTATTAGTGATGAATTGTCATGTCCACAGCATATTGTCCTGTCTCACAATGCTCTGTCTTGGGCCCCAAATTGACTATTTTATGTTTGTAAAATGGTGCGGCCCCTGATAATAGAAGAGTGTACCTCCATATGGCTGAAACTGTTGGATGTACCAGAGCCAAGTCTTCACTAAAATAGAAAGTAAATATGCAATTGGAGCTTGATCTCTTGCAGACATAACACCTGATTCTCCTGTCATGAACACTGATATAAATCAGAAGCAACTCCATTATTGTCAAAATGGTGAGAGACGACAAATCAACCCCATATCTTAAAAAATAAAATCCATTTGGAGAGGGATGGAAGCACTCCTACTAGGGATGGAAGGGTTCTCTCCGTTGAGTTGATGAATCATGGGCCGAATGTCTACCTTTATGCTCTTTATTTTGGTTTCATTTATATTTTTAAATCCGAGACACAAGAAATGGTAGAGATCTTCAGTTGGTTCCTGTCATTAGGCAGAAAGATGAAGTTCTTCTCATTTGATCAAAAATAGCCAACTGAAAGGGCAAGAACAAAAAGCCAAGATAATTTGATTCTCAGGCTCAATCTTCTCTGAAGCAAAAATCTGTAGCATTGATACCATTCCCAATTTTCCTCAAATGTGCTTTGTAAAACAGCCGAATTCTAGAAGCTAACCATCTTTGCATGAAAAATGTGATTACCATGTGACCTGACTTTCAAAAAGTTAAGTCCAGAATGGGTAAGGAGAGAGGAAAATTAAACTGAGGTATGGTCAGGGTGAGATGCCATGTCTAATATTCAAGGCAAAATACAGGAGGTCAAGGGATCTGGGTTATACTCCTGTCTTTGCCACTTCCTGTGTGATGTTGGTCAAGTTTATGTGTGGTTGCTGACTCAAAAAGTCAGCATTACTGAAGCTCCCTACATTAAATTATAATACCCCGCATATGGATCCATTTGAAGCTATAAATTCTTCTATAAAGTGAAGACACTGACTTTTAAAGGGTACATACGGTAATCCCTCTGTGTCTGTATCAGTAAAATAGGAGTAATGGTTCATATGTATCCCACAAGAGGTGAAGTTTTAGGCTTCATTCATACATACTTGGTCCCAGGCCTTAAAGGCTAGATTGTGACTCAGATTACACACCCATAGAAGAGAGGAAGAGGGTGTAAGAACCACTCTACCTTACACATGCTTCCTGGGCCTTGTGTTCTTACTTCAACTTACTCCCTTGGGTTCAGGTGTATAGGAATAAGCCCGGTTATCTGCTGATTACTCCCTCCTCAGAGGATTTGGGAGGAACCTTAGTTCTCCCCTAGTTATGGCCAGAATAGCTGAGTCTGAACAAGAAATGTAGTGATTTACTACTGACGTATGTCAGCAGTAAATTACTAGTCCCATTTCCAGAACTGTGAGGAAGCAAGGGAGAAGGTGGGATTCAGAAATGGATCTGTTATGCACAATAATTCCAAGGATTGCTTCTGAGATATGCGTATGAGGAGAGATTAATAAGACTGGGACTTTTCAGCTTGGAAAAGAGATGGCTAAAGGGAGATATGATTGAGGTCTATAAAATCATGACTGGTGTAGAGAAAGTAGATAAGGAAATGTTGTCTACTACTTCTCATAACACAAGAACTAGGGGTCACCAAATGAAATTTATAGGCAGCAGGTTTAAAACAAATACAAGGAAGTATTTCTTCACACAATGCACAGTCAACCTGTGGAACTCCTTGCCAGAGGATGTTGTGAAGGCCAAGACCATAACAGGGTTCAAAAAAGAACTAGATGACTTCATGGAGGATAGGTCCATCAATGGCTATAAGCCAGGATGGGCAGAAATGGTGTCCCTAGCCTCTGTTTGCCAGAAGCTGGGAATGAGCGACAGGGGATGGATCACTTGATGATAACCTGTTCTGTTTATTTCCTCTGGGGCACCTGGCACTGGCCACTGTCAGAAGACTGGATACTGGTCTAGATGGACCTTTGGTCTGACCCAGTAGGGCCATTCTTATGTATGTCCTTATGTAGATGAAGCAATTTATCCACCACTCCTTGCTTAGGGCTGTGCCCAAATTCAGAATCTAGCCATAAACAGACAAAACTTTCACTGAAAACCTGACTTCACACTGAAATTAGGGAGAGTTTTGTCTGAACAGAATCCACAGGATCAGGTCTGATGTGTTTAAATATTTGGGAATGGGATTGCCTCCTTAGAACAGCCCAAGATTAAATGAAGCCTGAGCTCCAGACACAGCAAAATACTCTTTCTTCTTGATATCAGTGCCTTGATCCAGATAAAAAACAGGGATTTTGTACCAGTCCGATGATTGGTGCCAGGCCTGCCGACAGCCATTCCGGGCCCCAGGGCAGAACACGCAATGGGCTCCCACACATACACAAGCTGCACCTGCACGGACGCACCTGCGTGAACGCGCCTGACATTTGGGCGGTGCTGTCCCTGTGCTGGCTGGTGCCCAGCGAGCTGCTGGCTGTGCTGCTGGGCGCGCTCTTCCGGCATGGCCAGGGCTTCCACATGCCTGCCCGGCAGGGTTGCCAACTGTCTAATCACGCAAACCCAAAGACCCTTGCCCCACCCCTGCCCTTCCCCTTCCCTGAGGCCACATCCCTGTCCCACCCCTTCTCTAAGGCCCCACCTCTGCTCACTCCATCCCCCCTCCCTCCATCACTCACTCTCCCCTCACTCAGGCTGGGGCAGGGGGTTGGGGTGTGGGAGGGGCTGAGGGGTCAGGCTCTGGGAAGGAGTGTGGGTGCGGGAGGGGTGCGGTGTGTGGGCTCTGGGAGGGAGTTTGGGTGTGCAGTGCAGGCTCTAGACCAGGGCGGGGGGTTGCGGTGCAGGATGGGGTCAGGGGCTCGGAGCTTACCTCGGGCAGCTCCCGAAAGTAACTGGCACATTCCTCTGGCAGCCGCTTCTAGGCGGGGCTCAGGGGGTCCCTGTGTGCCGCTGCCCATAGCACCGCCCACACAGCTCCATTGGCCACAGTTCCCGGCCAATGGGAGCTGTGGAGTCGGTGCTTGGGGCGGGGCCAGCGCATGGAGATACCCTTCCCAAGTGCTGCAGGGATGTGCTGGCCACTTCTGGGAGTGGTGTGTAGCGAGGGCAGACAGGAAGTCTGCCTTAGCCCAGTTGCGCTGCCGGTGGCAGCAGCCAGGGGCCCCCGGGCCCTTTTAAATCACATGGGTCCCTGGGCAATTACCTCCCCCCATCAGCAGGCCTGATTGGTGCACAAAGAGGGTGTCTGTCAGGAGCAAGGCCCTCAGCTGCACCCACTCAGTACTCCTGACACCCTAACAAACCAGGCAGGGATTGGCTGAGGGAGCCAGCAGACTGGTTCTTAAACCTAGCAGCTGGCTTGCTGGCTGCTCAGTGTACATGCCTGTGGACTTTGGTTCCATGTGCTTGTCCTTCCGAGTCCTGTTCTTGCTCTGGTCCTCCACAGCCCAGAGCCTGTCCTGCACCCAGCCTTGTTCCCATCCTGCTCTAGCCTGTTCCTAACTCCTGGTAATCTGGCTCTGACTCTCAGCTCTGCCTCAATACTTGGCTTTGGCATTTGGACTCTGACTTCAGTCCTGACCTTCAGCTCTGATTCCTGACTTTGACTCTGTCTTGCCCATTGGCTCTTGCATTCAGGGTCCAACCACTAGGCATGACCACCTATGACCTGGGCTGCTGACAGTGTCACAATTTCAGGTACCAGAATATTGGATTTAATTTCACACCTGAGATTTGTAGATGGCAATTAATCATAAACTTTCGAGTTCTACTGGTTTAAGCAAAAAGTCAGACAAATTAAGATTTTATCTTTTGTTGTCCTATCTAGGTTATGGTAGCGGTGTGAGTTTCTTTTAATTTCTTCCCACGAGCTCACCAACTAATTCAATAATACTTAACTTAATTTGTAGGCTTGTCCTTTCTTGCAATTTTTCTGTCCATCCTTGTGAAATATATATGCAACTGTCATGGATTTCTTTTCAGAATATGTAACAACTCCCCTGGTTCATATTTTTATTCAACTGCCTGTCTGTTTAGGTACCTGCTTATTAGAAAAGATTCATTCTTTCATTCTATATCTGTTTTTTCTCTGAGATCCTCTAATGAATCTGGTTTTGTAATACCCAGAGTTGTTCTGAATTGTAGAAAAGCTGCATCTATTCCTCCTGCTCTTTCATCACACAATTGTGATAGTTTGCCTTTGATGTGAGAAAATGCCACAAGTTTAAACATTTTTAAAATGTGTGTTGGAGAGGTTAAAAGCAAAATATGCATGTCTTAATATTTATCATTTATTCACTTGGGTGTATGATTTAATCTTTGTAATATGTTCTATACCTGTATTTTTTTCTCCGCTATGCTTGGTATACAGTATATATATCAATAATTTCATGGCAAAACATGTTCTAAATTAATTTTTTATTGAACTGTTGAGTCAACAGCTGATTAGCAGTTGCTTGGTTCATGGGCACAGATAAGCTCAAGCACCATCATGTCTTAAATTTCATGTTTTAAAAAAGGAAACCCACCACTCCCAAAAGCAACCAGAGAGGGCTTCCCCACAATAGTGAAAACTTTATGATAGCCATAAGTTGGGTGTATGAGTTTGAGGAGAGCAGCCAGGCATGGGAGGGGTTGCCAAGTGCTAGGGTAGGGAGCTCTACTCTCAATATGAGTAGGCTGGCATGGAAGGGAGCTTAGAGTGCATCAAAGAGGGGGGCCCACTTCTATGTGGATCCAGTGGTAGGGAACCCAGGTTACAAGGGTGGAGGAAAATCAGTGGCCAGGGTGCTGGTGTAACCCCACACACCTTCTGGGTATGATGCTCTGTCCCCTCTAGTGGCACTGAGGCCACTTAGAGATTTAAGAGTCTGCTACAGTCTTAGTTAAAAGCCAGGTGGCTTTTAACTCATGCAGTAGAGGCTCATGCATTGAGGTACCAGGTTTAAGCCTGCCCGCCGCCGACTGGGGTCTGTCGGTATTACAAATGGGGGCTCGTCCGGGATTTCAACTGGGAAGTCTTTGGGACGTGTTTCCTCAGCTAGGAGAAGTATGTAACCCACACACCTTCTGGGTATAATGCTCTGTCCCCTCTAGTGGCACTGAGGCCACTTAGAGATTAATGAGTCTGTTACAGCCTTAGTTAAGGGGCATGTGGCTTTTAGCTCATGCAGTAGAGGCTCATGCATTTAGCTCCAGAGGTCCCAAATTCAATCCCGCCCACCGACAACCGGGGTCTGTGGGTGTTACATGGGCCAGAAGAGTCAGTGACCCCGAAGGGGCTGTGCTGTAGCTCCACAGCTATTCTTGTGTTCATCAGTTTCTTGGTTTTAAGATTAGAAGAGACCATTATGATCATCTATTCTGACATCTTGTGTCACACAGGCCATAGAACTTCATTCAGTAAATCCTTCAGCTGAGGGAATAGTCCTTCCCCACTAGCTGGAGAAATGGATTGTGTGTCTCCCCCTTCCCCAAACTAACTCCCACATAGTACACCTAGATAAAGACCTGTTGCTCTGCCTTATGCAGTTTACCTGCATTTCACCCTGATGGACAATTATTTTGAACAACTCTGCTTCTTTGTGCTGTCTTATTTACTGTTATCATCATGGCCCAAAAAGAGACATGCTCTTTCATCACGGCAATCACTGAAGAAATGACAGCAAGAATGCACTGGCAGCAAACACAGAAAAAAAGGAAAGATTGAAATGGCTTGTGAAATAGTCCTTTCAGGCTGGCAAAGTAGAACCTGTCTTCTACCATGAATAGGGTATGGAAAGTAAATAAGTTAAAACTGGTTAAAGTGAACTGCACTGAAGGCTACAACGAATTTTTATTATTATTTATTTATTTTCTAATAGAACATACTTAATGTACTTCATAACTTGTCCCTAAATAGGGCTTCTTCAAAAACAATATAACTTCCCTATAAATTCCAATGGATTTACAAGTTATTCTTTTAACTACCATAGCATTTAGCTGTTTAAATGCTTTTTCACATTGCCAGTGATTTTGAGATGTCCACTCTTCTCGGGTTCCCCTTATACTAGCCTCACTTCTCCGTGAGGTCTGTACCACCATTGACCAACCCCCGAAACCTGCCATTGGCACCCACTTCTGTGGGGAAACGGACAATGCAGAATGAAATTTAATGCTGCTTCCAAGGTGTATAGTTTGTGCTCCTAGTGGCTTTAATCCCAGTTGTCTTTCCTGGCAGCATTTCTGCTGATTTGAGAGAAGACCTTCATGTAGGTTACTGTAGCTGCTCTTTGGCCTACTCACACATAGACAAGAGGCAAACCTCAGCCACAGTGGAGGCCCAGCTCATGTTGATAGGGCTTACTCATGTGAGTTGTCCTACTAGTTTCAATGGGGACTACTTGCTAGTGTGAGTGCTCACCAGGGTGAGTAATAGTAGCAAAGTCAAGCCCAGAACATGTGGAGGGGTTTCTGCAGTTGGAAAGGGAGAATTCCATGAAGATGCTTTGCCTTCTGCTCCCCCTCTCTGTTTCTGAATCCCCATTCAGTGCCTGCCTGCCTCTTCTGCCTTTTGTTACTGTGAGCAGAAGGGAGCACCCAGCCCTTTCATTAGATATACTTGTAGAGGCACATGTAGATTTTTAAATTAGTTCTTCATCTACTTCCAAGTGTTACCGTAAATCCCTGACTTGTTAATTTATGTATGACCTGCCTTCTGGAACTTTATCAAGGACTTCCTGAAATTTTCATATAAATTACATTGCATCTGCTGTCCTTGTTAATAATCTCTGACAAGACCTTTCCTGGGCAAAAACCATTTTCTGTCTGCTTACCTGTACATACAAAGATCAGAAAAGGCATCTCAGCCCACCTTTTCTCACTTTTGTTTTACATCAGTAAATGAAAGAAAACATTTAATAGGTATTATAAAATATTTAAAAAAAACTAAGTGCTTATGAAAGCTGCTGTTTAAGAGACTTATTGAGTGGAATCGTAGTCACTTCTCCACAGAATGGGTCTGAAATATATGGTGAAAATGCAAGTTTTCTTGCAAAGACCCTCTCTCCCACAAACAAACAATAGGCAAGGGATATAATTAAGAGAAATGGAATATTTTACTCCTTTTTAGGTTAACAACAGAACTATTTAATGAAATATTAATGGAGTGGGATGCACTACTTAAATACAAATTATGGTCAACCTGTAACAGTATGTATAAACATTGTGGCCCATAATCTATCTGTCTCCACTGGTGTATTCCCTTATTTTGCATATTATGATGCCTTTTCTTTCAGTTTATATCAGCAAATAGCTTGCAATGTCCACATTTCTATTTACCATTAAAAAAAAACAAAAACAAAAAAACCAGGACTCAATACTACCAGTTGTTGAAAGAGATGTGATGAGTCAAAGTTCTAGGGGTTTCTCTGCACCTGTGCAGAGACTCAGTATAGTACAGAGAAATGTGAGCAAATCTTTGGCTCTATCAAATTGCATGCAGGTGAGTAATGGGGAAAATAAGCATAATGAAGGCAAAGTCGGAGCTTTACCACCTCTACACTGGCTCAAATGCAATCCAGAGAATGCAAATGATGTCCCCAGCAATTTTTAGCTCTTTCAGGTACTTTGGCTGTCAGCCAGGAGGAGGGGCTACTCAGGTGTGTTCCAGAGATCTACAGCACTAATGCAGAGGAAACAGATTCATAGATTCCAAATCCAAAAAGGAACATTGTCAATCATCTACATAAGAATATAAAAAATGGCCATACGGGTCAGACCAAGGGTCCATCCAGGCAGGGCCGGCTCCAGGGTTTTGGCCGCCCCAAGCAGCCAAAAAAAAAAAGCCGCGATCGCGATCTGCGGCGGCAATTCGTCGGAAGGTCCTTCTTTCCGAGCGGGAGTGAGGGACCATCCGCCGAATTACCGCCGAATAGCTGGACCTGCCGCCCCTCTCCGGAGTTGCCGCCCCAAGCACCTGCTTGCCAAGCTGGTGCCTGGAGCCGGCCCTGCATCTAGGCCAGTATTCAGAGGGAATGAACAGAAAAGAGCAACTAGTGAGTGATCCAGTCTCCACTTCTGGCAGTTGGAGATTAGGGACACCCAGAGCATGGAGTTGCATCCCTGACTATCTTGGCTAATGGCCATTATTGGACCTATCCTCCGTGAATTTATCTTTTTTTTTTTTAACCCAGTTGTACTTTTGGCCTTCACAAAATCCCCTGGCAATAAGTTCCCCTCAGACTTTCATCCTCTTCAACAGCACAGAGGCTGGGGATGGAACCGCTTTGCTGTGTCCTGGAAAGTCTCACCTATGTACCTCTCTGTCTCCCAGCCACTCTGGTTTCCAGTTATTTAGTCTGACCTCTTGTATAACACAGGCCACAGAACTCCCCCTCCCCACCCCCACCCCCCCCACAAAATTCCTGGAATAGATGTTTTAGAAAAACCTCCAATCTTGATTTTAAATGGCCAGTGATGGAGAATCCCCCACAACCCTTGGTAAATTGTCTGAATGGTTACTTACTATTACCATTAAAAATGTGTGCTTTATTTCCAGTCTGAATTTGTCTAGCTTCAATTTCCAGATACTGGAATATGTTATTCCTTTCTTTCCTGTATTGAATAACCCACTATTAAATATTTGTTCCCCATGTGGATACTCAAAGATGAAAGAAGTCACGCCTTAACCTTCTCTTTATTAAGCTCAATAGACTCAATCTATCACTATTCGGCATGTCTTCTAATCCTTAATTGTTCACATGGCTTTTCTCTGAACACTCAAATTTATCAATTTATCCTTCTTGAATTGTGGGCACCAGAATGGGACACAGTATTCCAACAATGGTCGCATCATTGCCAAACACAGAGGTAAAATAACATCTCTATTTCTATTCCAGATCCCCCTGTTTATGCATGCAAGGATCACATTAGCCCTTTTGGCCACAGAGTTGCACTGGAAGCTTATGTTCAGCTGATTATCCACACAGCCCCCAAATCTTTTTGCAGGAATCACTGCTTCCCAAAATAGTTGCCTATCTTATGTATACTTGCCTATCTTATGCCCATACTTATGTATGGCCTGAATTCTTTGTTCCTAGATACAGGGCCAGTGCAACCATTTAGGCAAACTAGGTGGCCGCCTAGGGCGCCTAGTGGTCGAGGGCGCCTAAAAACCCACTCAGGCGAGCAGGTGGAGTGGAGGTGAGCTGGGGCGGGAGGGCGTGGGGAGGGCCGCCCACAGTAACGGGGAGGGCGCACAGGGGAACCGCTCCCCACCCCAGATCACCTCCACTCTGCCTCCTCCGCTGAGCACACAGCCCCCGCTCTAAGTCTCCTCCAATTGGTGCCGCAAGCCTGCGAGGGGAGGAGAATTAGAGTGGCGCCGGCGTGCTCAGTGGAGGAGGCGGAGCTGAGGTGAGCTGGGGCGGGCTCCCCAGGAGGGGTTAGGTGCCGCAGAGGGGGGGCCTCCCTGGGCGGGGTTAGCTGCCGCGGAGGGGGGGTCTCCTCAGGTGGGGTTAGCTGCAGAGGGGGGGTAGCTGCTGGGGCGGGGGTGGGGGGCTCCCCGGGTGGGGGGCTGGGTTAGCTGCCACGGGGGTGCGGGGTTGGCGGGGGGGGGGGGGCGCGCAAGGTGGAAGTTTCGCCTAGGGCGCGAAACTTCCTTGCACCGGCCATGCCTAGATACATACATCTACATTTAGCCATATTAAAACACACATTGTTTGTTGCACCCAGTTGACCAAGTGATCCAGATTATGCTTAATCAGTGACCTGTCCTCTTCATTATTTACAACTCGCCCAATTTTTGCATCATCTGCAAACTTGATCAGTGATGATTTCGTTTTTCTTCCCTATCATTGGTAAAATTGTTAAATAGCATAGGACTAAGAACCAATAACTGCAGGACCTCACTGGAAATACACCTGCTTGATAATTCCCCCTTGACATATTGTGATACCTATCAGTTAGCCAGTTTTTAATCCATTTAATGTGTACCATGCTAATTTTATAATCTAGTTTTTTAATCAAAATGTTGTGTGGTACCAAGTCAGATACCTTATAGAATAATAATATCAACCCTATTGCCTTTATCTACTATTACCCTTGTAATCTCATCAAAAAAGGTCAAGGTAGTTTGACAGGATCTATAGATCTATTCATTTGCATTAGTTACATTGTTCTCTTTTATTTCTTTATTAACCAAATGTAGGATTCTCAATACTAAACTCATGTATGTTGCCAGCTTCTTCAGTTGCTGAAATCTTTATTGATAGCTCTTGCATGTATGGATCAAAGAATAGATAAAGGACAAGTCGGCTTATTTGTAACTGGTAAAGGTTTACTTAGAAGTCGTATGTAAAGAAGGTCACTATGCCTCTCTGGATACAGTTTTTAATGTGAGATTATTTCCTACATAGGAGAAACATAGAAAACTTTAGAAAAATCAACAAAAATACCACAACTGAAGATATGCAAACTTACCAAATGATGATGTTGTATATGGTTAAATTCATTACAGATGTATTGGGGAAAAATTAAATGTCTCCCTTTCGGAAGATCATTTTCTAAACTTTCCATCAGAAATCTGTGCACGATTTAAATTCTGATGTTACTACTTTGGATATTGCCCTCACTCTGCCTCCATTCACGAGGAAAAGATGGGAGCGAGGGGGGTGGGAAAGAATATATTCATTTAAAGCTACAGGCCTGATGCTGCCCCCACTGAAGTCAGTGGGGGCAGGATTGAGCTTTTGAGCGGAAACAGATTTTAAAGCTTGTCAGCCAGCATGTCAGCTAAACCTTCCACAAATGGCAAAATACAGCTTTTCCTCATCTGGCACAAACAACCATGACTCATAGGCCATCGTTTATTTTTCTGGTTCCAGATAGCAAACGGATTGAAGCTAACTTTAAACTATTCTATCCTTCTTGCTGCCATAGTAAGCATAGAATGATCTTGCTCAATGACTAGGTATTTCCTACTAGGAAAGAATGATTAGTCCTCAAATGAACTTTGGTCATAAATATCAGGTAACTAATGTGAACCTTTTTTTTTTCATGCAAGGGAATAATTCTTTCTACTTTTATATCATTGTAAATTATGAATTTTTTTATAGTAACCTCTTTATTTCCTTGTGTTTATAAAGAACGTTGAATGGTTGGTTGCTGAGTGTGAAAAGAAGCTAAAGGTAAAATGATACGTTATGGAGATTTATTTATTTATTCCTGTGATCTTTTTTTCTTTTCATGAAATGTGGTTATTTTTGTATTATGAACTTGTTGTTGGCAGTTTGCCTCCCGAGTCCCTATGCACTTGTGAGGTCTGTTGGATGTACAATATTAATGTTAGATTCTTGTTTTTTCTCTCATGTCTATAACCCGTAAGCAGCCTTTCCATTGTTTTTCAGTGTTGTAAGAGACCCTCTGTGCTTATTTTTTTATGGATGAAATTCATTCCTGTGCAAAGGGCTGGCATGAGGTCTGAGCATCCCTGAAGTAATATTTAAGCCCTGTTTTGAGGTTCATAGGCCTTATATTAGCCCCGTGCATGGCAGAGAGCAGATTTCACCCTATCAATTTGGAAATAGATCTGATGTTTTGTATTAATGAGAATAAAAAATTGATCCAATGGAAAAGGGGGGCAAATGGTCAAAGGTTAAAATAAAAAGTGGGTGGAAGAGGGAAGATGGTGGATCCACCAGCCATTGCCTGTCCATCCTTTGCAAATAGGCATATAGTGCCTTGCAGCTGCTTTGTGGCCTTGAGGCAGAGGTGGGAAGATAAGGATTAATTGCACTAGTGTGGATATTCCCCTCATCTAACCAGCTGCTCAGATTTGATGTTAAGAGGAGAATTCGCTGATTAACATAGACCACCAAAGAGCCATTAGCTAGTTCAAAAATGTACATTGCAGTGTAGACATACCCTGGAAGCCTGGGCTCAGACTCAGGCTTGGAAGCAGGGTTTAGGTTCGTCTATATGGAAATCTTTCAGACTCAAGCTTGGATCTAGGAACCTGAGAGGTGGAGGGTCCGAACCCAAGTCAAGCTGGGACCCAGGATTCGAGCCCTATTGCTTTGCACTGTAGACACAGCCCACCCTGCTCCGGTTCTGGGAGTCCACCAAATGTATCCTGGAATCCCATGGCCAACTTCCTTTGTCCTCTCTCTCTCAGGAATTTCCGGTCAACCCCTTTGGCATAGTGCAGCATCTTGGCGAGTCCGTGTAACTTTTCCATTGTCTTCTGAACACCAAGCTGCAAGCACACCATCAGAAAGCCTTCTGTGTTTGCAATGGAGACTGAACAGAAAGTCTTTTGCAAAACACACTGCTCCATGGCCATGGGAACACAGCCAGATTTTGGTGCGAGGCCAGGAAAACAATGGACTTGAGTAAGAGGACCAGGAAAGACCATGCATATTGGCAACTAGTGAAGAAGCTGGCAACATTGCAAATTTACCAGACTAGTGACCAACGCAGGGAGTGGATTAAGTGGCTCAAGACTGAGTACAGGAAAATTTGGGACCGGAATTGTACCTCAGGCAACTTGCCAACATCATGCCTGTTTTTATGAGGAGTTTGACTGGGCGCTGGGCACTGTGCTGAGCACAGAGCCAACAGTCGTGCATGATGACCTGATCAGCTGGAATGGTGACCTACTGGACCAAGATTCTACCATGGGGACTGATAAGAGCTGCAAGCAGGCACCAAGTGAGGACAGTAAAGTGACTTTGTTGCTAAAACTGATCCCAGAGGAGGCTTTGCAACAGGAGGAGCTGTACTCTAAGGAGTTGTCCGATGCCCCTTGTGGGGGACAAGCCCACCACAGAGCCTGCAGCAGACACGGAAGGGACAGAAGTTGCCCCATAGCCCAGTAAGTTTCTGTCTCCATTTTAATGTTTATTACTGTAGGAACAGGAAGGCTTTTCATTCTGTTAGAAGCCCCAGCTAGCACCGTACATTCGCTAATGGCAGATTAGCTTGATGCCCCCACCACATGGAGTTCAAAACAGAGACTGGTAAATGCAAACGTTAAAACCCACCAGGAATTTTTATTGGGAAGGCACAGACTTTTGCGAGGGCATTCCCGTTTCTTATAAATAATAACCTTATATTGCCATGCCTGTAAGTATGCCACTCTGATCTCTCAATTGTGTAACAAGTCACCTGGAGACAGTGAACTGTATGGAGGGAAATGTGTTCCATTTACAAATCTAGTCCATTTCAGTTAAAGATAGTCCATGCGGTCCCTAGGTGACTGTGACATTCCCCAGGGTAGAATCTGGACTAGTGAACTGCTGTCACCTCAGTTCTCCAGCCTGGGGTGCCTTTTAAACTGCTTTCCTGTGAGAGCAACCATTCCTGATGTGCTCACACACAGCCTCCAGCATGTAAATCACTCCCAGCTAGACATATGAGTGCTATGGCCAGCCACTCTTGAATTAAACTGCAGAGCAACACCAGTAAATGCCCAGTCCCAGACTTTCCCCCAGAAAAGTGCATCTTGTACTGCCCACTCCTTTCCTGGATAACACAAGCTCATGCCATTTTCATAATAGAAAAGGATATACACAAATCAAATGGATGATCACCTGTTTTTCCTGCCAAAGAATGGCTGCTTAAAGGGGCGTGAGTGAGAAATTTACATCTTGGCAAAGAAACAGCTAGAGGTTCCTGTCCCCACAGACTGTCTCCTGAACTCCAGCTAGAGATGATTCTCAAAGAAGAGGAAAAAGTATAAAGAATGGGGAACAGATGCCCCATATCATCTCTACTGATGTAGCAGAGCAGTGGTGTGGCTCCTTGGCTAACTGCTGCCTGCTGGTGGAGTCAATGGCTGTGAGGCAACCCCTTCTGAGGGTATGGGGAGATCTCTCTGCCTGCTGAGGGGAGTCAGGGGATGGAGGTGGCACTCTCTTCCCGAGCCCCAGCACCACGGGGCTGGAGACTGGTTTATTGTGGCAGACCCCTAGGGGACCACAGACTCCCAGTTGAGAACCAGTGGTCTACTTCAATCAATTCCTTAATCAATCCATACTGTGAATCAACCCACCCACTCATCCAATAAGTGGTCACGTCATTCATAAGTACACTGCATGGCAATCAACCCCATCCCCAAACACTGAAACGCTCCCCCCCGCCAATCAATGAACTCCATCCCTCTGCCCACAAGCACATTCATAAATGTACTATTCTCCTGCCGCCGTTGAGCCATGCAAGTCCATAATGGGGGAGTACAAAGCATCCCTGACTTCTGTTGCCTAGGTGCATCCAGCTCCCACTGTGGTACGTGCACTTTCTGGGTGAGGGGACCAATTCAGCAGCCCCTTGCTGACTTATTTCCATTCAGAAGGAATTGGCTCGCCCCTTGCTTCACAGAGATTGTGACAAGCACAGCAAGTAATGAAGAGATCATGGATGATAGTGGGATCCAAATGGGTCTATAGACATCTCCAACAGGATTTCAATATGCCAAAAGCACATTCAATGACCATTCTACACCTGCTGAGAGTGTAATTAAACTGTCTTTCGCCAAGGCCTCTGAAATCAGGATACACTTTCATAAGCCAAGGGAAAAGTGGTTACATGGGCTCTCCCAGAATAACAGTGGGGACAGTAACTGTGGGCAGGTCTACACTACGGGGCTAAGTCTAGCTAAGTCATGCAACTCCAGCAATGTGAATAAAGTAGCTGGAGTCGACGTACCTTAGGTCAACTTATTGCAGTGTCTACACTGGGCTGGTGCTTCTCGTGCCGGTGGAGTACCGGAGTCGATGGGAGAGCAATCGGTAGTCGCTTTAGCAGGTCTTCACTAGATCTGCTAAATCGACCCCCGGTAGATCGATCGCCACAGCATCAATCCAAGGTAAGTGGCGACAAGCCCTCAGTTTATCACAATATCATTTCCTAGGAATAGTGTTGAAGCCTGTCCATCAATATAGACTCCTGACGCTGGCAACCCACACTGACATTCATAAACTGCCCTCTATGGGTCCACGACGGCCTGCATTACAATGGAGTAGTACCCTTTGTGGTTTATATACTCATGTGCTCCTTGAGGAGGGCAAACTATGGGCACATGAGTCCCATCATTCGCCCTGGCATAGTTTGGAAACCCATCCTCTCAAAGCGAGCAGGTACTTCAGGAATATCTTTTATGGCTGCCATCTTCGGGTAACCACACACTGATTGCCTCAGAAACCTTTGCCACCACTTTACCCACCCCTGACTTTCCAACACCAAACTGGTTGGCAATGGACCTGTAGCAGTCTGGACCTTCCAGACAGTTTTAGCAACCTACTTCTGAACTGGGATGCCCGTGCTCAGGTTTGTGCCTTTACATGGGAGGGCCAGGCTGGCTGCTCACAAGGGTCCAGAATTGTGGCTTTCTTCATGCAAAAGTTCTGGACACACTGCTGGTCATCCCAGGTCTGCATGATGAAGTGTTCCCACTAGTCTCTGCTTGTGGCCCTGCTCCAGAAGGGCCAGTCTTCATAGAGGACATCAGTGACTATACTGAGTGTCATGAGCAGCATGAGCCAATTAGTCTGTCATGTCTCCTCTTGTTCCATCACAAGCTCTGTCAGGTGCCTGTGGTGGGTTATAGAAAATGCTGCCAAAATGTACACCCACATCTCAAGAAAGTTCTGCCCATTTCCTGACACAGGAATGAAAATGCAAGCAAGAAACGTTCTTCAAAAGGTGCCTCCTCCATGTTGCTGGCTCCGGTAGCTGGAATACTGGGAGCACAAAATGACTGCTTGGCAGGATGTGTGGGCACGCTGTTCAAACTTCCTGTAAAATGCAGAATGGACAGTCAAGTTTAGTGCACCGAGGTCAAAGCGCTAGAGTGGCTATATTTTCGAAGGGCACTAGAAAATTTGGAATATGATTGGTTTGACTTGGGTCTGTATGCTGCAGTGTGGACGCCAGAGACCCAGGTTCAAGCCCCGGTTAGAAAATTTGTAACATAGGGTTAATAATCAGTGTAGATCAGTGGTGGGCAACCTGCGGCCCGTCAGGGTAATCCGCTGGCAGGCCGCCAGACAGACTGTTTACATTTGCATGGCCTCCCGCAGCTCCCAGTGGCTGCAGTTCACCGTTCCCGGCCAATGGGAGCTGCAGGAAGCAGCGTGGGCCGCAGGGACGTGGATTACCCTGACGGGCCGCAGGTTGCCCACCACTTGTGTAGATCCTCAAGCCCTTGGTTTGCTAACCCAAGGTCAGCCAACTCAAGTCCCACTAACCCTGGGCTTTCATTGCTTTATAGACATACCCTTAGTCACTGCTGAACTGGGAACAAGAGTCATTTTAACTTAAGATAATCAGCAATTTAAATAAATTTTACAATAACCAGTAATGCTTTTAACAGGAATTTTTATAGTGTTTTTCTTGAAAATCCCAGGGCACTTTACAGCTGAGCCATTAAAGAAAAAAAGACAATACAGTTACAAAGTAGAAGCCCCAGCAAAGCATTTGGATCTCTGTTGTGCAGGTCAGGGCCAGATCTTACACCATGTTCTAATTAAGTTTTCAAATTTTTTGGTCCTAAAACAAATATTGTCATTTATTGCCTGTTAAGTGAATATGGGCTAAATCTTAAAGCAAATTTATTAAGGATTAACAATCTCTGTATATTGGAACTAATAATTAGAAGACAACTCATCCTAAATGATTGCACAAATCTCAAATGCAAAACCTAAATGGTGCATAGCCAGGCACACTGAAACAAAAGCAAATGTTTGTGCAAATCATCTGAGTTTTGCATAACTATACATTTATTTTATGCCAGCCCAGGCTCCAATCCAGCAATGAACTGAAGCATGTACATAACTTTATATGTTGTCCCACTGGCTTCAGTTTACAAACATTTAATTTGTTTTGCTGGATCAGGGCCTGAGGCCACAGTCCTGCCAACCCTTGCTCACATGAGTATCAGATAACACCTAAGGTATGCCTGCCTACTTGGCCAAAATTTCCCTCTCTCCATTGTTTTGAAACATCTAGAGCAAGGGTAGTCAATTTATTTTTTTGTGAAGGTCCAAATTCTTTGGTCAAGGTATAGTCAACATCCAGACTCCAGAGAAACATTTTTTCACACCACAAGTATAATAATGATGATAATAAGTAAATAAAAAGATTTCATGACCCATTCAAACGCGTCTGGGAGTCATAGGCAACAACTCTGTGGGTGCTCCGGGGCTGGAGCACCCATGGGGAAAAATTGGTGGGTGCTCTGCACCCACTGGCAGCTCCCCGCCCCAGCTCACCTCCGCCTCTACTCTGCCTCTACCTCCTCCCCTGAGTGCACCGCCGTGTCCTGCTTCTCCCCCCTCCCTCCCAGCGCTTGCTATTTCGCATGGCAAGCCAGGGAGGGGGGAAAAGGAGGAATGCAGCACGCTCCGGGAAGAGACGGGGCCAGGGCGGGGATTTGGGAGGGGTTCAATAGGGGCAGAGAGGGGGCAGAGTCGGGGCAGGGCTGAAGGCGGGGCCGGAGACGCGTGAGCACCCATCAGCGCCAATGAAAGTTGGCGCCTGTGCTGGGAGTCCGGATTTGGCCTGTGGTTTGCCTATTGATGACCCCTGATCTAGTGTCACTTTAATACTCTAGAATTACTAAGTGCTTGTTTCTTCTCCCCAAGCCCTTGGAGGAAGTAAAAATTCTGTATTCCCCAGACTCACTGCTCCCCACCTCTTCTCCCCTGCTCTTCCTGACCCGCATATCTGAGTTATCAAGGCATGTCTGGGAGCCTTTACCTCTGAGTTTTTACATGCCTCTGCAAAATCTACATCTAACCTGTGAATTACATTAGGAAGGACCATGCATGAAGCTTTCTTGCAGGATCTCACCCATATTTCCAGGATAGGCTAGTGGCAAATCTGCCCATAAGACAATTCATCATACTACTCTGAAAACAAACACACGATCTCCACGCTAAAGGGTTCATCACATGCAAAATGACTAAATCTTTTAATGAAATGTAAATGGCAGGCTATTCCCCTTTGCCTGTGCAATTGAATCAAAACAGTGCTAATGATTAATAACTAGGTTTTTGTCTGTCTTGAAAACCAGTGTTGTGGAATTATATAAACTATCCTAAATAAGGAAGTTTGGTTACCATTGTGGCACTGCAACTATCTGACAGTCTTTGAAAGTAGTGGGAAATCTCAGGGGATTTGTAGTGGGACAGTGATCCTTTCTTTCAGCTCTAGGTTACTGCTTCAAATCTGGCCTACACCTGAAGTTATGAATAATAATATTTACCATCTCTGTAACATTCCACATTATCAAAGCACTTTACAAATATTAATTTGTGATATCCCTGCGAGACTAGTCTATAATTGTTACTAGCCCCATTTTACAGAGAAGGCAACTGAGGCATGGAGATAAAGCCAAAATTTGTAAACTTTTAGGCACCTAAGTAAGTTGCTTGAATTTAAAGGCTCTGAGTCCTCACAGCTCCCATTGACTTCAGTGGAATGGTCCTTCCCAGTCTGGATTAAGGCACATTAGAGGGACACTTAAGGGAAGTTTGCACTGCTGCTGCCTGTGAGATACCTGCTCTGTTCATAAACAAAGGCTTCCAGTCCCCATGGCTGTCAATAAGGCACCATTCATATGTAAGCAGAATCAGGATGAGCTCTACCCTGACATCTGGTGGTGAATTATAGTGAGTGTGGAAAAGAACTCCAGGGGCTGATCTTGTTTGCATAGGCACATCCACTCGCCTGGCATGAAACAACAGCAACTGAAAGTGGTTACTTTGGCCGGTGTGGGATCCCCAGTTTCTCTGTTATTGGGGCAGGAAGAATAAAGTTTTGTTACCCTGATTCTGTGAATCAAGGCCAGTGGAACTGTTGTATGACAGAAGGACTCACCATTACCTAAGTAGCACTTGCTTAACAAGGGACATGGGTTACAAAACCCAGTGGATTGAGAGAGGATGGGGATAGGTAGTAGTTGTACCTGATGGTATGGGCCTCCTTTGAGGTCATGAAACACCAATTGCACCACCTTCTCTCTCCACTGTTGAATGTCAGAGCTAACTTTGATTCCATTAGAAGTCTAGTTACAGGCTGCTGAGCTGAATTCACTTTGCGCCAATGGTGCACCAGCACTGGGGTTCCCCTACTATGAGCTGAAATCACAAAAGAGCTAAAGTTATTAAGAGCTGAGACCACTGAGTGCTGTGTTAACTAGTGGGGGAGCCTGAAGCTATATTGCTAAGCAGCTAGTGGCGCAATTTGCGGGGAATACTGGAGGAGCAGTGAGCGGTGCGGAGCCTGGCGCGGACGGTTGGAGCAGCCCCAGGAACGGTAAGTGGAGCTGTTTGCGGGGACGGCTGGAGCGGCTCACAGGTCGGTGAGCGGAGCAGCTCGTAGAGCAGAGCAGTTCGTGGGACGGCAGGAAGCGGACTGGCTCGTGGTGAAGGCTGCGGCGGAACCCCACAGAGAGATGGCCGGCCGGCCTCGGATTACATAAGGTGCCCCTTAACACCCTGCGTGCCCCTCTTTTTCTCTGGGGCTGCACTGACCAGGGACAGAGACTTTGGGGGTTGTTGGACTTTTGGGACTTTGGGTGGTTGCTGGACCCAAGAGACTTTGGGGGTGTTGGATTCTGGGGACTCTGGGTGATTTTTGGGTTGTTGGATTCAAGAACCAAAGGGAAAGGACACAGCCCAATTTGCTGGGGTGGGTCTTTTGCTCATGGTTTGTGTTATGAATCCTGTTTGTGGTGTTTTTCCAATTTTATGCTGATGTCGTTTACCTCATGTTATTAAACATTTTCTGCTACACTCAGACTCTGTGCTTGCGAGAGGGGAAGTATTGCCTCTTAGAGGCGCCCAGGGGGTGGTATGTAATTGTCCCAGGTCACTGGGTGGGGGCTCGAGCCAGTTTTGCATTGCGTTATTGAAACGGAACCCCTAGATACAGAACCCGGCCCTTGTTGCTGCCAACTTAGATGGGCAGAAGGGTTACACATAGGTACTGATAAAATAGCTAAAACTGCAAATATATGAACAGGGAACAAAAGTGCCACTTGCTCATTAAAATTCTGCAAAATGGAAATTAATCTGTTTTCTCTGATTAGCCTAACTCAGAGCCTAAATTCTCCTTGGTATTGCACCAGCTTTAGGCCTGTGTAACTCTGCTGATTTCAGTGGCGTCGCACGGTCATACCATGATGTGATGCATTGGTGAATCAGGCCTTAATTCTGCAGATCGTTTTAAAATGCACAAATCTCATGAGCATAATTTGCTTCACAGTATTAACGTGGGGCCATATCCTGCATTCATCATTCATATGGGGTAAGATTCACCTATGTGCAGAGGGCCTGCACAAGTGCACACTTAGTGAGACTTATGCGGTGCTTATGCCTTCTGCTGGCCTTCCACACAGGGATGAGTTTCACTCCTGAAAGTTTTACTGGCTTTAGTGCAGTGGTGTCCAAACTTTTCCTGTCAGCCCCCCGCCCCCTTTGCCAGTAATGGAATCTGTCTGCGCCCCGCCCCCACTCCATTACTGCACAGCCAAGGCTTCCTCAGCAGAGGAGCTTGGGCTGAAGGCGGAGCTGGGGGAGGAGCTGGGGCTAGAGGTGGAGATGGCTTGGGGGCGGAGAGGGAATGAGGGCAGTGCTGGGCTGGGGGTGGACGAGGGGCAGGGGATGGAACAGGGGGTGGAGTGGAGCTGTGGCTGGGGTTGGAGCTGGGCTGGGGAAAGAGCGTGGTTGGGTGGTGCACCCTCCCTGCCCCCTGTGGGGGCTGGCCCGGCCCCCACCGCATGTTCCTCCATGCCCCTCTAGGGGAGTGCCCCCACAGCGTGGGGACCACTGCTTTAGTGGCTATTTCTGGTGTGCAAGGAAGCCAGAATTCAGGCCCACAAAATATAAAATAATAAAAGAGAGATCTGAATGACATTTTCTTCTACTTTTCCTATCATGTCTGTGAAGGGTGAGCTTTCCAGCAGGAAATATACTGCAGTATGTTTCTAAGGCATCCAAACCTCCTCCCCCTGCCTTCGAATTCTATTCTTTTCACTGATCTTTGTGCTTTAACTTCAATGTATATAGGTTATGGCAAAGATTATACTAGAGACATTTGAAATCCATTAGAAAATTCCTGGATAACCTCCAATGGTAGGTACATTTAGTAGTGACCTGTAATAGCAAATAGTCATTAATATATTTTTTAAAACATGTACTTATTCAACAGAAGAAGCTGATTAAAAGAAGGCTCAGAAAATCTCAATGATCCCTTCAGATGGATGTGAGTGGGACTTTTTGTTTAATCCACATAGAAACATGCTCAGGCTGTTTTGAGCTATTCATATCAGTTTGTCATAGAGATGAGAGCAACCTGCAGAATTCTGATTCTAATCCAGATTTTGAACACCAAAAAACTCAAGGGTGTTTGGAACCAGATCTTCACTTTGGCCCAATGTAGAGTGGGGTTCAGCCTTGGAAATCTGGGTTCAGATTTTGACCACACCTTGTGTTTCTGAGTATTGGGATATGGGGTTTTGGTTTGAGCCCATTTATAGTTTATATTTCTTGTCCAAATGCCAGGATTTCAGATACATTATCTCAGGATGATGAAACTATTGAGAACCCAATGCTCACACCTGAAATTGAATAGGACTCCCCATTGATAATGGGACTACTTAAATTCAGTGATTCATGTAAGTATATATTATCTCATATGAATAAGGTTTGCAGAATTGAGCCCTATGTTTGGTTTTAAAAGTTACACACTTTTCTTGAATGAATATATAAAAATATTTGTCTTCTGTAACAGGGTAGCTGGCCCATTATATGAAACTGGACTAAGTGCTCCTGTTCCAGCTCAGGCACTGCGAGTTGGGCCAATTAAGAGGGTGGAGCAGCATCTGAGTGCTCTGAAAGATCAGTCAGGAGAAAAGCAGGAGAGGAGAGCTATCAGAAACAGACGGAAAAACAAGAGGAGTTTGCTGGCTGGTGTCCACAAGCCAGAGAGCCAGTGCTGGAAGGCTGATGGCAGAAGCAGCAGCACCAGAACAAGTAGATGCCTGCTGGCTCTAAGCCAGAGAGCTGGAGCCAAGGACCAGAGGCTGAAAAAAGAGGGAGCAGCAGAGGGGCTTACCTGCTGACAAGTTTTTGCTGGAGAATTGGAGGAACAATGGAACAGTGAAAGGGGGAGGAGTGAGGTAAGCTGCCTGTCAAGAATGCTCCCATTAGAGAGGTTATGAGAGTTCCCTTGAGGAAGATTGGGGTTGCACCCCCAGAAGGAAGGGCTGAGGTGACTATCTTGGTAGAAGGTTGGAGGTGCGGCAAATTGCACTGGAGTCTGGTGAGAAAGAAACTTAGGCCTGGTCTACACTAGGCGTTTATGTCGAATTTAGCGCCGTTACATCGAATAAACCCTGCACCCGTCCACACCACGAAGCTATTTAGTTCGACATAGAGGTCTCTTAAATTCGACTTCTGTACTCCTCCCCAACGAGGGGAGTAGCGCTAAATTCGACATGGCCATATCGAATTAGGCTAGGTGTGGATGGAAATCGACGCTAATAGCTCCGGGAGCTATCCCACAGTGCACCACTCTGTTGACGCTCTGGACAGCAGTCCGAGCTCGGATGCTCTGACCAGCCACACAGGAAAAGCCCCGGGAAAATTTGAATTCCTTTTCCTGTCTGGGCAGTTTGAATCGCATTTCCTGTTTGGACATCGTGGCGAGCTCAGCAGCACTGGCAACGATGCAGAGCTCTCCAGCAGAGATGGCCGTGCAATCTCAGACTAGAAAGAGGGCCTCAGCATGGACTGATCGGGAAGTCTTGGATCTGATCGCTGTGTGGGGAGATGAGTCCGTGCTTTCCGAGCTGCGCTCCAAAAGACGGAATGCAAAGATCTATGAGAAGATCTCTAAAGCCATGGCAGAGAGAGGATACAGCCGGGATGCAACGCAGTGCCGCGTGAAAATCAAGGAGCTGAGACAAGGCTACCAGAAGACCAAAGAGGCAAACGGACGCTCTGGAGCCCAGCCCCAGACATCCCGTTTCTACGAGGCACTGCATTCCATCCTAGGTGCGGCCGCCACCACTACCCCACCAGTGACCGTGGACTCTGAGGATGGGATATTGTCCACTGCCGGTTCCTCGGACATGTTAGTGGACGGGGAAGATGAGGAAGGAGATGAGGAGGACGAGGCAGTCGACAGCGCTTGCAACGCTGATTTCCCCGACAGCCAGGATCTCTTCATCACCCTCACAGAGATCCCTTACCAACCGTCCCCAGCCGTTAACCCGGATACAGAATCAGGGGAAGGATCATCCAGTAAGTGTTTTAAACATGTAAACATTTATTTTTAACAGAACAGGAATATTAAGAATATTAAGAATATTAACAATGGGTTGTGCATGATTACTTTGCCCTAGGCGCTTAACGTTTCAGTCCTGGGCAGTGCAACTATTAAAAAAAAATCTAACAATGTCCGGTTTTGCATGATTGTTCTGCCCAAGCCGCTCTACTGTTTAGTCCCTGCCAGTGCAGCTACAGTAAAATGCGGTCTACATGTCCGGGGATAGAGCAGAAATCCTCCTGGGACATCTCGACCAAGCTCTCCTGGAGGTAATTGGAAAGCCTTTGCATCAGGTTCCTGGGGAGAGCGGCCTTATTGGATCCTCCGTGGTATGAAACGTTTTCGCACCAGGAGACCATCAGGTACTCCGGGATCATTGCCCTGCAGAGCATGGCGGCATACGGCCCTGGTCTTTGCAGGCTTTCCCGAAGCATTCTTTCTTTATCTCTGTCTGAGATCCTCATCAGGGTGATGTCGCTCATGGTGACCTGCTTTGAATTAGGTAGGGGAATGTTAGTATTGGGACTGCTTGCCCGTTCCTTTACAGAACTGTAACCGCCGGTTTACAGCCACGCGGTGGATGCGGGAGAGGGGCGGCATACAGGGATCTTTCCCTGGGACAGCCACGAGGGGGTGGGACAGGGGCAGAGTTGATGCTTGCCGGATTGCTGGCAGCAGGGACTGGCGTTGCTTTCAATGTGAAAGGAGGCCAGTGCTACTATTAAAGTTTTAAGCAGCCACAAATCTATGGCTTACCATGTCTGCCTGCTACACAAATTCCGGTGTCCTGCCCCGCTTCTCAGATCGGCAGTGCAAGACCCCAGGCACTGAATGCGAGGGCCGAAAATTCGACCTTGTCCTGAGTGCGCATGTGATAGGTGCTGTGCATGGTCTTGTTCACAGAGAAAGACTATGTTCTTTGTTCACAACTACATTTATCTTTCTGAGGAATTCACTCCCTTTTTCCCATTCCCACAGCCACATCTGCGACTGTCTCCCAACCCAGCCTGGCATCACACTCCCAGAGGCTAGCGCAGATTAGGAGGAGGAAGAAGAGGACGCGGGAGGACATGTTCTCGGAACTAATGGGCTGCTCCCGAGCCCAGGCAGCACAGCAGACCCAGTGGAGGGAGAACTTGTCCCAAATGCACCGGTCACACATGGAACGGGAGGAGAGGTGGCGGCAGGAAGACCAGCAGGCGACTCAAACGCTGCTTGGACTAATGAGGGAGCAAACGGACACGCTCCGGCGCCTTGTGGATGTTCTGCAGGAACGGAGGCAGGAGGACAGAGCCCCACTGCAGTCCATCTGTAACCGCCCTCCCCCGCCACCAAGTCCCATACCCCCCTCACCCAAAGTCCAAAGAAGGAGGGGCGGCAGAGTCCCTGAAAACTCTCACTCCACCCCTGCAGACTGCTCAAGCACCAGAAGGCTATCATTCCCCAAAATTTGAAAAGTCCTTTCCTTCCCGCCTCACCCAAGCCCCCGTCCAAGTTTCACCCCCCAGTTTCATGTGTGGTTGTTAATAAAAAATACGTTTCTGTTCATTACTGTTTCCATCATGTTCTTTAGAGGAGAGTCTGTCTGAAGGGGGGGAAGGGGGTTGGTAATTGGACAGGACAGCAGCAGGGCACACACACAGTGCAGTCACTAGTTACCCTGGTCAGTCTGGGAGGTGGTTTTCATGTTCTGTGGGGGGGGGGGGTTGCTCTGTGACTTTGTGGCGGGGGAGGGCAGTTACAGATCTTATGCAGCGGTCCTTATCCTGGATCACAGAGCCACGCAGCAGGGGATCTGTAACCCTCCTCCCCCTGCCACAAAGTCACATAGCCACCACATACATGCAGTCCCCATCAGGAGGGCTGGCAGGCTCCGTTGAAACAAACAGTCCACCACTGCGGAGCGTGTCATTCCTGCAGTTTAGAAGCGTCATTTGCATCAGTACACTACACCCGCTCCCCACCAGAGTCTGCGTCCCAGCTTTAAAACATTCCCGCGAAAACAGTAATAAAGAAAACGGTGGCCATTAACAAAATAGAAGTCATTTTATTTTTTAAGGTGTGTTGGAAGGGGGTGAAGAGGGTATGTAACTGGAGAGGATAGTCAACATTGACTGGGTAAAGAAACGGGGGCAGGTTCAGCTTCTCTGTACCCAAACTTAAAAGTCACAGGTTACCCTGCTCACTCAGGAACCTAGCTTTCAGAGCCTCCCGGATGCACAGCGCGTCCCGCTGGGCTCTTCTAATCGCCCGGCTGTCTGGCTGGGCGTAATCAGAAGCCAGGCTATTTGCCTCAACCTCCCACCCCACCATAAAGGTCTCCCCCTTGCTCTCACAGAGATTGTGGAGCACACAGCAAGCTGCTATAACAATGGGGATATTGGTTTCGCTGAGATCACAGCGAGTCAGTAAGCTTCTCCATCTCCCCTTGAGACGGCCAAAAGCACACTCCACCACCATTCTGCACTTGCTCAGCCGGTAGTTGAAGAGTTCTTTTTCAGTGTCCAGAGCGCCAGTATAGGGCTTCATGAGCCAGGGCATTAGCGGGTAGGCTGGGTCCCCGAGGATCACTGTAGGCATCTCCACATCCCAAGAGTTATTTTGTGGTCCGGGAAGTAAATACCTTCCTGCAGCCGTCTAAACAGACCAGAGTTCCTGAAAACGCGAGCGTCATGAACCTTGCCCGGCCATCCGACGTTGATGTTTGTAAAACGTCCCCGATGGTCCACCAGTGCTTGCAGCACCATTGAAAAGTAGCCCTTTCTGTTAATGTACTGGCTGGCCTGGTGGTCCGGTCCCAGGATAGGGATGTGAGTTCCATCTATAGCCCCACTGCAGTTTGGGAATCCCATTGCGGCGAAGCCATCTATGATGACCTGCGCGTTTCCCAGGGTCACTACCTTTGAGAGCAGTACCTCAACGATTGCGTTGGCTACTTGCATGACAACAACCCCCACGGTAGATTTGCCCACGCCAAAATGGTTCGCGACTGACCAGTAGCTGTCTGGCGTTGCAAGCTTCCAGAGGGCTATGGCCACTCGCTTCTGGACAGTCAGGGCTGCTCGCATCTGGGTGTCCTTGCGCTTCAGGGCAGGGGACAGCAACTCACAAAGTTCGAGGAAAGTCCCCTTCCGCATGCGAAAGTTTCGCAGCCACTGGGATTCATCCCAGACCTGCAGCACTATGCGGTCCCACCAGTCCGTGCTTGTTTCCCGGGCCCAGAATCGCCGTTCCACAACATCCACATGACCCATTGTCACCGTGATGTCCTCGGCGCTGGGTCCCGTGCTTTCTGACAGGCCTGTGCTAGTCTCAGACTTCAGGCCCTCACCGCGGTGCCGTAGCCTCCTTGCCCGATTTATCTGCATCTGCCTCTGGGAAAGGTGGATGATAAGCTGCGAGGCGTTGACAACGGACACAACTGCAGCGATGGTCGCAGCGGGCTCCATGATCGCAGTGCTGTGGCGTCCGCGCTGTCACTGACCAGAAAAGTGCGCGAACTGATTTCCCGCCGGCGATTTCAGGGAGGGAGGGAGGGAGGGCGGTAGTGACAGATGGATGACGACAGTTACCCAAAAGCACCCTCGACACATTTTTTTACCCAGAAGGCATTGGCGGCTCGACCCAGAATTCCAATGGGCAGCGGGGACTGCGGGAACTGTGGGATAGCTGCCCACAGTGCACCGCTTCCAATGTCGACGCTTTCCCCGTTAGTGTGGACTCACGAAGTCGAATTACTGTCCTTATTGTGGACACACACGTTCGACTTTGCAATATCGATTCCACATATTCGATTTAAGTGAAATCGAACTACTCTCGTAGTGTAGACATACCCTTAGTTTTAAGGAGTATATGCATGGGGGGGGGGCGGTGATATGGGCCATGTTTTGGGACTTTTGTTAGTAAACCATGTGGCTGGAGTAGAGGTCAAGCTTGCCTGGGGACCTGTGACAGGGTGTGCTGAGTCATGAGCTAACCTAGCATTCTGTCATTCAAATTCCCACCAGTGTTGGCTGAGACCTCATTAGAAGGTCTGTCAACTGAGCAGAGCTACAGCTGAGGGGCTAATTAGAGGTGGAAGCAACAGCAGCTGGGAGCACATAAATGGAGGGGAAAGAAGCCCCAGAAGGGGGAAGCTAAGAGCCAGAAGGTAGGCTGTGAGCTCTGTTCCCTTCTCCAAAAGCACATGGGGGAGCTGGCTGGGGCTCAAAAATATATGTACATAGCACTACAGGTGGAGATCTGATGAAACACTGAAATGAAACAGGATGGTGTTGAAGGAGACCTCAAATAGCATGGTCTGGAATGCCTCGGGGGAGCACATTGTGACAGAACCCAAAAGGAAAACTGAAGTGAGGGACCACCTGCAGGGCTGCCCTGAGGCCAGGAGGGGTCACCCAGGAGGAGGCCAGGTGTTTACATCTACAATAGTACCAACAGAAATGTATCCCCTGCTTTCAGGTAAGCGGGATCAGGCAAGGCTTTCCCCATTTCCACCTTATATTCTGTCATCTTGTTAGACTTTTTGCCTAATTAATTTGGGATCATCTATCAATTTTGGATATACCAACTGGTGGAATGCAAGCAACAATACTTCACTATAGGTGGATGATACCCTACTTTAATTGAGCCTTGCTCAGTTTTTCTTATTGTATTGTCTGACATTTAAGCATTCAGAAGGTTATCATGGAATATTTCTCATAAAATAAATGAGTTATAGAAATTGAATTATACATCTTCTATTTTTTTGTCCAGTACAGAACTTAAAAGAATAGAACCGTTTACTTTCATCCATTCTGGGTAGAAATAATGTATTAGGAAACATGGCAATATGTTCATTTCTATTTCTGTTCCAAGTCATCCCATGTTATTTGTTTTAGCCTTTCTTTTAAAAAAAATTGTTACTCTTGTCAAAAGCCATGAATTATGATTTTCTTCCTGGACCTTTGCAGTTCAGTAGTTCCAGATCCATCATCAGCATTGTGGTTTTTGTGATGTCCTGCAATTCTACTGCAAGATAAATATTCCCCAAGTCTGACCTGCTCTTTCCTAGACTGGGTGAGCCTCGCCCCTGGATCTTTCTTCTACTTTGCTGAAATGCTGTCCAAGTTTTGACATTTATTTGCAAAACTATGACTGACCCCCCCCTATTTTTCCTTTCAATTTAGTGTGCCAGCTCATCAGCAGCTCTAAATAAGGTCCAGTTATTCATCCGCTGCCATTTACTTACATATTTATTTAGATTTTTTTGCTTTTCCTTGAATGTTTAGAATGTATATCTCATAATATTCCATCATACTTCTCATTGTGCTCTCTCCCCTTTTGTATTTCTTTATATAATCTATTTCTCCCTTTTAGGGGCAAGATTTTCAGTAAGGAGGCTAAGGAGGTTGATGGAAGGATGTGTTGTGGTCAGATGGAAGCTGTAGAAGGTCTTTTTCCTTTTTCACATATATGGGTGTATTTCCTGTATGGGTGTCCTACCTTGATTTTTTGTTTTCATTTTGAAGTGTGTATTATGTGCATTACCAAAGTCACATAATGAGCTCAAGATAGGTGCAGCTAATGCAGCTATATCCCCCATCACTAAACTAACTTCAGGGAAATTTACTTTCTCTTCCTCAAGTGGGAATTTGTTCATCATAATGTCTCTTTATCTTGGTGAGTGCACTTCAATCCACCTAGTTGCCTTTTGCATTTTTGTTCATTAAGTTTCCATCTGACCTGCATAGTTCTTTTTCACTTATTTAATGATGTTCCCCAAGTATACTAATCTGTTTTAAGCTACATGACTATTAAGGATTGTCTATATTTTGTTACAGTGCCTCTCATTTTCATTTCTGTTTTCTTGCTTTTATAACTGGAGGCCTTAATTAACTATTGTACTTCACATGTGTTACCTGTTACCAAGGCAATATTGTCTTTAAATCTGAGGAGGTGGAATTGCTTTCTTTTTCTCTCAAGTGCTCTATTCTGATCTCTAATCTGCACCTGCTTAGCAACAAAAAGACATGTGTTCAAGGGGTAACAACAACTTCTGCTCAAAACGGAAGCTATACCAGGATATTACCATCTTCTAAAGACATTTAGAATTCAGTAATAGTCTTATATGGTGACATTAAATTATAATAGAATATATTTCAACATATTTATTTTGAATACAAAACCAATGTGTGGAGTAGTTGCCAAGTCAAATTGTTATGACGTGATTAATGGGATATGTGTGTGTATATACTACAACGTACAACCTATTTGAACAATCCTCATTCCCATCACGGTTCAGGTGGCTGAAACAGACGACATCTTTTGCCAGATCAAGTGTAGAAGCAAAACAAACAACCCACACAAACATGTTTTTAATGCAGGAAAATTCTTTCTTCTCTGTCGGTCTGCTTCCATCTGTTACTTGATGCTACCAGCTGCCAACCATCCCAACACATACACAGTGGTACACACAGGTACAGGGTGACTTTTTACCTTCTGCTGGAGAATCTGGTTCCCTGTTTTACAACCCTGATCTCTTTAATAGAATTCCCCTGTGCAACTGAAAAACTCTGCACAGGTGAAAAGCCACCGTTTATATGGGCATAATAATTGTTCTAGTATAAAAGTGATATAATATAGGTGCCAGATGTGGCTTTGAACCATCTTCTGAAAAATGAGCCTTTTCAAAAATTAACGTTACAGATTTTGCGAGCAGTGACAAAAGCATGATGATTTTTTTCTGCTGAATCTGGCACAGAACTTGTGCCTGAGTAAGAATAGCAGGATTGTGCCCTCTGTTTGTTACCAAAGTGGAGACATCACTTCTGCTATCATATAGCCATGAAATGGGGGGAGTGGGAAGAGTAAGGTTTGACCTGAAAATGACCTCACCCAGTATTGATAAGCAATAATCATGGGAGGTTTTTTTTCTGCTCGGATAGCCTGATCCTGTGAAGAACTGAGGCAATTACTCAGCACCTTGATGGATCAGACATTTAGCCTTTGAATGTGGATTTGACTGTAAACCCAGAATTACCTATTTCACAAAGTCAGGCTGTTCCATCTTTTAATGGGATAAAGTACAAGATCAAGATTGCAAACTTGGTCTGGAAAAACACACAGTAAATCAGGTTTCAGAGTAGCAGCCGTGTTAGTCTGTATCCGCAAAAAGAACAGGAGTACTTGTGGCACCTTAGAGACTAACAAATTTATTAGAGCATAAGCTTTCGTGGGCTACAACCCATCCGAAGAAGTGGGTTGTAGCCCACGAAAGCTTATGCTCTAATAA
>NW_020664439.1:37268458-37298048 GCF_002925995.2 Terrapene triunguis
CGCCCCCCCCCCCGCGGGGGGGGGGGGGGGGCGGCCGGAGGCTTTTTTGCCTGGGGCGGCAAAAAAGCCAGAGCCGGCCCTGGCGGTGGGGCAGTTCCAACTCTGCATATGGGGTCTTTATGCCATTGTGGTGTTACGAGTGAATACTAATCTGGCAGCACTAATCTTACTTTTTGCTGTGGAATTTTATTCTTTGCCCTAGCTCATCCTCTAGTGGCTTGTCTGCACAGAGTATAACAGCCTATTGCTGCTGCCAGCTAATGGAATTACTCCTTTTAACTCCTGTATTACAGGTCTGGGCTTTGCAAGCTGAAAGTCTGGGGTTCAGACTCTGCCGATGGCCCATGGTGGGGTCCTTACAGTAGTTTGCTGTATGACTAAACAAGCTGGCCTACCAGTGTCTTCCATAACATATGCCACAGAGGGCCAAAATGCTGACATTCATTCTAAGAAGGGCAATTTAAGTGGGGTCATACATTTTGTCAAACAACAGATTTAGGATTTTGTAAGTGCTGATGAAGGGAATAAAATTCTGCTTTTGATTATAAAATAGCTTGGAAGTAGGGAGAGATCAAATTGTTTTAAGACTGTCCATGTTCCCTGAGGACAATTATGCCCAAGATCATATTGTGCAACCTCCTGAGAAATGGCGACACCCGAGCATGATGTATACATGCACACACTGAAGACCCTTTGTAAAAATTGAGGGAAAAAAAGAAGAGAAATGGTTTTATTTCTTCTTCAAGTATGTTTCCACCTCAAAATGTAGTTCCAAAATGAAAGCCTCAGAGTATGTCCTCTCCTGAAAAAACAAGCAAACAAAGGAAGGGAGGAATTACGTGGTTGGTGTGTATGCTGGCAGAGGAGTCAGAGGTCTTGTCCCTATGGAGTAGAGACCTTTCCTGAACAGATAATGGGACTGCTATCAGAGAACCCATGGAGGCTAGGCAAGCTCATGCATCTGCAGGTGGGAGGAAGGAGATAGAGCTAGGGGAAGGAAGGTGGTGGAGAGCATGAAGAGTCAAGCAGGGAAGGTGAAAGTAGAAAGAAGGGAGGACAGGAAACAGGGAGGAAGCTGGAAAGAAGATACCTGACTGGAGAGAAGATTACATATCCAGCATTTATTGGTGATCAGATTGCTACTAATTGAATATAATAGCTACTAATTGAATATAATTAGAAAATTCTTCCTGGTCAATATCCATTATTTGTTGGCGGCACACTGATATTTGTGAAGCGGCTTGAAACAAAACTAGTTCCAACTCAAATGTAAAACCTGAGTCAACATTGTATTACACTGTTTTATGTCATGTGGCTTCATTGATTTTTAGCATAAAGCAGGAGTGAAACTATGGAGAATCAGGACCATAGCTGCTAGATATCTTCACTACTATTGTCCAGTGAGAACACGAGGTTTCCCAATGCCATTTTATAATATACAGGATTGAACTAGTCAGAACTAGTTAGATGTGTTAGACAGTTTCTCATATCTATAAACTCATTATATGAAAAAGAGATAAATAGCAGGAATACCAATAGTAGCACCTATGTTTACACAGTGTAAGAAAAATTAAGCCATCTGCAGGATGCTTTTTAGAGGGTTTTTATATTTTCGTAATGGAACTGCCATTATTTTTAACTTAAAATAACTGAATACTTTTAAATACTAGCTATTTTTATTTAGTTAGGGTCTGATCCTCTTCCCATTGAAGTCAATGGGAGTCTTTGTACTGAATTCTGTGGGAGCTGGATCAGGTCCTCATTAAGTTACAAGTTAAATGTATGTTGCCTCCTCCTCCCCAACCCACATGGTGGAAACATGGTCACAGGATGAGAGGAAAAGAGTCAAGCTACCCACAGCACTGGCTGGTTACCCAATGGAACTACTTTATCATTCTGCGGGGACCTATATAGGCGTGCAGCAGTTCTCCAAAAAGGGCCATATTTTTGGAGTTTAATGTACCCACTTTACACATACCCCATCATATACCATTGAAAGCTTATTTTATGTCTGTTAGATGAGGTATGATGTGGAGCTGTCAAGTGGTACCATAAGCCTGTAGGTAAGGTGAAACAATGGTATCCAAAATAAGAGTGTCATTTTTTTGCACAGTTCCAGGAACACTACAACGTGACTATGACTACCCGTGTTACTGTTTATATTAATTTCAACACCTTAATGTGGTGTTTATTGGTCAAACAAGAACAATGTTGCTACAAACAACAATGTATTAAAAGATTTGTATTGGTTTTGCATGGGCAAGCTTCCCCTCCCTTCCCCCCCCCCCCCCCAGAAATGAAGCTTTTTAGCACTGGCAAAAATGGTGACTATGAACATTTTACAATATACCAACATGAAATGTTTTCGTATCTCATTGTTAATTGTTAAAGTATCTCACAAGTGATTTTTATATTTTCAGTTGAAATTTACTGACCAGAGTGCACACATAGTGAAGGTTGTGCACCAGTAACAGTAGATTGCATACCCACGGTTTGTACTGCATAGTGGGAAGATATAAATGTATGTGAATTCCTATTGTAATGCTTCTCCATTTGTAAGCTTTTGTACATACACGGTAGCATTTAGAAGGTTTTAATTTGTAATTGCCTATGCATGTATATGCAGCCTTTGAAATATTCTAGAAGCTAGCTTTTCAATTCAGTGACACTTATGCACAGGTCAGTATGTGTTAGAGATGATAATACACATATTCCTATTATGAATATGCAAAAGCTGTCAGAGAAAGAAGTGGCCTAACAAGAAGTAGTGATGAAGACAAAGTCCACAAACAAGTCCTTGCCTCTGCATTAAAGAGGGATGAAGAGCATGTTATAGCTCTCATCAGCCATGTCATCAACAATATGAAAAACCCATTTGATCCAGAATTACATCCAAAGATGCTTAACAACATATCTACTGGACTTTATGTAACATCAGATGTACAATAGTCTCGGATGAAAATAGCAGATGTTGGTGAAGAACAAACGGTGAGATTTGTGAGAGGTTCACTTGATTCTGATGGGACACGTAGCTTCTCCAGGCCAGTTAAGAAATCTGGCATCAAAATATTTGCTGAGCAAATTAAGTCTGGCAAGAGAGGGACAGTCACAGCAGCTATCAGTTCAGAAATTGTTTTCCACAGAGCCCTGCCCTTAGCAAGATGCAGAGATGATGTTTCAATGGCAACTGTTCTTAGTCACCCATTAGGATCTATGCCTATGGCCCTCTTCCATGCTGATGAAACAAGGAGAAGAGCAGACAAGGCTTAATTAGGGCATCAGCTGGAAGCTGAAGCTGAAAGAATCCATGAGCTAAAAGCATTCAACAAAGAAACCACAGGGAACGCCAGAGATGCCATGGCTGCCCTACAAATGATGGCTAGAGACAAATTCCACACATTTGATGAATTGGCTGCTGAGTACTTGAGGCAGGTCCTACAAGGATTTGACAAAATTAATTCTGTAATCAAAGACTTTGACAGATATCACAACAGTAACTGCGGAAAAATGCAGAAAGAGAGTGCAGGGCAAGATCTAAGGTTAGATGCAAGAAATACCAGGTAATTGATGGATGACCCATGCCTCCATGGAAGAAGTTTCTAAACATGGCATCCAAGAAACAGTCACTTGTAAAATTCCTCTGTGAATATATGATTCAGATTGCACCTGGGAGCATGGGAGCAGACCCAACACAAACACTCCTTCTTGCTGGAGACTTTTCCAGTGGTGCAGAGTTCATCACCAGTAGAGGTGTGAAGAAGCCCAAGACTTCTGCAACACTCAAGAGGAAGTGGACAGAAGGACGCTTCTGCATGCGGCATATGCCATTGTGGCTTTTGCGTCTTTTGATGTCAAAGGACCCATAGTAATTAGGTTACCTAATACAGATGTTTTGATCCTTGCTGTTTACTAATTTCCAAAAATGGAACACATAGATTACATGTGGATTGAAACAGGCAGCACCCCCAGCACAACTGACAAGCATCACTTCAGACCTGTGCATACCATTTGTGACACATTCACTCCTGACATCTGCAACATACTTCCTGCTGCACACGCATGAACAGAATGTGACTGTGCCATCCCCATTTCATAGTTGGGGGGAGGAAATCTGTGTTTATTGTTGTCAGAACTTCTTAGCATATGCACAGTGTGCCTTAGGTGGCACGTGACCAGGATTCATCACCAAATTTTGGTCTGCTGGTTGTATCATTGGCTTCCCCAGCCCGGGCTGAGTACTGATGGGGAATACAACAGTGAATGCTGATCCATGCCCCCCATTGTCAAAACAAACAGAGCTAAAATTTTTATTAAAGCTAATGTTAAAAAAATTATATAGTACACAGGTTAAGCAAAGAGTGTCTGTGCATCTGGGTATAGCTTAGATTATAGCCAAATACAAAGTTTGTTTTAAAAGTCATAAGATACACATAGTGCATAATCAGCAATAACCCAAATTTAGGTGAATACATTTAACAATACAGTTTAGATATTAGCATCCAAGTATTTGGGTACATCACTCATGAAAAGTTATACAGAGAGTTGGTTGTGGAAAGCAAATACAGCAATGAGTGAAGATTGTCCCTCAGTAATTGAGTATTTAGGGTAGAATACAATCCATAAGGGAAGTATTTCAGTTACTTTCCTGACTGCGCATCTCATTGGCACTCCAGCTCATCCCTCCTGGTATTGCCGATGTCCGGTGATGTGTTCTATGTAGATGTCCTTTGACCACCTGATGGCGTCCGACACCATGAGTTGTTGCATCAGCCGAGCGTAGTGCTGATCGATTCTGCATTCTCTCAACACTCGCTTGTTACTGGGGTCCCATGCACCCAGAGCTCCGACCATCAGCATGTGTGTCTGAACCTCGTAACCCCAGCTCTCAAGGTTTCAGCTAGAGGGGCGTATTTCTCCACCTTTCGAGCTCGGGCACCGTGGAAGGCCGGGGTCGTGTTCTTGAAGGGCACTCTGACGTTCACCATCTCAAGATCTTGCCAAATTGGGAGAGACAGACAAGCCTCAATCTCTGCAGCAAGGAAGTTGGCACACAATGCTGTATGACCAGAGCAAGAAAGAAAAGGAAACCTACAAAGATCTGAATTGCTTGCACCTCTGTCTTGTCATCAAAAAGGACAAGTCACTGGCCAAACTCCGATCGTGTGAGGACAGTTTTGGAGAGTGTGGCAAAAGAGCATCTTGGCAAACAAAGATTTGGATGCCTTTGTACATAGGTGAACCAGATATAGGATCACCATTGCAACATGGGTGGTAAAATATGCATGCTGAACTAATGATGAATAAGATGATGATGATGATGATATTGCCTAGAAGTGTCATCAGTACTATTTCATTTCAGTGATACCTGCACTCATTTATTGTTAGATTTTTGTTTTACCCTTTAGATTGCTGTTGTGATGCTTTGAGGTCACAAAGAAATCCAATGTTATGTCTTGAAATAATAAATAGAGACACTAAACTAACAGAAATGAATGCAGATATTTCAAAGTGGTCATTTTAATGTGTTGAGGGTGTCATTGTTTATTCCTGTTTCTATGGTAATGGCACCACTTGACAGCTCCACGTTGTACCTCATCCTAAAGTAGACATAATAAGTGTTCAAATGAAGTATGATGCGTGTGTGTGCATGATCTGTTTCTTAATATTTCATATTGTTAATTACCAAAACTCAGTAAACGTAAAGTTAAGAGAAACAAAAGCAAGTGTATGCTAAATCTTAAAGGCCCTGCATGAGCTGGCGGTATTTTATTTTGACTATTTCTGTCTCTTCTTTTTGTTCAGCGTTCCTACTGCAGAATTAACTTATCTTTTATTTTAGTAAAGCCTCACCTCCCGCTGAGATATATTTAATTTTTATATTTCATTAAGAAAAAAAACTGAACTAGGAAAAAACCCCCGAATGCCTCCAATTAAGCATGTTTATTAGAAAACTAAAGTTAAAAGTGGCTGAACAGCAGATGAAAGCCGTAGCCAGCTGGCAATTTTATTGTTAAAATGGCAGTACAATGAAAATTGAAGTTTCTCAGTTGTGGAAGAAAAGCTATTCACTGGACTTATTATTATTTACTATTTGTAGTCCAGAGCACTCAGAGGCCTCAGTCTGAATCAGCACCTCATTGTGCGAGGTGCTATACGAACCCACAATAAAAGACAATCTCTACCCTGAGGAGCTTTCATTCTAAGGACCTGTTCCTGCAGTGAGCTCTGGGGCAAGCGGACCTCTACACTCACACGGAGATCATTGCAGGCTCATGGCCTAAATAAATAAGGTAAAGGGGGGAGAAATAGGCTGCAAACATACTAGTAGAGTGATCAAGGCAATGGGTGGCAAATCTGCTTGGCATGCAAAGGAATCTGAGCATGTGGGGGCAATTTTTTTGAATCACGCAATCAGAGACTCCCTGGACAACCTAATAGCTTTGATATACTCCTCTGTAAATGTATATTCTATACCAGTGGGTCTCAAACTAGGGCCGCAGCTTGCTCAGGGAAAGCCTCTGGCGGACCAGGCCGGTTTGTTTACCTGCCGCGTCCGCAGGTTCAGCCGATCGCGGCTCCCACTGGCTACGGTTCGCCATTCCAGGCCAATGGGGGCTGCAGGAAGGGCGGCCAGCACGTCCCTCGGCCTGTGTCACTTCCTGCAGCCCCGATTGGCCTGGAGCGGCGAACCACAGCCAGTGGGAGCTGCAATCGGCCGAACCTGCGGATGCGGCAGGTAAACAAACCGGCCCAACCCGCCAGGGGCTTTCCCTGAACAAGCGGTGGCCCTAGTTTGAGAACCACTGTTATATTATATGATACTGTACTGTATCAAATATTATACACACAATGAGCCTGATTCTGATATCAGTTACACCAGTGGAAATAAGGAGTAACTTCAGTTAAGTCAGTGGAGTTAAACTGGTGTTAATACAGTTTGTGGGATTAGAACGAGAGCCGTTCTCTTTTAATTAGAGTGCAACTTTGTTATATATATGTACTTGTAATCTGATATGAAAACACGTATATCTAACTTTCTGTGTTTCAGTTGTTTGATTCTTCAAACACAGCAAGCTGAATATAAAAAATTACAGTAACGTCTAAGTGCAACCTGCCTTGGGCAACCATTCAAGAGACAAGTGATATTTAGTTGCCAAGTAAAGGTGGTTTTTAATTACAGATTGAACAAATTGTACGGGAAACCTTAGTTTAAAGTGGTTGTTTAAGACAAGAGACTGCCGACTGAATGGGGGCCTTTACTGCAACTAACACTTAAGTAAGGAGTGGTTTCGAGAAGAGTCAAAAGCAGTTGATTTCATTGTTCTTGGCTCACACCTACTCTGCTTTAGTCTTGCGACTCTTATGCTTTTGTATGTATGATTATTAGGAGAGAAAAAACACTCTATCCTTCAAGTTTTATTGTTTTCGAGTATAGATAAGTTCAACAACTTTATTGTAAATTTCATGTCATTCTTTTTATTTTCCCCATAAGTTTTATGTGACACTTCCATAAAAATAATGGCAGTCTTATCTGGAATCTACTTGTAAACGGTGGAGAAAATTCTACAAAGAATCCTGCAATCCTCTCAGTATTGTATAAACTACCATGAATTTCCTGTGAGGGTTGAGTGCTTTGTAAAAGAGGCTGATTGAACCAAAAGCTCCTGGTTCCATATTACTGTGTCCCCCGCCCCCCCTCCCCCAAAAAAATCTTTTAAGATGAAGTTCAGGTCTGGATCCAAACTTTGTGGCTTGAGTTCACCTTCACTCGTTGGTAGATGACATTCTTTTCACACCCTAAAATATTGTGTAAAATGAAGGATAAAAATATTACCAGAACGAGACACGGTCTCCAGAACTGAGAGTCAAGAACTCTTTCTAATCCTGGTTCAGATACTGATTTCCTCTGTGACTACTTAAGGATAATTATTGCTTTTGCCTCAAGTCGTCTGAGCGGCATAGTTCCTTCTTTGTTTCCTTCCTGCTACAGGGTGATGTAACTTCTTGCAAGCTTATACCAATATCAAATTATAACAAACCCACATTGACTCAGGTGGATTGGTTGGCACTGACTTGGGTGGGCAGAGAAAAGCTTGGACCATTCCCTGTCCTTTCCCCACCCATTCCTCATCCACCTGCTCTGGGTAGGGAAGTAACAAGTGCATTGCACCTGCTTACTCCTGTATGCCTGTCCCCAAGGTCTTAGCCTGCACATGGGCCTAAGGGCGAAGAGAGGGTGGTCTTTTACCCCTTACACTCCTTCATGGCTGTGTAGACCAAGACTCAATCTCTCTTTGTTAATTTCCCATCAGTGAAAGGACTACCTTACAGAGGTGCTGGATGTAATTAGTCTCCGTAAAGTTCTTTTGAAGATGAAAAGTGCAATATTAATTATTCTTAAAATTATTATGCATAAATCTTGTGTCATTTAAAATAAATAAGTGTTGACGTACTGTTTGTGATGGGATGGATAAACTCCACCCTGGAGAGAGTCAAGGGGGCAGGAACAACTCTGGGCCTGGGAAGCCCCACCCCAACAGGCCTGCTGGGCATTCTCCAGTTGGAGGAGTGAGGGACATAAAAGGGAGTCTCTTCAGACCAGCAGGGTGGCAGGCAGAGAGAGGCAGATCTGCAGTCACAGCTGCAGAAGGACTATGCCAGGAAGGCATCCCCAAAGGGAGGTCTACTGCATGGAGCTGGGACTCTCTAGCCTCTGAGACCCATGGATCAGATTGCCAGGGACAACTACCAGCCATGACATGCCCTGATGGTGGGGGTCTTATCTTGCCCAAGAGGGCCCCTGGATTGGAACCCAGTGGAGTGAGGGGGCCTGGGTTCCTCCACTCCTGTGCTGCTAGGTGGTGCTGCTACCATGGACTCTTAATGCTTAGGCGGGGCTGCCTTTTTAAGACCATGGGAATTGCACATGGAGGGCTTCCAGGATTGTGACTTGATAGATGATAGATGCTATTTTCAAATAAAAGTATTTCATCCGTTTCCAAGCATGTTTCTTTCCAAACTATTATGTATGAAGGAGTAGCTGCTTGCAAAATGTTGAAACATTAAATAAATTAAGAAAAGAAAAGATGTAGATATAACTAAAGGGAGACTCAAGTTCCAAGGTTCTTGCAATACAAATCTCAATTTACCCAAAATTTGGGGTGAGAGGGCTGGATCTGATGTGATCTAGGCACATATCTAGCTATGACATACAAACAGAAACATCCAACATACTTGTGTCCTACTTAGATGTAAGCACATTTCCATGAAATATGGAGCCTCTCAGCTGGCAATTAGGATTCTTTAGAATATAATAACAAAAAAAACCCAATCCACAATGATAATAAGGAATGGTAATGGAAATGTTGACAGGCCCTTTACTATCACAGAGCTGTGTTATGTGTTGCTTTAATCTTCCTTGTCATAAACCTTTTCCTATTCTAATATTTTAGAATAGGGCCTGGCAACCTATTGTGACCTTAGTCTTGATAACTGTGGCACCAGAGTGCACGGCTTTCAGAAAATTGGGAAAGCAATTTCTAACATAGTTCTAACACATGCAAACACCAGAAATGTATGAATTAATCTAAACTAAATAAGCCAGTATGTTGAATTTATTATTATAGCAAGCAGCTGAGGCTCAAATGGTAATTTTATCTCTTGCACCATTTTGCAAAGTTGTATATTCAGAAAGTATTAAATATTTTTTAACTTTAAGTTGTTTTTTATTCAAAATACAGGGAAATTCATAAATACCAGAAAAGAGCTGAATCCTGTAGTATGCTGCATATACGATACCTTAATTTCTGTATGTTGCTTTTCATGCTGTTAAACTAAAGAATCAAAAGTTCATAACTGCATTTTCTGGCTGAAGCCATGACAAAAAAAGGAGACTACTCTATAAATACATGGACCTGATCCTGCTGATGGTTAGACTGTGAAATACAGTCAGTAAGATCTATGAAATCTAGAGAGCAGTATTGATGTTGGCACCAGAGGGAGCCATTTGCCCATCTCTTGACCAGATAAGAACTATAATGATGGTAATGTTCAAACAATAAGGGACAAAATGGCAGAAAAAATTGGTAATCAGTTGGACATAGTCCAGACACTGTAAATTATATTTTAAAACATAAGTCCTTACTTGGAGCAGTTGACTGATTCAGGCATTTTTTATATTGAATACTCTTAATTTTTTTATATTTAGATCTGAATGTACACATACAACTTTGCATTTAGAGTGTTGTCGTTAAAGCTAGTGGGGGGATAGAACATTAAATATTCTAAAACTGAATTATGAATTTAAATCATGAGTATCATCTAGATTCCGTATATACTACAATAATATGTGTTGCAGTCTGACTGATATACATTTAATATGTTATGCAGTTAAATACATACATTTGCCGATTAACTTTAAGGTAAATAAATTCAGTAATTACATACTGGGCCCTAACATTTCTGGTTCTACATCACATCAAGTAATATCTGGTAGGTAGATAGATATGGCCAATTCTGCATTTTTTGTGCCCCAGATCCTACATTCCTTGTCTTCAGTGAGCTTGTTGGATTCACAGGAATTAAGGATCTGGCCCATATTTTGACATGTCCCTCAGACTACTAGTCTGAAATTTGTGCAGCATACCATGGGAGAGGCATTTCTCTTAGATTTGCATCTAAGATCTTGTATTTTAGGCATAGCTAATTATGTATTATTTATTTGTATTACAGTAGTGTCTAGAAGTCCCAACTGAGATCAGGGCTCAGTTGTGCAAGGCACTGTATTTACCAGTAATAAGAGACAGCTCATTCTCTGAAGTGTTTACAATCTAAATAGACAAGCCAGACAAATTATTGGAGAAAGGAAGTATTATCCCCTGAATAGCAGTGGGCTGAAAAGTTTGTCTGAAACGGGACTTGTCTGACTTGTCAAGTTCACAAAAGTAAGTCTATGGCAGAGCTAGGAATCAAATCTAAATCTCTTAAATCCCAGTACAGTACTTTATCCACAAGATCATCCTTGCTCTCCTAACTTTAATGCCATAAGAACTGATCGCCATACAGTGAATACAGAGGCAAACAACAGTACGGTTTTTTTTAAAATAGATTAGTATTTTCAAGAATAAACTCAGGTAGTAGAAATCAGTTACTTATTTACACACAAATATATCCTTTCCTCTGGGACAGGATGCTCCACTGGTATTCCAGCAATGTAACAATACTGAAAATGTCATGCAAATTCATGGAGAGCTGAAGAGTAATTTAACATAAAATATTATATAACTACAAATTAATGTCTGCTTGAACAGATCATTTCCAAATATACATGTATAACATTCAAACATATATAAATCCATATATATATATATATATATATATATATATATAACACAAATATATATTATACATGTGTGGAAAATTAGAGATTTTGTAAACTTGCCCCAAAGTGCTAGATTTCATTAACATACATCTACTGAGCAACTTCAGCACACATACAGGGTCCTAGCTTTGTTCTTTTTGATAAGAAAGTTCAGAATTGCCTCATTTGTTCGCTGCACAGAGTTTGGAAATGAATGGACATGCTTGCCAATTTTACATGTTTGGACTAAATCAAGTATGAAATTCTTCTATACTTTACAAGTTGTGCTGCCAGATTTAAATGAATTCCTTCTCTGAGAGTGAAGAGAACAAAAAGTGATGGTGTTTCTACAACAGATTTTTCCACTTTTAACATTTTTAATTCATTAAATCCAGAAATTCTCCTGACATGCCTACCTTACCCATCCTTTTGTTTGGCTGGCGGGCAGCAGTAGTTTAGTGGACTGAGTTCAGAGACCAAGAGTCAGGCAATCTAGATTCTAAGGGTATGTCTTCACTACCAGCCGGATTGGCGGGCAGCGATCGATTCAGCGGGGATCGATTTATCGTGTCTAGTCTAGACGCAATAAATTGATCCCCGAGCGCTCTCCCGTTGACTCCTGTACTCCAGCTTGGCGAGAGGCACAGGCAGAGTCGACGGGGGAGCGGCAGCAGTCGACTCACCATAGTGAAGACACTGCGGTAAGTAGATCTAAGTATGTCGACTTCAGCTACGTTATTCACGTAGCTGAAGTTGCGTAACTTAGATCGATTTTCCCCCTCTCCTCCCCCCCCAGTGTAGACTAGGCCTAACAGTGCTACTAACTCCTGTGGAGACTTTGGGCAAATGGCTTAATGTCGCTGTGTCCTGGCTTCTCTCTCTGTGGAATGAGAATAATATGTTTGTAAAGTGCCTTGGTAAAGCACTCTGGGGGCTTCACGTTAAAAAATCACACTTCTAATAAATATAAAATATTATTTCTTCCCTGCTTTTATCTGGATCCTTTAATTCCTATTTAATTCTCCCTGTCTCCTAGCCTTTCTGTTCCTTCAATCCTTTTGTAATCTGTTTAGCTCTACCACCCTATATATTTCCTACCTCCACTCTCAGCCCAAGAGCTGCTGCCCCTTTAACTTGAAACACTCATAAGCTTCTATAGTGTTTTTGCAGAAAAATCAGAACTTGAAACAAAACCTTGCTATGAAATATTAACATTAAAGTTTCACTCCAAATTCATATGGCCTCATTTTGTGAAAGAGCAGGAAGAGAGAAAAGTATTAGGGCCATTTCAGACGGATTGGTAAGCAGCTAGGCCACTGAGTGGTCGTCTGAGCTTTGAATTTTTTTCTGCCTTCGGCAGTGGGACTTTGCGTGACTAGGGGAATGTAGCACATGGGTTAATCAGCCAGACTGGTGATTTTTTTTTTTAAATGTATTGATTTAGCGGCTCTGTTTCTCAAATGACAAGCTCAGGGATTTTAAACAAGTTGCCTTCAATCAGCTCAGCGCAGAATTTGTTAATGAACTGCTCAAATGTCTGCTTCAAATCACCATAGCTCCTATGAAATCCTATATGCTATAGTAATGGACGCATTAGAGATGCCTAAGATAGAGAGATGAAATTCTAGAGAGAAGGCAGACACCTCCACGGAGTTAGAGGATCATGGAGAAATGGGTAGATGTATTGAAGCAAATGAAGGCCGATGATTTATATCCAGACTTGGGGGGAGAGGGCATTGCTTGCAATATTTGCAGATTCAAGCAAATCTTAGAGGTGCAATTCTTCTTCTATCTGTTTTAGGTACTTATCTGATCCCATTACCACAGTATCTGAGTGGCTCACAATCTTTCATGTATCTTTGTAACACCCCTGCAAGTTAGGGAGTACTGTTAGCCCCATTTTACAGGTGGGCAGTTGAGGCACAGAGAGACTAAACAACTTGCCCAAGGTCACACAGCAAGTATGAGATAGAGCAGAAATCTGAACCTGGCTCCCAAGCTAGCAACCTTATCACTGGACCACTTTCCTCTTTTTTCCAGGATCTATAGAAAAGGTTATTTGCAAGTCACTCTGCTTCTCCTTGCTTCCAGGGCCTCCCGGGGGGGGGGGGGGGAGGGGAGCAAGTGGGGCAATTTGCCCCAGGCCCCAGACCCCACAGGGGCCCCCACAAGAATATAGTATTCTATAGTATTGCAACTTTTTTTTATGGAAGGGGCCCCCAAAATTGCTTTGCCCCAGGCCCCCTGAATCCTCTGGGCAGCCCTGCTTGCTTCTGGATAAAATTGTATCCTTAAAGATTAGTTATGGGGGAACTGCAACTTTCATTTCTTTTTCAGCCATTTATCCAAATCTTGAAGGCTGAAGACACTTTCTTGTCCTGAAGTGATAGGAAAGTATTATCTTTGACAGTCTAGCGAGTTGCTGCTTGAAATTTGCAAATTTTGCAGTCATGTCTCTGAAAGAAATTCTTCCACAGTGCTTGCAAATTCAAAATCTTCGTAAAAGGACCAAGTCAGCTGAAACAGCCACAAGAAGACCCTTCCTAGTGGTTTTTTGTTTTAATGTAACTAACTTTATGCTCCTGGTCTTTGCTTCAGGTTTTACTTTCATTTTGTCTCAGAGACCAAAAGTGAATAAAAGATTCATTATGATTTGACTGGACATGTGATGGGCATCCAGATTAGGAGATTACATAATGAGTCTTCTGATTTCTTTCAAATCAAGTGCAGAATTCCTAAAGCATCATTTTAAACTGTCATTTATATTCAGTTTTCCTAAAGACTTTCTGCACATGTCTCTTAAGTGAGTCTGCCTATTCAAAAGTCTTCTTACCACCCAAGTGTTCAGAGAACACTAGTTGTTGTTGTGTCTTGAAGGAAATTATTTATTACTGAGACAAAATGAGTCTGTACTAACCCACTACTCTATGCAGGATGATCTAAACAGACTGGAGGTTTATGAGAAACTCTTGGTGGAGTGATTGGACAGAAAAATGGCACTTGAAATCAAACGTACATCAGAGTAAATTGATGCACTTTGGCAGAAATAGATTGAACTTCCCCTCTGAGTTTGTGGTGTACCCAGGAAAAACCTTTCAAGGCATTGTGAATTAAAGGTGTGCACTAATTTCTTTGGAAGCAGGACTGGGCATCTCATGTGGAACAAAAAAGCAGTTAAAGGAAGTAACCAGCATGTTTTGGTGTATTTGATCCAAAGCCCATTGAAGTCAGTGGAAAAGGTCCCAAAAGGTCCCGTGGGCTTTGGATCATACCCTCTAAAACCTATGCAGATGTTACTGTCTTCCCATAGTAATGGCATTATAATGAAAAACAGCACATCGGTATCTAAAGTTTGGTGCCCACTTTTGGTCACCTTGGCTTAAGATCTTTCTAAAGGTGAATTATTTCCTCATTTCTATCTTTGCAACTCCAGTGAAGCCAAAGGGATTGCATGGTTACAACCAAGGACAAAATATAGCCCAAAGCTACTGTGATGCTTCCCAGGGCGCTGCCTTGAGAATACAATTTTCAGTAAGATGCTTAACTCCTTAAATATTATCCCTACATGCATTTTGCAGTTATGATGATGATGATCTGTTGGCTACTGTGGCTGAGTAGGGACCTCACATACCCCCTTTAATGAATTATTATGAATGTATCTGACCCAGGGGATCCCTGTAAAACTCTATGCAGCCCCTTTGCCCTCTGACAGTTGGCACCAAGAGGCTCCTGGGTTGTAGCTACTTTAGACAAAGTCCAGAGGATGGGAGTGAAAATGCTTAGATATATCTCCTTTTTTTAAGAGTGTCCCATAGTATGAGGGATCACATGATGGTTGAAACATTTTAGAATAAATAAAATAAATATGCTGGAATTTGCCACTGTGGGAGCTCATCAGATCAAATCCCGTGGCTGGGTTTTTAAAAGGCTGGAAATTTTATGGCCATATATTTTAATTAATCCATTCATAATATTTGTGGCTACTTTATGCAAGCCAAAATAAGGGCATAAACTGATCATCTGCTAGGTTTGGGAGAATTGGCTTAGTGCATAATAATGGGAAAGAAGAGACTCTTTCCTCTAAAACTTTGGGGTGAAGCCACCTCCTACAGCAGTATACTGGATTTATGGACCTATAGTTAGACCCTGTATGACACCTGTATAGTTCATAATAGGAGGTGCAGCAAGGGCCAGTTAAAAGTTAAGGTCCCAGCATTAATATTTATATTTCCTTTTTTTAAACTATGTAAACTTGAAGTTACATTAATGTGGGTTATTGCACTGTATATACTACATAGTATAGATCTGTGTTTAATGGTTCTTGATCTTTTCTGCCATTTCCCTCAAAACTGGGAAGGTTCCCAATTGACCGTGAAGACAGTCTTCACAATAGCTCAGTGCTGTGTATATATAGAATTGTTAGATTGCAATTATTATTACTTAAATCTTTTTATCTGGCCAGCACTGCGGTGTGTGGATGTTGTTTGTTTTAAATAAAAAAGAAAATGTTTACAGTGTTTCCAAATTAGACCAGTAATAAGTTGTAATAGCTTTTTGATTAACTCCTTGGTTCCGGGAATTGGACTTACTTGGTTCACAGTCTGTTTCTGAGGACTGGTCTACACTAAGCCCCCAGTTCGAACTAAGATACGCAACTTCAGCTACGTGAATAAAGTCGAAGTATCTTAGTTCGAACTTAAAGGTACTTACCGCGGGTCCACACGCAGCAGGCAGGCTCCCCCGTCGACTCCGCCTACTCCTCTTGCAGAGCAGGATTACCGGCGTCGATGGCGAGCACTTCCGGGATCGATTTATCGCGTCTAGACAAGACGCGATAAATTGATCCCAGAAGATCGATTGCTTGCCGCCGAACCAGCGGGTAAGTATAGACGTACCCTAACAGTGGATACGCCAGAAACCACCTGTTCAGAAGGATTCAAGCTATAGTTGAATCTCTGCTTACCTTAGTGAATGGGTTTTGTTATCCTAGGCCCGATTGTTGCCAGCTCTGGCGTGGCTGTATAAAGTGGGAGCAGGGAGGACGCCTCTCCCTTCCAGTCCTGCATAGGGCCAGACCACAAATGCAGTCATTGCACTCCAGTGGGGAAAATGGGAGAGTTCCTGGCTAGTGGTGCTTAGTCACTTGAGAAGGATAAAGCAAAGAAAGTTCTACCTCTTATAGAAAAGTCCAATAGACTCTCATAGAAAATGATTATAGATTTGGGAATCAATCCCATAGAATGTAATAGACATGAGATCCCTACCAAAGAGTTGAATAGGATGATTTTAAAAACTTTGAATAGAAAATAAGATCTTTTCTCTTCTTTTTAGAGTAATTTCTATAGTGATTTCTTTCTTTCACCCCATTAAATAGAGTAGGGCTTTTCCATAGAGATGCGATACAGTCATAGAAGGATGTTTGGTTTGCTACCTATCTAATACATAAGATTATGAAGACCCCTTGGTTGTTTTGGCTTTCTTTGGGGGCTTTGTTGTTGTTTCTGGCGTGCATTGCAATCAGAAATTGTTTTTGTGGTGTGCTGGAGCAAGATCACAGAGCTTTAGCATCACAGTTTAGCTGTTACCAATATTTCACTGTTTCTGAACACAGTAGTTTTCTCTTCTCGTGTGTGTTTGTTTATTGTTGCTAGCAAACATCCACGCTTCTACCAGTAAAAACTGGTTGAAACTAAAAAACAAGGGGTCCTGTTTTCCCCCCTGCTTCCCAGGTCACGGGTAACTCCCTGTGACTGCATTTGTACACCCTGAACACTCCGGGTGTTAGGAAGGACAGAAGGAAGCTGTAGTACTTCCACTGCAGCTCCTTACAGTCTAGCCCAGGGGTGGGCAAACTTTTTGGCCCAACAGCCACATCTGGGTATGGAAATTGTATGGCGGGCCATGAATGCTCATGAAGTTGGGGCTTGGGGTGCAGGAGGGTGTGAGGGCTTCAGCTGGGGGTGCAGCTCTGGGGTGGGGCTGGGGATGAGGAGTTGGGGGTGCAGGAGGGTGCTCCGGGCTGGGACCGAGGGGTTTGGAGGGCAAGAGGGGGATCAGGGCTGGGACAGGGGATTGGGGCACTGGAGGGGCTCAAGCAGCTCCCAGAAACAGCGGCATGTCCCCCCACTGGCTCCTATGCGGAGGTGTGGCCAGGCAGCTCTCCACGCTGTGCGCAGGTGCCGCCCCTGCAGCTCCCATTGGCTGTGGTTCCCGGCCAATGGGAGCTGCGGGGGCAGCACTTGGGGTGGGGGCAGCGTGCGGAGCCCCCTGGCTGCCCCTATGCTTAGGAGCCGGAGGGGGGACGTACTGCTGCTACCAGGAGCCATGCCGAGTGAAGCAAGACCCCGACCCCCTTCCCCGCCTGGAGCGCCGGAGCAGGGCAAGCCCCAGACACCGTTTCCCAGTGGGAGCTCGAGGGCCGGATTAAAATGTCTGGAGGGCTGGATGTGGCCCCCGGGTCGTAGTTTGCCCACCTCTGGTCTAGCCCACCAAGATAGTCCCCTTCTGAAGGCTTAGAAATAAAGCATCCAGCAGGGCACTAGAAATGTTTAGAAATCTTCTCCAGCTGCTGAGAGACAAGAATTCCCAGTCAGAATGTGCCACATCACCACAGTTCTTTGCATCACAACTAGGGCCAGATTTTCAAAAGAGCGCAGGTCCCGTTTAACTCTCCAGTTCAGGAAAGCACTTAAGCACATTAACTATGTGTAGAAGTCCCAGAGAAGTCAGTGGGATTTAGCAATTTGCTCAAATGCCTTCCTAAATCAGACCCTATATTCAGTGGCCAGATTTTCCAAAGTGTTCAGCATCTAACCGCTTCCATGGAGAACAATGGGAGCGGTTGGGTGCTGAACTCTTTTTTTAAAATTTGGCCACAAGTGGTTTCTCCTTGAGGCCTTGGTAGAAGCAAGCGGCTCCTGAAACTTTGTTACTAGTTTACATTGAAACAAACTTGTAAATTAAGGAGTTTATGTTTCCTTTGCACATGGTTTGCTCAAAGGAATTTAACCGTGTTTTAAGAGACAGTACTGTTGGGGGTTCAAGAACCATACCAGTCTAACTCCCATCAAAGTCAACTGACTTCACTTGGAGTTAATTTTATGTCATGCTGGGCAGGGGTATGCACAGGAATTTAAATATGACCCCTTTTTGGAGGGGCACATTCTGTGCCCCCTCCCAGGAGCTCCCTCTTCGCTCCCCCAACCCCGCCCTGGCAGGAGCTCACTCTTCTCTTCCCCCTCCCCGGCCTGGCCCCATGAGAAGCTTGGTCTTCCCTCCCCTGCTCTGGCCTCGCCCCAGGAGGAACTCGGTCTTCCTCCCTCTCACCCCCACCCCGGCCTACCCTCAGGTGGAGCTTGCTCTTCCCTGCCTCTGCAGCCCTGGGGTCGGAGAAGTTCTGTGCCCTCAACGATCATTGGGGGGGGGGGGGGGGCAGCTCCTTCCCGCCCCCCTTGTGCATGCCCCTGGTGCTGGCTGATTGGGCCCAGAAGCCCTACAATTGAAGTAAACATTCTTACGCCTGTGTTGAATTCTCTCTTGACATGTTTTGTTTTTATAAGCAAGTCAAGATATCTGCTCTGCAAGTGACTGAGAAATAAATGTCACTTTTCTGTATGCAAACTTCAGCAGACTTGTCCTTTATGTAACTACCATCAAATGGGGGCTTGAGGAAACTCACAACTCTGCACAGTGCAAGCACTGGTCAGAAAGCCAACAGCTGAAATATATGTAGCGGGTTTTTTTTCTGCTGAATAAATTTAATAAAGCATTTTCATAATTTCCACACAGTGTTAATCATTTTATTGCTTTCCTTTATCTGTACCTATTACTGCTCACACTGTTGCTGTTCAATTCTGATAACCGGGTGGAAACGCATTCCATACATAACACAAGTTTTGCAGAATTTAATAAATTTCCTGAATTTCCACTTCAAAGTACACTGGCAAGGTTTATGGTGGAAGATATTAAGAAATTTGTAGTCTAATTTGATCTGGAAACATTTAGTAATTCCATTTCCTGATCATTTATTTATATATCTCCAGAAGGAATTAAGGCTTTTCAGAGTTATATATATATAATTAGGATTTATACAGTTAGTTGGCCTAGTGCTGTGGTGGCAAAGTGTAGGCTTGAATGACTCAGGAGAATGGGATTGAAGAACGGGAGCTTCAGTCTTGCAGAACCTGACCCAACAGCTCAGCATTTGAGAAAAAAAAGTAATTGATGGAACATGTACCAGCAATCTGTTAACTGGGTAGCACCCTCACTCAACACAGTGGATGCATGTATGTACACACATGTATGCACCCATACATACACATGCTGGTTATTATCCAAACCCATTCTCTTCTTTGGGTTTGTCTTTATTCAAGTAACAAAGGCCTAAAAGGGGGCTATACTCACAAATTTAAGGCTTGGTTTTTGTGCCCATTGAAGTCAACGATAAAGCTGGAACTGAATTCTGTGGTGTAAGATCTGGCAAAAAGGGCTAGATTTTAAAGAAGATACAGATAGGCACCTAGTGGGATTTTCAAAAGCATTTAGATGCTTAAGTCCCATTGAAGTCAACCCCAGTAGGCACCAATCTGTATCTTCAGGCACCTAAATATCTTTAAAAATCTGGCCCAAAGTGCACAGTCCTGCCACTCTTGGAGTCAACAGCAAGCTTTTATTCATTGTAATGGCGGGAGGATCAGTCCTATAAACCCCAGAACTAAATAAGTTCTTGAGCTGGCTGTTTGTAGAGTTTCTCCCTGCAAGACCTCGTGTCTTGCCCCTTTTAGCTCTGCCTGGCCTCGAGAGATGCTTAGTTTTTTTATATACTTGAGTGGGACCTAATAAGATTGTCTTGAGGCTTCTAGAATGAGTCAGCAGAATAACTCTCTGCACCTCCACACGTGATCTTAGAGCTGATAATTTGTCACATGCTAGCTACTGAATGAAGATTGGAGAAACACATGAATTTATCTTATTTTGGAGAATCTGGTGCATATTGTGGTCAAGGGTGGACTTCATGTAGAAGTAGAATTTTACATTCCATTAGATTGTCAATTTGGACAGTAGCAACCAATTCACATATAAACGTATACATAGTTTGATACCTGCAGCTTCAATTTTCCATAATCCAAGTTGCAGTAGAACACCTGCGACAATAAAGATAGAGATCTTTGATATAAATGGAATTACTTATGGTGTTACTTCACCATAACTAAGGGAAATAATTATGCATCTCTGTTCTTTTATCCCTTTTTTTCACAAAAAATCACATTTTAAAAAATCTGTATAAATAGTGGATCAGATTCTAACATCTTTTACATCTGTGTAGCACCACTGAAGTAAATGACATTGTATGGGTATAACTGAAGGCAACATTCAGCCCTATTAGTTTCTTTATGCAATGTTTTGGCAGCTTTTGGAATATCAAAGGAGATCATGTGTCTTTACTCTGCTGATCTGACGATTCACATTTATAATACTAACACTCAGTACTTCTCATCTTTAAATCTCAAAGTGCTTTACAAAGCTTCATAAGTATTATTATTCACATTTTATAGATGGGGAAAATGGAAACACAGAGAGGTTAAGCTCCCAAGCTCACAAAGTGTATCAATAACTGCTTGGAATAGAACCCAAAGGCCTGCTTCTCTTCTCACTTGAATTGTTGTAAATCAAGTGCTGGTGTTTAAGTCAATGATGTTACAATAATGTTAAACTGGTGCAAATGACAGGAGAATCAGGCCCAAAGTCTCCTTCCTCCTCCTTTGATTCTTGATCCACTAGGACAGGGGTAGGCAACCTATGGCACGTGTGCCGAAGGCGGCACGCAAGCTGATTTTCAGTGACACTCACACTGCCTGGGTCCTGGCCACTGGTCCGGGGGGCTTTGCATTTTTAATTTAATTTTAAATGAAGCTTCTTAAACATTTTAAAAACCTTATTTACTTTACATACAACAATAGTTTAGTTATATATTATAGACTTCTAGAAAGAGACCTTCTAAAAACGTTAAAATGTATTACTGGCACGCAAAACCTTAAATTAGAGTGAATAAATGAAGGCTCGGCACACCACTTCTGAAAGGTTGCCAACCCCTGCACTAGGACATGCTGTCTCACTATAAAAGTTCTGAGTCTACATATGAGATTGCTTTGTCTTTTCCTTCTTGATAAATTAACAGTGAAGTCTGAAGAAATCGCTGTTTAATATTTTGACTTCTGCAGAGAAGACAGGAAAATCTTTTATTCACACAGGAATTTCTTTATAAAATATAGGACTGACAACGTGAGAGGTTGAGATTTGCTAGAAAGCTGAAGATAAATATTCTTACTACTTTAAAGAATTTTCAGTTGAGTACTCCCAAAGAGATTTTGACATACCTCATTGGCTTGTGCAAGAGGTACATCCACTATAGTACTAATAATGTGAATCACTAAAACTTGTATTATTATGCAAAATCTTTTATTGATCAAATATGGAGCAGAATTTTTTTTTTTTATCAAGTAGGAAGACTTGATAAAAGTGGTAAGTCGTTATGAGAAATTCTGTTAGGGCCTGATCCTTCAAGGTGTGCTTAGACCCCCAACAACTAATAACTTCAGCAGGAGTTGAAGGTACTTAGCACCTTGCATGAGGCTCTTAGGCCTTTGCCGGACTGGCCTATGCTATCTATCTAAGGTTGTTTGTAGTGCTAATCTCTCTAAAAAATATCTAAGGCCCTGATTCATCAAAACACTTAAACACATGTTTAAAGATGTGAGTAGTCCCATTGAAGTCAATGGATCTATTTGTGTGCTCAAAGGTAAGCATATGCATATGTGTTTTTGCTGGATCAGAGTCTAATCACTGAACAGCTAAAGTAGATCTGATGCGCATGTCTATAGTAGATCCCAAAGAAAAACCTGCTCTGCTTCTCCCTGGTTCATGAAAAGTTATTCTGCTTTTTTCTTTTATTTAATAAATACTGTGTTCTGAGAACCTGATCCTACATACGCACATGCTTAAATTTACTCCTGCAATTAGCCCAATTGACCTCAAAGTTAAATATGTGCATGTCTGCAGGATCAAGACCTTAGATTATGATAGAAAAGCTTTAGCTAATGAGTGGATCCTGCAGAAAATTAAAATATTACTCATATTATTTCACATTAGTAGCAATGCAATTAAATATTTTGCACTTAAAATCAATTTTTATACTGGAACTAGACAATTTATACAGTATTGTTGAATGTACACACAAAAGAGAACAGGGTAAAATCCAGCTCGGGAGCTAATGTTCACATCCATTTTTCCCCATAAAATAAATAGGTATGTAACAGTTACTTCTCCAAACATTTTGAATTACTATTTCAAATGGGAGCTGGTCGCTTAACTTCCCCTGGCAGTTATCAAAATCGCACCCAGTAGGAATCCTTTAAACAGTAATTTTACCTTGACCTGTCCCCGGGTACAATCAGTGAACATGAACCCTGGTGCATTGCCTTAAAAAGGCTACAATAATTGCCACTAACATTTTTGGCAAACTAGTTTTCTTTTGCTAAGCAAAGTACGCAAATATGCAGAATTTTTCATTTGGATTTTAATATCCATAATTTAATTTTTGATCCCAGATGTTCTTCTCAACTGAAATGCGCCACCTCCAGAGCCAACCCTGGCAGGCACAGCCATGCTTAAAGGGATGATGATATTAGTTATGCCCACCCTGTGAATTATTCTCTTATTCAGTACAGCTTGGCATAATCCAACTGAATGTCCATCTGTGCACTGTATTTCCTGGACGGTGCCTATTTCCTTGCCTAGAACAATATGAATGAGCATATAATGAGCCTGATGAATAAGTCCCCATATATGCATGATATAATTGACACAAACAGGGTATACATGTTTTATTGGGATAGGGGGAACCCCATTAAATTCTATGGCCCTAAATCAATTATAAATGGCAATACATATTAAAAGATGCTTCAAATATACTCATATGGTAGTGGGAGACTGATCCTTCACCCTGCCATTAAAGCAAACTTCAGGTGAATTCCAGAATTCTAAAAGACTGGACTTTATCTCTAGAAACGATAAACTGAAATGAGACTAATGAAAGTGGAAAAGAGAACTAACACATGGGAATGGCACATGCTTTAATGGATACACTGTTATTAAACAAAAGCTACTGTACATTAGGTGAAAATCCCAGTAACCATATTGCAAGTAATGAGTCACCTCACTGGTGCCCTGCATCACTCTCCCATTTTCTGATCGGCAGATAATTTATTAGTTATTAAGACCCAGATTCTCAGAGTTATTTAGGCATCTAACTCCGATTGAAATCAATTGAGGATCTCGGCCTAAGATCTTACCAATACCAAATTCTTCATAAAACAGGGTACCAAGGTCTTGCCTTGTTCCTGGCAAATCATGAGTAGTTACTATCCACTCAGGCTCATACAAGTGCTTCAGGGAGGGGTCATAACATCAGCTGCTTCAGGAAACTGAGTACCAAATCCTGAGCTGAGCATATTTTTACAGTTTTTACCAATTTTCCTATGTATTTTATGCTGATCTGCTTTGTTAGCATACACTTCACTTCTTCCTTGGCATGCCCTACCCCTTGAAATAATCAACAGGCTTCCCCTCTGTAGATGTTACTTCAAGTAGGACACTGTCTACCACTGCTGTAATCTAGTTCCATTAAAATGTAAAAATATGTCTTGGACTGTTAGAACTCCCTGTTAGAACTGCCTGGCTACCCCAATGACGCAATACTCTTTCCCCTGTGGTTTGCTGTGGAATCATACATGCATCATTACAAAACTCACCTTGCTGGGATGACTCGGCTAGTCAGGTCTGTTGAACTCTTAATTGTGCTGCTTCAAAGTGACTTTACATGCCTGAGATTCTTATGCCATTAACCTGTACAGATTTTGGAAGCGGTCTTCACAGAAATATGATTTGAATTGATATTTGCAAGATGTTCGCAACCAGCATTTGATGGCCTAGTACATTTTCCTTTATTATCTGGACACCATGTGAGCGAGGCAAGCTCTCACAATCTTAATGCAGTGGCTTATGTGTCATTTGAGGCTGCAAATAAAGGGTGTGATGGATGAGAAAAGATCATTCTCATTTGTGTTTATCAAATATCAGAAGGAAAAAGAAATCACTTTAGATATTGGGACATTCAGATGTGTTTGGGCACTCTCCAAAAACTGCAATGAACAGCTGGTCCCTTCGACTTGAGGATGCCAAGATGCAGGAATCTGGCAAGAGAGATATGAGATGGGATTGTCTGATGCTAGATTCATTGTGGTACTTCTCACTCAGACCCTCATATCATGATAGTCGGGTTGAAGCTTTTGCAGGCACGTATTCCAGAGAAATGGCAGTACCCTTGGGTAGGAGTGATAAATGTATGCGTAAACTGATTGAGTCAGAATTCAGATTTTTTTAAAAAGATGAAGGTTATTAAGGGGATATTTTAGACTGTTTTTGTGTGGTCCAACACTGTGCTGCAATAAATATGAAAGCATATGAGGTATGAAGATTATAGAAATAAGAAGAAAGAAAATGGATTTAGAGACTTCAGGGTCTCATATAAAATACATGGAAATTGTGAGAAGTCTCATGGGCTAATCACTGGGCTAATCTTCCCGATTGTTCGTATTGAACAGAGACGTGAGTTTGGATTCAGTTTAAATGCAAATTGTTTTGCAAGTTAAAGGGAAGCCTATGCTCCCTTTAACTTGCAGATAAATAGTCCTAAAATCTAAACTGTCTCAAAGGATGCCCAGTATACAGAAGCTTTGGTTCATACCTGCTCAACTTTGCAATCTCCTATATTCAAGAGAGTGCTGACGCCTATCAGGGAAATTACCCCCTAAGAAGGCCAGGTAGTGGCAACACTGTCACGGGAGCTTTAAATTCCAGCTGGGGCTCCATAGAAATCCTGGACAGGAGGTTGTCTGGAACATACACTGATTCTGTGCATCTACTGGTGCCGTAGGACTGTGTCTTCCCTAAACAGCACCACTCACTTTATAGATAATGGGGCTTGTGGATGATTTCTGCCGTTTTGCTCTCTCCTCCATTGAGGAGATCCACCTGGGTTCCACCAGAGGAAAGTGAGGTGGGCCGACTTCAGTTTGCATTCCCAATCATTGACTTCTTTGCTGTGCTGTGCTGAGACTGCAAACAAGAAAGCCCACTATTTCTGATTGGGTTGTGATGGATGAAATGTAGACACCATTATACTGGGAAATGGTCAGAAATCTATGAACATGCTTCACATAAAACACCAAACAACCATCGGATGGTAACAACTTTCAGTCGAAATTTGGGCTGGATTTGAATCAGTGATCTAGAGGTAAAATGTTCTGTGACTCAACAGCAACCCCTTGAACCATCCTGTCCCAGCTGGTATGTCTACACTTGTAATTTTCAATTTTTAATTGATATTTTTGACTAATTAACAACATAGTTCACAACTGTTGCTATAACTATTAATGGTCCATTAAAACAGTGTAGGATGTTTTGCGTATGAAGACAAAGAAAATAAAAATCTTTCTAGCAGAGAGACGTAATGAATTTTGTAAAGTTTCAGTTGCCATGACTACTTGATTCAGCTTATTATGTGGTGCCCTTTCTTCTGTTATTCTGAGAACTTCAGTTACCCAAAAAACTACACAGCCAAATACAGCAGGTGCAACACCCAATTAAATCAATGGGGAGTTTCACCCACTTGCACCAGGGCTGAATATGGCTCATTTTTAGTCTGATTTTCATTAATGGAGGCAAGTTGTTTTCCTGGGAAGAAGTTTGGAATATGATGGATAACATATCATGAATAATTAGACAATGCTAGGCTGTAAATCCCAATAGAAACAATGCATCTTTGAGATTAGTTGTTTCTTCTGCAAAGGGCAGTGTGCACTTATGAAGCAAAGCCATTCATTCTAAATACATTCTATTTGCAAGTGAAAGGAAAGCAAGATGTATGATAGTTTACATGTCAATTAAAGCATGGTAGGAAATGTAGAGCATTTTCTTAAACTTGCTCCTTGAGAAGGAGTTTGATCTAAGTTAGGATCTAATACCTATGTGAGAATCAACAACAGACTCATTGTAAAACTACCTTAACTACAGATTCTCACAATTAACACTGAAAGTGAATGCAGAGAACCTAATATTGTAATTAGTGCAGGTCTGGAACATATGAACTGTCCCAGCAAGAGCATCTGAACTTTCCCAGTGTGGTGAAAGAGAACTTCAAAGAGAACATTATTCCCTCAGTTCAGTTGGATAGTTGGCTGTTAATCCTTTAAAAAAAAAATCTAACTCCCTGCTGTGGAAGATAAGTATTGAAATGCTGAAAATGCTGATTTGCAGACTTCTTAGAATGAAAGCTGCTTTTTCTTCCCATTAGTATTTACTGCCCCGTGTATAGAAGGGGAAAAAGGAAAGTAATCTGGATTATGATAGCAGCACCCTTCGGCCTCTTTGTGATATTGTTTCTCTTTGTTGGGTTGTAAAGTTTTCAGTTTTAGGATGTCAACCACTTGTCTTGAATTCTTGAGGATTTTAAAATGGTCACAATGGTTGAGATTTTGATTTAAGCTATTGTTTCAGGTCTGTTAAAACCTCCTTTCCCTGCTTCCTCTCTAAAGAAATAATCTTCTCAGATTCCTTCCTCTAGTCAAGAAGACATGCATGCTGCATTTTCCACAGCTGGTGCCAGCAGACTAGTAATACAGTGCTCTCTTTAATGAGGTGGCAGTTTTCCTGCCTCAGAAAATTAAGAATGTCAGTTTGCAGCAATTTGGCATAGGGTAGCTCTGCCCATATCCCTGTCTTCCAGTAGCACTGAGAACAAAGTACTGCTATTAACCATGAGCCCAGATCAAATCTTAAATCCTATATATAATATATCTTTAGCTCATCCCCTAATCAGCATTCCTGCTGTATACCTCAGAAAGGCCTCATCACAGGTAATTCTTCCCAATATTGTACAGTTGGCAGATTTTGCTCAGGATAGGGGAAGGCAAGGACAAAACAAGAAATAAGAAGTCAATTGCCCATTCCCAATGTTTAGATGTTTGAATAGTGCAGAGATTACTGACAGAACAAAATGGAAGGACTGTGCTCGGGTTGCCGCCCATCCAGTTTTCACCTAGCTTGTGTGTCCAAGTGCCATTTGACAAGCCCTGATGTCCAGTTTTTTCAATCTGTGGAAAAGGTGGCAACACTAGGTGGAAGGAAGGAGGCAGCGGAGCAGCAGCAGCAGTTGCTGCCTCCGGGGCCAGGCTGCTCGTGTGGCTCTCGGTGGTGTGTGGCATGCAGGGGCAGAGGCAGGGCCTTTGAGGGGGGGGGAAATAGCAGGGCCGCCCAGAGGGGGGGAAAGTAGGGCAATTTGCCCCAGGCCCCGGGCCCCGCAGGGGCCCCACGAGCCCTGGCCAAGAATCCCTTCCCTGGCTAGAGGCGCCTTTTTAATTTTTACTCACCCAGCGGCGGCTTGGGTATTCGGCGGCACTTCGGCAGCGGGTCCTTTAGTGCTGCCGAAGACGCGGAGCGAGTGAAGGGCCCGCCGATGACGACGACTTGGAGCGCCGCCCGGTGAGTACGAGCGCCGCAGCGGGTGGCGCCTTTTTTTATGTCCGCTCCCCCGCTTTGCCCCAGTCCCCCTGAATCCTCTGGGTGGCCCTGGGGAAGAGGCGAGGCAGGACCATGGGGCAAGGAGGTGGGGCCTTAGAGGTCTGGTTACCAGCCATTAGAAAGGTGGCAACCCTAACCTTGCCTTTTGAAAATAAAGAAATTAATCAAATCCGTTATTAACTTTAAAGATTGTTTACTTAAAACAGCAAACATCAGAAGGGGCAAAATCCATGCAAAATGCAATGTAATACTATGCCAATAATTTTCTATATAACCTCGAGTCCTTTCTCTGGCAAAACTGCCATTGAGTAAAGACTGCAGGATTTGGCAGTGAATGAAAATATGACTGTTTTTTTAAAAAATGGTCAGAAAAGTGACTGCAAAAATGACATCTTATTGTTCAGCAGATCTATTCCCTGTGTACATTCAAGTATCAGGGGGTAGCCATGTTAGTCTGTATCCACAAAAACAACAAGGAGTCCGGTGGCACCTTAAAGAGCATCTGAAGAAGTGAGGTTTTTTTACCCACGAAAGCTTATGCCCAAATATATGTTAGTCTTTAAGGTGCCACCGGACTCCTTGTTGTTTTTGTGTACATTCAGACTCTCATCTGCTGATTTTTGTAGAAAAATAAGTATGTGCTATTCTTTAATCAGTTAGCATTGCGGGGCCATCGCTGGGAGACCGTGAACTGGATTCCGGCTTGGCTCTACATTGCCAATAGAATCGTTAAGTTCCAAAAGCAGAGCTTTATTAAGAATTATGGTGCATAATCCGTAAACAACACAACTTGATGTTCAGATCCCAAGCTGAAGTTTGTGGTGCTGGCTGTTAGAAAACCATCCTTTTACTTACAAGCTGAGTAAATTTGATCAGGAGTCACAGAGGCAATATATGTTGAACTTAGTGATGCCATTTATATAGATTCAGTTCTCAGATGTAAGTGCATTTTAACATGAGTTTAGTTCCTCCTTATCACAAAGGGGGGGGAGGACGGATAGCTCAGTGGTTTGAGTATTGGTCTGCTAAACCTAGAGTTGTGAGTTCAGTCCTTGAGGGGGGGCCATTTAGGGATCTGGGACAAAAATCTGTCCAGGGATCTGTCTTGCTTTGAGCAGGGAGTTGCCCTAGATGACCTCCTGAGGTCCCTTCCAACCCCAATATTCTATGGACATTTTTTGTTCATCCATAGAACCAGGTACACCATGGGCATTGACAGGGCCAGCTTCCAAATGAAGAGATTCATGTTTCAATAAGAATCACCTCATTTCTAGCGGACATCTTCTTACAGTTGATCTGCATTGTTTATAACGTCCCAATCTGAAGATTTACCAATGTTTTGGTTTTGTAATAAGGGGCAGTTGAAATTAGTGACTGAGTGCACCAGAGGTGGAGGAAATTGAGTAGAGACTCTGAATCCATTTATTTTTTTTCAGTTAAGGAAACAAACAAACAAAAGCACTTCATACACAGAGGAGGTAGGCAAGATCATCTGCTAAGCAAATTTATGAGTACCCTTACTGGAAATCTCTGTATAATCTTAAAAAAAAAGAACAGGAGTACTTGTGGCACCTTAGAGACTAACAAATTTAT
>NW_020664439.1:37308048-37368353 GCF_002925995.2 Terrapene triunguis
CCCACTTCTTCGGATGCATCCGAAGAAGTGGGTTGTAGCCCACGAAAGCTTATGCTCTAATAAATTTGTTAGTCTCTAAGGTGCCACAAGTACTCCTGTTCTTTTTTCTGAGTAGCTAAGTATATTTAAATAAACAATTTTTTTAAAATAAGGAAAAGTGTTCTATTTATATTGAGGTCTAACTACAGCATTAGTGGTATATAAACAATTTTTGTTAATAATAAGAAAATGAAAGAATTCAGAGCTCTGATGGAAACTCTGGATGAATTCTTGTATGAGTTACACACATCCAGCCCCAGTGAAGTCAACTGGGGATATAACTGAAGGCAGAAATTGGCTTTCTAAGCCCTGGTCTACACTAGGGGGGATTGATCTAAGTTACACAACTTCAGCTACGTGAATAACGTAGCTGAAGTCGACGTACTTAGATCGACTTACCGTGGTGTCTTCACCGTGGTGAGTTGACTGCTGCCGCTCCCCCGTCGACTCTGCCTGTTCCTCTCGCCGAGCTGGAGTACAGGAGTTGATGGGAGAGCGCTCGGGGGTCGATTTATCATGTCTAGACTAGACTCGATAAATCGATCCCCGCTGGATTGATCGCTGCCCACCGATCCGGCGGGTAGTGAAGAGATATCCGAACTTGAACTCACCTCAATATACTCCGAGTAGCTAATGCAGGAATTAGTGAGTCACTGTGCATTCCTTACTCAGGTCAAACTCAATAGACTTGACTACAAAAACAGAAGTGTAAGATCAGTAAGTTTGCATGTAAAGTCATACACTGGATGGAGATCCCTGCACTGTCTAGGTGGTGCACAACACAGTGTTATGGTTGTCGTTTCAGCCTATTTATGCAGGTTTTACATAAAAACATAGTCTTATGCTAGATCATCTTGCTCTGCAGCAGTAATCTGTCATACCCTTACTCATATTCAGTGGTACCTTACTCCACAAGTGGTCCCATTGACTTCAGTGAGACCACTAGTGGAATGTGGTACTATTCAGCATAAGGGTAAATTAGTATAACATGACAAAATTCAGTTAGATGAAATGGTTAAATGGCTTAATAGGGGTCAGGGCTTTTCAGGTATTTTCACCTATACAGGTGTTTCATATAAGACTTCATACGCATTAGCAGAGCTGTATAGGCAAATGGAACAATGGTTACATGCACTGTTATTCATCGTGTTTATTACGAAAGTGCCAGTGGGTCAACTGAGATTAGGACCCTTTTGTGCTAGGCACCATACAGACACAAAGGCCTGGTCTACACTAACCCCCCCACTTCGGACTAAGGTACGCAAATTCAGCTACGTTAATAACGTAGCTGAATTCGAAGTACCTTAGTCCGAAGTTACCGCGGTCCAGACGTGGCAGGAAGGCTCCCCCGTCGATGCTGCGTACTCCGCTCGCCGAGCTGGAGTACCAGCGTCGACGGCGAGCACTTCCGGGATCAATCCGGGGCACTTCCGGGATCGATCCGGGATCGATTTATCGCGTCTTAACCAGACGCGATAAATTGAACTCAGAAAACCGATTGCTTACATCCGGACCCGGATGTAAGTGAAGACGTACCCAAAGTAGTAGACCAGGGGTCGGCAACCTTTCAGAAGTGGTGTGCCGAGTCTTCATTTATTCACTTTAATTTAAGGTTTGGCATGCCAGTAATACATTTTAATGTTTTTAGAAGGTCTCTTTCTATAAGTCTATAATATATAACTAAACTATTGTTGTATGTAAAGTAAATAAGGTTTTTAAAATGTTTAAGAAGCTTCATTTAAAATTAAATTAAAATGCAGAGTCCCCCGGACCGGTGGCCAGGACCTGGGTAGTGTGAGTGCCACTGAAAATCAGCTCGCGTGCCACCTTTGGCACGCGTGCCATAGATTGCCTACCCCTGTAGTAGACAGTCCCTGCCCTAAAGAGCTTACAAACTAAATAGAAAAGACAAAGGGGGGAGGAAAGGGATATAACCCACAAGCAAAGCAGTCAACATAATGGTGGCAAACAGCTCCAATTTTTTGGAGGAATGGGGTTGGGAGAAGATAAGCTAAATGGAAAGACAAGGGAGGGATGAGAGGAACAGCGCAGGTGAGAAGAGGGAGGGGAGGAAGTTATGAGGACCAGGAGTAGAGTAAGGCTCAGGTGAAGAGACAGTAAGGCAGGTATCGGGGCTGAAATTGGAGCAAACAGGCAATCAGCCAATTATCAGTAACTGTCGGTCCCTGCTTTAGCTGCTTCTGGAGCTGCTCTGCCAGCTTCAGTCTCTGGTGCTCCTTCCTGCAGTTTCTTTCCCAAGTACCACATGGATGGGGGCTGGGGGTGGGAGAGGGAAGGCAACTCATGGACCCTAGTGCCCCCAAAAGGTAGAGTTCTCCTGCACTGCTCTGAGCTAGGGGCTGGGGGTGCTAAAATGAAGGATGGCCCAGCTGGACTCCAGTGCAGCAGTATCTGCTTGAATTGCTTCTGCAGCTGCTGTGATGGCTTCAGTCTTTGGCTGGTTCCTCCCTATAGTTTCTTTTCTAAAGCCCACATGGTGGAAGGGAAGGAGCATGCCTGCACAGGTCTGAGTCCAGGGGTGTGTTGGGGGTGGGGAGAGAAGCGGCCTCCCTGATTTGACCCTTTTCTTTTACATTTTTAGTTTTTTTAGCAACCAACTTACCCCCAAATTCCCTGGAAGCACACGGAAGTTGAAATGGCAGCAGTGGCTCAATCCATTCTGTATTACGGAGCCGTATCTGCGAGGTGCTTAGCTCTGCCTCACTTAAGTGGGAGCTGAAGAGGTTTAGCAACTTTTACCACCTGCTCAGCACTTTAAAGGATTGAGCCTTTAGTTGTAACAAATGTGGTCAGTTGTTGCTGTGTTGCACACGCCATACTATTGGAATGTCAAGGTAGCAACTGGAGTAGAACATGGAACCAGCTGCTTCTAACAGGGGAGTTGAAGGAGCATCTTTTTAGCTGTTAGCAACAGTATAGCAGCTTGAAACTCGACTAAACAGTTCTGATTTTGTTAGGGCAGTGGGACACATACCCACTAGACAGTGCCTCACAATATGTAGATCATTTAAATGCCTAATTTTAACCTCACCTTCAGAGACAATACAGCCTATAGTCACACCTTAATTACAGTGATGCTCATTCTGATTTGTGGTTAAATGAAGTTAACTTGTCATGATGCATTTATTTCATGAAGGTACTGTTTTGCCTGTTGCAGTATCACGTAACATAATACACAATCAAAGTACACACGAGGTTTTAGCCTTGTAACATGGTGGCGAATATAGCAATCTTTCTAATTTATCTATAGGAAATATTGTGACGATCTAGCAAGGTGATAGATTTTTGCATAGCAACAATTTTCTGTTTAATTATTCACTCTCTTATCTGGTGCCCTGAGCTCTTTGGATAGATGTTACTTGATTGTTTAGTAACTACGATGTTTTTGATAAAGTCTATCATCCTGCCAGAATCCATGCAGTTTAGTTCATTCATGTTCTGCTTATGAATAGGTAAAACAAGATCAGTTGGGTATTAAGTAATTACTGCTTTGGGCTATTACTGCAAGATTGCTGTAATGGAGGGTACTGCAGATATAAAGATACTGTATTCTGGCATTCTGTTCTGTTGAGGTGTATTTTAACTCCTTTCCAGAGAACACAATGGTAAAAAAAATTACTTGGTTCCTAAGAACAAGCTTATATAGACTATGGACTAAACTGAACAGAGTTTACTGTTGTGCCCATTAGAAGTGTCTTTAAAGCTTGGTTCTGATTCTGACTGATTGTACACTCAGTTTAAATGGGTATAACTCCATGACTTCAGTGAAGGCACTCCTCATTGATACCAGTGTATGATCAGTCAGAATCAGAACCAAGATTTAAAGACAATCCTAATGGGCACAACAATAAACTCTCTGTTCACGTAGCCCACCGTCTATATAAGCTTGTTCTTAGGAACCAAGTAATTCTTTTTACCATTGTGCTTTCTGGAAAGGAGTTACAATACACCTCAACAGAGCAGAATGCCAGAATACAGAATCTTGCTATTTGCAATACCCTCCATTACAACAGAGGTCAGAATCAGGTCCTTTTCTTCTACTTGACAGCATATTCAGAAATTAAATCTAACAGTAAACCTTTCAGGCACTGACCTTTTCCAACATAACAAGCCTTACATGCACATGACATGTAACAGTGAAGAAGAAAATAAAATGGGATACTTTGCTGACCAATGTTGCTCTTCCCCACTGCTTGTAAATCACCGTAGTGCACATGGGTATTGTAAAGAGGAGACTGTTATAAGCCCAATTTTAAACACAGTTTATTATTTGCTAGTCAGTGAGCAGCTCCTTGGGAGTAACTGTCTGTCTGTGAGGGAGCTCACAGCAAGTTACACCTGTCTGCCCAAGTGTAAGTTGCTGTTTTGCTTCAGACTGATACAGCCTAGAGGTACATATGGAGCTTGAAGGGAAAAAACAGCACATTATTTCATAATTAGGCCAAATCTCCAGCCACGACGCATAAAGTGGTAGTATGGGCTTCTGTGTGCACCAGCCATTTTTAATCAGTCACTTTGTAACAGCATGTGACCTGTGAAGTAGGAATGGAAGCAAATCAGCAATACGGACCCCTGGAACGGTCGAACGGCAGCGCTGCTGTCCATGAATATGTCAGGAATTGAAATGGTGATACTTTTATTCCTATTATCAAGACTGTGACAGGGATGTGGGGGGGAAAATTGCACAGCATAGCCTCATGACAGATATTGTAATGAGATTGAAAAATGCTCTAAATTTATCCCATTCTATTTACATGGTAATCTGGTGATCCTCATTATGCAATTCATAAAACAGATTAAGCAAAAGAATAGCAGGGGAAATTTATATGATCACAAAATTTGATCTTGAGGCCAATACTTTTGGTGTCACGTTACAATTACAGGCAATCTATTCCATTCATCTGATTGTTCTAGACTGTTACTGTTTACAGGGTGTACTTATCTAATGCATGCTGTTTCTCAGAATTGATTGTACTTTCCTTGTAATTAATCACCTACGTTATGTTTTCTTTATTGCGTAATATTGTTTCTGTGGAAAGCTATATATGGATTAATTGAAAGCGCTGCTGATTAACAAAAAGAAAGTACCGGTAAACTGTCCCTTGTTCCCACCCGACTCCTTCCTCCCACTCATTTTAGAGGCATGTCAAAGGCTGTACAATGTTATGCTTGTGATCTGAGATGGTTAAGATTGTTTCACACTGATGTAGTCTTGAAAATCCTGTCTCATAGCACTCAGTGAAAATTCCTTTTGGCACCCATATGCCCAGGCCAGTAGCTCACACAGTTTTGGCCAGATTTTCGAAAAACATAGGGACATGAAGTATTCTGACTGAAGTCTGAAAAAATCTGTGAAAAGCCGGGCACCCAGTTCTGGCCATCTATATTAATGAGTAGACACTCAGCTTTGAACCAGCGTTTGAAAATTTCAGCCATGGTTTCTCCAAGTCTTTCTCTACCACTCACAACCATGTAAGGTGTTGTGTAGACAGAGTTGATTTTTTTTCTGAAAATTTTAATTGTGTTTTTAAGAAGTAATTGAATTTTTTGCTGCTTGGTAGGTGCCCTATTAAGAGAGGCCAGCCACTTAGTCCATTTGATGAAGAAGTGAGCTCCCTGTGTCTATCAGCTGGTAGGAGGATCTCTAACATTTCCTATAGTCTGGTCTAGCTCCAAGGAACTATAAGAAAGCAAATTAACTAGTAAGAAGTTGTTGTTCTACTACTTTCAGGGCCCATAAAATCATGAGTGGGTTAAAAATAATGAGGTTTTAAAACAATAAATGGATGGTGTTTTTATTTCCCTTCTGGTCTCCGAGGCCATAGAGAGCACTTGGGCCTTGTTTTCAAGTGCTTCTCTGTAACCATAATGGCTAGAAATTTTCTTTTGTAAAATGAAAGCTGAAATTGTCACCTAATTACAGGGCTCCAGGATTAAAGAAACACATAAATATTAAACTTGTGATAAAAGTCACAAAAGTTGGAACAGTTAAATGATCATAATATGAAAAATGCTGTTAGGGAATCAAATGTTGTTCTCAAGTAAGTTGATGTAAAGCCAGAGTTGGCCCTATTGGCTTGCACGAAATGTACATTACAGGGAACAGAATCTTGTTCTGTGATAAATACTAGTTGTGCAAAGCAGTGACACTGATAGTAGAATGGAGAATTTTAAATGCTATTCGTTGGCAGGGTGGAAAATCTTTTCAGTATTACATGTACCTCTTTAAAGATTTCTGGCAGCCATTTCAGATTTCCTTTAATTGCAATTGTGTTGGTATAAAGTGGTAAAATAAACAGCATAGATTGTTATGCTCTGCAATGTAACAAATAATTTACAAGCAAGATCAAAGTTTCTTCTCATTACCTACACTTCCTCTGTATGGCATTTTTAGCATTATTTTTTCACAATGATTTCTGACTTTCTGAAGAACACAAACCTTGTGAAGTCTTGAAGTTATAGATCTGTGTTAAAAAAATCCTAATAATTTACAAAACACCTTTTGTAGACTCTTCTCATTAAGCAATATGTTGTTTGATTTATTTAACACATCTTGTTGTGTGATGTGGCAGTCACTTCATTAAACATCCAGACAAGGCTAAAGAGAAAACAAGCTGTCTTGCAAAAAAAAATTATAGTGTATTTAACTATATTAATCGCTCCAGTTTTCCATATTAAAACATAATTAATATGGAAAGACTAGAAATGCTGACACACAGAACTCATAAGCAGTGTTCATGATAGACAGACACACACCTTATGGGTTTCTTATAAAATGGCCGTAATCCACTTATGTACCACTAGACACTGTAGTGTAGTTTCCACTTTTAGAAATAAATCTTGACCTATCCGTACCCAATTCTGTAACCCTTACACTGAGTAGCACTTACCCCTGAAAAAATGCACCAGAGCATTAGTAAAGGTTGAAGAAATGGTACCTATAAAGTATACCAAAAATCAGTGCAGCGTGGGAAGCTGCTCTTACCCAGAGATGGCGTCCAATGTACCCAGTCTAATGGAAATCATACCACTTCATATCAGTGTCATGCAGAACCCGGCCAATTTACTATAGGCTGCTTGTGGCTGCAACTCCTCTGAGAAGCATTTTATAGCTGGCTTCTTGCTCATGCTTAGAATGGATAAATACACACACTCTAGTTTCATAGATGATCGTACTCCTTTGGTCCATTTTCCACTGTCTTTTGCTTTAGCCACATCTATTTAACACAGAGGTGTAGTCCTATTTTTACTTTCATCACGAGGCATAAACGACTTGCTTGCCAACTTTGCATTCCTTACTACAGTCTAGAGCCTTAAAATTCCTTGCCTACATGGGGGTGTAGGGGGGGGGGTGTCTTGTTTTTCCTGCAGGGTTTTAGTCAGTGGAATTCAACCTCCCAGGCAGGAAATCCTCTGTAGAAAAGGTGAAATGAGGACTCCTCTGAATAGGCACAGGCAGAACTTTGCCATTAGCATGTGATGTACATGCTTTACCATAACGGTAGAACTGTCTCTTAGCCCTATTGTTAATGTCTCTCCTTTGTGATGTGATGCTGTGACACCTTGCTGCGCTTACCCAGAACTGTGAGCCAGTGTGTTACCGCTCTGCCCTGGCAAGAGTGAGCTTTGCTGCTGCTAAGCTGTGTGTGAGCTCCCAGCTTGTTTGCCTTGCTAGCAAACTCCTCAGGACTCCGCCTGTCCAAACCTTGACTTGCAGGTAACAATCAATGAACCCCAATTCCCGAGTTCCCCAGAGACATCTCTCTGCAATGTCCAGCCCTCTCACTGGACCCCCAAAGAAGTATTCAAGTTCACTGCATCCAGAGACAGAGCACACATCAGCCTGTTAGCTTGGCTGAGGATTTTACCCTTCAGTTTATTACCCAGCGCTGAGATGGTTTTGTAATAAGACAAGAGCTAAGTTTATTAACAAAGCACAGAGATTTAAGTGTTAATAAGTAAGAATAGGAGACACACAGATGTTTACAAGTAAAACAAAACATGTTTCCTAGTGACTAAAACTTAACTTCAGCAAGTTACTATCTTGGTCTAAGCAGGTTTCTCACCTATAATCAGTTTCCAGAGACTTCCACCCTCTTGGGTGAAGCATCCAACTTTCTCAAAATAAAAGAGTTCTGGTCCATTGTGTCCTTCCAGTGATGGATGCCAAAATGGTTTTCTGCTTCAACTTATATTTTTTGCTTTTTTGTTCTCATTTAGAGGGGAAAATGGAACTCTCGTCTTATATAAAGAATTGTATTATTTAAATGTTAGATTCCACAAGGAGTTGATAGTTCATTGCTTTGATGCCCGGGGTTTCATAAGTGGTCTCACCCCAGTCTGGTTTTGCTTACATCACAGAACAAACAAAACTTAGAATGATTAGCAAACTTTTCTAACAGTAGTCCCCAGAATGCTTGAATAATTGAGGTGTTGCATATCAGGATTGAGGTTCATTGCCAGAAGGGCACACAAAGTAATGGGGAAACCTGCAACTCACCTTCCACTGCTGGGACAAAATCTACTTCTCTTACATCCTTCTTACTCCATTCACTTCAGCGGATGAAAATTACAGTGGATACAGATGGATGTAGGGTTCCCAACTTTCTAATCGCACAAAACCGAACACCCCAGCCCCGTCCTTTTCCCGAGGCCCCACCCTCCGTTCACTACATTCCCCCTCCCTCCATGGCTCACTCTCCCCCACCCTCATTCACATTTACTGGGCTGGGGCAGGGGTTTGGGGTGCAGAAGGTGGTGAGGGCTCTAACTGGGGGTGCGGGCTCTGGGGTCAGGCCAGAAATGAGGGGTTCAGGGTGCAGGAGGGGTCTCTGGGCTGGGGCAGGGTGTTGGGGTGTGGGAGGGCGTAAGGGCTCTGTCTGGGGGTGTGGGCTGGGGTAGGGCTGGGGATGAGGGTTTTGGGGTGCAGGAGGGGACTCCAGTCTGGGGGCCAGGACCGAGGGATTTGGAGTGCGGGAGGGGGCTGTGGGTTGAGGCAGGGAGTTGGGGTGCAGGAGTAGGAATGGGCCGTGGCTGGGGGTGCGGGCTCTGGGGTGGGGCCAGGGATGAGGGGTTTGGGGTGCAGGAGGTGGCTCTGGGTTTGTGGGGTGCTCAGGGCTGGGGCAGGGGGGGTTGAGGCTCGGGGTTGGGGTGCGGGCTTACCTCGGGTGGCTCCTGGTCAGCAGCATGGCTGGGCTAAGGCAGGCTCCCTGCCTGTCCTGGCTTCGTGCTGCGCCCTGGAAGCAGCCAGCAGGTCCAGTTCCTAGGCAGGGAGGCCAGGAGGCTCCACGTGCTGCGCTCGCCCGCAGGCATCACCCCCTCCAGCTCCCATTGGCAGCGGTTCCCAGCCAACTGGAGTGTGGAGCCGGTGCTATCAGTTTGGCAGTTTCATGAGCATTACTATTCATACTAATTTTATAAAAAGACATAAAAAGGCAATAAATATATTCCTTAATTAATGCTAATTGCATTAAAAATTGAAACCTGAACAAGCTTATATCAGGCACTGATATACTGTATCTGGGCTTTTGAGAAAGTGCTCTTTACCTAAAAAGTAGCACAAGTGTTATGGTCCAGCAGGCAGTGGTAAAATGCATCTCAGTTGCCTTCAGTGGATTTAAACTGGTGTAAGTGAGAGCAGAATTTGGCTCTATACATATAGGAAATACCATGGTAGACAATAGAGTATGTTTCGTTTTTGTTTTTGTTTTAAATTGGCAACTATGGTACCTTCACTTTGAAAGGTAAACAGAGCCAAATTGTCTCATCAGGGATGAATTTGGCCCATTTAATTTTATTTTTTGATAAACGGGATTTCTTGTGCTTTTTTTCCAGCTAGACATGCACCTATTGCAAGTGGTAACTCCCTTCTTTACTTTGATTACAACCCATCTAGTTAAAGGAAGAGTTATTGATTGACATACAAAGTAAGAAGCCTTGTGTGTATTGTAAAGCTGGGGCATGTAGACCGTTGGGTGGGTACTGAACTTTTTATGTGTACATGGTTGTAAATGGTGCATAACACACTAATGAACAGGACCCTGGGTAGCCTCACTGGCACATATACACCAGATGGAGTTATATACCTTATTGGTCAACAGAGCAGAGTTATGGTGAGAAGACAAATGAGGCTAATAAAGTATAAAACACTTGTGGTGTAGACATTTAGAGTGTTGATGTGATCTTAAAATTGTAAAAAACCCCTCACATAAACACTGACCAGTGTGCCAATCTGAATCCAATACGCTGAAGGTATAGCGATAGATTAATATGGTAACGATAATCCATGTAAACAATATTTGAAAAGAAGTACATAGGTTAATGTGTTGTAATTGCTAATCGGCATTGGTACTGAACGTTATCTTCTGTTTTGAATTTGGGAGGTGGCAGAAGAATAAAGTCTGTGTGAGTATAATGGTGTATGTCATCTGCATTTAACTATTTTGAGGACTACTAAGGTAAATGATTTCTCATGGATGTCAGTAGATGGGGGAGCATTTAAGGGTGTTTGTGTGAGAGAGGACTGCATGTGTGACCTCTCTGTGCTAACCCCCAAAGATACCGGTTAGTTGCAGAATGCCCTATCTCTATAAACTGAAGCCCTTTCTACTAAACTCTGTTTGATTACAGCTTCATCCTCCTAACTCACCTTCACCTACTTTGTCCCCTTTGTCCATCTGTTCATCCCTACACATGTGGATTGTAAATTCTTGAGGGTGGAGATTCTCTTCTTTTTTATTTGTCTGTAGAGAGCCTAGCACCATGGGCCATGATCCTTGACTGGAATTCCCAAGTACTGCTGTAATAGGCATACATTATTACAATAATGTATGTCTATCATAGAATCATAGGACTGGAAGGGACCTCGAGAGGTCATCTAGTCCAGTCCCCTGCACTCATGGCAGGACTGAGTATTATCTAGACCATTCCGGACAGGTGTTTATCTAACCTGCTCTTAAAAATCTCCAATGACTCTTGTGACTGTACAGGTGGAAATTAAAATCCACATAGACTCTTTTGAAAAGAGGAGAGGGTTAACTTACCTGACCTCAATGTCCTAGCCAGAATTCCCTCTCTCTTTAAAAAAAGTGTGTTCTTTATTCCAAGGCAATGGGTGAAATATTACTGAATGCATAATGGCTGCCGTTTGCGTACTCAACCACTATACTAACAAGCACCTAACTAAAATAATTTATTCATATAAAGCATTTTAAGATACCTTGTGTATGCAATGTGCTATTTAATACCAAATTCTAGGAGTATTTGTCTAGGTCCTGCACTGGAGTGTTTTAAGGTTAATTCATTAATGTTGGCAAAGTTCTTTGAGATCTTCAGATAAGAAATTATAGGGACATGCAAAGTTATTTATTACTCTGTGGGCAATTGAGTGGTCTATTAGAATGGTCCATTAGCTGTTGCATTACAGCAGATGTTGCTTCTTCTAAAAGACTCATCAGACTAATCAACCAGTGAAGAATTCTCATTGGATCAAAGTTCCTGGGTGTACTGTATTTTATTATACTTTAAATATCTTTCATATTTTTGAAGGTCAGTTTGAAGTAAATAATTTTTACTGCTCTGACCAACTTTTCCTTTGTCTGACTTCAATTGCAGTAAGAGATTGGAATTGACTTTACAACAGAGTGAATATTTAAGGAACTAAACATAATAAACTAGTCCTCAGTGGTAATAATTTGTAACGATTACATTTTATGGAAGGTAAATGGTTGTCGTCATAAACATACCAAGCTTTAATAAAATCATTGATGGCAACCATTCAGTTCCATTTTACAACAGTAAACTATATTTACAAAGCTGCTATGATAGAAGAGATCAGTGCCAGAAAATGTAAGCTATAGATTCAGTGAACTAGTAAACAGTACCAGATAAGCTGTCTTTAATATTATATGTGATCAGATAAGCAGGCTTTATTGTTAGAGTTATAATTACCCTTCATTATTTATATGTAACATTAGACTGCCAAACCTATATTTCTGTAACTGAACACAAAAGATATAGCTTCTAGTGACATGTCCAGGGCATTAATAGAGAGAAATTAATATATAATGTATTTTATTTTCTATTTTTCAGTTTAATGTTTGCATTGTGTTGAATGATATATTGTAATATTATATATAAGGTGTATGTGGAAAGTTGTTCCATAATACTGGATATGCATGGCCCAAAATTTATGAATTATTTTCTTTTAACCGTGTTTACTTTTTAAAATGAACAACATTTTCACAGTGTTTTAGGACAAATACAACTTTGTACACAAATGATTTAACAATGATTTTTAATCCATATCTTACATTTAAATTAATATTACATATTTATATTCCAGTAGCATCTAGAAGACCCAAACTAGATCAGGGAGCCATTGTGTTGTCCTACTTGTAATCCAAAAAGAACACCCTTTTCTCATGTTACTAGTTAACATTTTTTTGAAAAATCCTCCTTTTGTGCCGTGGCTAGCTTGTCCTTGGGTTGGTCGGTTCTTGTTAAAGCAGTACAGCCATGGTCTCCTTCAGAGTTAGCCTCTTGTGCTCTGATCCAAGTAGGGACAGAACCTACTTGTCTGAGACATCACAAGTCAAAATCCAGGGTACTGCCTGAAGTTGATATTGTTGAGTCAGCGGATGGCACTGTTCCCATTGGACCAGTATGGTACTCATGACCCTTCATATTGATAGGAGACGCTATGTTTGCAAAGGTGCTCTTGTTCAAGTGTGGTATGAAACAGAGTCCCTGCCCATTTAAATATACCACCGTGCCTTTTTTGTAAAACGGTGTTAACTTTCAAGTTATGACCGAACTGCAGTTTATGTAATTTCACTCTGCCTACCTAAATCACCTCACACTGTCCACTCTCATTCTTCCTTGAACTTCTGCTCCTAACTGTTGGCTAGTGTTTCAGCAGCTGTGTTCTGAGGTGGGAGCCATTTTGAGGATGAGCATAGCCATGTGTATGCATTCCTTAGCTACCTCACATTTCATGAGGAGACTTGATTAATGTTCTTAAAGTGCTTTGAGATCCTTGGAAGCAAACTATATCCTCTGTTGCAAAGTATTATATTATTAGTTATTATGGCAAAGGAATGTTCTCCCCTCTCTAAGGAAATGGCCCAAGTCACGTCATTGGGTTTTCATTCACCCTTTTGTTCTTGGCCACACTTATCCCCTATTAAAATCCTAATCCTAATTCTCTCCTACCCTCAGATGCATTTACAGCTTTCAAAAGACAGTCCACACTAAGCCATGCACTATCCCTCCAGAGCACGAGAACATCACCTGCCAACCCAAGAACAAATCTTTTCCTCAGGTTTGGAACTGGAGCACGCAGGGTCACATTATTTTGACTTTTAAAAAAAATATAACTTTAATGATGAAATGTTAATGGGTCACAGTTAATTAATTCTTTACATCCTGACAAATGAACGCCTACAGCTGGACTCCTCCTATGAATGTAGAATTCAGACGGTCCCGTCTGATATCATTTAGACAAGTTACTTGACCTTCCAGTCTTGTTTAATTATTACAGCTGCCAGTAAGAAGCAAATGTTAAATGTCAGTAACTAGAAAGGCCCCCTAAAATGCCATGTTAAGCAAGTGCCTTTCTTGGGCAAAGCATTTCAGCTGTGTGTGTGTAATAGCAATATAGGGCATTTTAAAAAATAACCTAGTCTATTAGATAAAAATATCAGAAAGGATCTGAACATCCTTTTACATTTGGGAGGTGTTTGAAATCCAAAGCAGGATACTTATTTGAATTTAGTAAATGGCAATGGGACTATTTGTGTGCCAGTAAGGTCTTCATAATCTGGCCTATAATGATCTGATTTCAGGAGTAATGTGGAGAGGATGTCAGTGAGGATCACAACTTCTCTTCCTCTGCTAAAAGCTGAGAGAGAACTCCTCTTCCTACTAGAGTTCCCTCTCCTTTGGGCTGGTGTAGGGAGAGCTCCCCCTCCACAGGCAGAATCCATCCCCTGCATTTAAACACACACTGACCTTAGGGATATTCAAAAATCTGAAACCTGACCCTGACTTTGCAACATGAGTCCCTATCTAATAAAAATGCACAGTAACAAACAAATCAGTTAAATAAGCTCATAGCACATAACACAACTAACGTGCACTGCTTTGATGAAATTGGTGTGGAGGAAGTGAGAGGATGAATCTACTTTGCATAAATTTCCAATCTTATGAAATTTATGAGATGCCACTTACTTTGTGTTTGGACCCCATGCTAATGGATGGGCAGTTATATGCAGCTAGCTTCCTGAGATCAAAGGCAGATGAGGAAGGGCAAGTTAGTCAACAGAGGGAATATGCATTCATGAAGAAAACCCCCTGAAAATGTTGACCTTGTGTCTGTGTCTAGCAGTGTGGTGCTAACATACACACTAGTTAATTACTCTGAGAGCATTTTATGGTGCTACTTATCAACATGATGCCATTACTACGGCAGTGGAACTTCAAGAGAAGCTGCACTTAAAATTACATTTCTGCTCACAAAAAAAAAAAAACAGAAAATGAAAGAAATATTAGTAGTAAGGTGGCTGCCCTGGAGATTTCTGCAGGGATGGGAAGTTGCTCCAGAGATTTCCACAGGGATGGGAATAGTCTGCAGACTATTTCTCTCCCGCACCAAACACACCCATCAAAAAAACCCAAAACAAACAAACAAAACCATTATTAGTGAGTATGCTGAACCATAATAGAGTTGCTTCAACACAAAGGATACATTTACATAGATCGCTTTCATCTATCTTCAAGTGCCTTACAGAATTATACCATGGGCCAGGTTGTGGGAAGCATTCCTGTCTTGAGTAAGGACTAGAAAAACAGGCCCTGTGTACAAAGATCTCTTCCCTCATTATGGAAACATAGCAGCCCTTTTACTCATCTTTATGAATGCATGTTTATATCCTGTTCAGACACTAAGGGCCTGACCTGTGAGCACCTCCTTGGTATTCCGTGGACACCTTCAAATGCCATTGAAGTCTATCAAAGTCGAGGCAGGACCCTAAGAGGGCAGTGAATTGTCTTTTATAGCTGAATGGGCTAAACATCTGGATAGTGACTGGTGGCCCAACAAGCCTGGGAGCTCCAGATGCAGTGGGAGAATGGTATAGTTTTCTGATATCGTAAACTCTTTTTTGAGTTCAGTGTTCAGCATACAGCTGTATGTATGCACCTCCTTGCAGTTTACAGGGAATATCTCTTGTTGAATGTTGATATTCTAGATGAGGATCTGTCCCATTTTATTTATGCTATGGGGGATACTTACCCTCATGTTTTGACAGTGTGTAATACTACTGGTTGGCAACGATATGTATCCCTATTTGTTTAGCTTTTGTACATCAGATCTTTACTTTTATGTTTCCAGTAACATGACTTAGGTTTGGTTTGGGTTTTTGCAGGTGCTCATTTGTTTGGGCAGGATTCCCTTGTTGGAAGTTACGGTTTTAGTTAGTTTCAATCAGGCACCCAGAGGTTTCTTGGGCATGGGTGACCACCAGTAAAAACTTCATCTAATTAAAGTCCAGGTCTGCAATTTGTTATCGCTTCTGAGATATCTTATGTATTTGCCAAAAGATTTCTTCAGTACTTAATTTGTGCCAGGGCTGACCCCCGGCATCTCTAGGCTTGGCAGTTCATAGCCCCAGCATCTCTGGGCTTGCCACATGAGTTATGAAAGTAAAAAAAATTGCGTGAGCCCCAGCACGTAATTGCTTGCACTGTATTTCTTCACTATGGTTTCTAATTCTGGCTCTTTTACTGTATCAAAATAATGTACTGCACATACTCTATACTAGAAACATTTAATATTTGTTTACCCTTTACTATTCTTAAAAGAATGCTCCCATAACCTTCTCCATTTTCTACAAAAATCCACATTTCTTGTGGCTGCAAGATTGCCTCATTCCTAGTGCCTGTGATCCAAACTGTTTTGTTAATGAACCCTGCTTAAATTCTTCATCCTACCCCATGTAAATTTTGTTGACTTAAACATGTTATGGTAGTCAGTCCATTCTGTTGTGTCAAGAATCATAGCAGCCTTAACCATCTAGGGCAGATTCTCTGCTAGTGTAAATTGGTATGACTCCATTGGCATCTATCACTCCAGTGACTACTCCAGCTGCGAATGTCAGCCCTAGAATCTTTGTCAAGACATAGCAGTTGTATTAGGGAGAGAGTCATTTAGTTCTTTGCTGTACACCAGCCATTTCTCCAGGCTGTTTTATTGTCCTGCTGTGTTTTCAGAACAGTGCCGTGATCCTGTACTGCGAGGGAAGCCAAAGGATGAACAGCATGAGATATTATAATTTGGTTTTATTCAAGACCTTTTTAATAATATAATCATTTATGGTAGCCAAGTTTTCCATAAAGACAATTTATGCAGAACCAGTTTTATCTCAAATGATTTACAAAAGCATGTTTTTAAACTAAATAGTGATTTTCTGCAAAGTGAAGCAATTCTGGGTAGATACAGCCAACTGGTCCAACTATGTGGCGTGTAGATATAAATTAAGTTACATTTTGTGTAGCAGGGTACATTGAGTGCTTTATTTAGAAAAATGTCTGAGTCAGCTTTGTATTATGATGTGTTGTCTTAATATATTCAATACATACAGCTACAGAACACCCATTTTCACTGAATATAATCAGTGCATATATTCTCATATGAAATTGTTCAGTACATTGTGTTAATGATAGCATTTCCTGCACATCAGTTGATTTAAAATGAAGTATTCCATTACATATTTAATAATCTGTGATGCTAAGAAGATTGCTTTTTCCTTAATAATGGCCCAAATCTCTGCAGTTTACAATGGTATTACCAGAGTGTTTTAGGTTAATTAGTGTACAGCACTTTGTTTTTCTGTAATTTGAAAATATGTTTGGTGACTTTAAAACGGTTTCAGTGGCAGCTTTCAATTCATTTAAAAGCAGAATTCCATTCTGCTGATGCAGTTCAAATACCTGTCACAGTTACTGATTTATTCCAGGTTTTATATGCTGTAAAGAGAAACTGAAGTGGAGCTTGAATCTAGCTACCTAACTTGAACATTCAGTATGTTGCTAATATTACAGAAGTTTTAAAGAAACTTCAGCTTCCGAGCCTACTCTTAATTAGTGATGCAGCAACAAGAAGTCTTAGCTGTTCTGTTTTAAACAGATATTTCAGACAACCACTGCAAGTCGACCCAGCCTTAGATCTTCTAACTGAAATAAGCAGCTGTATTACTTTATAGTTGCTGGTTTCACTACTTCAACGCATTTTGACTTGTATAATATGTATATTCTAAAATCTCTTTGCTTAGCAGAGCTATTTATGAAACGTTTGAAGAAAATAAATAGCTTTTAAAAGGCTAATATATAATTTTTATTAGTTGTTGCAATCATTCTAAAATATGCAGTGCAATCATATTTGAATGACCATGCTGTGTGACTTGTGGCAAGCTGTTTCCTGTATGAAGTGTCCACCAAGATTTAAATTTTGGCCATTAATCTTTTCATAGTAGTGGTCAAATTGCCAACAAATTCTAGTCTGATTATTAATGTATTACCATTGCAAGAAAGGAGAAGCCATGACAGCTTGGCATTTTCCTTATTACAAATTACATGATATTCTACAGCAATGTTCAAACACTACATTTTACAGCAGTGGTACTGCATTTATTAGGCCATTATTGTACTGTTGTATTTTTATTCGTTATCAATTAAAATTGTCTTTTTAATTCTGACCTAAGTCTGTGTTGTCTGTCGTGGAGTGTGTATCTCATACTTTCACACAAATAGAATGAAAAATAGATGGTACGGTTTATGCCTATCTTTTTCAAACTATGATACCCTTATATTATGAGCTTTTGTATTCCTAGAAGTTGATATGCATCTGGGAAAGCTTACCATCTGCTGTAAGAGGCTGGAGGTTGTGTATGTTGAAAAGGGGAGGAGATACAGTAATTTAAAAATGGACATGTCTTGCCAAAAAAAAAAAAAAAGAGCAGAACTGAAGTGTGTGTATGTGTACTGGTTAATAGTGATTCATGTAAGGAAGCTTACAAGAAGTGGAAACTTGGACAGATGACTAGGGAGAGGTATAAAAATATTGCTCAAGCATGCAATCAGGAAGGCCAAAGCACAATTGGAGTTGCGGCTAGCAAGGGATGTGAAGGGCAACAAGAAGGGTTTCTACAGGTATGTTAGCAACAAGAAGAAGGTCAGGGAAAGTGTGGGACCCTTACTGAATTGGGGAGGCAACCTAGTGACAGATGATATGGAAAAAGCTGAAGTACTCAGTGCTTTTTTTGCCTTGGTCTTCACAGACAAGGTCAGCTCCCAGACTGCTGCACTGGGCAGCACAGTATGGGGAGGAGGTGAGCAGCCCTCAGTGGTGAAAGAACAGGTTAAGGACTATTTAGAAAAGCTGGACATACACAAGTCCATGGGTCCAGATCTAATGCATCCGAGGGTGCTGAAGGAATTGGCTGATGTGGTTGCAGAGCCATTGACCATTATCTTTGAAAACTTGTGGCAATCGGGGGAGGTCCCGGATGATTGGAAAAAGGCAAATATAGTGCCCATCTTTAAAAAAGGGAAGAAGGAGAATCCGGGGAACCACAGACCAGTCAGCCTCACCTCAGTCCCTAGAAAAATTGTGGAGTAGATCCTCAAGGAATCCATTTTGAAGCACTTGGAGGAGCGGAAGGTGATCAGGAACAGTCAACGTAGATTCACCAAGGGCAAGTTATGCCTGACCAACCTGATTGCCTTCTATGATGAGATAACTGGCTCTGTGGATATGGGGAAGGCAGTGGATGTGATATAGCTTGCCTTTAGCAAAGCTTTTGATATGGTCCCCCACAGTATTCTTGCCAGCAAGTTAAATAATTATGGATTGGATGAATGGACTCTAAGGTGGATAGAAAGCTGGCTAGATCGTCGGGCTCAATGGGTAGTGATCAACGGCTCGATGTCTAGTTGGCAGCCGGTATCAAGCAGAGTGCCCCGGGGTCGGTCCTGGGGCCGGTTTTGCTCAACATCTTCATTAATGATCTGGATGATGGGATGGATTGCACCCTCACCAAGTTCGCGGATGACATTAAGACGCGGGAAGAGGTAGAATCATAGAATCATAGAACTGGAAGGGACCTTGAGAGGTTGTCTAGTCCAGTCCCCTGCACTCATGGCAGGACTAAGTATTATCTATACCATCCCTGACAGGTGTTTGTCCAACCTGCTCTTAAAAATTCCCAGTGATGGAGATTCCACAACTTCCCTAGGCAATTTATTTCAGTGCTTAACCATTCTGACAGTTAAGAAGTTTTCCTAATGTTCAACCTAAACCTCCCTTGCTGCAATTTAAGCCCATTGCTTCTTTTCCTATCCTCAGAGGTTAAGAAGAACAATTTTTCTCCCTCTTCCTTGTAACAACCTTTTATGTACTTGAAAACTGTTATAATGTCCCTTCTCAGTCCTCTCTTCTCCAAACTAAACAAACCCAATTTTTTAAATCTTCCCTCATAGGTCATGTTTTCTAGACCTTTAATAATTTTTGTTGCTCTTCTCTGGACTTTCTCCAATTTGTCCACATCCTTTCCTGAAATGTGGCGCCCAGAACTGGACACAATACTCCGGTTGAGGCCTAATCAGTGCGGAGTAGAGCGGAAGAATTACTTCTCGTGTCTTGCTTACAATACTCCTGCCAATACATCCCAGAATTATGTTTGCTCTTTTTGGAACAGCATTACACCGCTGACTCATATTTAGCTTGTGATCCACTATGACCCCCAGATCCATGTCTGCAGTACTCCTTCATAGGCAGTCATTTCCCGTTTTGTATGTGTGCAACTGATTGTTCCTTCCTAAGTGGAGTACTTTGCATTTGTCCTTATTTAATTTCATCCTATTTACTTCAGACCAGTTCTCCAGTTTGTCCAGATCATTCTGAATTTTAATCCTATCTTCCAAAGCATTTGCAATCCCTCCCAGCTTGGTATCGTCCGCAAACTTTATATGTGTAATCTCTATGCCATTATCTAAATCACTGATGAACATATTGAACAGAACCAGACCCAGAACCGATCCCTGCGGGACCCCACTCATTATGCCCTTCCAACATGACTGTGAACCACTGATAACTACTCTCTAGGAACGATTTTCCAACCAGTTATGCACCCACCTTATAGTAGCTCCATCTAGGTGGTATTTCCCTAGTTTGTTTAGGAGAAGGTCATGGGAGACTGTAACAAAAGCCTTACTAAAGTCAAGATATACCACATCTGCCACTTCCCCTCTATCCACAAGGCTTGTTACCCTGTCAAAGAAAGCTATCAGGTTGGTTTGACACGATTTGTTCTTGACAAAACCATGCTGACTGTTACTTATTACCTTATTATCTTCTAGATGTTTGCAAATTGATTGCTTAATTATTTGCTCCATTATCTTTCCGGGTACAGAAGTTAAGCTGACTGGTCTGTAATTCCCTGGGTTGTCCTTATTTCCCTTTTTATAGATGGGCACTATATTTGCCCTTTTCCAGTCTTCTGGAATGTCTCCCATCTTCCATGACTTTTCAAAGATAATTGCTAATGGCTCAAATATCTCCTCAGTCAGCTCCTTGAGTATTCTAGGATGAATTTCATCAGGCTCTGGTGATTTGAAGACAGCTAATTTGTCTAAGTAATTTTTGACTTGTTCTTTTCCTATTTTAGACTCTGATCCTACCTCATTTTCACTGGCATTCACTATGTTAGACGTCCAATCTCCACCAACCTTCTTGATGAAAACTGAAATAAAGAAGTCATTAAGCACCTCTGCCATTTCCACATTTTCTGTTATTGTCTTTCCCCCCTCATTGAGTAATGGGCCTACCCTGTCCTTGGTCTTCCTCTTGCTTCTAATGTATTTGTAGAATGTTTTCTTGTTTCCTTTTATGTCCCTAGCTAGTTTGATCTAGATGGTATTTGGTCCTGCCATGCGGGCAGGGGACTGGACTCGATGACCTCTCGAGGTCCCTTCCAGTCCTAGAATCTATGAATCTATGAATCTCATTTTATGTCTTGTCGTTTTTGTCCCTACTTACTTGTGTTATTTGCTTATATTCATCCTTTTTAATTTGACCGAATTTCCACTTTTTGTAGGACTCTTTTTTTGAGTTTTAGATCATTAAAGATTTCCTGATTAAGCCAGGGCGGTCTCTTTCCATACTGCCTATCTTTCCTACACAGTGGGATAGTTTGCTCTTGTGCCCTAAATCATGTCTCTTTGAAAAACTGCCAGCTGTCTTCAGATGATATGCTGGGGTGTAGAGAGAGGGTCCAGAGTGACCTAGACAAGTTGGAGGATTGGGCCAAAAGAAATCTGTTGAAGTTCAACAAGGACAAGTGCAGAGTCCTGCGCTTAGGATGGAAGAATCCCATGCACTGCTACAGGCTGGGGACGGACTGGCTAAATTGTAGTTCTTCAGAAAAGAACCTGGGGATTACAGTGGATGAGAAGCTGGATATGAGTCAACAGTTGCCAAGGAGGCTAACGGCATATTGGGCTGCATTAGTAGGAGCATTGCCAGCAGATCGAGGGAAGTGATTATTCCCCTCTATTTGGCACTGGTGAGGCCACATATGGAGTATTGCACTACAGAAAGGATGTGGACAAATTGGAGAGAGAGTCCAGCGGCAGGAAATGAAAATGATTAGGGGCCTGGGGCACATGATTTACGAGGAGAGGCTGAGGAAACTGGGCTTATTTAGTCTGCAGAAGAGAAGAGTGAGGGGGGGATTTGATACCAACCTTCAACTACCTGAAGGGGGGTTCCAAAGAGGATGAAGCTAGGCAGTGGTGGTGGCAGATGACAGAACGAGGAGCAGTGGTCTCAAGTTGCAGTGGGGGAAGTCTAGATTGGATATTAGGAAAAACTATTTCACTAGGAGGTTGGTGAAGCACTGGAATGGGTTACCTTGGGAGGTGGTGGAAACTCCATCCTTAGAGGTTTTTAAGGTCTGGCTTGACAAAGCCCTGGCTGGGATGATTTATTTGGGGTTGGTCCTGCTTTGAGCAGGGGGTTGGACTAGATGACCTCCTGAGGGTCTCCGCCAACCCTAATCTTCTATGATTCTATCTTAAGATTTAAAAGTGATCTGAAAATAAAATGAAAAAAAATCTTTGCAAATTTAGAACTATATGCTGAATGCCCAATAGAGCAAGACTAAAAGAGGACATTCAGCATAGAGCAGATATACCACCTACCTTTCTTTATTCCTTCATTTGCAGGGCCAGATGCCGCAGTCACCAGCTCTTGCTCTATGTCTCGTCTTTATATGCACCATGCTAGTGAATCATGCATGTCACAGAAACCTGATGCAAACTTGATTTGGGCTATAGAGCTTTGGACTTTTTCTTGTCTTTTCATGTTGCACAGATAAGCAAAGTTTTTATTCTGAAATATTCTAAATTACTGAAATAAGATTATTATAGGGACACTGTCAGGGTACAAATCACTGCCCCTAATTCTGCAAAGAGTTCCATTCATGGAGACCCCTGTGCTAAAGCAGATCTTACTGCACAGTTAAGATCCACATATTAAAGGAAAACGATCCTTACCTCTGTCACCTCAAATTATTGAAAAATAAAAGATGATTTTCAGTATTTATGTCCTTTGTTTACTCTTTTTGCATTCCTCTTAGCTTGGACAATTAAAATATAGTAGTTGGTTTCATTTTTCTTTCTGTTTAGTTTCTATTTAATGTCACTCTTGGGTTCTCCCGCATTGGCTCAAAGCTGCAATGTGCAGATTTATTTTAAAAAAGGCAAAAACCCAACCATGTTTCCAACTAAATTAAAATATTTAATGGCAATGTTTCTAGCAGTTTGAGAGCTTCGTTAAAGTTTTATTTATTGTTTTTACAAAATATACATTTGGAGCCGAATTTTGTCCCAGTACTGCTGCCATTAAAGTATAAAAGTAATAAGTTGGTTCAAGTCAGCAATGGAATTATTTTCTGGCTTGCCTTCACACCAGGGCACACAGAAAATTAAGAAAAATTTCCCTGTGTAAGTGAATTATTATTAGTCATGTTTATTACAGTAATACCAAAGGAACAACTACGATCAGGACCCCATTGTGCTAGGCACTGTGCAAACACAGAGGTATAAATAGTCCTTCCCTGAAGAGTTTACAATTTAAATAGACAAAACAGACAAATGTAGTGAATACTCTTCCTCTTGCAAGAATTTTCAGCACATACAGTATTTCTATGGGGCGGCGTCAGCAGAGCTATAGCAGTTTGCACCAGCTGAGGATAAGTCCCTATAGATGCTGGAGATTTCTTTTTAAAATGTTGGAGGTTTTATTGATGTTTACAAGATCATGTTGCCATGATTTCAAGAAAATTTCAAGCATAATAGAGTGTTACAGCTAGATTCAAACAACAATGTTAACCTTCAGAAATATAATATGGACCTACTTATTGATAAATTTGAATGTTTAAGGATAGCTCCTCCCAAAGGAACAGAATATACTCCCCACTCTCCCCAAATTATTGTTACCTTCTAATTTTTTTGTAATCTTCACCCACCATAGCAACCCATGACATCTCCTTTTTTGTATAATTATTTGCTGGAATTTAAAAATGCTTGTTTGTTTGTGAATTTTAAGTTCCCCCAGTTCAGCGGAGTTCTTAAGCATATGTGTCACTTTTATTTATGTGAGTAATCCTATTGGTTTCATGTGATTAAAGTTAGTGATGTGCTTAAGTACTCTGTTGAATTGGGACCTCAGTAGCCTTTGAGACTCAGAGTCCAGTCCTTGTGTACATTAAGCTCCCATTGATTTTTAGAGTGTAACTTCAACTGGACTTTGAGGAACTCAAAGATTGAAGGATCACATTCCACATCCTGACTTGACATTTATGCTCAAATGTCCCTGTGTATCACATAGTTCAAAGGCGAAGGGCCAAGTTCTGCTTTCAGTTATGCAGGTGTAAATCTGGAGTACTGCCATTCAAGTCAGTGGAATTACAAAAGATTTAAATGGTGTAGTTAGGAACAAAACTTAGTCCTACAAGAGAACACTTCTGTCTCTTCATTGTCAAAAATACAATATGTGGGTTCATATAGAATATGTAGTTGCATATAGATTTGAGGCATTATTCTGGGTGACACAAATCGTTGAATCTAGAGAGGAAGACCTAATCATTCATCTAGTCCATTTCTTTGCCTGTTCAGTACAGTCCCCTACTGTACATTCATTCTTGCTTTATTCAGTCTCATTTTAGTTGTGCCAAGGGATAGAGTTTCCACTATTTTCCTTAGGAAACTTTCACAGCCTAATAGCTCTCACTATCAAGTAGCTTTTCCTGATATTCAGCCTTTCTTAAGGCATCCAAAATGTCAAACATACAGGGCACAGTAACTCTGGTTTGCGTTTTGACCATGTAAAACACTCAGGCCTGGTCTACACTACGACTTTAATTCGGATTTAGCTGCGTTAATCCGAATTAATCCTTAACCCGTCCACACAATGGAGCCAGTTACTTCGAATTAAAGGACACTTAAAATCGATTTCTGTACTCCACCCCGACGAGCGGAGTAGCACCAAAATCGATTTTGTTAATTCGAATTAGGGGTAGTGTGGCCGCACACCACCGAATTAATGTGGTTAAAATTAATGGGGTAGTGTGGCCGCACACCACCGAATTAATGTGGTTAAAAACCGAATTAATGTGCTTAGTGTGGCCGCGCACAATCGAATTTATACAATCTGTTTCCCAAATTCGAATTATCTAAATTCGAATTAATCTCGTAGTGTAGACGTACCCTCAGTTGTAGTGTAGCACAAAATCCCAGAGACATTAAACCACAACTGTAGAGTAAATGTGTCTATTAGAGCTGGAAATTTCAAAGAGCATAAATGAAATAGATTTTGGACTGAGAACAACATACACATTATTAATGTGATAGGAGAGAGCTACAAGCCACCTCAAGCCCCAGAGCCTCCATTTTTCTGTTTCTAGCTCATTTTTATCTTGCTCATCCCACTTTGCCTTCTCATGCTGCACTGCAGAAATCAAAGGAACTCAGAGCTCTTTGGTTCTGTTTCAGTGACCTATTGAGATCAGCTGAGATATGTAGGGGATGCAGATATTTGTTTTACTCTCAAGTTTATTAAGTAAATTATGATGGTTGGGGGACCAATGCTGCTTCTGTTGAAGTCAATGAAAAAACTCTCATTCACTTCTGAAGTGTGTGTGTTTGTGTGTGTGTGTGTGTGTGCATGCACTTGGTTATTTGTTGTTTTTTTTAACATTCTTTGTTATTTTATGTCATGTCTTCCAGGACCTGGGTAGGTGGAATAGGGATGAGGCAGAGAAAATGCCCTGAATTAGGGATAATATGACAGGATTTCTTTTCTTTTAACCAACTAAATTATGGATATGCCAAGGTAATTTATCAGTAGTCAACTCCTGTGGTGAACAAAGAGAACAGAAAATCTGTTGATTAAAGCACATTTTCAGAAAAGTAAGACCCAAAATGTATGAATAAAACTATTTTCTTTAAATATTTATGTACTTTGGCTTTTGGAAGTGATATTTCCTTTCTAGTAAAAGTATCAGACTGACATTTGCTATATACCTATGGGATTATTCCATTAGATGTAAGTGAATTGTTTGGTAATTACCAGTAAGTGAGACAAGGTGGGTGAGGTAATATCTTTGATTCGACCAACTTCTGTTGGGGAGAGAGATGAGCTTTTGAGCTCTGTGTAAGCTCGAAAGCTTGTCTCTCTCACCATCAGAAGTTGGTCCAACAAAAGATGTTACATCGCCCACTTTGTCTGTCTAATATCCTGAGACCGACATGGCTACAACAACTCTGCATATTCCAGAAAGGGAGGCATTCCTCCAGCATTATCAGCGGCTACATGCAGGCAAATGGTTGGCATTAACTTACTCCACAGGTTTGTTTTGCAGCTTCCGTTTTTGGAAGACAAGGACATTAAGGGAGTGAGTTTGGCAGAGGTGGCAGAGGTGGCAGAGAAGTCCAAAAGACACAGAGATTTGGAAAGCAGGAAAACCAAATTCCATGCCACACCCACATCATGAATTCCATAATGAAGTGGCACACATCACAAGTTTAATGACGCATGTAACACAACTTGGAAAATGCCTTGAAAACCTATTTTGGAACAACAAATCCACCTCATGAAAACTGGAGGATAGTTCTTATTTCATGTGTTTGGATCCTCTCTCTGAGTCAACTAAGCCATCAGATTTCTAAGGGACCAGGGCCGGCTCTGGCTTTTTCGCCGCCCCGGCTGGGGCTCGGCTCTCCCCCCCACGGCGGCCAGAGCGCGGGGCTCGCCGCTCTCCCCTGGGCGGCCAGAGCGCCGGGGGGGGACTCGGCTCTCCCCCGCGGCGGCCAGAGCCCCGGGGGGAGGGCAGCGAGCCCCGGCGGGGGCTCGGCTCCCCCCCCCCCGGCGGCCAGAGCGCCGGGGGCAGGGCGGCGAGCCCCCCGTGGGGGACTCGGCTCTCCCCCGTGGCGGCCAGAGCGCTGGGGGCAGGGCGGCCGGAGCCCTGGGGGGAGGGCGGCGAGCCCCGGCTGGGGCTCAGCTCTCCCCCACCCCCGGCGGCCAGAGCGCCGCGCCGCCGCCCCCCTCCAGGTGCCGCCCCAAGCACCAGCTTGGGTGCTTGGTGCCTGGAGCCGGCCCTGTAAGGGACACTGTTAGGGACACCCAAATTTCCCTTCCTACCAGAAGGTTAAAGTCCATACAACAGCTCTAAGAATGCAAGAAGTAACTACAGACGCTCACACCAGTGTGGATTGATTTTAAATTATCATTTAAATCAGTAATCAGGAAACTTTGATTTAAATAGTTGATTTTAATCTTGTCTTGCATTAGTACTCTTTAGTTATTTTCCTAAAAAAAGGTTCAGTTCATTCTCGTTGGTTTGCATAACCATTAAACCATGTTGATTTGCAATCACATATAGCCTTTGCACCTAATATGCTGCTACTTTTTTTTGCTAACCAATAGGATACACTATATCTATGCACAATTATTTAAGCAATTATATAGCTTAATTTACTAATTTTCACATTTTATTATGTTAGACAGTGGTGCATGATACATTTCTTATGTATTAGGTGATTTTTTTTCTTTACTCAGGATTTGTGTCGAGCAGCATTTGGATGAAAACTGGAATTTAATTAAAATATATAAAACCAGCATTTTTTAAATTGTGTGTTAGTTAAGTAAAACTACCTTCACTGTGCTGGATATGTTAAAGAGAAAAAGTAAGGTTATCAAAACATATTTTGTATTGAAAACTATCTGATTACCGTAATTAAACAAAGGAAGTATTAACGTTAGTCAATCAATTGATGAATTGTTTCTGGTCATGATGGGCCAGATGTTTAAATACATTTAGGTGCCAAATTGAAAATAGGTGGCCTAGTGGGATTTTCAAAAGTAGTTCCTAAGAAGCTTATGTAAGGTACCTAACTCCCATTGAAATCACTTGTTTTTTATTCATTGATTGGAAAAGAAAACAAGCTTTCCTGCTTTTTTCAACTCTCAGTAGGTTTTTTGCAAGCATGAACTAGGCCAAATGAAGAAAATATTCTCTGCAGCTACTATTTAAATTGAAACCAACACTAATTAAGGCAAAAGCTTTTCTATGCAACAGAAACTGAAAGTCCTGACATTTGCAAAAAGGTGATACCAATATTTGCTCCATTGTAAAGATTGCAAATAACATAGATGCTTTACATTCTGAAAAGCAACAGAGAGTCCTGTGGCACCTTTAAGACTAACAGATGTATTGGAGCATAAGCTTTTGTGGGTGAATGCCCACTTCGTCGGATGCATTCACCCACGAAAGCTTATGCTCCAATACATCTGTTAGTCTTAAAGGTGCCACAGGACTCTCTGTTGCTTTTTACAGATCCAGACTAACACGGCTACCCCTCTGATACTTGACATTGTGACATATTTATAAAGCTTGCATTGACCTCAAAAGGTGTCTTCCCCCCGGTTCTGTATATAATTAAAAGAGCAATACTCATTAAAACATGGAGATCTTGTTGTAGCACTTTATTTATTTAAATTATTTTAATAAATTATCGTAAGATTAGGGCGAACATAGGTTGTCACAATTTCAAATGTAATTTTAAACATGTTTATTTTAAAAAAGAAAAATGTATTTAAATAAAATATATAGGTTGGGTTTTTTAAATCTGAATTTTTAATTTTTTTTATAAGCCATTTTACCCACCCTGCTCACAGTAGCAAAATACGGGGAAACTGGAAAACAAAGAAAATAAATCCCAATGCTCTGCATCAATCCCAACACCATCCTCAGAACATACAGATGCATTAACCACTAAACACTAACCCCATGTGGTGCAACACAAATTCAGTAATATGCATATTATCTCATTATAATGTTACACATGACAACGCCACAGTACACGTTACAATCCTATTGTTTCCAGGGGCATGAGACTCATTTTGAAATCTCATACTACAGCACCTCCGCAGTTTGAAAACCATACAGGCACGAAAGGGCTGTGGTGTTTCCCCAACCCCTCCTCCATGCAATAAACTAGGTTTGATATTATGTGATTGTAAGGGAGGGGCAAGGAATTTGTTCTCACACAAGGCATATTCATGTTAGTGTGTTTGAATTCTATATCTGAGTCACTGAAGACCCAAACCATACATATAAGATGTATTTGTGCATACACCAAGTAGGTGTTGCCACCTGGCTATCAAATGGAGGTAGGTGGTGGTAAAATGCATGAGTTAATCTCCTAGAAGTGCAGGTAAGCAATCTCATAATTTCTATGTGTTAGGATGATTCGTCTGAGAAACTTATGCAGGAGCACAAAAGATCCCTGATGATAAGGGGATAACAACATATGTAAGTACAATCCTAGAATACAGCCTTTAGAGTTAATAGAATATTTTGTAAGAATCTCATTAAACTGTAACTAGAATTTACATATTGAACAATACTAAGCTAAATCTTTCCTTAAGGGACAAAAATGAAATGTAAACCTGGCTCCTGCCAGACTTAATATATTCATTTGAAATAATTCTCTTTTTGATATTAGATGTGAGCCACCATGCTCCCTATTTTTTCTCACCACCCAACTGCATGGGTTATGTGAAGCAAAATAGGCATTAAATACCTCAGCCTTCTTGATGTTATCTGCTATCAGCTCTCCTTCCCTTCCCTCTTTCCTTGGTCTTTCTCTTGCTTCTAATGTATTTGAAGAACCTCTTCTTCTAACTTGTATGTCCCTTGCTAGATGTAACTCATTTTGTGCCAGAGCCTTTCTGATTTTGTCCCTACATGCTTGTGCTATTCTTTTGCACTCACCCATAGCAATTTGTCCATGTTTCCACTTTTTATAGGCATCCTTTTTGATTTTCAGTTCAATGAAGAGCTCCTGATGGAGCCATATTGGCCTCTTACTATTATTACTCTCTCTCCTTTGCATTGGGTAGCTCAGGGGTTCTCAACCTTTTTCTTTCTGAGGCCCCCCCACATAGGGTTGCCAACTTTCTAATCGGTCAAAACCGAACACCCTAGCCCTGCTACTTCCTCGAAGCCCCGCGCCCGCTCACTACATTCCCCCTCCCTCGGTGGCTCGCTTTCCCCCACCCTCACTCCCTTTCACTGGGCTGCAGCAGGGGGCTCCAGGCTGGGACAGAGAGTTGGGGTGAAGAAGGAGGTGAGGGCTCCGGCTGGGGCTGCGGGCTCTGGGGTGGGGCTTGGGATGAGGGGTCTGGGGTGCAGGAGGGGGCTGCAGGCTGGGGAGTGGGGACGAGGGATTCGGAATGTGGGAGGTGGCTGCAGGTTGAGGCAGGGTGTTGGGATGTGGGAGGGGGTATGGGGTCTGGGGTGAGGCCGGGGATGGGGGTTCAGGGTGTGATAGGGGGCTCTGGACTGGGGTAGGGGGTTGGGTGCAGGGGGGTGAGGGCTCGGGGCTGGGGATCCTGGCTCTGGGGTGGGGCCAGTGATGAGGGGCTTGGGGTGCAGGAGGGGGCTCTGGGCTGGGGCAGGGGGTTGGAGCTTGGGGTTGGTGTGCGGACTTACCTCGGGCGGCTCCTGGTCAGTAGTGCAGCAGGGCTAAGGCAGGCTCCCTGCCTGTCCTGGCGCCACGCTGCACCCCCGAAGTGGCCAGCAGGTCCGGGTCCTGGGCAGGGGGCCAGGAGGCTCTGGATGCTGCTCTTGCCTGCAGGCACCGCCCGCCCAGCTCCCATTGGGATTGAGGAGCTGGTGCTCAGGGTGGGGGCAGCGCGTGGAGCCCCGTGGCCCCCCTGCCTAGGAGCTGGACCTGCTGGCTGCTTCTGGGGTGAAGCACAGTGCCAGCCAGGACAGGTAGGGACTAGCCTGCCTTAACCTTGCAGCACCACTGACTGGACTTCTAATAGCCCGGTTGGCAGTGCTGACGAGAGCCGCCAGGCTCCCTTTTTGACCAGGTTTTCTGGTCGAAAACCGGACACCTGGTCACCCTACCTCCACAACATGCTATAAAAACTCCAGAGGCCAGCGGGGGGGGGGGGGCTCTGGGCGGAGGGGGGGAAGGGCTTAGGCTTAGGTGTGGTTTGACTTCTGTTTTGGGTGGGCAGGGGCCAGCGGGGCTCGAACCAGCTCCTCACGGCAGGGTCTGGGGAGGGAGTGCTCCCTCCACCCCCAACTCATCTCAGCAGGCCACCCAGCCTGTCTGGGTTGTGGAAGGGAGGCACAACCAAAAATTATAACTCAAAGATGGGGGGCTCAGCTCAAAAAGTTTGAAAACAGCTCAAGGTGCAGGGAGGAGGTACCTAGGGGCTGTGTCCAGGCAGGGCGGTAGCTCAGGGTGCAGGCGGGGGCTAGCTAGGGGCTATGTGTGGGCAAGGGGGTAGCTCAGGGGGCAGGGAGGGGGCTGTGTGCTGGGAGGGCTCCCCTGTGGTCCCTGTTCCCCAAGGGCTTTGCCAGCCACAGAGCCGGGTCCCCTGCCCAGGTGGCTCTTACTGGCTGCGTGAGCAAAGGAGGCTGGGAGCTGAGAAGCAGCTTCAACCCCCCTGCACAAGCAGGAGATGAGGGAACGCCATGGCTGCCTGCTCCATGGCACCAGCCAGAGCAGCATCTTTTCCCGCATTGCCCGGCTCTGTCTTCCCTCCTCCGACCTGGCAGGGGGCGAGGAGAGAAGGAGGTGTGTGTGTGTGTGTGTGTGTGTGTGTGTGTGTGGCGGGGGGGAGTGTGGAGCTGCCCCAGGACTGCCCTGCTCTTGCACTGTAGTGTCTGGGGGGGGCAACACCCCCGTGTCCTCCCATCTCTGCCCATGGGCTCAGGACTTCAGCGCCATGGGGAGCACCGGGGCTCAAGGCTCCGGAATTCAGCCCTGCTGCTCCTGGCTTCAGCCACATGGGGGGCGCCGGGGATTGGGGTTTCAACCCGACGGCTCCTGGCTCCAGCCCCAGGAAAATGCAGGGGCTCGGGCTCTGGGTTTTAGCTGCGGGGCCCAACGGACCCCATGAAAGAGTTTGCGGACCTCCAGGGGGCCACGGACCCCCTGTTGAGAATCAGTTTGCCTGACAGTTTGCCTTTAATATTGTCTCCTTGAGAAACTGCCAGTTCTCCTGCACTCCTTTATCCCTCAGATTTTCTTCCCATAGGACCTTACCTACCAGGTCTCGGAGTGTGGTGAAGACTGGTCGTTTTAAGTCCATTGTTCTTATTCTGATGCTCTCACTCCTTCCTTTCCTTAGAATAAGGAAAACTATCATTTCATGATCACTTTCACCCAAACTGCTTTCTGTCTTCCTCCCTGTTGGTCAGAATCAAAGTCTAAAATGGCTGTCCCCCTGGTTACTTGTTCCACTTCCTGCAACAAGAAGTTGTCCCCAGTATCTTCCAAGAACCTACTGGGTATTTTTTGTGTTTTGCCATGTTACTTTACCAACAGATGTCTGGATAGTTAAAGTTCTCCAGATCTTGTATTTTAGATATTTCCATTATTTGTTATAGAAATGCCTCATCCACCTCCTACGCCCGATTTGGCAGTCTACGGTAGACCACCTACCATGATTTTGCCCTGTTTTTTCCCTTTTACCTTAATCAAGAGACTTTCAGCTGGTCTACCTCTCACCTCCTTCCGTATGTCAGAGCAAGTATATATATTCTTGATGTATAATGCAACACGTCCTCCCTTTTTTCCCTGCCTGTCCTTCCTGAACAAGCTGTTTCCCATTATACTAATATTAGAGTCCCAACAAGTCTCTGTGTAACCAATTAAGTCATAATTTAGCTTATGTACTAATACTTCCAGTTCTTTCTGTTTATTCCCTACACTCTTTGCATTTGTGTATAGACATCTCAGATGTTGACCAGATTCCCCCACTGATTTCCCTGTTGTTGATCCTAATACCCTGTTGTAATTTTCCATTTCCCCCAACCATTTAGCTCTGTGATAAGGTCACCTTTTTATATACATTGCTGTGGCTTTTGTCCTCTGCCTCCTTTGAACCTTGTTTAAAGCCATCCTTGCTGGGTTGGTGTCTGGAGATGCCCTTCTCTTTCTTGATCAGGTGGTCCCCATCTCATCCCAGCAGTCCTCCTTCCCAGAACAGCATCCTGTGCTTAAGGGAGGCAAAGCCCTCCTGTCAACACCATCTGTGCAGCCAGGCATTCATCTCCAGGATGCATGTCCCACTCCCTGGGTCCTTACCCTCAGCTGGGAGGATGAATGAGAATACCACCTGTGCACCTGACTCCTTCACCTTTGCTCCCAGAACCCTGTAGTCCCTAGTGATCTTCTCAGGGCCATAGGGCAGTATCACTAGTGTCCAAGTGGGTGAACCTCAGCAATCTTTCCATATCATCTTGAATGCAGGCTCCAGGTAGGCCACACACCTCCCAGGACATCAGGTCAGGTTAACAGATGGATGCCCTCATCACCCTCAGAAGGGAGTCCCCAACCACCACCACCGTGCTACATCTCCTTCTCTTGAGTGTGGTGGCCATGAGCCTCCTAGCCTTGGCAGCGAGTATCTCCTTTTCTTCAGCCATTGTGGGCTGCTTCTCCTGTTGCTAATACAGCTTGCTGGTTCTTATCCTTGATGGATGGGGGATCTGGGTGGGGGATGGAGCACTGTCTGCTGCCCGAGCTGGCCAGCAGCCCATCTCCTCCCTGAAGAGCAACTGGTTCTCCTTTCTTGTTTGCTGCTGCTGTAGTCTTCTCTATTTGCCTAGCATCCTCCATCCTGGACATCTCCATGTGCATCCTGTCGATGAAGTCCTCATGCTCCCAGATGCTAAGCAGATGAGCCATCTCCTCCTGCAGCCTTCTTACCTGCTTTCAACAGACACCTCTCACACGGGTGGTTCCCCCAATATGGCTTTCTTTGGCAGGGACCTGCAAGCCCCCACAAGGTGCAGGTAGAGGAAGAGCTAGTAGTGGTAGGGGCAGTGTGCTGTTTTCTTCCCATTGCGGGTTATTCCATATAGAGTACCTGCAAGTAAAAGAGGGAAAAAACCCAACCCTACCTCCCCTCTTTCCTCCACTGGTGAACTCAACTGACTAACTCCCTTAATCTTCCAGCTGCCTGAACAGCTGAATCAGAAGACTAAAAATTAGGATTTAAAATACCAATTATAATAAGAGGTTTAGTGTCTAAGAAGTATAATTGAGGTTGGGAAATTTATACATACTGCGTATGAGTTTTAGTGAAGAGGAAATCGATTTCACAGTTACATTTCAAGGGTGTGAAGTCTTCCTGTGAATTAGGCCCACAGTGTGCTCCATCTATTTCAACTATCAAGGTTACTGAACTTCAGATACACTTTTCCTACTGCGTTTACAAATCAATTAAGTAAGAAGAACAAAGCTTTTTTACATGCTGCCGAAGTAATACTCATTAAATTTTGGATTAAGGTACAAAGACAATTGCTTCTAAAAATGGATTAAATTAATTGCTGTCTTGGTTTCTTTTGATCTTCTTTACATTACATTATTCTTGTTGGGTTTTTCTCCCCCTCTCATGGATTTATTGCTGTTCCAGAGACTACCATGCATTACTGATTAAAACAATATTTTTATGAATAAATTTGCCTGCACTCTGCCATCTCCAAAAACAACGAGCTTGCATGAAGAAAACAGATATTGAAGATAGGCAATGTCTTCATTTACTAAATGCCTTTATTAAGGCTGCTTTTAAGAGGTAATGTTGCCCAGTTGGTAGAATATAGTACTGGGATCCACTCTGGACTCAAAGAACATACTCTTCAGATATGATTCTACATGTTTTGTGCACCCAAAACCTCCAATGATTTTGGGTGCATAAAAATGCAGCACTGGACTATGCGTCTCAGTTTCTCAGTCTGTAAAACTGGGATCGTATAGCTATTTTACAGGGCGAGCAGTGAGGATTAATTAATGCTTGTACTTTGAAGATATAAGGTAGGCTATGCAGTATAAATGGTAAGTAATAATTACTGTTGAAGATATAATAAAGTTGCCTTAAGCATTCAAATTACAAAATTTTATAGAGAAGCAATGTCTTAAAGTACAAAGAGCTGTTTGTTTTAAAGCTCAATTGACTCTCAATAGACAACTAATGCTTGGAAATGAATATTATTCTAATATTAGAAATTATGGAGAGCAAATTTGTATATTTAGATTACTTGTATTCAGTGCAAATTCCAGAATAAGCACTTTGTCCCCACTTTTAACTTTTTCTTTTCCTGAGTATAAGTGGACACCTCTCAGTTCAGCACATAAGTGCGTATTCAACACTGAGAAGAGTCATTTCAAGAGATGCTTCTGAGAATATATTATTCAGAAGTTACAACCTCTCTCAACAAAAGTGTTTTAAGTTACAGTATTCCTGAGGTACAATCTGACACTGCAGTCTTTAATCAAGCAAGTCACTCACTGATATCAGTGTGATTTTTACCTGAGCAGTGATGACAAGATTGGGTTCTTAGTGCAAAAGTAGTTTATATGTCACAAAGAGAGCACATAGATTTCTGTGCACACTGCTGTTTAATTTAAAAATACATGTAGCCTAGTAAACCTTGCATAGGATAGTTCTTGGTTCTATATGGTACTCTGCTCACTGGTGTAGATAATTGATTGGTCCAGCAAGGATTAGATTCCCTGTAGGTCTTTCTCATGCATCAGATAGAAGAAGAGAATTGTCATGGGGAGGGGGAAGTTAGGGGGCAAAGCCAAGCTCATGAAGCATCTTGGTCCTTCTCCCTTGAATGCCCTATATGGGGCTCCAGTTGGGGAGTGGTGAGAGTCTTTCCCATTTTGACAGGGGGACGGAGGAATTGGGGGCAGAGCAGTGATCCAATGAGGTGGTTTTGTTGTCGGGGACAATACTGATAACCTCAAACCCAAAGACAAGGATGGATGAGGTAAGATTGAGTCCTGCTCAGGATTTGGGTGGAAGTGGAATCTAAATGTGTGGGCAAAGGCGAGGTGCTCCTTTGCTAGGCTCTCAATTCCTCAGATGCAAGTCAGTTTAGGGGATTTTGGTTAAGGGTAGCCAACCGTCCCCTTAGTCTGGTGTTTTATTGTAAGGAATTTACTGCAATGAAGCAGGTGTTGCTGGGAGGTCTATTCACTATTTAGAGTAGTAGCATTACTGCCATTATTGAGCCATATTAATTTTTCTCCATGTCTGCTTGTCTGTCATGCCCATATCAATCAGAGTAGTAATATGGCCAATGTATGTTAACAGCCTTTGATTTTTTTTTCTTGGAAATATTTGATAAACTCGCTATTGAAATAGGAAATATTTAGCTAGACGCTTTTGGTGATATTTGGATTCTCTGGATATATTTCTAGAATGGGATTGGGATTCTTATGTTATATTTCAAATGCGGTCACTCATGAAATTATCCAACAATTCCAAATCAGCAGAAGTATCGCTGCACAGCAGACACATTTTAGCTCATGTGGAATATAAGCCCCTATAAATACCTGTTCTTGACTGAAACGATTTGTTCTTGATAAGATGTGTGAAACAAAAAGATTGTGGTAATATCTGGATGTGCAGTAATATGATATTTAGATTTACAATAATGTAAGATAGAATTTGGGGCATAATTTCATTTGTACAACTGAAAATAATGTACGTTTGACTTTAGTCATAATACACTACTGCATATTTAAATAACTGCACATACTATAAAATATCAAAATAATAAAAATACAATCCAAAGTAATTCATGTTCAGATACATGAGAGATAACATTGTTTTTTTTTTCTTTCATTGAATTATCTATAACAATAATGAATCACACAATTGAATTGCAGAACAGTTAGTAATTACTGTAGGCTTTTAAGACTGAAGTCAATGAGAGACTTTCCATTGGTTTCTCTGGACATTGGATCAGGTCATTAATCTTCAAAATGTGTTACAAACATTAATCTTCACAAACCCAGGAAAGATAAGCCTGGTCCACACTAGTCCCCCACTTCGGACTAAGGTACGCAAATTCAGCTACGTTAATAACGTAGCTGAATTCGAAGTACCTTAGTCCGAACTTACCGCGGGTCCAGACGCTGCAGGAAGGCTCCCCCGTCGATGCCGCGTACTCCTCTCGCCAAGCTGGAGTACCGGCGTCGACGGCGAGCACTTCCGGGATCGATCCGGGATCGATTTATCGCGTCTAGACAAGATGCGATAAATCGATCCCAGAACATCGATTGCCTGCCGTCGGACCCGGAGGTAAGTGTAGACGTACCCTTAGACACATATTATTATTCCCATTTTACAGATGAGGGGAGACTTAAACAGAAGTGACTTTCTCAAAGGCTAGAGGAAGTAGCTACTGATAACTAAAACTAAAATATCAGAACCACAGGAAGCTTTGGAACTGAACCCAAACTTTATGGCTCCTACCTGTGATCTGGGTCCATTAGTACTTCATACAGAAAATACTGATTCCCCCTGGTCTGGCTGATCATCCAGGAAGATCCTAAGACTACAGATGACTTTTGTTTCTTCCCCCATGGTCTCTATGAGCAAATGTACTAAGTGATTATATGGGAAATGGGTGATGGTTAGTGGCAAGACTCAGCAGTCTCTTTATATCTTGATCTCCTAATTCTTCTGCTGTTAATATGATTGATAAAACTCATCTGTCATTATGCTTAGTACCAGGAATCTGGCAAAGCGAGAATATCCATTAATCCGAGTAATGTCATCCGATCCAATATGATTCATTAACACTTACCACTCTGCGTTTTATCATATCTTTACAGTGCATCACAGTTTTTCTTTTAATATCTGAAAAGCAGTCAGCTCAACTTTGCCTAATTTTTGGGTGCCCGTGGAAGCGTTTTTAGAAGGATTTGCTTTTTGTTTGGCTCTGTGATTGCTTAACATTCTGCATCAATGATTTTATTGCACAGACGTTGGTATTTTATTCATTATCACTTTGGTTCTCATGCCAGATTGTTGCAAGAACAGTATTTGATGCCAGGTGCCAAACAACCTTTGTCATTCTGCTGAATGAAGCATTGCTTGTGTTCTACAGTCAAAAGATTACATCCAGTCCTTGTGACCATTTAAAAAAAAAACAACCTCAGTCATCTCATGGCCACACATAATTTGGCAAGGACTGAGAGTACTTCTGAGACTGTACCTTCTCTCAGTATGAGAGGAGTAATGCTTCACATTGCTCAACAACATAATCTCTGGCCAATTCATGGGTTCTGAAAGCAGAGGTATCCCATACTCCTTGGCTGGAAGCATGGTGGCTTGGTGTGGAGACAAAATACGGTAGGACGTAAGGCTCCACAAAGATACAAAGGTGTCCTCAAAGTTTAAAATTTTGCTTATAAATATCTATGTGCAATACCCCCACCCATACGATTACCTGAATTGTATGTAGGATGATCACTCTGAGTCATGCTTTCAAAGATCCAGTGAAAAGAACATGACACAGACCTGTAAATCCTAATTAATTAAAGAATGATTTATGTTAAATTATTATACATTTGCAGGATAAAACATCTGCAATTCTTGATGCACTAAATTATTTTAAACTTAGCAAAGAATTCTTAATTTGCTTTCAGAAAGAAAAATAAAGCTTAATCATAGAATCATAGCACTGGAAGGGACCTTGAGAGGTCATCTAGTCCAGTCCCCTGCACTTGTGGCAGGACTAAGTATTATCTAGACCAGTGCTTCTCAAAGCCGATCCGCCGCTTGTTCAGGGAAAGCCCCTGGCGGTCCGGGCCGGTTTGTTTACCTGTCGCGTCCGCAGGTTCGGCCGATCACGGCTGCCACTGGCCGCGGTTCACCGTCCCAGGCCAATGGAGGCTGCGGGAAGCGGCGCAGGCCGAGGGATGTGCTGGGCGCCCTTCCCACAGCCCCCATTGGCCTGGAGCGGCGAACCGTGGCCAGTGGGAGCTGCGATCGGCCAAACCTGTGGACGTGGCAGGTAAACAAATAGGCCCAGAGCACCAGGGGCTTTCCCTGAACAAGTGGCGGCCAAACTTTGAGAAGCACTGATCTAGACCATTCCTGACAGATGTTTGTCTAACCTGTTCTTAAAAATCTCCAATGATGGAGATTCCACAGCCTCCCTAGGCAATTTATTCCAGTGCTTAACCACTCTGACAGTTAGGAAGTTTTTCCTAATGTCCAACATAAACCTCCCTTGCTGCAATATAACCCCATTGCTTCTTGTCCTATCCTCAGAGGTTAAGCAAAACAATTTTTCTTTCTCCTCCTTGTAACAACATTTTTCATACTTGAAAACTGTTATCATGTTCCCTCTCAGTCTTCGGTTTTTCAGACTAAACAAACCCAATTTTTTCAATCTTCCCTCATAGGTCATGTTTGCTAGACCTTTAACCATTTTTGTCGCTCTTCTCTGGACTCTCTCCAATTTGTCCACATCCTTCCTGAAATGTGCACCCAGAACTGGACACAATACTCCAGTTGAGGCCTAATCAGGACAGAGTAGAGTGGAAGAATTACTTCTCGTGTCTTGCTTATGACACTCCTGCTAATGCATCCCAGAAGGATGTTCGCTTTTTTTGCAACAGCGTTACACTGTTGACTCTTATTTAGCTTGTGGTCCACTATGACCCCCAGACCCATTTCTGCACTACTTCTTCCTAGGCAGTCATTTCCCATTTTATATGTGTGCAACTGATTGTTCCTTCCTAAATGGAGTACTTTGCATTTGTCCTTATTGAATTTCATCTTATTTACTTCAGAATATTTCTCCAGTTTGTCCAGATCATTTTGAATTTTAATCCTATCCTCCAAAGCACTTGCAACCCCTCCCAGTTTGTTATCATCCGCAAACTTTATAAGTGTACTCTCTATGCCATTATCTAAATCATTGATGAAGATATTGAATAGAACCGGACCCAGAACTGATCCCTGCAGGACCCCACTTTTTATGCCCTTCCAGCATGACGGTAAACCACTGATAACTACTCTCAGGGAACAGTTTTCCAACCAGTTTTGCACCCACCTTGCTCCATCTAGGTTGCATTTACCTAGTTTGTTTATGAGAAGGTCATGCGAGACAGTATCAAAAGCTTTACTAAAGTCAAGATATACCACATCTACCGCTTTCCCACTATCCACAAGAAAGTTATCAGGTGGTTTGACATGATTTTTTTTTTTTTTCAATTCCATGCTGACTGTAACTTATCACCTTATTATCTTCTGGGATGTTTGCAAATTGATTGCTTAATTATTTGCTCCATTATCTTTCCGGGTACAGAAGTTAAGCTGACTGGTCTGTAATTCCCTAGGTGGTCCTTATTTCCCTTTTTATAGATTGGCACTATAGTTATGCTTTTCCAGTCTTCTGGAATCTCTCCTGTCTTCCATGACTTTCCAAAGATAATTGCTAATGGCTCAGATATCTCCTCAGTCAGCTCCTTGAGTATTCTAGGATGCATTTCATCAGGTCCTGGTGACTTGAAGACATCTAATTTGTCCAAGTAATTTTTAACTTGTTCTTTCCCTATTTTAGCCTCTTCTGATCCTACCTCATTTTCATTGGCATTCACTATGTTAGACGTCCAATCACTACCAACCTTCTTGGTGAAAACCGAAATAAAGAAGTCATTAAGCACCACTGCCATGTCCACATTTTCTGATATTATTTTCCCCCCTTCATTGAGTAACGGGCCTACCCTGTCCTTGGTCTTCTTCTTGCTACTACTGTATTTGTAGAATGTTTTCTTGTTGCCCTTTAAGTCTCTAGCTAGTTTGATCTCATTTTGTGCCTTGGCCTTTCTAATTTTGTCCCTACATACTTCTGTTATTTGTTTATAGTCATCCTTTGTAATTTGACCTAGTTTCCACTTTTTGTAGGACTCTTTTGATTTTTAGATCATTGAAGATCTCCTCGTTAAGCCAGGGTGGTCTCTTGCCATACTTCCTATCTTTCCTATGCAGTGGGATAGTTTGCTTTTGTGCCCTTAATAATGTCTCTTTAAAAAACTGCAACTGTCTTCTATTGTTTTCCTCTTAGACTTGCTTACCATGGGTTCTTATCTGCCAACTCCCTGAGTTTGCCAAAGTCTGCCTTCTTGAAATCCATTGTCTTTATTTTGCTGTTCTCCCTCCTACCATTCCTTAGAATCAGGGCCGGCTCCAGGGTTTTGGCCGCCCCAAGCAGCCAAAACCAAAAAAAAAAAAAAAGCCGCGATCGCGATCTAAAAAAAGCTGCGATCGCGATCTGCAGTGGCAATTCCGCGGGAGGTCCTTCACTCCCAGGCGGAGAAGCTGGTGCCTGGACCCGGCCCTGCTTAGAATCATGAACTCTATCATTTCATTATCATTTTCACCAAAGCTGCCTTCCATTTTCAAATTCTCAACCAGTTCCTCCCTATTTGTCAAAATCAAATCTAGAACAGCCTTTCCCCTAGTAGCTGTCTCCACCTTCTGAAATAAAAAAATTGTTTCCAATACATTCCAAGAACTTATTGGATAATCTGTGCCCTGCTGTATTATTTTATAACAGATGTCTGGGTAGTTGAAGTCCCCCATCATCACCAAGTCCTGTGCTTCTTCCTGGTTAGGTGGTCTGTAGTAGATCCCTACCATGACATCACCCTTTTTTTTACCCATTTTATCCTTACCCACAGACTTTCAACAAGTCTGTCTCCTATTTCCATCTCAACCTCAGTCTAAGTGTATACATTTTTAATATATAAAGCAACACCTCCTCCTTTTTTTCCCTGCCTGTCCTTCCTGAGCAAGCTGTACCCTTCTATACCAACATTCCAGTCATGCGTATTATCCCACCAGGTCTCTGTGATGCCAACTATGTCATAATTGTGTTTATTTAATAGCATTTCGAGTTCTTCCTGCTTATTCCCCATACTTCTTGTATTAGTATACAGACATCTAAGATACTGATTTGATTCCCTCCCCCAGTTCTGTGTTGTATCTTCTTTATCCCCATCATTCTTATGTATTCCACTGGAATAATTATCGTTATATTATACTGAGTTTTGGTGATGAAAGAGTACATCCAAAGCAACAGTAAATCTTGGAAACGGTGCAGGAATTTTTAAAAATAGTTTGATTCATTCTCCTAATTTGCTTGGATTTAGTCTAAATAAAAATGAGTAAAACAAACCTGCACATGTATAAATCAACATGCTCTTTCTCTCTGTTTAATTCAGCCAACGAGATGTCTCAGATATACTCATGTAGTTCTCTTCCAGTTTCTTTCTGTCACGAGGTTAAATTATTCACTTATCCCCTCCCTTTTTTTTAAGCCAGAAGATCTCAGTGCAGATTGTAGGCCTGATTCATTACAAGTTACACATCCCTGTTCTCAAAAGCTCTGGCATAATTTGAGAAAGCGCCTCGTCATTCTCAGCTAAACTTTAAAAGATAAGAGGCCAGATCCTCAGGTGAGTAAATTGACATAACTTCATTGAAGTCAATGGAGATATACTCATTTATAAGAGTTGAGCATTTGGCCCCTAATAGTTTCCCTAAACACCATTAAGATGTTCTATACTTTTACATTTAATTTCCCATCATTGCTGATTAACAAGATATTTGAAATTTCCTTATAAAGTTGGCTTTTTTTCCTTTTAACCTTTTGGAATGTGTTTTGCCATCATTACTGTAAGAACCATCCCCAGTTATTACCACCGGTAATAACTTTAGACATGGCAACTGCCCGTCTCAAAAGATGATGGTGTAAGTGCCAAAGAAGTTCAGTTACTATGTATTGTGCTGCAGCATCACGAGTGGCTAAGAAGTCCAGTTCTCAGGGGCAGCCCTTGCCATGGTTGGGGTGCAGGAGTAAGGTGCAGAGTCAGAAGATGAAACCAGCGTACTACTAGTGCTTGAGGCCTGCTGCACTCTTCTCTTTCTCAATCGTCTGTCTTTGGCTTCTTTGATTTCTTGGGGCAGCACAACCCTCCAGTATAGCCTATTGCTGGCTGCCTCTTCCCCATTTCCAGTGTTGATGTTGAAAATTTTCAAATCCCTCTTGCAAATGGCCATGAACTCGAGTCTGGAGCATTGGCCTGGTTTTAACATTACATGAAACCCCGTTTCACTGGTTCTAGTCTAATTCCTTAAAATATCTCCCTGAAACCTTGTACTTTTCAATATTAATGTCCCAGAGTGGCTGGGTGACCATGATTAATGAATATCCATAAGTGGGACAATGTAGAGGGCATATCAACACCTATGCACACAGCCATAAATGATATTTGTAAGTACTGTAAAATCTTGTACAATAAAGGACTCCCCTGTGACAAGCAGGATTACTGCCTAAATGAGAGTTTCATAGAAAAAGTTGGGTGGAAGAGATTGAAGGATTTATGATTATTTAATGCCTCAACTACCTGAATGAATGGGAAGAAATAAAAGTGAGCACTGAACTTACTGTGGTGCTCAAATCAGTTGATTCTAGCACTCAGTCCTGTAAAGCGTTGAGCACTTTGGCTCAGATCTTGTAAAGCACTTAAGCACATGCATAACTTTAAGCACACAATAGTCCTGTGGATGCCAAGTCGCTCTCCTTTATTTTCCTGTTCAACTTCCTCCTCTCCATTCATCCTTATCTCCTGGGGCTCCATTCCCTGTCATCTCCTTTGATTAATTCCCCTCTTCTTTGAGTTCCTTTCCCTGCAAGGCTAACGTTCTCCCTCGGCCTTCCCACCTGGTTATTACCCCGCATGTCTCTCTCTCTCGTTTCCATAGCACTACTGGCTGGCTCGTTGAGAATGTCTGGCAGCTGAGCTGACAAGAGTCATGTTGTGTAGCATTTGGGCAGGAAGGCAGAGAGAACAAGGGAGCAAGTACACAAGCATGTTAAAGGACCCGTAGGACACAAGAGCTAACACCCTCCCCATAGAAGGGGACAGGATTTGGGGGGGGGGGTTGTGGGGGGGGAGAGCACATGGCTTTTTACGGTCCTTTCACATAGCAGCAGACTCATACACTGGCAGTTGGGGTCCCCCTTCCCACAACTTCATGGCTGCACTTATGGAAAGTGTGTGGGAGAGGAATGAAAAAAGCACACGGCCTTCCAAACTTCTTCTGAAGGGGACATGGGGAGATCTGAAAGACCTCACTCAGCATGCTGCCTTCCCCACATGGAGTCATGTGATCTGCTAGTATTCTGCACATGAGAGAAGAGCTCTTGGGTACCTCCACTTCCCCACCCTACAGGAGTCTCCCTCCTGAGGCTTTGGTAAACTGCAGAGAAGGATTTAAATGCCCCTAATCTCTGGGATCATGCCCTGAATTTATAGCAATGAATAAGGGCCCTCCGTGAAGGTGAAAGTGGGTTTTCTGGGCTGCAACTGGCTGAAATCCTTCTTTTAGCCAGCCATAGTAGTAAGAGCCATTTATAAATCATAAGGCTGTAACACATAGGCCTACAGGCCTCAAGCCTGTATGACTATTAGCTTAGCATAACTAAGGCATAAAATGACAATGTAGGTAGTTACTAGATAAGTTGTATTTAACCAGTAGTTTGACCTTAAGTCACAAGATAAGTGTTACAGTAAACGGGCGTAGTAAATGATGAGACTAGGCAAAGTGAGGTACCACAAAAGTGTACTTTTGGAATTTTAGGGAAAATTTAAAAGAATGTTGAGCTTAACTGAAACTTGCATGTACTAACTGCAAGTAGTACCATGGCAACTAATTGCCATAAATGCTAATGAGCATGACGTAAAGGACTAATTGACCTATTGCAGATAGGGACCCCAATATTATTGAGGGGTGGCAGTACATATAAGGAAGAAAGATTGAAACCATTATTGAATATGTATAAAATATGGTGGGCATGTAGCGCAACATCCTATAAAAATTAGGACCCTCCCTGAGTGCAGTAGGATACGTTGGAGACGTTGGTTCGATAACTACATGCGGATCGCCTAACACAGCGGTTCTCAAACTTCATTGCACTGTGACCTCCTTATAGATTCATAGATTCTAGGACTGGAAGGGACCTCAAGAGGTCATTAAGTTCAGTCCCCTGCCCTCAGGGCAGGACCCAATAATGTCTAGACCATCCCGGATAGACATTTATCTAACCTACTCTTAAATATCTCCAGAGATGGAGATTCCACAACCTCCCTAGGCAGTTTATTCCAGTGTTTAACCACCCTGACAGGAACTTTTTCCTAATGTCCAACCTAAACCTCCCTTGCTGCAGTTTAAGCCCATTGCTTCTTGTTCTATCCTTAGAGGCTAAGGTGAACAAGTTTTCTCCCTCCTCCTTATGACACCCTTTTAGATACCTGAAAACTGCTATCATGTCCCCTCTCAGTCTTCTCTTTTCCAAACTAAACAAACCCAGTTCTTTCAGCCTTCCTTCATAGGTCATGTTCTCAAGACCTTTAATCATTCTTGTTGCTTTTCTCTGGACCCTCTCCAATTTCTCCACATCTTTCTTGAAATGCGGTGCCCAGAACTGGACACAGTACTCCAGCTGAGGCCTAACCAGCGCAGAGTAGAGCAGAAGAATGACTTCTCGTGTCTTGCTCACAACACACCTGTTAATGCATCCCAGAGTCATGTTTGCTTTTTTTGCAACAGCATCACACAGTTGACTCATATTTAGCTTGTGGTCCACTATAACCCCTAGATCCCTGTCTGCCGTACTCCTTCCTAGACAATCTCTTCCCATTCTGTATGTGTGAAACTGATTGTTCCTTCCTAAGTGGAGCACTTTGCATTTGTCTTTGTTAAACTTCATCCTGTTTACCTCAGACCATTTCTCCAATGTGGCGAGATCATATTGAATTATGACCCTATCCAAAGCAGTTGCAATCCCTCCCAGTTTGGTATCATCTGCAAACTTAATAAGCGTACTTTCTATGCCAATATCTAAGTCGTTGATGAAGATATTGAACAGAGCCGGTCCCAAAACAGACCCCTGCGGAACCCCTTCTAGCAACAAAAATTACTACATGACCCCTGGAGGGAGGACCGAAGCCTGAGCCCACCCAAGCCCCACCACCCTGAGTGGGGAGGGGCAAAGCCTGAGCCCCATTGCCCCAGGAGAGGGGCCAAAGCCCAAGGGCTTCTGCCCCAGCCGGGGTTTGTAACCTGAGCTGTGCCACCCAGGGCTGAATCCCTCGGGCTTGGGCTTTGACCCCAGGCGGTGGGGCTTGGGCTTGGACTTTGGCCCTGGGTCCCAGCACGTCTAACACCAGCCTTGGCGATCCCATTAAAATGGGGTCACGACCTATTTTGGGGTCCCAACCCACAGTTTGAGAACCGCTGGCCTAACATATTCTGGCTCCCTTACAAGGGACAGTGTGAGTATGCAAGTGCTAGCCATTTTGTATTGGTTGTATCTCCTTTGCTACATTAGTGTTTGTGATCTTGTTTGTTTTGTGTGTTCTCTGTCCAGTAATGTTATAAAATTTATTAGCAAAACAAACAAGATCACAAACCTAAATACCTTTGAGGATTTGGGCTTTAGAAATTAAGGTGACAGAAACCTAAGAAATACCTATGCTTGGTCTCTTAGGAAGGGACTAAGAAGGTTTGCAGATTCAAATTCTGTATAGGGATGAAGTGTTCTTTGTTCTGAGTCACCCTAATGTTAAATGATAAAACCCTGCATTTAGAGTCAATAATTACTGCTGAGTCATGCTGGCAGGTAGATTCAGCTAGCTCAGGGACTGGCAACCTTTGGCACGCGGCCAGTCAGGGTAAGCTCTGGTGAGCTAGGACAGTTTGTTTACCTGCAGCATCCGCATTTTCAGCTGATCGCGGCTCCCACTGTCCACGGTTCGCCGTCCCAGGCCAATGGGGGCTGCGGGAAGCGGCGCGGGCCGAGGGATGTGCTGGCCGCCGTTTCCTACAGTCCCCATTGGCCTGGGACGGTGAACTGCGGCCAGTGGGAGCTGCGATCGGCCGAACCTGCAGATGCTGCAGGTAAACAAACTGTCCTGGCCCGCCAGGGGCTTACCCTGATGGGCCGTGTGCCAAAGGTTGCCAATCCCTGAGCTAGCTCCAAGCAAGATACAAAAGGTATGAGAAGGGCACTTTGGGGACAGAAGATATCCTGGAGGGAAACCCTAGGAGCAGCCAAGCAAAGGGGGGAAGTTGAGGCTGAGTTTAGTTATTGTGTTTCCAATAAAGCTAGACACCAGCAAGGGGGTATCTGGATAGTAACCCTGTATGTGTGTGTGCGCACTTTGCTGGGGCGTCTGGATGCTAACTCTGGGTGGGTGTGCCTTTTTGGGCAAGAGATAAGGGTTTCATCCATTCACAAGGAAAACAAACACTTTGTAGAAACTAGCAAGTGAAGACCATCTATGCTTTCATACTTGTATGGTTGCTGATATTTGTTGGCTTTATAGCCTCTTGACCTGATTGGTACAGTGTCAGTCACCCAGTGTTGCCCAATTGCTAAGGTGGTGTTTATTTTTATGGATTACAAAATGCCTCCAAATCCAGAATCGTAATAGAGTTGTCAATAGAATGAGGATCTTGAGGAATGCTTACCCTGACAGGCCGCGTGCCAAAGGTTGCCAATCCCCTGAGCTGAATCTACCTGCCAGCATGACTCAGCAGTAATTACTGACTCTAAATGCAGGGTTTTATCATTTGACATTAGGGTGACTCAGAACAAAGAACACTTCATCCCTATACAGAATTTGAATCTGCAAACCTTCTTAGTCCCTTCCTAAGAGACCAAGCATAGGTATTTCTTAGGTTTCTGTCACCTTGATTTCTAAAGCCCAAATCCTCAAAGGTATTTAGGCACCTAACCCGCATTGAAATCAGCGGGAGTTAAGTGCCTAAATACCTGTGAGGATCTGAGCCTAAGTGCCTTGAGCTTCACAGTGTATTATATTAACCATGGTAGTCAACTACAGGATGCCATAATTCTGGTTTAATAAGCAAATTTTAGACCTTGCTAAAATGCACGAAAGTGTATTGCTCGTTAGTTTATAACATTTCTAAGTTCCTCCTGGATGTGGAGCTTTGTCAAATGTTTTCTGACAGTCTAAATAACCAACATCTTTGACATTTACTACATCCTCTTTGCCAGGCCAGACAGTAATAGCCTCAATAAAGTCTGAGTTACTGAGGCATGACCTGAAACAATATTAGCTGTCCTTGATGAAACTCTGCATTTCCAGATTTCATCTACCCATTCACCCACCACATGATCCCTTATAATAGTCTTCTAAGACTTCCTCTACAACTAATGGAAAATGAACTGACTGGTAATTCCTTGCTGCATGTCTGGTGGGCTCCACTTCAGTCTCTTGAAATGAGTGAACTAAATATAAATTTTCATTACACTTTCTTCAGTGACTATGCTTACTTCATTTAGCACTTGCAGGTGAATATTGTCTCGTTCTGGTCTCTTATCAGTTTTAAGAAGAACAATCCAGTTAATTGCCAGTTTAGGTATTATCTGCCTGTTCCTTAATTCCTCACTTTCATTCCTGCATGTTGAGTCTTAGGCAAATGTCTGCTCTCTTCAATTTTAAAGATAGGTACAGGAATAATTGCTGTATAGCCTTCCTATTCCTTTACACTCCATCACCTTTTTCTCCTGTCAGTTGCTAAGTGTATAATTATGCTTAAAATATCTTTTGGTACTAGTTGAGATGCTCTGCACTATTTGATGCTCATTTTTCAATTTGGCTTCCTCAAGTATTTTTGATTGCCTCAGGCTCTTGTTATAATTTACATAATCCTCCTGTTTTCCAGGTCCTCCTTAGCTTTTAATGCTGTCATTTTATCCTTGATAGGTGTTTTCCTCCTACTTTGCTGCCTCACCTTGGCTTCTGTTCTCATTTGTGACATGTACTGTAGATACAAGCATAAATTGTAATATCCTTTATTTGCTACTCTGGATTTTTTGGATTCTATTTAAGTCACATCAATTTTCTTAAGATCACTCCTTCAGAATCTACCTTTTTAAAAGTCCATTATTTTTGTGCTTGTTTCCTTTGAAAATGTTCTGATGAATATCTTGGGTATATTATACATGGCTTGTTTTCTAAATCCACAATAGCCTATAAGGAAACACTACCTCTTCTTAGTCATTCATTCTTATTCTAGGGGGGAAAAGTATAGTCATTATGCATTAAACTTCCCAAGTGCCTTAAATCATTAAATAACATTAGCTACATGGGGGTTACTGCAAAAACTGAGGTAAAGTCATCTAAGGCAAAATTTGAAAGGTTTTAAGCATGATAATTTTAAAATACCCTGGTAACAAGTATGTTATAAAATATAGATTTCCTCCCTATTGAAATCAGGGTGGTCTCATGGTAGGAAGCATACACTCACTTGCCATTGACTTGTTTAGTCATTTATACTAATGCAATGCGTGTAAACTGCTACCATTAAGATATAGAAGCATTAAACCCCTTTTTGTTCTCTTTGCACTATTACTGAGTACACAAATTCAGGGTAATAGTGAATCTGTCCCTAAGGATCAGGCCCTAGCATCCCAGTTTAGTTGTGGGATATTTATCTTGAAATACATATTAAATTCAGAAAACATGCAAATGGAATAACCCAAACCACAAAACTGCAGGATCTGCAGAGGTTTTCACACCTGTGGGTTTTCTCTTGTTCCTGGCATTCAGGTGATGGGGGATTTCAGTGAAACATTTGCAGTCAACATTGTGCCTGTGAGCACAGGTAGACAAAATGGGCACTGATGTCACCAGAGGCTCAGGGCTTCAGTAAGATTTGCTAAACTCTTAGCAGGTGCCATTGAAGATGCTCAGAAAAGACTTATATCTGAAGACTCAAACACATAATCTAAAATGTGCTCAGTCCCCAAAACATGGTAGCTGCCAGAGACCAATCAAGGGAAATTTTAGCCCCAAAGCTGAATGTTACCGAATATTATAAGCATATGGAAACAAAGGATTGTAATGGAACCGACTTTCCCACCTATGCAATTGCTCTAATGCTTACTGCTCTGCAGTCTTTCTTCTTAGTGCTACTACTATACTGATAGAAACACAAACTTGCCTTCGCTCATGTTTTTCTTTCTGTGAAGGTGGAATAAACTTTCTATCCCCGTCCCCCCCACTTTTGTATTTCTTTCTGATTCTGTCACTTTCACTGTCAAATTAATTCTTTGTCATGAATTATTGATGATTTATTTTGTATCCCTACTCACCAAGTCCTGTCGTATAAAAAGACTATTCAATGTTAGCCTGTCCAACTGCTCACTTCTCTGATGCCAGCTTAACTCTCAACCATCTACAAATCGCATGCTTTCCCTCACGAGTGGCTTCAGTAGCTCATTAGTTATTCATTTTATCCTTGACAGATCAAAAGTTCCATCTATGAACTATGAATTAACTTAATATATCGTCTGCTCAATTTCCTTAATCTTACCTTGGAAAACACATATCTCTTCTATAGGGACGTAACACTCAAAATAGCACATCAAGATCAATGCCAACCCATTATCCAGTGCTCTGGGGAAAGGTGAAACTATCCCATCATCCAGTTTTTTGCTTAGCCAAATTGTGAACATTTATTTTGGAGGGAAATTCCTTTTCCACACCCGTGGGTGATCATCCTACGTCCTCAACAATGAGATTCATTTTCCTTTGTGATTAGTGTGGACTAATGTGGTATTTTAGGGTAACTATCTATGATACATTGCATTTATTCATGTTTCTAAGGTACCTAGAATCTTTTTACATCCTCCTAAACTACTTGACTCAGTACTGTATTGTGGAAGTGAATTCCACCAATTAATTATACATTGTGTAAAGAAATATTTACATTTATCTGTTCCAAACTGTCTTTCTCCTTTAGGTACAACCCTTTTGGCACATCTCCCATCCATCACAATGGGAGTTGCATGTCTAATTCTCCAAGCGATTGAAAAATCCTTTCTTTAGCTTTTATTTATAAATTGTACCTTCCATCCTCCTTTATCATGCACTTACTACTTTAATTCATGGAGTGGCCTTTACTATTATTTTCATAATAATGGTGATGGCCAAATCTCAACGTGCTTACTTGAAACTAATTTTGATCTCACTTTTATCAGTTTGACACCAGTATAACTCCAATTAGTGCAATGGAATTAGTTCTGATGTACATCATTATAAATGGGATCAGAATTAGGACCCCATTTCTTACTCAGAACTGTCTCTCCTTGAAAATGTTTTGGGGTTTTGCATGCAGAATCAACAGATGTCCTTAGGGCCATAGAAGACAAGGGGTATCGGCTTTGTCACCTGGGGACTCTAGCGCCTGCTAGCCCCTCATGAGCACAGCTCCTGCAAGAGATTTTCCAGGAATTCTCCTGACTGCAGCTATCTCAAAGCAGGGCTTCACAGAGCAGACGAGGGAGCTGGTGCAAGTTAATACAGCTGGAAGCTCTAGTAAGGTACCCCTGACTTCCCTTCCATGAGTTTTGGAGCAGGAGAATTTGGAGTAGCCTAGCCTGCTCGTTACCCCACTCTAAATTTGTGAATCCACAACACAGGGTTTGGAGGCATGCCATATAGGTGGAACCCTCCCTCCTTCTTGGAGTGGTAGCAGGCTCACCTCCTTATGCAGATGTGGAAGGAAACAAAGTATTAAGGCGACACCCCCACAGTGAGGTCAGAGGGAATTTTGACTGAGAAAAGACTGAGTAAAAACTAAGGATTAGGTTCTATTAAACAAATATATCAGCCTGTATGACTATATGACATCATCTTACATTGGTATATATTTCTGTCCTTCAGCACCCAGCATTTCCTTCACACTCTTGGTTCATTATACTGAAGTAGAATTGTCTCAGCGAGTCAGAGTACCAGCGGGTGCTGTTTGGCTAATGAGCCATAAACATACAGCTTTGTCTCTGTTGTGCATTTTCCGGCCCTCTGATTGGTTGTGGGTGTTTGAACTCCACAATCACCGACTGGTTATTTCTCAAGAATCATAAATAGGTAATATGCAGATCTTTCTACTCTGTCTGGTGGCTATAATCCCTCTCTACTGGTTGGCGCATCCTTTCAGGATTTGGCAGCATCAAATAAGCGCCCAACCCCTCTCTTTCTCAGTCCTTTCATCTGAAGAAGAATGAAACATCAGCATTTATGAGAAAGAGAATGAAATGTCTGCCCCAGAAAATAGAGAATGGGGCTCAATAATAACTTGTAAAAGCCTTTGACTCATTTCCTTCCTTGTTCTCTCATTCTTCTTCCCTCCTCTTAGGCTAACAAGGTTCTTGTCCCCAGAATAACTGTCATGTGTTTGTGCTTACATTGTTTGTTTTTTATTGGCAGAATCCCAGCCCCTGGCTCCAGAAACACAATATAAACATGAAAAAGTATTGCAGCTTTTCTGGGGTGAAGAGATTGCTGCCCTTCAGGGGCAGGGAACAGGAAAGAATAAGGTAGGAAGAAGGAAAATGAGAAGGGGGAAAGATGAGAAGGAAGAGCCAAAAGGGTTTAAGTATTTTTCTTAAAATAATGTATCTTTCAGCATTTTGACAGCCCCATTTCTTGTAGTTTTTCTTTCTTTACTTTTCATTGTGAATACTTAATGAAGTATTTACATGTAATAATAATGTAAGGTCCCTTCCTGCTAACTCAGTATTAATCATATCCTGAGCTACGTCACTTTGGCCTTCATCCTTGGCATTTATTCAGCTCAGGATATGGTGATTTATCTTGTAAAAAGTGAGTTGTGATAAAGATATATTTACTGGTACAGTAGTAAAGGTCTATGGCATGACTCAAGTTGGCAAATACTGGGTAAAATTCACATGATTCCAAGGATTATTAAGTCAGTGTAGTTGGCTTCAGGTATCTTTGGGGGGGAGGGATAGCTCAGTGGTTTGAGCATTGGCCTACTAAACCCAGCATTATGAGTTCAATTCTTGAGGGGTAAAAATCTGTCTGGGGATTGGTCCTGCTTTGAGCAGGGGGTTGGACTAGATGACCTCCTGAGGTCCCTTCCAACCCTGATATTCTATGATCTCACACTCCTTGCTTATCCCACTATATTTGCTTGTGTTCATCATTTGATCCAAAAGACTACATTCTGCTTTGACAGCAGAACACCTGCAAAACTCAAAGGTGGCATGAAATAAACTATTTGTAGAGGTCAGGTAAAACAGTTCTCTCCACAGCCAGTTCTGCTCTTCATAACATGCAAATAGCCTTTTAAAAAAGTCTAAATTTTTAGTAGGTCAGGAGATCTAAGATCTAAACAAAGCAGCCTGTATTATACACACATTTTTTTCATCTTCACCAATGAGATGAACATACCTTGCTGTGTATGTTGAATTCAAGTTTCATATCATAATGGATGGTTCTTGAAATACAAATGGTTAGATGTTTTGCAGGTGAGTAATAAAGAGAAGATTAGAGTATAGAACTTGAAGAACCCATAATGCCCAAGATTTTCAAATGCTACTGAATCTGTACTACCTTTTGGCATTGTTTTTGTGCTTTGGAAGACTTATTATGCAATCTGGGGTTTGCCCATTATTTAATTACTTTTACTACATTTTTGATACTTTCCTAGTAGCTTAATAGGTAGTTTGCATAAAATGCTACCAGTCTTAAATGTCTGTTTGTGCAGCTACCAATGCTGTGGTGTTCCTCCTATCCCACTATATCACTTAAATGGAGATGAACTAGTGATTACATTTACTCTTTAGAACAATAGACTTGGATTTACATTCAACTGAGGCTACATAAGTAACCATTTTGGCAGTGTTATTTGAGCTTTTAGAAGATACCAGTACTTACTGCCACTGTTACTCTGGCTTTGAACAGAGAGTCTTATTTTGTCCTGTCCTTAACCTGCCCATCTTTCAACAGCAGTACATGTGAACATTTCCTTTATCCTAGCAGTGAAAAAAGTAAAACCTTTAGGAGCATTAAGTGATATCTGGTACTGTTGTCTGGCTCTGATAACAGAGGTAGAGTTTCACTAATTTTTCAAAATCTGAAGGACACTAGAGGGCACTGAGACCAAGGTGGATGGAGGTTCATTGAGCTCTGAAGTGGCCCACAGGGGATCCCCAAACATCGTCCCCTAAACCTCACCATCCAACCCCAAGAACATACCAGGCCCTTGCCCCCAAGCCAACTCCAGAAGGTCAGTCTAGAGAGTGGTGGGCAACCTGTGGCCCATGGGCTGCATGTGGCCCGTTAGGGTAATCCATTGGTGGGCCGCGAGACAGTTTGTTTACATTGACTGTCCCCAGGCACGGCCCCCGCAGCTCCCAGTGGCCACAATTCGCCGTTCCCGGCCAATGGGAGCTGCGGGAAACGGCGCAAGCTGGCTGACGCTTCCTGCAACTTCCATTGGCCGGGAACAGTGAACCGCGGCCACTGGGAGCTGTGCACGGCCGTGCCTGTGGACGGTCAATGTAAGCAAACTGTCTCACGGCCCGCCAGCGGATTACCCTGATGGGCCACACATTGCCCACCATTGGTCTAGAACACTGATTGTGAAATTTCTGAAGTTTACCACTAAGGAGTTTATATTGCAGAAATCCAGAGGGAAAAAAAAGAGCTGTTATGGGGAGAACCAGCAGGTAAAATACTGCACTTTGTAGATTATGCCCATGATGTGGTTGCAGTGAGGGCAACCAAGCAGAACAATTGTCCAGGAAGATGGACTTGAAGTATTTTATTAAATACCTGGCAATGCTCCATATTAAGAATGGTAAGAAGTAATTTTCAGTTTCCCTCAGGAAGCAGAAAAATACCTAAAAAATCCGCAAACTCCTCTCTCACAAGAGGAGATATCTATAGAATATTATGACTGTATGGAATTTATGTACTGCTCTCTGAGATCTTATATGGCTGCTCTAAACAAGTTGATGGGTGCTAGTTGACATTGATACCTTAGTTCTTTTTCCTCTCTCTTATTGGGGTTGAAGGGCTAAAGGATTATTACCAATTTACTTCATATATATATAAAATTACTAATCAAATGATAGATTTTATACTGATGCTCCTTTCCTGTGAGCTAAGATAATAGGAAGTAAATTGGTTTGTTTATATATATATGTATAAACCAATTTAATTGATTTATTAGATGGTGCTTCCTGATGGACTATTGTATCAGGGTACTGTTGGTAATAGGTAATTACTGTAGTTGTAATGTTTGTGGCCCCATGGGCTGTGAGGATCTTTAAGTTTCACCTGATCTGACCACCCCCTCTGGGTGTCAAGTCTGTATTTTAGACTGTTTAAACAGATTCTTCTCTTTGATTGTATGGTACTAATGTGTATTTCTCCCTCCATTATCTTTTCCATTATGTTTTTTTCATTTATTTAATTCCTCTTTCTGCCCCCCCCACCCCCCGCTCCTGTTACCCCACCATGCTGGGAATTTCCTTCTCGCTCCTGTAGAATATGTACTGGGAAGCGACACCCTACCCCTGGTTTATATACCTTTTTTGCTTAGCTATACAAGGACTGTATGCTGCCTAGGAAAATTTCCAATTTCTCATTTATTCCTCAAGTGACTTTGTTTTATCCAGTATATTTTAACAATGATGGCTCCAATAATTAAATGTATCTCCTGGAATATAAAGGGTTTTAATAACCACATTAAATGAAAAAATATATATACTCAGTGCTTAAAAAAGGGAATAACATTGCCATGCTCCAGGAGACACATCTGACAGAACTTGAAGCTTGTAAACTGAATAGAGATTGAGTAGGCCTCTCAATTTCTAGTTGTTTTAATTCCAAAGCGAGGGGCATAATACATACACAGCCGAGTGTTAATATTCTGAGCCCAAGGTCTGACAGTGAGGGCAGATTTACTGTCCTCAAGGCTGGAATTGGCAATTCTATAATCAGTTTTGCCAATCCTTACAGGCTAAACCAGGATGATCCAAAAAAAAATTTTTTTATAGTATAATTGGCATAGGCTACTATTCTATTTTTTCAGCTGGAGACTTTAATGAAACCTATACCCTGTCCTTGATAAATCTTCTCCATCTCCATATAAAAAACACGAGTACTTGTCAGTTACTTCATACAGACATGGCTGATTTTGGTTTACAACATGTGTGGAGGCTGGGTAATCCTATGGCCACAAGACTGAATCAGTTCTGTCACTGATTGTGGCATTGGTTCTACTGTTATACCTGACCATGCTCCTATGCATCTCATAAATGCTAACCACTGTTGGAAATGTAGCTCCCTTGGTACTACATAGGCTTATATGTTTTGGAAGTGCCCCTGTATTGAGAATTTCTAGTATGAGGTGGGTCAAAGGACCAGTTTGATATTTGATGCTAAACTGAAGCCCTTCCCGTTAAATTGCATTCTTAGATATATTCCTGATCCCTGGAGATTACATAGTAACATGGCAGCATGGTTCCAATGTGCAGCTTTGATTGCTAAAAAAATTAATCCTGCAAAAATGGAAAAATTGGTCCCCAGCAAATATTGATGCCTGGCTCAATGATACGGCTGACTCTGCAGCTAATGAATGTCTGGCATTCCACAGAAAAATTCAAAGCAATTTGGTCTGATTTTTTTAGAGGTCTATGATTAACTTAGATAGATAGATAGATATGTCACTTCCCTTTGTCCCTTTGTCCCTACCTCTGAGCCCTCTGACCTACCAGCCTGAGCTCCCTCTCACACTGTGCTTCTGTGACAAGCTGCAAACCTGCTCACAGTCCTGCACTTCCTCCAGCATTCACACAGGGTGGGACACACCCAGCTGCAGTTACATGCAGGCTCCTGACCAGCCACTGTATAAACCAACAATAGAGAGGCTACAGCCAAAATAACCACCAGCTTCCCAGTCTAGGACCCCAGAGCTGTACCATCCTGCCCTGGTCCAAACCCCAACCAGTATGAATTTATTATCCAGTTTGCCTACCCCTCAATGTGGAGAGGAAATGCAACAAGCCTGTGTTAAACCAAGCTGAGATTTCCCCCCCGACACTTCACTTAGGGCTGGTCCACACTACCCGCCCAATTCGGCGGGTAGAGATCGATCTTCTGGGATCGATTTATCGCGTCTCATCTGGACGCGATAGATCGATCCCAGAAGCACTCCCCCGTCGACTGCGGAAGTCCTGCTCGCCGAGAGGAGGAAGCACTGTCGACGGGGGAGCCTGCCTGCGCCGCGTGGACCCGAAGTAAGTAAATTTAGTTCGATATAGGAAACGTCGACTTCAGCTACGCTATTCTCGTAGCTGAAGTTGCGTTTCCTATATCGATCCCCCGCCCCAGTGTGGACCTGCCCTTAGAAACACACTTGGATTAAATTAAAACATAAAACAAGTTTATTAACTACAAAAAGATAGATTTTAAGTGATTATAGATGATAGCAAACAGATCAAAGCAGATTACCTAGCAAATAAATAGGGTTGCCAGGCATCCAGTTTTCGACTAGAATGCCTGGTCGAAAAGGGACCCTGGTGGCTCTGGTCGGCACTGCCGACCATGCCGTTAAAAGTCCAGTCAGCAGTGCAGAGGGGGCCTGAGGCTAAGGCAGGCTCCTTGCCTGCCCTAGCTCTGCCTGGCTCCTGGAAGTGGCCGCCAGGTCCCTGCAGCCCCTAGGTGCATGGGCAGCCATAGAGGTGCCATGCGCCCACCCCGACAGCCGGCTCTGCAACTCCCATTGCCTGGGAACCGCAACCAATGGGAGCTGTGGGAGTCGCACCTGTGGGCACGAGGGCAGCGCACAGAGCCTCTGTGGCCGCCCATGTACCTAGGGGCTGCAGAGACCTGGTGGCCGCTTCCTGGGAGCCAAAGTAAGCGCCGCTGATACCCCACAACCCAACCCACTGCCCAACCCGGAGTCCCCTCCCACACCGCAACCCCCTCATCCCCAGTCCACCCTAGAGCCTGCACCCCCAGCCAGAGCCCTCACCCCTCGCACTGCAACCCCCTACCCCAGCCTGGAGCCCTCTCCCACACCCCAAACCCCTCATCCCTGACCCCAACCCAGAGCCCTCACCCCCCGCTGGAACCCTCACCCCCCTCCCGCACTGCCACCCCTGCCCCAGCCCAGTGAAAGTGACTGAGAGTGGGGGAGAGCAAGCAACGGAGGGAGTGGGGATGGAGAGAGTGGGTGGCAGGGCCTTGGGGGAGGGGTGGGGCAGGGGTGTTCAGTTCTGTGCAATTAGAAAGTTGGCAATCCTACAAATAAACAAAAAAAAATCTAAGCTTAACATTCTAGATAGATTGAATATGAATTAGCAGTTTCTCACCCTGAGTGATGGTACAAGCAGCCTTGCAGATTCTTAAGGCACAAGCTGCACTTGCTTTACAGCTTGGAATCCCCAGGTTTTTCATACACAGGCTAGAAATCCCTTTAGCCTGGCTCCAGCACTTCCCCCAGTTCAGTCTTTTTCCTCAGGTGTTTCCAGGAGTCCTCTTGTGTGGGGAGTGAAGAACAACAGATGATGTAACTCCCTGCCTTATATAGCTTTTTTTAGCATATGACGGGAACCCTTTGTTTCAAAACTTGGGTTCCCAGAGCAGATTGTGGAAAAGTACAGATATCCCAAGATGGAGTCCAGAGTCATGTGGCCTGGTCACATGCCCTTGCATAACTTGCTGAGTTACAGCAACCATTACTTACTGGCTGTCTGGAACATTTACAGGAAGGTTAAGTTCTTCCAGGGTCCATTGTCTTTGCTGATGGGCCATCAGCACTGTTTGGCTTCTTCACTGTTGTATCTGAAAGGCTAGTTGTGGGTGTCACCCTGAGTAAGCACATTTGAAATACAGATACATAGTCAATATTCATAACTTTAGATACAAAAATGATACATGCATACAAATAGTATAATCATATTCAGGAAATCATAACTTTTCCAATGACACCTCACGTGACCCATCTTGTACAAAATGCATCATAATTATGCCATAGTGATATCATAATACTATCACAGTGAAGAATATGGGGTGCAGTGTCACACCTACCCTCTTTATTTACTTTGTGTATTATGATGAATCTGATATTTTGGTTTATTTGTTGTATTTGGAAAAAATAATACAAAATATAGCAGTCAGGCAGCAAGACTAGTGTCATGTGTGCATTTGAGAAGATGAGCGTGTTTGCTTTCACCTTTAGCAGCAAAATTATAGAATTCTTTAGATGACCAGAGGTGGGTTAACAGCAGGGTCAGTCATGTCTGCTTCTAAATTTCCTTCCAAAAGAAAGATACCATGGTACAACCTTTGCTTTGGGGGAGAAGCATACTGTTTATTTAATTGCCTTTGTCATATTGATCATTGTCTGAGAAGCACAATATTATTTTCATATTTAGTTTAAATCTTGTCTCCTAAATATCAGTTGTAAATGTAATGTACATGTAAATATAAAGTCAATGTAAGTTGCATAAGTAAATGCCGTTGCAGCACTTTGTAAAATTAGGATTTAGAGTTTTGATGATTGGTATTGATATGCAGTATTAGTGACCATAATAACACTGAAAGCCTTTGAAAATGTCATGGAGAAAAAAGCAAAAAAATGGCTACATGAAAAATATATTCTTCTGCAGCCCTAGAATTCCACCTGTCCTGGGGGGCAATTTCCTGCCCTGCTGAGTAAATGCCATTGAGTAACAGTGAGTTCCTCTTTTTTTTTTTAAAGAGCTCCATTCCCTGCATTATATATATATAAAGTTACAGCTCCAGGACTGTAACCACTTCTTTTGCTAGTGCATTTTATGTCAGCAGCAACTACAATGGTTAAATCTGTGCTTGATGCATAACATTTGCAACGAGTGTCCATGATGCTATATATAACAACAGAAGGCCTGAGGAGGTTACAAGTTCATTTAGACATGATGTATAGTTTAGAAATGATGTATAGAAAGATATCAGGTCAGAGAAGGGAGGGAGGAAAAATTAATATTTTTAGCCTAAACTTTGGTATCAGTTACCTTTGACAGGTTTCCAGAAATCTCTCTGCACTCTTGAAAAAAGAATCCTTTGTGTTTCTCATATAGTCCTTTATTTCATTTCTCCTTTTTCTCGTGCCCTGCCCAGATCCAACTGAAGTTTTTTTAAAATGTCAATAATAATGTGCACCCAACTATATTTAGCACATAATTTATTTCCTTTGCAACAGAGATATAAATGCTCCCCCCCTTTGACTTTCATTAGGCATTGTGATTTATGAGGCCCTAGTACCCTCCCTTGTGCCCTTGGGTGGGGGGTGTCATGCTTTCCTTTATTTTGACAAAAGTCAGGGTGGATATGGCAATACAGAGAAACAGAGCTGAATAATGGCTATGGCATTCTTCTGTAGATACAAGCAAGATGAACATGAGGGTTAGGAATGTCCTCCCATCCATTGCTGGGTACCCTAGACAGTCTGAGGGAGATTGTGGCTTAGAGCTCCAGTCCACAATGGAGGAAGGTGTGGAGGGGCCATGCCAGAATTTCTCCTGAGTGCTCCAAAAGAAACCCATACTGCAGCAAGAGCACATTCATCTCTATGCCATGACAGGAAGAGGGTGAGACCTCACCTAGCCCCTACAGGCCCCTCTGGGGAGGCCAGTGCTGCTGGTAGTGTAAGCGATGTTCCATGCCTCTACTCCCTAGGGATATTATGCCTGGTCCATATGCAGGGTCACAATAACAGGAAGTTTCTTGCACTCTGGTTTGAAAGAGAAGGCCAGTCAAAATGAGAATGGACCGACTCTGTTCCCGAACAGCCACCTATTATTCCAGAAGCATTCACCAAAGGTTGAAGCCCTCCCACCAGGATGGTACAGCAACAAACATGTTCCCCATTCAGGGCCGGCTCTGGCTTT
>NW_020664439.1:37368753-37424585 GCF_002925995.2 Terrapene triunguis
CAGGTGCCGCCCCAAGCACCAGCTTGGGTGCTTGGTGCCTGGAGCCGGCCCTGTCCCCATTGAAATTCCAGAGTTCTTGTTCCAGTCTTTTAGGAGCCCTTTATTTTTTTGCAGCTAGCACTGTAGCTATCATGGCTTGATGATTATAATGAATTTGGATGGCCAATGCTTCCATGGTCAAAAAAGAACAAAAATGTTGTCAGGCGCCAGCTCTGATGAATACCCTGTGAAAGATGGGAAAACTCTTATCATTAGTGATTAGGCCATTAGTGATGAATGATGCTGAAGGGTAGAAATCATGTACTAAGCAGATATATTAGGTCATGAGAAATGTACCACTGATCTATTTCTTTTGAAGGTCTTCTCTTTAACCATCAAGAAGGACTCAATGGAAGTCTACAGTCCCAACTTGCTGAGTAATATTTGAACATTGCCTGATGCTACCCTTCTGCAGACATTATGGGGGGTTGTTTGTTTGCTTGTTTTATTTGAGGAACATAGTCTTGATCTGTAAGCAGTGGCTGATGTGGGTTAGCCTTTTGGATGGGGCTCTGTCATTCACGTTAGCTGAACATATGCGTATGGCAACTACTGAAAGTGAACATCAGTCTGTGCCGAAGTTGCTTGGCTGCTCAATGAAGTCCTCCTGCTGTTGCTTGGAACACTGTCCTGGAACATGCATGTGGATATGTTCTACTCGTGTCGCCCTCACAACGATATACTATCTGAAGAAATATTCTGCTAAATTAATGGCTGTGACCAAGAGCCAGAACTAAAGTAAAGGTATATTTATTTTACTCTGATTTCATTTTCTAGTGTGAGTGGGCAGTGCCCCATTTGCCACAGCAGCAGATTCACGTCAGCCTGAGTATATTAGTGGAGATAAGCATGACTCTAAGCCGGGGTGGGCAAACTTTTTGGCCTGAGGGCCATATCGGGGTTGCGTAACTGTATGGAGGGCTGGGTAGGGAAGGCTGTGCCTCCCCCAAACAGCCTGGCCCCCGCCCCCTATCCGCCCCCTCCCACTTCCTGCCTCCTGACTGCCCCCCTCAGAATCCCCAACCCATCGAACCCCCCTGCTCCTTGTCCCCTGACCGCCCCCTCCCAGGACCCCCAACCCCTATCCAACCCCCCTGCTCCCTGTCCCCTGACTTCCCTCCCGACCCCTATCCACATCCCTTCCCCCTGGCAGGCCCCCCAGGACTCCCACTCCCAACCCTCCCTGTTCCCCATCTCCTGACCTCCCCCACAGAACCTCCGCTCCATCCAACCACCCCCTCCTCCCTGACTGCCCCCCAAAACCTCCTGCTCCCTTACCCAAACCCCCCGCTCCCTGCCCCCTTACCAGCAGCAGGAGCTCACAGCTGCGACACCTGGCCAGAGCCAACTGCGCTCCCCATGCTGCCCAGTGGGAGTGGCGGGCCAGAGTGCAGCCCGTGCGGCGGCATGGCTGCGGGGGAGAGAGAACAGCGGGGGAGGGGCCGGGGACTAGGCTCCCCAGCCGGGAGCTCAGGGGCCAGGCAGGATGGTCCCACGGGCCAGATGTGGCCTGCGGGCCATAGTTTGCCCACTTCTGCTCTAAGCACTGGCCAAATATACTTGGAAGAATCTGGTAGTCACTCAGTGTTTAATATGGATGTGATGCAACAGTTCTGACACAAAGCGGGAGATAACTTTGCATTTCTAAGGCATGACTGCCACTGAATCTTTTCTCCTTATTGTTGGCAGCAGAAGTTCCTCCTTTTGGATTCATTATATGCTCATAGCAGTTGGTGTAATTAAGGTTCAAATAATTATTTTTATAATTCTAGTGTCAGACTCAAATGCTTTGTTGACTGTCATTTTTGAAATACTAATACCTAGCCCTTATATTTAACACTTTTCATCCATAGATCTCCCATTAAGTAGATGGGGAAATGGAAACACGGAGAAATCAAGTGACTTGCTCAAGGTCACCAAGGCTGGTGGCAGAGCAGGGAATAGAACCCAGTCCTCCTGAGTTGTAGCCCATTGCTGGATTCACTAGGCCACACTACCTAAATATACTACCTTTAATTTTGTGACTGGTTATGGGACTGTCCAGAATTTACCTGGTTTCTTGTGGGAAGAAGTTTGAAATGTTTATATCTGGGTATGTTCAGAATTGGTATAAGCAGTGGCTCTCAATCCTTCCAGAATACTGTACCCCTTTCAGAAGTCTGATCTGTCTTACATACCCCCACATTACACCTCACTTAAAAACTACTTGCTTACAAAATCACACATAAAAATACAAAAGTGTCACAGCCCACTATTACTGAAAAATTGCTGACGTTCTCATTTTTACCATTTAATTGTAAAATAAATCAACTGGAATATAAATATTGTACATACATTTCAGTGTATAGTATGTAGTGCAGTATAAACAGGTCATTGTCTGTATGAAGTTTTAGTTTGTAATGACTTCACTTGTGCTTTTTATGATGCCTGTTGTAAAACTTGGCAAATATCTAGATGAGTTGATGTACCCCCTGGAAGACCTCTGCATACCCCCAGGGGTACACGTACCCCTGGTTGAGAACCACTGGTATAGAGTGTCGTAAGATTGTGGAAGATTGGTTTGTTCTGGTTTGCTTGGCTGAAACTATCCATTTAGCAGGTATAGTGTCACTGTATGTGTCTGTTTCAATCTACAGCAGAGAGAAGTGTTCAGGCCTCCCAATGTAACATGAAGCCCCGGCTCATTATTTTCGGTATGTTTTATGGTTTGCAGAGTTTAATCACATTTGAGAATCTGTTGTAGGAGGTGAAACAAATTTGTATCACAACTGTATGTACTAAAATTCTCCTGCTATGCTTTGCCAATTCAAAACATTTTTTCAAGGAGAAATTAGGACATCTCTCTCATACATAAACTGTCATATTTGTATTTCCTGTTAGAGTGTTTTACCCGGGGTTCTTTCAACCCAAAGCTCTTGGTAACTTTTACTCTGTGCGAGGAGGTGTCAGGAAATAAATCAGGGGAGACACGGCCATCCGACCGATGGCTGGCACAAACAGGACAACACGAGTGCTTTCACTTAAAGCTAAACTTTACTAGTCTCAAGCACTTATACACGTCCGCAACAAGATTAGTAAAACACCCCCAACCCTTGATAATTACCAAAGCTGAGTGTGGCTCTCGAGTGACACAGCGGCAGCCCGTCTGCTGCTGGGGAACACAAGATGTATCCAGAGGGAGAGTCCAGTCCCCAAACGAGTCCCCCCATCTCAAGCTTTTCCCCCTTATTTATACATTAGTAATACAATGACATGTCCCTTACAGAAACCTTGTTAAGTAAGCAATTTTAATGATCGAGCAATTATTGATTAACCAGGTGTGGGTTTTTCCAGAGCCTGCATCCTTGAGACCTCAATAGACATTCCTGGGGCATATCCTACTCTTTTAAAACGCATGTATCAGCAACTTCAACACAGTTCTTATCAGGAAGGACGCAGGGTCAAGCTGCCCTTTCTGTGGCACCCCAAAACCCCCTCCCCTCCTACCTTGGTCAAGCTGAGACTTGCTTTTAACAGCTTGCTGACTAGGCTGTCTTTAATAATAAGCCATAGTGGTTACAGGCACTTTACTGGTTTGCCAAAGTCTCCCTATACAAGTGGGGTGCAGCAAAATCCCGTTCCGGAGTTGAATTTCTTTCTTTGAGGTTACCACCATTCTATCTTCGTCCTACGTCATAAGTCGTCAAGGCCTTCCAAAATGGTAGGAAGGTAGATTGAAGAAAGATAAAAGATATATATATATATCTCATGTATTATGGTTGCTTTCAAATTTTCATTTTCTATCCTGTTCCCATCAAGTACCATCTTTAAAGACTTATGTTGTGGCTGGCTAAAAGCAATCAGTAAAGACATTGAGGCATAATCTGAAAGAGCCATATTCTCTATCATTTGTAATAAAATTTGTTTTAAATGTTTCAAACTCTTTGTATCTTTAGGGACATTTTAAGGTCTAGAAGTGCATTTGAGAATAATGCAAGTATGACTATACTGTTCAATATTAAAGATGTTTTGTTCTTGATTGGATGACTTTTCTGATTAATATATCAGATGGCCCCCTTTCAGTTATCAACGGTGCTTATATATTTTTTCCTTTCATGCATAATGTATGCAATAGCAGAGCTATATCACTTCTCTGTAAATCAGTGTTATGGTGAAAGTTATATGTCTTTATTATTATTTTTATTTATTTTAATAAACCTTCATTGTCTACAGGGCCCAATTATTTTGGTTATATTTTTATAGAGATTTTTCCATAGTGTTATAATGACATCAGTGTTCTGTGGAGGGAATTTATAATGATCTCTGGTGGATCTGAGAGTAAAAGTGCAGTAGCCTCTCTTCAAGTTATGGCACTGTGGAAGTAAATAAGAAACAGGGCATCTGACAAATTAAGAGTCCAATCCTGAAGGCATTCCATGAAGGACTGCCCACAAAGTACTTGAAGGGTCAGAGCTTAAGAACCTATAAATACAACACCTTGTAAACTACTGATCTTTGATCCATGACAGTTATCACAGAGTCTATGTCTACACTGCGTCTAGGAGGTGTAATTTCCGGCTCGGGTAGATATACATGCGCTAGCAGTGCTCAAGCTAGTGCGCTAAAAATAGCAGTGTGGCCGCAGTGGCTAGCAGCCCGCGTATGTCCCGCGTATGTCCCAGATCCTAGACACGTACCCTGGTGGACGGCCCAAGCTGCCACCTGTGCCATTGTGACCATAGTGCTACTTTTAACATGCTAGCTTCAACAGAGCCAAGCTGTGTACATGAAATACCCTAAGGGCTTGTCTTCACTATTGAGGTAAGTTGGCCTAAGTTACGCTACTCCATCTACTTGAATAACATAGCTGGAGTCGACGTAGCTTAGGTTGACTTACCCCGGTCTTCATTGCGCTGCGACTTCCCTTGCTCTTCTCGGAGAGGTGGAGTACCAGGGTGAACCGGAGAGCACTCTGCCGTTGATTTAGCGGGGCTTCACTAGACCCACTAAATCAACCCCTGCTGCATTGATTGCAGCAGCGTCAATCTCCCCGTAGTGAAGACCAGCCCTAAGACTTCCTCAGTCATCCAGCACATGAACTGTCTCTGAAATTATATTCCTAAAAGCCAAAACAACAATGAACATGAAATGTCACTATAAGTAAACCCATCAAACATAGGTTTCAGAGTAGCAGCCGTGTTAGTCTGTATCCGCAAAAAGAACAGGAGTACTTGTGGCACCTTAGAGACTAACAGATTTATTAGAGCATAAGCTTTTGTGGGCTACAGCCCACTTCTTCGGATGCATATAGAATGGAACATATGTTCCATCAAACATAGTGCATTTTACAATGTGTTTAGAAATGTTGTCTATATTCAGCAGGCCTTTTAATTAAGAGATTGAATCAAAGATAAAAAAAATGTTGTTTTGGGTGTCTCCTCCTGATAACAGTCCAGAGAGGGAAATGATTAGTAAACAAAACTGATGTTTAAGGGAAGTAGATCTTTGTATACAATCACGTCTCTTCAGTTGAAACTGAACTAACCCTTAAAGTACATAAATCTTCACTTGGATAATATCTGAACATTGTGAACCCTCTAAATATTCCCACAAGCTAAATTCTGTTATAAATCACATGCACTTTATGCTAACATGGGAGTGATAAACTACATCTTATTTTAACATCTAACCAATTTCACAGAAAAAGCATTTAAAGGTTCCCCCAACTGGACCCAACAAACAAGGACAAATAGCCTTAGCATCGTTTGTACCAATTTTGCACCATCCTAATACATCAATGCTTTGTATGCTGTAAATTTATGATCAAGTTACTTTAACTATGCTAATAAAGCACTGTCAGTATTGATCAGCCTCAGATATAATCCTCTTCTCCAATTTATGACACTTTAACCACACAAATACGCTCCTAATATTGAAGAGATTCTCCACTCTCTGAAACAAAGTCTGCAATAACCTCAAAATCAAATTGTTTAAGAAATGTGACCTAGAGTATCTGTGCTAGAGTATCCCGGATTTCTCATGCATGCAGTGCTGCTCTCTGCTCTTCCCTTTGCTTGTTGTATTCCATTAGTCTATTAAAAACATTATTATACTTTTTTTTCAAAAAAAACATTGACATTGTCCACACTAGTGTGGTAACCATGTTAGCTAGAATCATGTTAAATAATGTTTCTAGCTAGCAAGGTACTAACAAGGCTTCCTCAGCTAATGTAGACAAGGCCTAACCTTGTTATCAAGGGTTTTGCAGGAGACTAGTAAGAAAGTCATAATCACTCTGTCTTTAGCCCACTTTGTTCTTATGTTTAAGATAAGAAGTGAGAACACAACACCTTGGGCAAGTAGTCAACTACCACAACTGGTATAGGATTTCTGAGCAGCCTTTCTGGGCTACATCCACTAAAGAACTTAGACACCCAGCTATCACTTTAGGCACATTAGTTCAACATTTAGTTGCCTCCAAGATCCTCAAAATCCTCAAATATGAGAGGATAAAAAGCTCCCCAACTAAGAATGTAGCATACCAGAGCAAGAAGATTCATTAAGGAACTATAATGATGGAAATAAGCAGCCTCCACCATTCATGTTTTTCCAATATACTGTTTTTATTGCCCTTTGTGAAATACAGTGAGATACAGATATATTAGATTTAATTTTAACAAACTTTCATGATTCATGAGCACTAACCAGAATTATCACAGCAAACATGCATGTCTGAAAATAAATGAGATGATAAAACAGTTTTACTCTTTTATCATCAAACACTGCTTCAGCGTGTTTTTCTGAGCTCCACAATTGCTGAAACACATGCCACAGAACGGGCCATCCTTTGACTGTTACTTGATTTCTAGCTCCACTTGTGTTAGTCAGTAAATTGTTTATTTGTTCAATGGGATTACAATCCCAACATTGAGGGAGCTACTTCATCCTAATTAGCTCCCCAGACACTTCTTATTTTTTAAAAAACAATTCTATAAAGTCAAGATGACTATTTTGGTCATTATCTTCTTGATAAATGTACTCGCCACCAAGCAGGTGTTTCCCAAAAGGGACCCTGCAATGTAGAAGTATATTGCATTATACTTCCTGTTCCACGATTGCTTCAATTTTCTCAGTTCACCCAATATCGTTTCCAGAAATATCACCCCAAATCATCAAACAACAACATCTAAGTTTCAGTACTGGCAACAGGCCCTCATAATTCATCAGAGCATCATTGATCATAAGTTCTCCTCTGCTTGTTTCATACTTTGATGGACAAGATGCCTGAGGGGATTGGTAGTGGTATTCAAGGCATTTCATTTGATAGATTGTTAGTTGTTTCTGTGTCTGGTCCAGGTTGATATTGACCTGAAGTTGTTACTATTTGATGGCTGTCTGTATATGTGTGAAATGAATTGACAAGGTCCGTGCTGTTCTTACTAGGCAAAGGTTGTTCACTTCTAAAATTTACCATAATAATTTTACCATGCCACCTTGGGATGTGATTTAGTCAGATCTTGTACGCTAAGCAGGGATAATCTTAGTCAACCCTTTGATGGGAACCCTCAAGGAAACCGAGGTGGTGCAGGAAGTGGTGTTGGTGATACAGTGGGTGCCAAATAGACAGTGCCATTGCACGTCTTTAAATAAATAGCTCGTCAAAAGCAAAGAAATCTTTCATTTTTAGACTCAAAGTTTATCTCCAGCCCACACAAACGTGGTATCATCTTTCATTACAGCCATATTCACTGCCATATTAACCCAACATTATCACATTTGTGAAGCCAAAGGCTGCCTGCCGAGTGTCACATGACACTCACACCTGCAGACCCCCATCGCAGGTTCCTGCAGCTCAGTCTGTGGGAAGGGAACACAGATTCCCTTGCAATGACTCCTCCTTTTTATTCAAGGCCACTGGGCCACCTGGTTTGCAAGCAGCCAGGCAGTCTCTCTGCTTTCGCTCTTGCTGCTCACCCTGCCAGATTGCAGCCACCCTGGAGCAGCAGCTGGGGACAATGAGGAAGTGGGGACAAGACGAAAAGTGAGAGAATACTCTCCTGCACCAGCACCCTCGCTTTGCCCAGAACAACCTCAAGCTGCCCAGTGTTGCCCCCAGTTCTCACAATTTCATTGCTAATCTCACAATAGTTGATGTTTTTCTTAAAGCCCCAGGTCCTGGAGTCATGTGAATACATGAGAATCTCAGCTTACTTTTTTTTTAAAGTAAGTTTGCAACCCTCATGGTTGCAGAGCAAGGCGGGAAAATGTGACACTCCTTCTCAACATACCCCCAAGGCATATTTTTTTTAAACTCATGAATCTTAAATGCTTGTAGTTGACTATCCTGGGTATCTCTCCCACTCCCCACTTAGCACCCTCCTCCATTTGTGCAGCCTATCCAGTAGCTCCATTGCTTTCCACATCCTCTATCATTAACCTCTCTCCCTCTGCCCCCATTCAGCTCACGAAGCATCCCAATGGGGAGTGGTGTAGAAGCAGCTTCTGCAGGTTTATGGTTCTGGATGCTCCCTCTAACCTAGATAAGGGGAATCCTTCAGTGGTCAATTAGCTGGTTTCAGGGCAGTTTTGTGTTACTGGAGCTATCCAAAGCAAACCCAAGGAAGCAGATGATTATGGCCCTGTAAGTGCTAAAATTTTTCAAGATTACATATTCAATTTCTGACAGAGGTAGGAGAATAGTAGTCCCGGACTCCAGGTTATTAGGAGAATAGTCTAGTCCAAAACTTTTCTAACTGCTGGCAGCTATGTGCAGAGCCTAGCAGTTACCTTGGTAACTGCTGGCAAATGGTCATTGTCCTCTGTACATCACTATGTACTTTAATGGCGCTCTCTAAGCAATTACTAATGATATAGGATGACAGAGTAATATTTGCAGTGGACTTTATACCTTGGCGAAACACAATAAGTTGATAACAGATGTTGTGTGCAAATGGTGATTGCATGAAACTTGAAATTTTGACGTAGAAAACACTGGGGAATATTTTTTTTAATCACTGCATTCTGTTATCTTCGATTCTAGCCATTTCCATCTTTTTTTTTGTCTGACTCCTCCCATTGTATGAGTTGCATGCTTCTGTCCCAATTTTTCATCAATGAGTCACTTTCTCTATTAGGAAAAAAAGAGGCTGATTAATTATCTTAAATAGTAACTTATGAATAACAGGCACATTCTGTACTCCCATAAATTAAGCAAATCTTGCGTCAGGACACAATGATTTTGCTATTCTGTATTAATAAGGCTGTATTGGAACAGTTTTAATATTGTACTTTTCACAAAACAATTTTTTAACCCACTATTGCTCAGCAGGAGCAGTCCAATATGTCTCGATTGTCTTAACACAGAGATTACATTTAGCACTTACAAAGTTGTATTCATATTTGTAAGAGTTTCTGTGCTAAAAAGCAACATGTACGGGAAACATTTTTAATTATTTGAAACATTTACTCTGCCCCTAAGATGAATAAGTTGCTAAATGTTGAAACTTATTCCAGATTCGTTTGAACAAAGGAAAGAAAAAAAAAATCACGAACAGCATTTCAAGGCTTGAGATTGTGTCTTTTTAGCTTTATCCTCCTCCTGTGTGGTCTTCAGAGCTCCTAAGGTGATACTGGTACTTGAAGTATCAAATAACAGGCAAGGAATTATGCCTACTTAAAGGCGTGTTGCAGGTTTACGGTCAGGGACACAAGAAGTCTCCACTTTGCACCTCCCAAGCAATAGCTGGGCATGCTTGCAATCCCTGAGCTTCTCTGTACGGGGCTACCCCAAAGGAGGGCAAGAGTGGGGGAATTGTGGCTCCATCCCATCTTTCCTGTCAATGAGAGGAGCTGGCAGTTCAGACAAGAAGGGGGCCTATTGCTCCTCTATAAGGAGAACTCTCCCACACACATCTTAGAGGGGTAGGAGGTTTTGCACCCCTCCTGGAGCTTCTTCTTATTCAGGTCTTTCTCTGACAGGCACAGTTGAGCCTTTTTTGATTTGCACCTTAAAAGCAATTTGTACTTTAGGCCTGCTAAGCTCGCCCCGTATAAAAACCCACTTTTAATTTGGATCATCTTGGCAGTTGGATAGCTGATATTCCAAAAACCTTAATAGAGTTTTTTTTTTTACTTCAGTGGGAGCTTGCTTGAATAAAGACTGATTAAAGACCTCAAGATTTGATCTGACAGAAATAAATTTTTCATTGCTAGACAAATGTAGCTTTTTATCCTTAATGTTTATGAAAATATCTTTATACTATCGCTCAAGCTTGCAAGTGTATGGTATTTGATGCTGCAAGCCTTCCTTGCAGGGTAAATCTACTAGGTATGCATGTGTCGTAAAGGCCCTGTATGTTTATAAAATACTGAGAATGAACTAAAATCAGAGCTGAACAGAGTGTATACAGAACAGTTCATATATTGCATTCAACAGTCAATTAAAAATACAGTGTGCATTTTGGATGCCTTGTTCACATTTGTTGACCTACACAAACAAGCTAAAGAAACCGCATGCCCCACACTACCGTGGAGGAGACCCAGGTTCACTCACACTACACCCTCTACTGGCTGATGAGGAGGCCATCTATGATTTTAACATGAAAACAATTATCTTGTGTTTTCCTTGTGGCCACCTGGGAGATTCTACATTAATAACATCTTCAGAAGTTCAAGAGCCAGGGCACACCTGCTGAGAACCAGGGGTTGGGGCTTCAGCCTGAGCTTCCTCCCCAGTCTGGTAGGTGGAGAATGGAGGGCACATGGGGGGCTCCGTGAGCTGCACTTTAATGGTAAAAGAGCCACATGTGGCTCGTGAGCCACAGTTCGGCCACCCCTGCAATAGACCATCATAGCAAAGTGATGAACACTCTAATTCTTCTGGGGAAATTATTTGTTAGCTACCTTAAAACAATTTATTGAAGCAACAGCACGCTGCGGTTTCTGTAGCTACGGAATCCCAAAATTTTGCCACCAAAAAAGAAATTACAGCTGTGCCATACTTATTGAGACTGTCAACAATTTTGTTCTTAGGGTTTGTGAATACCAGACATGGAAAAAAATGTCTTTCAGAAAAAAATGGGTATTCTTTAGCAAACACCTTCTAGAGATTTGTAAATTAAAATTCAAGATATTTGTCATGCCTCGCTGGAAGTGGGAGTCAGTTTAGTTGCAGATACATATTCTAATGTATTTGTGCTGATTTCACTTTAGGACTGCGCTAGCTGATTGATTGATTGTAAAGAGCAATTACCAATTTTGAAGTACATGTAATATACATATTGCAATATGATCATATTACATATAGGAGAATACATTTCTGTTGGTTATGACATCAAGTGAACTATAGGCTTCTGAGTTGCCATGGTAATTCCTCTTGCAAAATGCTCATGCTGGAGGAAGTGACAATGGGTACTATACTTCTCTTTGAGGCAATGTTAATCTAATGCCCTAGGATGGTGGTAAGGCAGCCACTGTGCTGCTGCCAGCCCCATCTTTCAGGTGATATAGAGAATTGACATCCCAACCATTTATAGCCATATACAGATCTCACTCAAGAGCATGTTGCAAGAGGAGAAGTTTTCATTCCAATATGTGCTTAACTTCCAATTTAGAACATTCCATTCTATCGATCTTACATCTCTTGTAGTCTTGAATGGGAAAAAAAGTTTTCTTCACTTTCTGTGGTAATCTTTTGTGCAACATGCTGAGCCCTATAAAAACTGTTACTACCTTGCACCCCACTGGATACATTTCATGGCTGGGTGATGTGATCTAGGTTTGGAGTTTGTTACATTTGTAAAGCACTTCAGCATATTTCTGGATAGAAGGAGTAACGTAAATGTGAGATCATTAAAGTTGTTATTTATTATTTGCCCATCCCCGTACATGATGCTCTGATATTAAAGCATTAGGATTATTAAATTGTAATACTGCTACTAATTTAAGTACTCACTTAATAATGTATATCATAATTAAGGACACTATAGTTGAGCTTTTCAGAAATGACGAGTGATTTGGGCTGCTTCAGTTTGGTGACTAACTTGAAACACCTTAAAAGGAACTTGTTTTTCAAAAAGTCTTGAGCACTCTCACCCTTGAAAATCAGGTCCCTGTAAGGTGTCTTAGGTTAGGACCATAAATCACTTCTGAAATTCTTATCCAGTGTCCTTCAGTGTTTGTGTACTGCTGCCCCCTACAGGGCTGCATGCCAGATCTGCTTAAGTAGGTGGGATTTGTCACCCTGTAGTAGCTGTAATTTACAGAAAATGTAAGCCCTTATACTGACAAATGAATAAATGTTATTTGGGGTGATCACTAGTATAATAGCACTTTGCACTGCTATGCAACCTTCCAGATTTCAAAACGCGCTAAGGATATCACTAATTGATCCTCACGTCAACAAGGCCAGGCAGATTCATGTTTCAAGAACACAGACAATATTTCTTGTATATAGCCTTTTCCTATAGTTCATTATTATGACAGTAGTACCCAAAGGCCCCATTGCGCTAGGCACTGTACAAACTTATAGCCTGAAATCCTGGCCCCACTGAAGTCAATGGCAAAACTCTCAGTGATTTCAGTTGGGTCGAGATTTCACCCCGTAATGAGAGACAGTTCCTGCCCTGAAGAGTTTGCAATCTCAGTAGACCAGACAGGAGGTAAGGGAGGTGAAATGACATGCCCAAGATCACACAGCAGGTCAGTGGCAAAGCTAGGAATAGAATACAGGTCCCTTAACTCCTAGTTTAGTGCCCTAGATGCTTCCAATTGTGCTGCACTTGAAGAACTGAATTCCAGACATAAATGCAGATCAAATAAATAGACTGAAGTGATTTATTACCATTTAAAATGATTTTTTATGCATTCAGTACATTCTTTGTGGATTTTTTAAAGTTATTATAAATTCACATGAATTGCATTAGCTGTTAGTTAATGGGAACACATCTGTTGCTGTATTTTAACATTTTAAAATATTTGTGCAGTGTTTGATTAATTTTGGACAGTATCCATAATGTCAGCCAGGCTAATGACATGGGTCATTGAGTTATTGGTGTAATCCTAATTAGAGGCGAACAGATGCCAATCAAGGCCAGAGAAGTTGGAAGGAAAATAATACTGTATTTGCCAAATCAGATTATTACTAACTGATTGAAGTAGGGATCTGAGATACCTCTTCAGTGCAATGCAAGCCTCAAGATTTCCACAAGTCTTAATGCACAAAATTTCAAGCCTTCCTGGCTTATGGGAACGGGCTCAGAAAAAGGAGAAAAACATCCTTTGATGGAAGCATGCAGAAAGCTGCAAAAGACTTCTTTTGCTTTTAAGTGCTAAATTGTCAATCTTGTCTATGTTTTGATTTTTCAGCAGAGGTCACTGATGACGTAGACCAGTGGTCTCCAAACTTTTTTGATCACGCACCTCTATCAGTAGAAAATTTTTGAGCACGCACCCCCTGCCGCGTCGGCTCTACCATTTTTGCCAAAAAAAAAAGCCACTTGGACTCCCACCCGAACTGCTGAAGCAAAAAAAATTAAAAAAATAAAAAGCCGCTCGGACGAAGCAAAAAAAACCCAAACGCACCCCCTGCCATGCACTCCCTGCCGCACACCCCCAAGGATCCTCTTGCGCACCCCCTGGGGTGCACGCACCCCACTTTGGAGACCACTGATGTAGACATCAGAAAGAAACCAAACACATGGGGCTAAATTAATCTCTGCTGAGACTATATTGACTTCCATAGACTTACACCGGAGATGAAGTTGGTCCATGCTGCCATGTCATTATTAGGCTAGGCAATGAAAGAATATGAACTAAATTTAATAACTCAGTGCATTTGTTCAGCCTTCTTCCCTGATAGTCCCTGTGTGCTTTATAATTCAGATCCAGTTAAAACCAGCATCCAGCATGTATGTTTTTAATTTTGATTTAGAAACTAGAACCACTTAGGCTTTCACAGTGTAAAGAAGAAGCTGATTTCATAAGCATAATAAATACTAAAAGCTCTAGCCCCCCATGTTTTCAGATTATAATGAGAGCAAACCAAGAAATTTGTGGACTCTGACTTCAGAGAACAACTGGAAACTTTGAATAGGAAAATAAAAAGAAAGCAAGTTATAAAGTTATTCTAAACTAACTGTATTTGCAACCCTATAAGTATGGACATGAACTTTAACATTAATGCAAAATGTCACTGGCAAACAATGTAGAGATTTCTAAACTAGAGTGTTACGATCTAATAATCAAGATCCAGTAAGAACACTGGGAGTAGCTTGCTTTATCAATTGCAGTGTCTTAACAGTACCCAAAAAGGGGCTGAAAATAACAATTTACAGTAGATGAATCCTAGAAATGACTAAAGTGGTTAACATTTCTATGTCTGTCTTGTTGAACTGAGGTCCCTGTCAAGACAATGTAACAACTTGGAGGTGGTACCGGTTTGAAATCCTTTTATCCTAAATAAATTCATCAAATAGAAAGTCATGTCCTGCAGGCACTTTTAGACTGGTCAATAAAGCAGTACTCTGACTGGATTCTTACTGGATTCAGCTTCACAAGAGTCTTTGCCATTTGACCCTGAACTTTATGCAAACCATTGGCCATAACTGTTAATCAAATGGAAATGCTAAATATATTTACATCAAAATGATACCTAGATCGTACTGATGACTAATATTACCCCAATGGCAAGGTGTGCATGCTAAGAAGCCAGTGTCCCAGAAGAGAACTGTGTGTGATGGTAGAGCATAAATCCCACCAAGTGATGGTATGTATGAATCCAACCAGAGGTTGGCAGGAAAGAGGTTAACCCTCACCTTCTGGCTGGAGTACAAGTATTTTTAGACCAGCAGGGCTGGATCAGCTGTGGGATTGAGTAGTTCCCTTCTGGTTCACTATCAGAGAGATATGCTGTGAAGAATAGCAGATGAGGCTGGTTGTTAGGCAGGGAGGAAAGATCTCTAGGAAACTGGAAACAGCTAAAAGACGAACCAGAGAGTTTTCTCTTCCTCTCTGAAGCTTAGCTGAAGAGAGCCACACTTTAAATCTTCGCTTTTGGACTTTGGCACAGAGATGCCTTGTTGTGTTTGGCCCCGACATTCTTTCAATTCATTTTTATGTTTAACGGTAAAGCAGGTAACAAAAGTGTTAAACCCCACCTGATTGTGGAGTATCCTTTCCTATTTCTATCCTATCTAGATAGTCCTATACTAAATTGCAGCTGAGAAAAAAGAATATTATGATTAACAGTGTAGGAAGCTGCAAAAAGTCTAAACGAATTACTGAAGATAGATGATCAAAATCTTTGCAATTAGGCAATCAATATAAATGTTTTTGCTAGGCAGTCTCAATATAGTGATGTCTACAAAACATTGTTATTTTGTCCCATGATAACCATAACAAACCGGGATATTGGAGAATGAATTTGGCCACTCTTACAGGGTCCTTTGTAAGGGCACAATCCAAGCTGTCAAATACAAAGAGCCCCACTTTTCTTACAATGATACATTCCATAAGCAAGTGTTAAAGCCTGCTCTTGACACAGTGGATATATCTTGGTCCCATCTCTATTGATTTTCATTTTTGTAGTGTGCCCTGTCCGCACTCTCGTGGTAGTGGATGTTATTTTCTGAGGTGCTTTCATGTCAATCAGAGAATCTTTTGTCTTTCAACCATTTATCTATGCTAACGGTCTCTTGATAAGTCATTAACATCCTCAACTATTGTCATTCCAAGTGGTGTTTCCAATCTTCCAACTTTGGCCAGATCATCAGCTACATCACTTCTGTATATACCTTCAGATAAGAATGCAATGAATATAATGTGATAGATGTGATATATCTTAAAATTAGTTAGGCTTTTGACACATGACATTCTCATATATAAATCTGGGAAGTGTGGTCTAGATGAAATTACTATGAAGTGGTGCAACAGTGGTTGAAAGACCATATTCAAAGAGTTATCAATAGTTTGGTGTCAAACTGGGGGGATGTATCAAGTGGTGTCCTGCAGGGGTCTGTCCTGGGTCCAGTACTAGTCAATATTTTCATTAATTACATGGATAATGGAGTGGAGAGTATGCTTATAAAATTTGCAGATCACCCCCAGCTGGGACAGGTTGCAAGCACTTTGGAGGACAGGATTAGAATTCAAAATGACCTTGACAAATTGGAGAATTGGTCTGAAATCAACAAGACGAAATTCAATAGAGATAAGTGGAAAGTACTACACTTACAAAAGAAAAAAAAATCAAATGCAAATCTACAAAATGGGGAATAACTGACTAGGCATTAGTATTGCAGAAAAAGATCTGGAGATTATAGTGGATCACAAATTGAATATGAATCAACAATATGATGCACTTGCTAAAAAAGTTGGGTGTATTAACAGAAACATCATATGTAAGACATGGGAGGTAATAGTCTCATGCTAATCAGCTTTGGGGAGGCCTCAGCTGGAGTAGTGGGTCCAGTTCTAGGCACCACACTTTAGGAAAGATGTGGACAAACCAGAGACAGTCCAGAGGAGAGCTTCAAAATGATAAAAGGTTTAGAAAACCTGACCTATGAGGAATGATTGAAAAAACTGGGTATGTTTAGTCTTGAAGTAGAAGGCTAATAAGTCTCCAGATATGTTAAGGGCTGTTGTAAATAGGACGGGTTATAACTGTTGTCCGTGTCCACTGAAGATAGGACAAGAAGTAATTGGCTTAATCTGAATCAAGGGAGATTTAGGTTACATGTTAGGAAAAACTTTCTAACTATAAGGATTGTTAAGCACTGGAATAGGCTTCAAAGGAAGGTTGTGGAATCCTCGTGTCTGGAGATTTTTAAGAACAGGTTAGATAAACACCCGTCAGGGACAGTCGAGTTTAGTTGTTCCTGCCTCAGTGTAAGGAGCTGGGCTCAACGACCTCTTGAGGTCCCTCCTAGCCCAACGTTTTTTTGATTTCTATAATCATGTTTTTCCAGCAGTTTAGTTAAAAACTATGGACCATATTCATTAGAAGTTGGATTCACTTACATTAGGGCTAAGTTTGACCCTCTATGTTCAAAACCCCCAAACTGGATAGCTAGACAAATTACCTGCAAGTGGAAAGAGATGCTTTTTCTAAAGAATTAATGTGGTCGTTTTTGTTTTTTTTTATATAAATTTCAGAATAAAAAAGAGAGCTTCATAATTTACAGGAGAATTGGATCAAAAATAGGCAGGCATTCTTTTACCCACCAGATTGGAACTAGGTCATGAGAAGATGTAACTGAGCTAAGTGTAGGGCTTTAGCTCCATGAAATCTGAGAAGGATAACTGAAGAGGACATATTTTATGTCTGCAATGAAAAATGCAAAGAGCCGCAGTGGATGCAACAAGAGATCAGAAAACTAAAACATCTCTTTATTCAAAAATACCTTCAAAACATTAAACACTGCTACAGATGGCATAAAAATAATCTTTATGTTTTCACTGATGTTCCTCCAAGTTGTCCATTGTGCTGCCATCACCTATTATCATCCAGAAGCAATGGAATGTTAGGACATATCTAGGAAGCTTAACAGAACAATGTGTGCATTCTACCTGGAAGTCAGTACAAGCCAAGTGCTTAACTGGTCTTTCCTGATTAAGAAGCTTATTGATGTTGCATGGGATGTTTCTCTCCTGTAAAAATAATCTGAGTAATAAATTGCCTTTGAAGCAGCCAGAATCTTTGGATATACGAATGTCTTATTATCTTGAAGTTCCAAGATGCCAAGAAGACCTATAAACCAGTTGCTCTCAACTTCTATTTTAAACTCCATGCCTTACAGTGGGAATGTAACAAAGCTGATAACCTGGAATGCTCCTAATCAAGGGAGCTATTTTCTCCTGATTAATACATGAATTTCTATTATAAACATTTGCAGTTGTATCTGTTTCCTCAAACACCAGTCAGATCAGAAATAGGGACAAAATAGTTTAGAGTCTGTCTGCACAGAGATTTGTTCCAGAATAGCTATGCCTGATTAACTTTTCCTGATTAGCTCCATGTGTGAATGTTCCTATTCTGGAATAAATGTGCTTCATGGATTAAGCTAATTCAGAATAATGCATCCTTATTCAGAAAAAAAAAAACATCCACACATGGAGTTAATCAGGAAGAGTTAATCTGCTTTAAATTTACACCCTACCTTATTCCAGATTAATTTTCATAAGTAGACAAGCCCTTAATTTAGTAACTGATGCAAACCCCACTGGAATTAATGGAAATCAAACTTCCAGTTAGACTGAACATCCATCTGTGAGACTGATCAGTAGTAGGAAAAATCTGAGGTGTAAAAGATATTAGAGGTGAAAAAGAAAGGGAAAAAAAAGTAATGATACTAAGTAATTTCAGATAAACACAAAGCAAGTGAATTAATTACATTATGTCAATGATCTCTTACTCTTACCAATGTACGTGTACTAATATATACAAAGTTCAATAGTCACAAGAATTGATCATATACATCATTCATATGGATTTTAAAATTGCCCTTCAATAATATTTTGGTGTTACATACTACCAATGCAGGCAAAAGTTCTGAAAAATCAATCAAAAAACTGAATATGGGTTGGAGGGCTAAAAGATACTACCTAAAATAAGAGACAAAACAAGATTTGAATGAATAAAAGACTTTCAGTGGTTTCTGCATACACCTAAGGGTAAAGTTAAAAGTAACTGCTATATTGCCATCTTTCCCAGGACTTTGTGTGTGCTGTGAAGTTTTTAATTCTTTAGATTTGCTGCTGTAAAAACATGATCTTGTGTAATCTGCTAGTAATACCTTACAGAGAATATAACTCCCCAGAAGTACACATTAATTTAGATCATATGCAGCCCATGGAGAGAGAAGGGAAGCAGTGGAAAGCTTTTGATCTCTGCAGTGGTGAATGGTTAAATATGTGACTTGTAATTCTGCAGGTTTTGAATGGAGATTATTTTTTCTGGACATTTTTGGTCAATAAATTAAGCTAGTTAGTGCCTCATCTTGGGAAGGGTTCAAGAAATTTAGGATTTATAGGCCTCCTTGAAGGAGGAAAGACTTGAAGGAAGAGAGGGTGAAGACATGTCCACGTGGATCGGAGAGGGAGTTCAAGGTGTACGGGTAGGGTCCTATCAAATTCATGGCCATGAAAAACACGGCAAGGACTGTGAAAGCTGGTATCCCCCATGATATCTGGTCTTCTGTCTACTTTTACTCAATACTATACAGATGTCATGGGGGAGACCAGAGTTTCTCAAACTGGGGGTCCAGACACAAAAGGGGGTCATGGGAGGAGTCGCAAGGTTAGAGGGCTGAAGGCAACACAGAAGTAAGGGTGGCAATACCGCAACCCCCTTACAGTAACCTCATGGACCCCGTCCCCCAACTCTCTTTTTGGTCAGGGCCCCTACACTACCATACTGAAATTTTAAATTTAAATATCTGAAATCATGAAATTTACAATGTTTAAAATCTTATGAGCATGAAATTGTCCAAAATGGACTGTAAATTTGGTAGGACCCTATGTATGGGGTGTCTTGGAAGAAAAGGGTGGCGAATCATATGACTTGGAAGGAATGAAGTATGGTAGGGAAAGCAGCGGAACGAGATGAGAGCAGAGAAGTAGGAAGGACACAAGTTGGCCAAGGCTTTGAAGGCAGGGGCAAATTTTGTCTAGACTGTGCGGGGAAGCCAAAGGAGTGATTTGAAGAGGAGCTTGTTGTGTCTAGAGCAGCAAACTTGCAAATGGTTTTTGTAGCATCAATTTTGAACAGGCTAAGAGGAGTTGTGAAGGAGGCAGATGGGAGCCTACCAGGTCAGAGATGACTGGTTGCTGTAGGTAAGGTATAAATAATCAGAGCCTCAACAGGGAGTTTGTCACAGAGAATAAAGAACAATGGGAAGATTTTTGAGAAATTGTAAAAGAAGAAATGCCAGGATTTAGCAACCCTTCTTAACCTCACATCCACCCATTACCCAACTTTTTAAAATGACACAATTCTGCGGTGGTTGCTGACCTGTTCAGTGAAACGTGGGAGCTCTCCTGCCATCCGGTTGTTCCTTCTATGAAATGTCTTGGAGGAATATTAACTATACAGTATGGGGGACACCGGAGAAGCTATATGCATCCTTTGGAGATCTAGAAAAGGAAAACTCACTTATGAATAACTCACAGAATGGGGTTTCATTTCATTTTAATGTTGTTTTCTCAGATTTCTCAGTGGGGCAATGCTCCAAAGGACAAACCATTATTGGCTGGCCCTCACCAAGTTCAGAGTGTCAGTAAATAGGCTGGTGTTTGGTGGGTACCTATGGGAACCCAGTTGGGTATCTTCAGTTTTTCCTATCTCTATTTTTAAACAATTTTGTTAAAATCTAGAAATATTAAAAGTAACAATTAGAGACTGGCTTCTTTTTTTTCACCTTCCATAATAATAGTGTTTTGGCTCTTGGTTGTTTGGTGTTTTAGGCCCACATTTTAAAGTTGCAATGCCTAACTGATTTAGGGGCCTAAATTTCATTTTCAAAAGGCCTAAGTCTCATTGAAAGTCACCCAAGCGCCTGGGTCATTTTTGAAAATGTGATTTAGGCTTCTAAATCAGCTGTCGCAGAATTGAACAGAGCAACTCCTAAATACCTGTAAAAAATCCAGGCCTTGGTCAAATTGGTGGCATGTGATTGGCTGATATTCATAAATTATCGTAACTTTGTTTACAGAATCTATTTCTGGGTTTTAAACTTTTTTTTCCCAGTGCCTCATTGAGAAGAATACAACAGAAATCTTGTTGCACAGTCAGGGCAATATGTGATGTGCTTTCCTCCGCCAATTCTGCAACACCTGTGTTTTCAACTGTAGTGAAAGAGTTAAATTACATAGTTTGTGAGTGCTTCTAGGGCCATGGGACTTTGAAACTAAATTCTGTGTTATTGGTGCATACTAGGTTAAATCCATACAGGTTAAAATGGTTCCAGTGCTGCAGAAATACCACAGAATTCACGGTGCACTGCCACCATATGCTCTCATCCTTGCCATAGACATATAGATTAGATCTGCCACTGAATTCTGGGGGGGCTGTGTGCAGGTAAGGAGAATAAAAGCTTATCAAATTTATGGGCACCTTTAGACCTTGCCTGAAGCTATAGGCACACTGGAATCTTGAACGTGTAGGCTGTGCTTGATTAATGTCAATATTTTAAAATGAGACATTTGTTAAAAATCTATAATTTTTAGTGTTAGAGAGAAGGGAGAGCCTCTGCTAACAGAACATGAGATGTTAATGACTTCTCTGAAACAGGCTTAACTCAGGATGCTTGGGAGCTTCTGAGCATGTGTTTCTGGTTAATGTTTTAATATGTTGGCATTTCAGAATTCAAAGGGTCACTCCCCCCATTGGTCCTACTCATCCATCCTGAATTGCCACCTTTCATTCTCCAGCTGTGACCTCAGTAGCAAAAATGATATTTCAATAGGAGGGAAGCATATGTCTGAATTTAAATATGCAAAGTAGGCAAAAATCAATTTTAAAAAGGAACAAAAAGCTAAAAAAAAGGTTTCAAAAACAATGGAAGGGAAATAGTCACAAATATATGAAGTCCAGGTAGTGATTTTTTCAAGTAAAATGGGTATGAATAGCTACTATTTCATACCAATGTATGTTTATATGAAATAATATTTTTGTATATACACAATATGTATATTGTGCAGACTTTTTCTTTTAGATTTAACTTATATCTGCATAAATTCATACATTTGTGTGTGAATGTATACACACGTGAAATTAAGTGATGTACACCTAAATTTGTTTGCATGAAATAATATTCTTATATATATGCAATATATATATATATATACTACAAGCATGTGCAGAATTTTTTTCCTTTGAATGAATACTTTGTAAAAATCCAATACAGCTTTTTAAACTTAAAAAAGTTTAAAAATCAAGTCGTTTATTGTGTAGCCTTTGCACTATTAAAGTTATTCACTGTCCAGAGACATGGTTAATTAAGAAGGCTGAACAGCCTCCTAAAATTGAACTTATGTAAGCAGATGGCTGTCTTTTAGAGGAAGATCTCGTGCCATTCAGCTGTTGACCACTAGGGGTATCTTTGTACTATTTTTCATCCAACAGCAATTTGGAGTTGAAACCTATAATAGGGGAAAACCAAGGTTCTCGGCATTTTTTTTAGCGAGCAGTGCATCCAGGATCCAAAAAAGATTTTTTTTTTAAAAAAAGAAAAGAAAAGAAACACACACACAACCTCCTTCAGTCACCCAACAGTGCTCTGAAATCACACAACTGGACATCAAGCAAAGGGGATTCATCTGGAGGGCAATTTCAGATCGAGATAAATCTATTGGATTAGTAGGATTATCTGATTGCAGCTGAAAAGAAGTAACGTTTGATCATTTCTATTTCTTGCCTGATGGTCGGATTTAAATGGAGGTGGCTTGCTACACAGGATGATGAATTCCGGATGGGAATTTTTTCGCCCCAATCTTGGGCGAGGGGAAAAAAATTATATAAATCGATACAATTTGGAAGTGTCCGGGGGATGATTTAAAAACCTGGGGGTTACAGCTGCTTTAAAAAGGGATAACGACTCGAATCCAGTGAATTACAGGTTTAGCTGTGATTGCAAAAAGCCACTGTGAACTGGTAAATACTTTGCTGCTTTTCAACGTTGTGGTGTTTGCAGTGCGGTGTGAGAGAAATTGACCCCTTGGATTGGGGGGGGGGGGGGGGGGGGAATCAATGTGGTGCCCTTGTCTGTCTGTGTGAGTGTTTGATGAGGGGTTAAATCTGTGTTTCTGTTATTGGGGTGGGCGAGGGCGGATCTGTTACTGCTACAATAAGAAGGGGATGCAATCAGGGGCTTCTTTGCTTAGGGGTGCAGGGATAGTGAGTTCATAGGCATTTTGCACAGCTGCCAAACGGTCAGTGTTTGCCTCTCCCCCGACTTACAAAACATTCGTGCGTGTGTGCAAAGAGAATGGCATTTTAGCTTCTGCAACTTCGCCTGGAAGACAGGGCTTGGGGTTGATTCCTATCTGGTAGATTTCTTGCCTGTGTAACTTACAAGAGCAAGCCTCGATGCCTGGAAGGGAGCCGGATGCAGGGATCGCCCCAGTGGTTGCCCTGCTGCTGCTTGGGGAAATCTTTGCAGGGGGATTTGGCCGCGTATAGAGAGAGAGACGCACAGAAGGCAGCGCCGTATCACCTAGAAATAGGGTACTCGCTATGTTTGGATCCTCTCCTTTGCAATCGCACGCATTGCTCTCCCTAATGCAGCCAGCGCTAACTTTATTGCCCCCGCCCTCTTTAAATAAGTAGATGTTCCAGCTTGATTTTTGCCCATGCACTGAACTGTTGTGTGCATCGTGCAGCCCCGAGTTGCATTTCTGATGCATCAGGACAATACAGTGCCTCCTGCTAGGCTGCCGTGCCTGATGGAAGGATGTTTTTTTTCCCCCTTCAGACATCTTCTTGCATCTGAATCCTGGGTGTTCAGGACTTCTTCTTCCTCTTTCTCTTCCACTGGAAAATGCACTAGAGCCTCATCTTGATTTGCTGAAGAAAAATCAATTTTCAGCAGGTTTAATGAAAATTAATCAGTCAGATTACTTAATATTAATAGTCTTCTCATTAAAGCTAGAAGTTACCTTGGAATCAGGAGACAGGGTGTTTATCTCAAATCATTTTGAGGGTGCATATGGTTCCAAAGCAATTAAATTAGAATAATTGTTTTATTTAAACAAAACACAGGTTGAGTAAACTGTGGCATTCTTCCAGGAGGTACCATGATCAGAAGAAACCATTTCCCCCTTCTCAATCTTGTGACCTTTTTTAGGGGTTATATTTTTAGTTTGATTTTTTTTAAAAATTGGTTTGTTTTTTAGTTTTAAGAACTGTGGCATTAACATGCATTCATATAAAATGGACACACCTTGCAATAAATATCAAATACCATGTTTTTAGCACCCTTAAATGCCTCATGAATTTGAAATTAAACTGCTCCCTGTCGCGTGAACTCAAGCAAGTTATTTCAGCAAACATTTTTCAGGCAGTGCCTTGCACTGAAGATATTTGCATTTATACAGATGCATTTGAGGTACCTGCCTGTACCAGTAAGTATGGACAGGTGATTCACATTAGAAAGCATTTAGTTGTGAACATACTGAAAATAAATTTCCAGGGAACTCTAAACTCCTGGTTGCTTGTTATTTTTTTTTGTTTTTGTTTTTTGTTTTTGTTTTACAGTAGGAGCATTTCAGTGTATTTAGACATTGATTATTGGTTAACAAGGAACACTGAGCGCTTCAGACTTCCTTTTGCTCTTTTCTTGGTGCTTAATTCAAATAAAGGATACTCATGAAATAGCACAAGCCTTCTAAATGGTGCAAGATGGCCTTTTACCTTATTCACATGCATGAAGCACATGTACACCTAAAAACATGGGCCATAATATTAACATCTGGGTAGCTAAAGCCAAGCTCCTAAATTCATATTTAAAGTGGTCTGCTTTTGTGAAATTTGTGTGGGCTCAGCACCTCTGAAAAATCAATCAATTTCTTTTTATTTTTATATGTGGATTTAGGAGCCTAGAGTTAGTCACCTTTGAAAATTTTGGCCTTGTAACTTTTTTTTCTCCAGAGTATTGCCCTGATATAAAGTTTACTCTTTTCTCACCTTAGCTACCTTGGATGAATGTCACCAGCTTTCTTAGGCCTGGTCTACACTACGACTTTAATTTGGATTTAGCTGCGTTAATCCGAATTAATCCTTAACCCGTCCACACAACGGAGCCAGTTACTTCGAATTAAAGGGCGCTTAAAATCGATTTCTGTACTCCAGCCCGACGAGCGGAGTAGCACCAAAATCGATTTTGTTAATTCGAATTAGGGGTAGTGTGGCCGCACACCACCGAATTAATGTGGTTAAAATTAATGGGGTAGTGTGGCCGCACACCACCGAATTAATGTGGTTAAAAACCGAATTAATGTGCTTAGTGTGGCCGCGCACAATCGAATTTATACAATCTGTTTCCCAAATTCGAATGATCTAAATTCGAATTAATCTCGTAGTGTAGACGTACCCTTAGAGGAAAGCAATAGACTGAAGTAATGTTCTAAATTAATGGCTTTTTTTGCAGTAAAGGATGAGGGAAATGTAGATACATTTGAAGGAAAAAGGGCATTCTCTCATTCTATGATATGTCATGCAGAATGTGACTGGAAGGAAGGATGATCCTGAACATAATCATGCTAAGTGTGCTGAGAGGCAGCATTTGGTGGAACACCTCCCTTTTGGGTGACATAAGGAAGCTAGTGAAGGCAATACAGACTGCTTATGACAATACTGTTATGTGGAAATGAACAAGAAGATTGGGCTGAAACTGATTTGGGATATTTTTACCCATCCTTGCAAAAAAGATAATATTCTGGCTGTTAACACTCTTAACAAAGTGGGCATGCTCAGGATTATATGGCTGGAAGTGGAGCAGTCTGTTGAGGAGGGTGATTTAAAGAGCAGGATAGAGTAGGAACTTGATAAATTCATTTGAAAGTGGATGGAAGACTTGGGGATGGTGCTAATTTTATTTTTATCAATTTGCATATTTCATAACCACTGACTCATACATAAGCACACACTACACTATTGTTAGAATGGAGTGGGGGGAAGAGAGAAGCAGCAGCAGCTGAGAGATGAATTTAGTTTGTAGACATCCCTTTCTTTATTAATAGAGATATTCTCTACTAATAGATATGTAGATCTGTATTGTAGATCTCCGGCCTGCTTTGAATCACTTGTTTGTTGCTGTATTTGTGGTTTTTTAATCACACGGAAGGAAACTATTTAAAAATTAAATACTGAAAAAGGATGATGAACATAATACAGTCATTCTCTGAAAGTGGATAATGAAAAGGCCACACATTGCCAGATGCTCATTAGAAAGTGTTGCAGAAGATATTTTTAAAATGTACGTGCAGGAATAATTGCAATACAATCTGTTCTGGTATATAGTACTATGTCCATTACTTACTAGTATCCTAAAAATCCCTATAATTGTAGGGGTAGCAGATAGTCAAAAGACAAAAATGTTTAATCTTCAGATGTTGATTGAAGATTAAATGTTTTTGTATTTTTACATCAATATATTACATTTATGTATATTGTGAAGAAATGTTAAACATATAAGGGAACATGTTGCAGAAGAGTTTGTATCAAAGGGAGGGAGAAAGTTAGTGGATGGTGAAAGAGGGAGCTGGTTGGGAAAACTTTAGGAAGCATTGCACGTTGAAAGCACATCCTGTAATTTTAGTGACAAGCGATGGCATTAAATTCCCCACAATCACTATTGATATTACAGGTGAGAATCCTGCTGACTTCTTAGTGACTCAGCTTTGTATTTACACCTGCTTCTGAAAACCCACATGTTTTCCAACAGACTTTGCTTTTCATAATTATCAGTTGATTAATGGCTATGCTGTGTGTCACGTTTCATGCAGACATGTAATGGGTGTATTTGCTTAGGTTTGCTTTGTTTTTCTGTGCACCTTCTATAATAAATCAGTTTTTATGTAAAGAATGTTAAAGGGACACTGACTACATAAAAATCATGGGGTGGATTCTCCATGAAAATGGACCCAGAACAATTCACACTGGTTGGGGATCTGGCCTCATACTTATGTCTAAACATTTTTTGCCACTGTTGTTACAAGTAAAAGGTTAGGTTACTATGAATGAAAGTGTTTAGAGAATTACCCTACCCACTTTTAAAGTTTCTTTACTTTGTGTGTGTGTATATAATGCTTTTTGTATAGTCAGTTTCACTGTAGCCACTGAATCTGTTAGTTAGTTTCCATTAGTGTTTGCTTGGGTGTTTCTCACAGAAAGAGGGAAGAAAAGCCATCTTTAAAATTGGTAACGTGTGATTTAAAACCACAGAAGTGTTGCAGGGGGACACAGTTTGTTGGTGGGGGGAAGATGATTATTTTTTTAGTTATTTTTTGTTTTTTTTTTTTTTTTTTTTTTTTTTTTTTAAATTGAACAATGAATGTAAAGGGCAGAAGTTTTTTTTTTTTTAGTATTTCCTAAAAATGTTCCAAAATGGACCTCCGTAAAGATGGCATTAGCATACTTGTTGAACTGGTTGTAATGAGTTAATGAGGGAAACAGGTTGGCATTGCACTTTATACTTGAATTGTCCGTTTAAGTGATTTAGAAAAGAATTGCTCAATATTTACATGCTTGATTATATGGAAAGCTGCAGGAGTTGAATTCCAGTCATTTTTTAATAGATGCTTTTTTTAAAAAAACTTATTTGTTTAATTGAAAGAGGAAAATGTCATTTTCCCATAGGATTAATCCACATATTAGTAATAGTGTGTAACTCCATAACAATCACATTTAAGAGGAATAGTACAATATAAAACAAAATGAATGTTTTTAGTTCTTGATCCTAGCAATGTAACTTCATTGAAGTCAGTGGAGTTACTCCTGTTTTACGCCTGGTGTGAGAGGAGAATAAGGTCCTGAAATTGTTGCATCAAGAGAACTGATGCATCCTGGTTTCAAAGTATTTCTTATTGCAGGAATCATGGCCAACGTGATCATAAGGAGACCTGAGACTAGGTTGCTGTAACCTAATTAGGTATCTTTCTTCTCCCAGGTAGCAAAGGACCAGGAAAACAGGACAGCCAGCTGAATAACAGGAGCTAAACATGAAGTCAGATGGAAAGAGTAAATCACTGCAGACATTTAACAGTATTATACACTAAGCTTTTGAAACATTTTATTTTAATTTTTTTACAACAGTAAAGATAGTCTCTGCTATGTCTATTTCATGTGGGAGAAAAATCTCTAGTCTGTGGCACAACACTTTACTGCTGCCATTACTGCAGACTTTATAGATCAGAGATGTGTCAGCGAGTTAGCTTTAGCTGTAATGTTTTTTTGTGTGAAACCTTATGGGCCTTGCAGCCACTTTCTCATATTGACACTCATAAAACGTTCAAGTTCTCATATTTATTATTTAGTTTTCTTCCTTTATAAAGCAACAGAGCACTTCAGTTTACGAACGTGAAGTCAAAAGTGACAGGCAACCATGAATAGGACTTAATGAGTTTTAATAATATACATATTAGAGACTGCTAAAGAAAGTTTAATTAAGAAAAACAAGCTAAGCATGAAATTCATTTTAGAGCAAATACAAGTGAAGTTACAGCTACAGATGTAGAATCAAAAACCAGAATGATACATCACAGTAAATGGAATCCTAAACTAGATGATAGGTCCATTTAATACTAATACTAAATGTAGTGTGTATTCTACAGTGTGCCAATAGCCCACAAAACCCCCTTGCTCTAGATCAGGGGTCGTCAACCTTTCAGAAGTGCTGTGCCGAGTCTTCATTTATTCACTCGGATTTAAGGTTTCGCGTGCCAGTGATACATTTTAACATTTTAGAAGGTCTCTTTCTATAAGTCTATAATATATAACTAAACTATTGTTGTATGTAAAGTAAATAAGGTTTTTAAAATGTTTAAGAAGCTTCATTTAAAATTAAATTAAAATGCAGAGCCCCCCGGACCAGTGGCCAGGACCACGCGTGCCACAGGTTGCCTATCCCTGCTCTAGATTCTGAACTATAGTTAGAGGTGACAGCATTGTGCTCAGCAAAGTTATATTTATGTTTATCTTAAGAAGAAAGACAGAATCAAAATCAGCTTGATTCTGATCTCAGTTACATTGATGGAATTGAGATCTGATTCTGGGCTAATGATATCAATGTTTCCTTTTTTGGTGTAGCACAGATATATACACTGTATTTATTTGTGTACTGAATTGAAACCGCTATTGATCTAGCTCCACAAACATGGATTTGGAATGCTTGGGTAGTGATACCCGTGTGGTGCTGTGATGGAAGAACAATCCGTAGCCAGAGTCTCTCTGCATATACCAGCCTTTTTGCCTTCAGAGTTCTCCAGCAAGCTACAGGATTTGGCAGACAATTGTATTTGACTTTGTGTATCTCAAATGCTTAATGTTGAAAGATAAGAAAAATGCAGAAATTGGCATGTTTCCTACATGTTTGATGTGAAAGCATGGGTTATTTGATGAACGTATATTAAAGGGCAATGATAAAGGGTCAAATTCTGCTCATCTACTCAGGATTAATCCTGTTGAATCAAGATTTGGCCATAAGTATGTATTATTCATCTAAGTTTAGTATGAATTTTAGTGCTTAATCTTTCACCCATTGAAGTCAATGACAAAACTTTGGGTCATTTCAATGGGAGCAGGATTGGGGCTCTCTAGTTGTGAATTCTACAATGAAATGTAAGACTGATCAGATTTGATTTAAGATAGTGGAGCATGTGAATGTTTCATAAAATGTTCATCAGCAGAGAATTACATTAATTGTAATCTTCAATATACAGGAAGTCTTCTGTATCAAAGAACTCACAGGAGAAATATCTGGGGCATTTTGCCACCCACATGATCTATCATTAAAACATCATCTAAATTTCTAGACCAAGCCAAAAAATTCTCGAGTCCAGAAGCACACTGTTGGTAGGAACATGGTAACCAACTGGACATTGTATTTTGCAGAATAGTTATATAATTCAAATTGAGTATGATACTCTGTCCATTTAAGAGTTAACCATAAGCTGCTAAAAGGAATAAAGGTTCACTTCACTACCCATTATATTCCAAGCCAGTGCATCTGTCATTTTTAATTTAAATCTGTATTACTTAACTGTCTAAACTTTACACACAAGTGACAGAGTTATCTATTCTTTCTGTTCTGAGTAAAATCACCATTTTCATTGCCTACTTACTGTGCAAAATTTCAGACAATTCTAGTCTACATGTTAAACATAATAGCCAACTTATGGTAATATAAACAATTACTTTAGCTAAGGAGTAGGAATATTTAAAAAAATAGTTTTTGATATCAGAAAATGGAAGATAAGAAGTAAATGACTCTATGCCATGAGACTTAAAGCATGTCTCATTCAGAAACAGTTTATTAGGAAATTATGATCAGAAGTTTTGCTATCTTGGTAAATCTAAGTTGCAGAAAAGTATTTAAAGAGACCATTTGATAATGTAATTAGCAAATGTTTCCACTAATAGGAAGAACAAATATATAATGGGGCTGAAAAATGTAAAACAAATTTAATATCTGTGCCCCTTTTTAGTCTCATATCATCCATTTGTTTTAACGTAGCTATTTATTAACACTATGCTTCTAAAAGAATTATGTATATAGAATGTATATTACATATATACATGTTTATATGTATATTACATATAAAATTGTATATTTCTTACTAATTTGTTATGCATCTAAAATAAAATATATGGCATTGTTTACATATATAGAACTAATGTTAAATAAAGGGGAGTGGATGGCTCAGGGAATGGGTATCTAGGGGATGGAGCCAATCACCTCTAAATAATGGGTTCTGTCTGATCACAGGTAGTCCTGTCTGAAAATCCTTACCATCAGATAGTTATGGGATGACTTGTGTGGAATAACCTTTGTGGTCTCAGATCAGTTCCTGGCGGGCAGGTGACCACATCAAAATAGCTAACATAACATTTGGCACCATTGTTGGCTGTTTCAGCAGAGATCAAAGATTTAAATGGGTTTGGATACTGAATTTCTTTCTAAAGCAGGTGTACTCTAAGGCTACGTCCTCACTACTGGGGGGGGGGGTCGATTTAAGATACGCAAATTCAGCTACGCGAATAGCGTAGCTGAATTCGACGTATCCGAGCCGACTTACCCCGCTGTGAGGACGGCGGCAAATCAACCTCTGCGGCTCCCCAGTCGACAGTGCTTACTCCTACCTGCACTGGTGGAGTACAAGCGTCAATTCGGGGATCGATTGTTGAGTCCCGCCGAGATGCAATAATTCGATCCCTGAGAGATCGATTTCTACCCGCCGATTCAGGCGGGTAGTGAAGACGTAGCCTAAGAGTGAGCCACATTGGCAAGACAGTGTGGGTAAGCATGCATTGTTGGAGCCTGTGTTGTACATCTCTTGGGTGTATATATACAGGACTTCAGTCTCTAGTGCTGTCAGTTTGACAGACTTCAATGCATTAAATTCACGTAGATAGAAGGAAAGTAATTTTCTTTAAAAAGATATAGGAACAATTCCTTTTCTGAGTTAAATCCATACAAACCGACTGACTACACTTGTGTACACAAGAGCAGAATTTTGTCTCAGTCTCTAATATCAGATAGAAAGAAAATGTGAAATGCTTGTTACAAAACTTCTCTTCAAGCAATGAAAAATGTTAGAGAAGAGAAAGCAAACCCCAGAATAGACTATATCTTTTCAGCCTACCTGATAATGTTTGCAATCAACATATTCCTCTGGTGCAGTATAATCTTTTTTTAGTGCCATGTATTGTCCTGCCTATAACATTCTTGTTTTGCTCTAACATTAGTTTAGACTTTCTTTTTTTTGGTGTCGACATGAAGTAAGTTTTTGCGTTTTAATTATAATTTGAGGTGGATGTCAGTAGAAGCGGGATGAATGCTGCAATGCTCTGCAAACTTGTTTGTGCTTTGAAAGGAAATCGCTTTGGAAGTGTTCAGGTTCCTTTTGTATTCACTTTCCATGAACATTTGTGCAATAGTTTCACAAATGCTTGTGGAAAGGGATCAAGTTATGGGGTACTTTATGGGCTACATTAGGGCAGCTATGTGCTAGTTCTCTAGCTCAAGTCTGCCCCAAAGATGGAATAACTTACCTCAGGTTGTGTAGAGCTGCCATAGCAACTTCTCTGCCACCCCACTTCCAATAACTGGCTCAGAGGGTGTGGCCAAGGGAAAGGAGACTTAGCCAGGTCCTTCTATTGTCTCATTCAGGGCTAGTCTACACTACCCGCTCGGATCGGCGGATAGAAATCGATCTCTCGGGGATCGATTTATCGTGTCTCATCTAGACGGATAAATAGATCCCCGAATCAACGCGCTTACTCCCACCTCGTCAGGAGGAGTAAGCGCCGTCGACGTGGGAGCCGCGGCGGTCGATTTGCCGCCGTCCTCACAGCGGGGTAAGTCGAATAGGATATGCCGAATTCAGCTACGCTATTCACGTAGCTGAATTTGCGTATCTTAAATCGACCCCCCCCCCTTAGTGTAGACCTAGCCTCAGTTGCTGTAATAGTCCACTAAGGCTATTGGCAGCTGGTGCAATTTAGAGCATCCCTCAGGCATGAAATTAAGTTGTGAGGAGTGGTTAGGCTGCTTTAAATTATGCTGGGGGACTGGTCTGTTCCAGAATTGTCCAGGTCATGAGGAACATCAATGTGACCTAAAGCCATCTTTGCATGCTGGCTCCTCAGCTATGGGGAATGCTTGTCTGCTGTCACTCAGGATCGGGGCCATAAAGTAAATGAGATTCAGGAAAAAAAATCAAATAATTTTGAACAACAAACAAAATATAGAAAATCTCAATACGTTCAAAAAATTCCCAAACCCATGAAATAATTTATCGAATAAATTTTATATGTTATAGGTGATTTACTCAGCGGTAACTGACAATGATGATCCTCAGCCCTAGACAAAGATAACATCTGACAATGATAATTTTTAAGTCTAGACCTCAGTATATTCTGATGCTACAGTCATGAATGATTGGCTTTATACTCTGCCATGTACTTCAAATTGCTCACCATTACTGGGTAACTGACTTTCCAGCCCACCGTCCTGCTCATTCCCACAGTTGCTCATTGCTGCTTCTGATAGTAGTGCACCCACACAAGACTTATTTTCTCTCTACCGGTTCCTGTCCAGTCAGCTCCAATACAGGTACCAGGGGAAAGCTATACAGGGAACACTTGCTGAGGTCTAAAAAATGTTTCTGGCAACAACTAAGTAGAACAGGTAGATGTGCTCCAGGCAAGAGTCTCAGCCTGTCCTGAGGTCACCTCGCTGCTAACAAGTAGATCTTTGTGTTAGAGTTCCGCAAGAACTTGCATAAACTAAACAATCTCTGTATTTGACTGATTTCATGTTTTTAGTCTTATTGCCTCAGGGTAGCTCTCATAGGGCTGAAATAATGCACTATTTCCACCATCCCAGAAGTGGACTTTCCAGAGGAGGTCAGATCTCTTATTACTTCTCCATAAACAACTCCCTTAACTATTTAAAAAAACCCTATTGTAAAAGAAACATAAATGCAGATACTAGAATGTGTGGACATCGCTGCTGGAAGCCCTTTCCCACCTACTGAATTATATACCCTCTGCTGGCTCCTGCTGACCAGGAAGGGCTAATTAATGAAAATAGCCAAACATATTATTGATTTATGTTCTTATCACTGCAGCCTCCTTATGATATCATAGAACAAAACTTTATCCATGCATGGCAGAATGACACCATAGCTGTTTAGCTGCTGAGCATGACATGGAATGGAATGGTTTAAAACCACAGCTCTACACTTATGGAAATAGTTTAGTAACTAGGGGGAAACCCTCTGACATCTGAATTATTAAGCGGACTACTGCTGACTACTTATTTAATTTTATGTTATTTTTAAGACAACTGCTTTTGGTTCCTAGATTTATCCTTTTTAATACTGGAGTATACCCAAAAAGTGCTTGTCTAGTAACTGAAAAATAGCTTTGACACTTTAAGAGAAGGGAGTCTGCTAAATGAACTGTTATTTAAAGCATATCTTGGTAATTTTCCACATTGAACTGACTCAGCAACTCAAAATGAAAAGGAAAGGAAGGAATTATTTGGTGCTGCTTTGTTAAATTTGATTTCTCCTTAGACATTCCCCAAACCATATATTTAGAGGGACAGCTACATCAATGAAGTACTTATTATTAAATAGAGAACATCAGAATTTTGGGGGGAGAGGGGCAGAGCACATTCCTTTACCGTTGAGGAAAAAAAGATTTTGAGACTTAACTAGATGGATTTAATACAAGCAGTTTGGCATATTTTACTGACCTATCACTGTCCACCAAAATTGGGCCAGGAAGCAACATTCTCCTCATTTAGACTTTGAAGGTTGTACTGACCACAGCTGCTCAGTCTCTGAAATGTCATGTTCTTACTCGTGGTCAAGAAAGTTCTTGCTGTCTCCAAAATCTGAACGGTGACAAAACAAAAATCTCCCAAGAGGCAATTGTCTGGGTGCCATTCTGCACATGTTTATTAAGCTAAATAGAAGTGCATACATTAACCTTCAGAAATGATTTGTGCAAGTAAAGCTGTGTGTTTCCAACAAATACTGAAAATTTGAAACAGAAGAATGATGGGCATAAGCCTGTCTTCTGTATGTTAATATAGTTTCACAGCAAAAGGTATTAGAATTAGCAGAGAGTGATGAAATTGTCAAAAAGCTACATCTATCTCCTTATTGCCTTCTGAGATAGATTTTTCAGAGCTAAAGGAATATTAGACATGAACCAAATCTCCTGCTGTCCTATATAGCTTTTACAATCTCCTTTTTAATAAGCCAAACTGCAGGGCAGTCTGTCTGTTAGACAAGCTCTTCTTTTGAATTCCCTCTTCCATGTGTATAGACGTGATAAAAACAATTTTCATTAAAGCTGCCAATGCTGTCTCAAAAGGTGTTTCGAAATGTGGCGTATACTAAGTAAAACTCATTTCCTGTACATTACACACTGTTTTACAATGAGCATAAGATTACCCTGTTACTTTGTACATTATACTGCATTTAAAATTAAAGTATATTGTAAATTGTGTTGGCAGTGTGATTAACATGAAAAGGAAAGCTGTTATGGTATGCTCTAAGCAATCTTCAAAACTACTGCATTACAGTCCCTGTATCACAACCTTTGTGATAAAATAGAGTTGAAAATAGAATCTGGGATTCCAGATTATATAGTCTCTGATCCTAACAGATTATTTTTCTAGGGTATTGTGCAGTAGACATACTGGTGTTTGAAAAAATCAGGACTTGTGGGAGCATTTAAATGGGCGTATTGCAAACTAAGAGTAGAGGGAACTGATTCTGCATTCCTTGCACACACACATCTTTCACTGCAGTCAATAGTGTGCAAGGAATCGGGCTGTAAAAGAGAATTGTGATACACAGACAACTCACTTTGATTTGTGTGTCCATTCCCCTCTTTAAATAATTTCCAAAGGAAGCAGCCTTTGAGGTCCAATCCTGCTTCTTGGAAGTCAGTGGGAGTTTTGCTTTGACTTCAGAAGGACCAGAATCTGGTCCTGTATTGTGAATATTTGGAAATCAAGTTAATTATTGCAAAGATTGTTTCTCTGTCGAGAATGAGTGCCAAAATCCTCACATCCTGATTTTCCATTAGCTATCAGAGATAGATACATGGTTAAGACATCATCATATAAAGTATTTCGTGTTGTACCCTATAAAATATTCCACAAGATTGGGCTTTTTTCTCTCCAGTTGCTTCAGTGTTCGAATTGTAAATTACATTTTAAAATGTGCAAATGAGTGTTTCTTATATGTACACATGTAATCTATTTTTAATGAAATAAGTTACTTTGTTTTAGCATTCAGCATCCCGATATGACATGCTTTTACTGAGTATTGAGATTTAATAAAATAATTGATCTATGGTTTCTGTTGTCTTGATAAACCAACCTCTGCTAACAAGTTTAAAATGGAATTTGGGACATATAAAATGTAATGGTAAAACATATTTAATCTGAGCTGGCAGCAATTTGTTTATTTTTAGGAATGTGCATTTTAAAACTCTTTTTATGAGGCCTGTTTCTTCTGAAAAACTCTGTAAACTAAGGAGGTGACACTGTAAATAATCCAATAATCAGTAGTTCACCCATCATTTCATGGAACCCATAACTACCTACTGTAGAATTTTACTTACATGACTCTAGCAAATATATATGTGCAATAACTTGTAAAACAACTAGTTATTACTCTGCCCATATTAGCTCTTTCATACTAATGATTTATTTTCATTTTCTCCAGGATATAGACCTGCAGCTAATTGGATTTGATTTATAAGAGGGGAATCTGCAGTAAATGGCCGCTCTCTGCATATTGCCACTATGGAAAACAGAATTATCAATAGGATGTAGTCTGATCAATAGTGCTGTGTGAAGATGCTGCTTCAATAAGTGTGAAATCAATGGAAGATACTTGTCGTGTGAAAAGCCTTTTGAGATTTTTCTGACAGGCTCATATTTAGGAAACTTGATCCATTGTCGGCGATTGCCCTGTTTTTACACAAGTGGATACAAATAAGATTGCTTCGTTGTAGCTATACAACTAATGTGGGACCATGGCCCTTCCAAGATCCGTGTGGCTGAACTGCGTATGGAGAGCGATGATGGTCCGTCTATTACACATGGGATTGGATGCGACTTTTGTTCTTTGTATACTTGGATTTTTGCTTCATGCTGCAGCTGTGTCCTCACAAAAATTGGATGATATTGACCCACTCGTGACCACCAACTTTGGCAAGATAAGAGGGATTAAGAAGGAACTTAATAATGAAATTTTGGGGCCTGTTATTCAGTTTCTTGGGGTTCCTTATGCTGCCCCACCAGTAGGAGAGCATCGCTTTCAACCTCCTGAACCTCCATCTCCCTGGTCAGATATCAAAAATGCTACTCAGTTTGCTCCAGTGTGTCCACAGAACATTATAGAAGGCAGATTGCCTGAAGTCATGCTTCCTGTGTGGTTTACTAATAACTTGGATGTAGTTTCTACCTATGTACAAGATCAGAATGAAGACTGCCTCTATTTAAATATATATGTCCCAACTGAGGATGGTGAGTTAATAGCAGACAAAACAAGGAGACCTTTTTATTTTCCTATTCTAAGGTTTAACAGTATTAATTCATGTGTACTGGTAGCATGCATGGCTTTCCTTGTTTGCATGCCAGCATTTTACATGTATGCATGCTGCTTTTTCTGTGTATGCATCTGTTCCGATATAAATTTTTTTCCTGTCTACGCTCATTTTCTTTCTCCCACAGCACGTGTACTTTAGGTTGAAGTTGGTACCTAATTCTCATTCCCACCCACTGACTTCTGGGAAGATGCATCAACATTTATCCATTGCATGTGCAGGCACAACAAATTGGGAATCCTCCGCACCTAATAAAAGCAGGCCATATTTAAGTTAGATAGTGGTGTTGCATGCTCCTACTGTCTGTGATGGAGCTCCATTTTATTTTCTAGTCTTCTATTCATTTTTCAGTCAAAAGAATATCCAAGGAATGTGCCAGAAAACCCGGCAAGAAAATTTGTAGAAAAGGAGGTATGTATAAAAGTGGACCAAAAAAATGGGGGAAAAAGAAAACTTTGCAGAGGAAGAACAAGTAACAAATCTTAAAAAGGCTAATTGCTGATACGGTGAAGTGAAAGGTTAGGGAATATCTTGTATTTAATGACGCCAGAAAGATAATTAGAGACCTAGTTAAAGTAGATGAGAGGATAACGTTTGTAAAGCCTGAACTCAGTTACACCTGATTATATCTCTTGTACTGTCTTGTGCTGACTGTATTGACAAGTTCCATCTGTACTTTGACCTTTTAGTCTAGAGAAGTGTCATTCAAGTATAACTACGGTATATGTATGCACAGTGGGTGGTGCATATGCATTAAGGATTACCCTACTGCCACTGATATCAATGGCAAAAAACCCACACCCACTGATTTCAGTGTTGTAGTGATTAAGCCCTAGCAGCAGTTGTGAAGCTCCCCAAAGCAGAACTCATTTGGTAAACTTACACTTTTTAAGAATTGAGGGTGGGTTTGCCTTTGCTGCATCTGTAAGGCCAGAAATCTCTTAATAGGGGTGTAGTGAAATGTTAAAATATTTTGACCCAATAACTTGGAAACTAGAACTCCTGGCTGATTTTTGTCTTCCAGTATTAGTCTTTTTCCCCCTTAGTAAGGGAGAACTTGCAAATTTCTTTTGTGAACATTTGCAGATTCCCAAAGCTATTGAGGTACAGTATAAAATTTGTACATTTATGCTAATGAACACAATTTAAAACATGTGAAAGGATGTATTATTTAGAAGCTGCTTTTACTCTTAAATCCACAGTAGAAACATCATATTAACATTATAGTCATACCAGCATATAAATTCAGAAACTCAATTGTTCTGACATAATATTTTTAATATAATTTGCCCAGAACCACCTGTAAATCTCCTGCGTAATTAAGCATAAAGGGCCATGTCAAGAAATAATTTTGAATACTTAGGCCAAAATGTTTAGGCTCCTAACTTCATATTTATGCATCAAAATAAATGTGGCCTCATTTTCAAAGTTTCTGGGCAACTACAACTCCTATTGGCTTTCAACAGTAGTGTGGGATGCTCAGCACCTCTGAAAAATCAGCTGCTGTTATTTAGGGCACGTCTTCCCTGGCAATGTTAAAGTGCTGCCGCTTTAACATGGCTTGTGTAGTCGTGGCATAGTGCTGGGAGAGAGCTCTCCCAGTGTTCTAAAAAACCATCTCCACAAGGGGCATGGCTCCCAGCGCTGGTGCACTGTCTACACTGCTACTTTACAGCGCTGAAACTTGCAGCGCTCAGGGGGGTATTTTTTCACCTCCTGAGTGAGAAAGTTTCAGCGCTGTGAAGTGCCAGTGTAGACAAGCCCTTAGATACCTAGATGTAGAGCAGCAGCCTAAGCATCTGGTCTGACAATACTGGCTTTTATCAATGATTTAGGCCTATTTCTGTGTGCAATTTTCTGGACTTTACACAGAAGACAATGTTTTTATGTATATTTCCATGTCAATCTTATTTTGGGGGAATCCTTATATACTTTTCTTACTGCTTTAAAGATGCTCTGACTGTCTGCTAGGGGTGCAGTACACCGAGCAAAGGTGGAAAGAGAGAGAATAGGGGTGTTCTGGGGAACATTACCCCTTATTCCCATCTCCAAATTTTCATAACTGCAGTAATTTGCAGGCCTTCAACTAATGTGCAATGCTGCAGTGGTGGTTGTTACGCAGATCACCACGCATGTGTAATTAATTGAGCAACTTTTGCCTGCTATCACTCAGACGTCGATTCACACAGTCATAAATAAAGATGCAGGGCCCCCTCATTTTCTGAAGATTACACACATTTCTATTAGAGAATATTTTTAAAAAAATCAAGAAATAGGGGAAAAAAGGGAGAGACTTGTAGGTGAGAAGGTCCTATTTATTTGCAGATAAACTTGAAAGAAATAATTATTTGAAATGTTGTAGCTACTCTTCCAACTGAATCCATAATCCACTGCATGGTGCAGCGAAGAACAGCAGAAGCTTACCTTTTTTGCTTTGACAAACTCCGATCCATGTCTCTGGGTTATGACTATAGTAGTTAGTTTCAGTACTCAGGGTACAGGGTATATATACCCTGAGGGACATACCCAGAGTAAATCTAGCTGCTACTCATCCACACTTTTAGATTCTAGGTACAAGCACTGAAAGGAATCACCCTAACTCAGTTTCATAGAACAGTGGGTGGCAGTTACTGGATAAATCAATCACTAACTATATAACGTTGCCAGTTAATTAGTAAGAAAATTCAACATTTTGAATGAGATAGAAAGAAGCCCCAGGAAGGTGGTCATGGTAATGAAAGGCAACTGAATCCAAAAGTTATGTTATACATAGTAATGGGCATTATAGATTGAAAGGCTAGAAAGAAACATTGTGATCATGTTATCTGACCTCCTGTGTAACACAGGTCACAGGATGTCCCTGAAGTAATTGCTGTTTGAACTAGAACAGATCTTTTGGAAAAACATCCAATCTCGATTTAAAACTTTTTTTTAATGATGGAAAATCCATCACAACCAGTTGCTTTTTATGAATGGCATCAATAACTTTACAACACTGCACCATTAGCAATATAAGACATTTTAGGGATTTGGGAAGGAATGAAGGTAGACTATCTTAACTTATTCTGCCTTGTTTTTCATGCTAGTTTGTTCCAAAACTGCCTAAAAGAATTTGGCAATGCTGGTTGTCCTGGTGTCAAGTGTTAGGATAAAGAGGAGTGAACGTAGCCTAAGAAAGGGATGGACACTCAGATTTGTGTAAATTCATCGAGCAGTCGTCTTCAAATAAAGATGACTGCTAGCTCAGATAGCCTTGTATCCTGTAGTGTCTTCTGTGTTTTTGTCAGAATTTTGCATATTTCAGTGATACGCACTTTTGGTCATCTTGGACCAGGTCTTGCGAAATGCTGACCACCTCCTGCAAGAATCCTCATTTTTAATTTCAGTGGGAGTTGAGGACATACCATGCCGCCTTTTGTAAGAAACACAGATCTACTTCAGCTAGTATTTCCCAGGAACTAAGGATCAGATTGTGTCTTTCCCTGGGAAAGGAGAGGGCGGGGAGAGCACAAGGAACCTCTTGCTTTTATACCTCACTTACGGGCTGGCTTTAGGCACCTAATACCTTTTAAAAGTCTAGCCTTAAGCTCTTACTGGGAGGATTTACCTCTGATGTCTCCTGACTGAAAGGCAATCAGTCTGACTCTGGACTCATGAGGCCAGATTCATCCTTGCAGTACCAGCTGGCATTAATTTAGCACCATGGTCCCCAGCACTAGTGCACTACATTAAACAAGAATGTTCCATTTTTTTGTTGGTGTTTGACATGTTGTTTGTTCCTGTTTTTCATTCTTTAGCCACCACACAGGCATTTCTTGTTGCACCTCTCTACTAGTAATATATGGAGGAAGATAATGAACCAAACACTGTCTTGTACAGACCCTTTCATCCCTTCACAATCTAAAGCTGTTAAGGTCAGGTGGCAGCAGTTTTCAAAGACATGAGGTAGTTTAATGACACATTTGAAATAACGTAAAATGCTTGCAATCTAGCACACTTTCTACAGTCGTTTTTCTGAGAGAGGTAATGCTCGGGGTAGAAGGTTTTTCAGACTCTGAATTTTAAAACACCAACTACCTCTAATGCCATCTGTACTGATGGAAGCCATGTTTAAATGTACAGCTATTTAGGCAACCTGTGAGCTCCTGCAATGCAGCCAATACACTGTCATTACTGTATTTTGTAAAGAACCTTGAGGCATATACCTTGACTATAGATGTAACTTTATCAGACTGGAATCCTATTCTAATTCTGTTCAGTTTAAAACTTGTTTCATTCCAACGTCCCCAATTTAACTGCTTACCTTTCAGTTTCTGCTTCCTCCCACACACAGATATGCAGGGCTCTGAAATATCATTATCCTGATAAAACTGTTCTAAATAGCATACAGCTGTTCTGATGCTCTCCCCTCCCCCTTTCTTGTTTTGGACTAGTTGAATGCAATAAGCCAATAGGGTGACCAGATGTCCCGATTTTATTGGGACAGTCCCGATTTTTGGGGGCTTTTTCTTATATAGGCACCTATTACCCCCCACCCCCGTCCCAATTTTTTACACTTGCTATCTGGTCACCCTATAAGCCAATGAGCTAATGTTTTAACTGTTCTTTCTGAATTTTGTACTTAAAGCTATGCTGGACTAAGCTGTAGAAAATAGCTGGTGGGGTGCATTCCTGTGTTGGTAGGGGGAAGGATTGGATGATTTTTTTCAGCATTTCAATAGCTCTGATTCTTGTGCTTTCCTTTTGTCAAATCTTATTGTATTATTATTCCTCTGAGTTCATTCTCTTCATTCCCCTATTCACTGTAATATACATGGATACAAGTACCATTCTTAGCAATTCTTTAAATATGTTTTGAAGCTGCAAATATGCCTACATGTTCTGTCAAGCCATTCTTAAAGATTGTCTCAGTTATAGCATTAATAATCCGCTTATAACTTGATTATTACTACAAATATCTTTTTCTTGTTTTTTTCAGATTCTTTACACATATAATTCTTTTGCCCTTTTAATTTTCACTCACTTTATTTTGTCAGATTTCCATGCCTTACCCTTCCTTTCACTGATTTATTTTTTTTTCTCCTTTGATATCTGTAGTATTGTTAATTATACTCTGCATTCAGAACCTCACCGCTCTAATGAGCTTAACATCAATGAGATTTGTTTGGGGGATATCAAGTATTTTCCTTCCACTTATTATTTTTTTTTTTTTTTTTTTTTTCCATGCTCACAATAATAAACTCTTGAGGCCAGATTCCCTGCTGCATCTCCTGAGACAGGCAGCACCGAATGTACAACACAAGGGGAAGTGGGGCAAAGCTGCCTTTAGGCCATCTTTACACTACCTGGCTTCTGGGCTGCTGCGGGGGCCCCAGACATAAATTAGAGCAGCTTCCAGGGTTGGTCCAACTTATGACAGCCTTTCCTAGGTTGCTTATTAACAGTAGCACAGTCCAGAATCTCCATAGAGCCAACTGCTCTGGCTATTCTCGCCTCCCCGCTATGTCTGTACTGGCAGTGTGTGTGAGGGGGAAGGGGAGTAGAGTAGAGTAGGGTGACCCTTCTCCTATGCTGCGAGAATTTTGCAGTGGTTCCTGAGTTCCACCGAAGCAGCAGCCAAAAACTGCCCCTGGCTATAGCTCATTATTTTTCTTCAGAAATACAGATATGAAATTAAGGGCTGATCTTGTCCCCCTCCCCCTCCCCCTTACACTACGGAGTAATTCCTTACTCTGCTGGGTAGCCCACTGAGGTAGCCTGCTCACTTGAGCAAAGAGTATTCATGTGTAAGCGATGCAGGGCCAGTCTCTAAGTGAACAGCAGTTCACATTTTACCTGTTAGGAACAGGTACTTGTCTTTTCAGAGAATCAAAACCACTACCGATACAGTAAACGTATTGTAATTTCAATCTTTGGCCTGCTTATTAATAACGTGCTAAAGGACGGGAAATTGCCTCAGTGCTGCATTTTTACCTTGCCCAGCTGCTAAAGGTGTGGAAAGCCCTTACTGGACTAGGATAGCCTCAATTCCAGTTTGCAGTGGGAAGAGGCTAGGCGGGGATTGGGCGTGTTCTATGGTGGATTTTATCTGTGGTGGGCAGGAGTTTGATCCATCTGTATATCTACTGGCCCAAAACTGCATGCGGAGTCAGGGCCAAAGCCACTACTGCAGCTGATAAGGCAAGCTGTAGTAGCAGCTGTGCTGAACAGCTGAACAATAGCTTTTTCTTCCATACCCAGCTGCTATAGAAAACACCTTCACAGGGCCCATTTTCTCAGGATTCGTGCAGCGATCCGGAATTTGGTCCTTGCTTTCTAGAGATGAATGAAAACACTGATTTTTCTGCTATAACGGCTATTCAGACCTTTTCTTTTTCAGTATAAAGATGGCAGTTCAGGGTCCAATCTCTTGTTAAGGTACTGAGTAGCCACATAAGATCACTGTGGGCTCCACTGACTTCAGTGGGCTTTGGGATCAGAAACAGTATCAACATCTTTTAGCATGATATAATATTCACTAAAATATATCTTTGAACCTTTCATTATACAGTATGGGGAAAAGAATATACACAGCAGATCTAGGAGGCTGAAATCCTATAGAAAATACAAACCAGTTTAATATTTGTATTCATTCCCTGGCAAGGTTCAGTTTCTCATATTTTACCCTTTTTGCAAAGGTCTTCTTTAAAGTAACTGTTAGCTGAGAAACAGGTATTTATGCAATTACCATAATTATATCTATGCATCTGCAGCACATGCAATCATTTCATTAAAAATGGTAATTATATAATTATAGGAGATAATGACGTACTTGCAGGATGTTGCAAATGTCTTCATTAAACTGTGGCACAAAAGAGCTGGGGGTGATTCTGAAGTTTTAAATATTGTTTTATTGGCAATATCAGATGTGATTAGCCCACATTATGAACTGGCTGTAAAATGTACATGAAAAGCACAAACCCCCTCCAATGTTCTTTTGAGAAAAGGATGTACAGAAAGCATCCTAAAAGCCTTGCCTCTATTTCTTTCTCTCTTGCTCTTCTTATGCCTGCAAAATGGCTGCAACCCCCTGATGGAAAAGCATGTTTTACAAAGAGCAGAAAATTACTGTCTTACTCTCCATGGGAGGTTCAGCCCAGTGGGGGATAGTCCTTCCAGGCTCTACATAGAGAGAGATTCTCCACGCACAGCTCTATACCTTCCCAGAGGGAGGAAGAAAGAAACCTGAGGATGCATTAATGGCCTGATCCAAAGCCATGGAAAGGCTTTCATTATCAGATTTTGGATTAAGCCCACAGTTTTTAGTGGTCCCTCTGTGCCACAGAACCCCCTTTAAGCTGGAGGTGGGAGAGATCCCAGCAGCAGAGCTCCATTATTTATATATGGAGATATACCTATCTCATAGTGCTGGAAAGGACCCTGAAAGGTCATCGAGTCCAGCCCCCTGCCTTCACTAGGCAGGACCAAGTACTGATTTTTTTGCCCTAGATCCCTAAGTGGCCCCTTCAAGGATTGAATTCACAACCCTGGGTTTAGCAGGCCAATGCTCAAACCACTGAGCTATCCCAGAGCTGGATAGGGAATGACCGGTGTGTGGGCACAGAGACTTTACACAGTGTTTTACAGACAACTATAGAGATGTGGTCTGATTCCTGAACAGTTTACAATAAAGAGCCTAATTCTGAAGCTGAATCTACTAGTTCTGATTCTTTGCTTTCGCTGCTCCGGGGCTATGTCTTCTGTGTTGTTTTCTCAGTCACAGCACAGAATGTGGACCCATGAATGTGGTTGCACTGACACGTTTTGCTTGGGTTGTTTTGTTTGTTTTTTACAGAATTATTTTGAAAGATGATTACTGAAATATGGTTAGGCCTGAGAGAGGATATTTACCTGATGAGCTGAGATTAGTTATGGAAGACAAGCTGAAAGAAACAGAGCAGAGATTTGAAGGACAGGGAAGGCTCTTGACATGCATGTGGAGTAGAGGCATAGGAGGCAATGTGAAAATAGGCACAGAAGTGAAAAAGGTTTTCATCTAGTAGGAGAAAGGAGGCATAGAACCGAGGGCAGCACATAGGGTGTGAGATGGTGGGATTCATGTTAACAATGTATTTTAATGTAAGAAATTCGTGTGGCCCAGGTCCTTAAAGGTATTTAGACACCTAACTCCCATTAAAATCAGTGGAGGTAGGCCCAGATCCTCTAAGGCAGGGATTCTCAACCTTTTTCTTTCTGAGGCCCCCGCAATGTGCTATAAAAATTCCATGGCTCACCTGTGCTACAACAACTATTTTTCTGCATATAAAAGCCAGGACTAGCATTAGGGGGTAGCAAGCTGGGCAATTGCCCAGGCCCCATGCCACAGGGGGCCCCCTGAAGCTAAGTTGCTCAAGCTTCAGCGCCGGGTGGCGGGGCATTGGGCTCTATACTTCAAACCCATACGCTAGGGCTTTGGCTTTCTGCCCTGGGTCCCAGCAAGTCTAATGCCAACCCTGTTTGGCAGCCCCGGTTGAGAATCGCTGCTCTAAGGGAATGAGGCACCTATCTGTCTACCTAAAATTCCCCTCTGCAATTTCAATGGGAGAAGCCATTCTTCACTGCCCTCCTAAAACCCTCGTGTTGTCTCTGGCACATATTGGCTGTCATTTTCCAGCCCAGAGCTGGAATGGATTGAACTATGGGCTGGCTGGACCAAGGCCAGGGGCAACATGCAGCAGTGAAGGGAAAGAGCAAGGAGTACCTAGATGTTTTAGTAGAAATATTTCCATTTCTGATTTGCCTTTTTTGTGTCTTTGACTGTACCTAGTGGAGAGTACTCTGACCATTTGCTGAGGCAGGGACACTCTTCTTCTTCTGTTTGTACAGTACCTTGCACAATCAGCTTGTGGTCTATGATTAGGGCTCCTGGGTGCTATGCTAATACTACTATTAATAATGACTGGACATTGTGTTCAATGTGTTCTTCGTGTAGGCGAAGATTTGCCTTTTTCCTGAATTTAGTGCCAGTATATTAGGTAGGCTAAGGTGGGTGGCCGGTTGGAGTGAGTTTCTTACAATCTGTGTTTAGGCAGAGTGGACTGTGAAATTGTATGAGGGTTCTGCTCAATGTTTTGAGGGCAGAAGTTGTTCCACAGTCCACTCAGCACTGTGTGATTCTGTGGGATGAAAGGTTCTGTGTAAATAGCTATGCAGGGGAGAATCTGGCCTTTAATATCCCTTAAAATGTTCATTGTGGATGAATGTAGATAAACTCATAAGCATGTGGGGTTTTGGCTGATTCCATCATTTGAACTATGAATAAACTGCTAAATGCTGCACCTTCCTTAAAGGTGGCACAGTGTAAATGATAGTTTCTTTTGAGTTTTTAAAGTGGCTTTGATTTAAAGTTTGGCTGATTGATTTGCCTGGTTCATTGAAGTCTGTTCTTAAGAGCAAGGTTTAGGTGTTAACCCCTTGGTTCTTGAATTCTTTGTAGCCAATGCAAAGTTTGCCACTATGGTGGCTTTTAGGAACTAAAAGGTGATGGAGCAATTGACATATACTCAAGAAATTTCATAGTTTTCAGGTTGGGGCAGCTCTAGAATAAAAAATACATAAAAACTATACTAATAATTACATTTAGCAACTAAATAGCACTTTACACTTGCAAAGAAATGAGTTTGAAGGGGAACATACCACAGACAACAGCCGATTCTTAGCTCTGCCCCCATCAGGCATGGCACATCTCTTCTAATCTCGTGTAGTCCTTCTATATGGCCTTTAAATGGAAGGAGAAGTTTGACACAAAGCCAATGCTCCCTTTCCAATTATTATTAGCCTTTCCTGCCTTTATTCCTCTCCTCTGCTACACTTTGCACCGTATGGTTAAGCAGCATCTGGTTCTTTGCTTTCAGTAAACTCGCATGACTAGATTTCAAGTATAGATCCAGTTATTAAATTTGTGGATAAGGTATAGATCTGTTCCGCTAATCAAATAATACAGTGGTTAGCACTGTATAAATGCAGGAATGGATCGATTAGATTAGATTATTCGAAGAATAATAAGCACAGCCTTTAGAAAGACTAAGCAATAGAAAATAGCCCCAAATCACAAGTATTTATTTTAAAATAATTATTCATACTTTATTGATTTTTGTTAACTGGGCTAAAATTGTAGTGACAATGTGCCTCAATTTGAGTTGTCCTGGAGGACCGAGACCATTTATACTAATTTCTTCAGTAAAATTACTCTGTATGATATTGATCACAGGATAGAACACAATTCTATGTACTCAAAATGAACATGCACATGGAATGAAGAGTTGATTAAAACAATGGAACACTAGATGACCAGTGTGTTGAAGGCGCTCAAGGAAACCACGGCCATTGCAGAGAAGCTAAATGAATTCTTTGTGTCAGTCTTCAGTGCAGAGGATGTGGGAGAGATATTCACATCAGAGCTATCCTTTCCGGGCAACACATTTGAAGTATTGCCCCATACTGATGTGTCAACAGAATAGGTTTTAGAGCAAATTGCTAAATTAAACAATAATAACTCACGATAATCAGATGGTATTCACCCAAGAGTTCTGATGGAACTCAAATATGAAACTGCAGAACTACTAACTGTCGTATGTAACTATCACTGAAACTAACCTCTGTACAAGATGACTGGAAGGTAGCTAATGTAATGCTGATTTTTCAAAAAGGGCTCCTGAGACAATTCTGGCAATTATATGTGGGTGAGCCTAACTTAATTACCAGGCAAATTGGTAGAAACTCTAGTAAAGAACAGAATTATCAGACACATAGATAAACACAATTTATTGGAGGAAGTCAACAAAGCTTTTGTTAAGGGAAGAGAGATAAACAGCAGGATTCCCCCAAGGATCTGTACTGGGACATGTGCTGTTCAGCATATTCATTAATGACCAGGAAAAAGGAGTGAGCAGTGTAGTGGCAAAGTTTGCAGAGAACTATTTTGAATAATTTGTATTAAGTCCATAGTCCAAAGCTGACAGCAAAGAGTTACAGGGATCTCACAAAAGCATGTGAGTGGGCAACAAAATGACAGAGGAAATTCAGCATTGATAAATTCAAAATTGGAAAAAATAATCTCAAACCACACACACACACACACACACACACACACACACACACACACACACACAAGGATGGGTTCTAAATTAGCTGTTACCATTCAAGAAAGTCACCATGGATGGTTCTCTGAAAACTTCAGCTCAGTGTGCAGAAGCAGTCAAAAAGGCTAACACAATGTTAGGGACTATTAGGAAAGAGACAGAAAATATCATAATGCCATTGTATAAATTCCTGATACAACCACATCTTGAATATTATGTCCAGAAGGATATAGTGGAACTGGAAAAGGTTCAGAGAAAAGCAACAAAGATGAGCAAGGGTATGGAATAGCTTCCATATGAGGAGAGCCTGAAAAGATTAGGGCTGTTCATCTTAGAAAAGAGACTAAAGGGCAATATGACAGAGGTCTATAAAATCATGAGTGATGTGGAGAAAGTGATTAAAGAAGTGTTATTCATGACAACAATTCACTTAGACAGCAGAGGTCTGTAGCACCAAGTGTCCATGACCACACTCTATGGCTTTATTCCAGGTGTCTACGAGCTCCACAGGATTATTGCTGATCTGGTGCAGCCAGGTTGATTTTGGGTGACCGTGTGACCACCGCCAGTCCATGGCTAGGCAGTATCCCCTGTTGACCTACAGTCTGATCTTCAGACCTTGATGCACAAAGACTTTGTCTTCAAAGTGGGCAACATGACCAAAAAGGGCCAGCCAGTAGTGGGCAATGATAATTCCAATCCTCTCAAGGCCAGTTCTCAATTATACTTACCTATTACTGATTTAACCCTTCCTACAATACAAAAACCAGGGATCACCTAGTGACATTAGGCACCAGGTTTAATACAAACAAGAGGAAGTATTTTTTCACACAATGCATAATTATCCTGTGGAATTCATTGCCATGGGATGTTGTGATGTCCAGAATTGTAACTGTGTTCAAACAAGAGCTAGATAAGTTCATGGAGGATAGGTCCCCCTATAGCTATTAGCCAGGACGGTCAGGGATGCAACCCCATGCTCGGTTGACCATAAGCCTGCTGGAAGCTGGGAGGGGATGAAAGGGGTGGATCACTACAACTGCCTTGCTCTGTACACTCCCCCTGAAGCTCTGGAACTGGTCACTATCATAGACTGGATAATGGGCTAGACGAACTATTGGGTTTTACCCAGTATAGCAGTTTTTATGTTATGTTATCTCAGTACTGTCTTTGGGCAAATCTGATTCCAACTCTTTTTGGATTTTTAGAGGAAAAAGCCTTCTACTTTCCAAACATCCATTTCATCTCTAGGTAATATACCTCCAGTATTATGTTGCATGATTCTTTCTTATGTAATAAAAACAAAGAAAGTATGGTATTATCAACCTACTATAGCTTCTTCAGGTAAACAAATCTGAGCTGATTCCACTGTTTGTTCTTTTACAGTTTTCCCTTGAAAATGGTTGTATATACGGTAGCTGTTCATGTGCCAGCATTTTGCCTTAAAGTAATGTTTTCTACAGAGTACAATGTTATTCCAAGTGACAACCTGAGTAGCTTTTCTTTATATATGTTTTATTAGGTGCTAGAGTTAATGCTTATACACTGTTTGCATGAGGGAAGTGGGCAGAATAATATACATCAAAGGCAACAATTAATGTATTTTCGTTTGACTTGTTCAGCCTATTAGGTTGTTAAATTTTGCATAGAAAATCATTAGCATGTTTAATGTAGGAAGGAAGCTCTTGGATGAGGAGTTATAAATGTAAATCAATCAGTGGAGCGAGTCACTCTAACAATATTGTGATAGCAGTTGGAGCTATAGGATATCGCAAAGTATTTTCCCTAGCCATTTTTTGTTAATATTTAGAGCAGAAAAAGCTGCAACATTATCATTAAACTTGCAAGTTAATGCAAAAAACTTGCAAAGGCACGGTCCAGTAATATTAATGTTGAATACAAGGATGGTAACAGAAATAGCTGTGGAATAATTGTAGTGTCTGGGGCTCATTCTCCTCTCACTGATCAGCTTTTCATCAGTGTAACTCTGAGACTTTGGTGCATTTACTTTTGATTTAAACACGTGTAAGTGAGATCAGAACCAAGCCTCGAGAGCCACTTTAACATAATCAGCAAGTGACGTATTAAGGCTCTTAATGTTCCAACAATTCACAAATAAAATTCTTTAGTTTTAAAATACTAGAAGAATAGTTCAGATTTTGCCCAATAAGATTCAAAAAGGGAAAAGCAAGAGTCAACAACAAAACACATTGAAAGGGAACAAATATGTAACTAAATAGTCCTAAGCATATAAAAGCTAATCAGTGTCTCTGAGTGTCCTGCTGTGTCCTGTTCAGAAGCCGGTCATTCGGTCCTTATTATGAAAAAAGATCTAGTTTCCAGAGTCTTTATTGAAGTAAAATCAAGTACATTACTGCCCTTACGAATGATTTTTTTACTTTGCTCTTCTGAACATTTAATCAGACAAAATATCATGACTAGACACAGGCCTCAATTTTGTGCAAATAATTGTGGGTGCAGTTACTATCATTTAGATGTCTAGGTACTGGATTGCGTTCCTAAATAGGGTACAAAGAGTGGGGGGGGGATTTGATAGCAGCCTTCAACTACCTGAAGGGGGGTTCCAAAGAGGATGGAGCTCAGCTGTTCTCAGTGGTGGCAGATGACAGAACAAGAAGCAATGGTTTCAAGTTGCAGTGAGGGAGGTCTAGTTTGGATATTAGGAAACACTGTTTCACTAGGAGTGTGGTGAAGCACTGGAATGGGTTACCTAGGGAGGTGGTGGAATCTCCAACCTTAGAGGTTTTTAAGGCCCGGCTTCACAGAGCCTTGGCTGGGATGATTTAGTTGGTGTTGGTCCTGCTTTGAGCAGGGGATTGGACTAGATGACCTCCTGAGGTCTCTACCAACCCTAATATTCTGTGATTCTATGGTTCAAAGCTATTTACGTATCCTGAGTGTCAGAACTGCAACCACATTTATTTTAAAGGTACAAAAATGGAGGCTTTGTTAAAGTTGGGCTGAAAATTTGGCCCTAAGATGTATCTATACCCATTTACAAATACTGGATGAACTCCTGGGCCCCTTGAACCTAATGACAAAACTCCTATTGACGTGAGTAGGTCCAGGATTTCACCCACTGAATCCCACAACTCCATACCCAAATCAAGTAATGGATACACATTTAGGGCTGGGTAGGGGATCGGTAACTTATTAAATTTTGCAGAAGCTTTTGAAAATTGCCCCAGAAAGCAAGATTCTCGTGGTTCACATTGCCAATACTTCATATGAATGCAGTGATCCACATGGAGGTGAGAGGAAAAGAATTAGTCTCCAAGCATTGGTATCTCACTGTGATATCCCTATGGAGTAAGCTTGTTGTAGTATTTTGGGGCTCACAAACTCAGTGGACTCCTATCAGCCCTAATCATACCAGTAAACCCATGACTAGCTTCAGGGTTTCCGGTATCTCAAGTGATATGAGTTTGTGCCCTTCTCTTTTAAATTTAACTGACTCACTTTATATTAAAGGGGGAGGGGAATCTTTGAGCTGTCCCCAGTCTGTTGTGTTGCAGACTAGGAGCTCACCTGCTTGTGCATGGATCTGTGGACAGTTACCAATATATAAGCATTTATTTCAAGAGGCCATTCTTCAGTGAGCTGCTGGTCTGTGGACTGGTAGGCCTCCAGGTGCTGCGTGTGTGTGTGTGTATAAGCTATTTACTCTCTGTCTTGGCTCCAGTTGTTTAACTATGGAATCCAGAGTAGCCAATATATAACAGTAGTATAATATGAGTGCTTAAAATAGCCATCCAATCCCTTTCCGCTAAATACACAGACATCCAGGATGTCTGCCAGGAAAGTACAATAAAAAAGTCCATAAATAACTTACTTACTGTACATGTTTTCTCTCTTTTCCTGCTTCTTCCTCCTTTTATTTATTTATTGCATTTTTCTGCTTCCATGTATCTATCTATCGCTGTAGTATTTGAGCAACTTACATTGCCCTTATAAGGTAGGGAAGAGCGGTTATGCCCAGTTTACAGATGGGGAAACCGAGGCAGGGAGCGGTTAAGTAAAGTCACTGCCCAAGGTCACGCAGGAAGTGTGTGGCAGAGCAGAAAATTGAACTCATGTTAGGGGCTAGTATCCTAGTCACTGGACCATCCTTCCTCTCCCATCTGTCCATCTACAAAATATTTTCCTTTGCTTTTCTCATTTCTATCAGTTATTTCTCCTTTATTCTATTCTTGTGTCCTCTAATTCATTCTCTTTCATGTTCATAACATTGCACTGTCCTCCACGCCTGTGCTCATAATACCTAGTCTCTTTCGCCTTTCTCCCCTTCTTATGTAATCTCTGTTCCTTTTGGTCCCATACTTTCATCCACTTGCTGTCAACCCTATTCCTTTTTTTTTTTTTTTTACTTTCCAGTTCTCTCTCTTTCTACAAATGGTTACTGCTTCTGCAGCACTGTACAAACATGAGATAATTATCACCACCACCACCCTGGGAAATTACCATCTTTGTATTGAAGATGGGGAAACCAACTGAGAATGGCTGACTTCCCCAAAAGCATGGGTAGAGGAGGAGGAGTATCACTGCCAAAACTGGGATCAGCATGCAAACTGTCCTTGTTCTGTGTCCCACGTTCACTCCATTGGACCGTGCTGCTTCTGATGCTGTTAAGCTGCCATTCTGGCTTGTGTAGTTGATGAAATGCTGCTTGTTTTAAATTCCTAGGTTGTTTAGTGCTGCTTCCTAAATGGAGGTATTTGTCACTCAGTTACCCAGTATTGCCAACCTCAGTAGAGTCAGATCCTCAAAAATCGTTAGATTGGCCCCACAGATCCTGAGACTTACGAAACGTCACAAAACCATGTTTTTACTCTGTCTTTTGACTTTTTAACTCCACTCTACTTTCCTGGCAGTGTGTGTGTGTGTGATACTTTCAGGTTTAAAAATCAACCTTTAATGCACACATGCTTTCCCCTAGCTGCTCAACTTGAGACGTGGCATATGCTGGAAGTACACACATGTATTTAAGGAGAATTAGAAAGGAGAAGATGCACAATGATTAAGTCTTTGATTTATTTGGGCTAGTCCTAAAAGGTAGCAAGAGACTCATTTCAGTATACTTGTAATGCTTCTGTTCAGGATATCTCATTGTTAGAATGGATGTCCCCTCAAAAGAATCCTTTTGAAACTGGAGAGATGAGGTGGAGGGAAGGTATCCAAGCTGGTGGGGAAAAGGGGGAGTATTTATGTTAAGTTCTTGTACACAACTATAACCTAAGTACTCAGTGGAGAGCTCTATAGTGTGATAAAGTTAAAATATGATGGAACAGGCTAATTCACACATATTTAGAAATATACTATACAAGGCCTATAAAATGGAGCTGGAAAATGAACATCCAAGAAACACAAAGCGCTCACATGTATCAAGTTTTCCAATTATTTTGCAATACAGATTTATGTGAGCTGCAAAGATACTTACCTGCAAAAATATCTTTACAATATCAACCACCTTTCAGAGCTTTCTGTATTTCTGTGCAGTAATTATATTTATAAACCCCAAATACTATTTTGAAATAAATAAATTCAGTCACTTTCAAAGTATTTCAAAAATAATTTTAAATCATTCTTCTTTCTTTGTATAAGTTTGATAACTACATAAATGGATAGATTGTCCAGGAACTACAATAAATTATTTTAAAAAATCTCATAATTAAGTGTCCTAAAACCAAAAATCAATTGATTTATTTTAACTAATTTTCTCTCCTGCAGCCCTCAGGGCTTCTCCCCTTCCCTGATCCTAGCGGTCCCCCCCCCCCCCTTCCCTCCCCATCCCCCAGTTCAGCCACCCCGTCCCCCAGCCTCACATTTGCTCCTCCAGGGGCATCCCCCCCCCCTTACGCAGGCTGCAGCAGGGTTCCCTGTCCCCCTTCCTGTGCTGGGATAGCAGCTCCAGGGGCCCATGCCTGTTCCCAGGCTGGGTGCTGCAGGGGGAGAAGCAGATACCTGTATGTATTTCTCTCAGGAGGGGAGAAGGGACCAAAGCCATGCTGGGTTCATTGCTCCCGCCTCCCTTTCCCCTGCTGTGAGGAGAGACTCTGCCAGCTTCCAGTAGGGCTGAGCTTTGTAAGGGGGCTGGAGCTTCTTCCATCATTGCTAGATGAGCTCCAGTGCCCTCTGAAATCCCGTCACTCCAAAATCACAAGAGTTGGCAGTACTGGTTACCCCATATAGGAGATAGACTCAGATACTCATCGATTGCTTAGACTATTTCCTGCCCCAATTTTGACTGAGTGCTAGCCAGAACCCTATCCCAAACACAGGGAAAGAAAGGGTAGCTGCAGCTATGTATGCATGTATTATTATCCAACACTCACAGAGTGCTGCAAATTTACGTGGCTTAGTGCAAACCTAGACCTGTTCCCTGCCCTGGAGAACCTGTAACATAAAAAAGATGAACAGAGAAACAGAAATGAATATATAGAACCTCTAGTTCTGGAAAAGGAGGTGGCAATTTTTGATAGGGAGAACAACAATTGTTTGAAGACCGGGTTGGAAGGAGGGGAGAGGGAGCGTGCTTGGCAGACGAAAGAAGGAAGGTATTCCAGCCATAGATGGTCGCACAAGAGAGAGATGAGCAAGAGAAGGCAGAGGCATCAGTAGAGACGAATAACAAATAATGCGGAGAGATTGCAAGAAAAGCAAAAGGCATGACCTGATTTGTGTGTTTACCACTCAAGGGCCTGCTCCTAGTAGTGCACTTTCGGCTCACCAAGCATAAACATTTAGCTCAACGGGGGACAGAGAGAAATGCTGGTTTTACTTTGGAGCCAGCAAGGTATTGCCGTCCAGGAGGGGACACTCTATCCCATGGATTCCCAGCATGTGATCTGCTGGTTGATACATATTTTCAGAGGTCAAATGTAGCTATTGAAAATGGCCCATTTGCAAGGATTGATAACATGTTTAGCCTCTAGCACGGGGCGTTCTTCAGTGCAGTTACAGTAGCTGTTATTTTTCCTTCATTCCCACAGTCAGTATGATGATGGTGCAAAGCAAAATGCTAGCTCAGATACACTACTGAGTAGGCTGTCGTTTGCACGCACCCATACACATTTTAAAAAAACCTGTCTATTTATCCTATCTATATGATCTTAATTTTAGAAGCATGAAAGGACACGGGCGAGCGAGAAAAGTTTTTATAAATAGCATGGAGTACCCAGAGGGAAATATGCTGGACTTTGCATAAAGCACTACAAAAATCGACAAACGCTGACAATACTTGCCAGTGATTTTTTGCCAATGCTATTCTGTGCATCATATGGTACTATACATATACCAGGAGATACAGTGGTTACTATGGGAATCGCTCAAATTAAATGAATATTGAATAGTAGAATGTATGATAGAATAATTAGCCAAATGAAAAAGTAAATTGAGACAATACATAAAACAGAATGCATTTCTGCCAAGAGAGCCCAATGTGTCTAAGTGAGATAATGTTTCACGTTTATTCAGCTCAGGACAAATAGCTTCTCTAACTTATTTCTGGCCAGGTGTTTTTACATTGTTTCTTCTGTAGCGAAGTTCAGGTAATTATGTTAGAAATAAAGTACTATGCCTACACACCTAGAGGGCTTCCTACTCCCACTTTAGCCCCCCATCTAGAAAAACACTTAAGCTTGTGCCTAACTTAAAGCAGTTGAGTAGGCCCTTTGTCTTCAGTGTAGGATTACACACATGCTTAAAATTATGCATGTGCTTAAACGCTTTCCTGGATCAGGATAGGCCCATATACGGTAGATTTTACAGGGCTGATTCTCATTGACACTAAGGCCTGATCTACACTTAAAAGTTATGTT
>NW_020664439.1:37424595-37454761 GCF_002925995.2 Terrapene triunguis
TTCATCGAGCTGGTGGTGTTCCTACATCAACAGAAAAACTCCTTGTGTTGGTGTGGACATACCCTAAGTCACCTTTACAACACTTTGGTAGTATAAAGGGACCTTAAAATGAGTGTACTAATGTATAATGTAAATATACCCACTTTACGGCCCCTTATCTGAGTAACACAATTTTTTTGTTTGCTCCTTTATGTTCCACTATTGAATGGAGATGGCTAGAGGCATTGCCTAAAATATTGTTGGCACTATATTATTGTAGTCCTGTTAATTTAGTCTAACTTTATTAACTTTAAAAGGGATTGTTTTAATATACATGCATGAAGCATGATGGCTAATCTGTGTACAAAAAGATCATGCAAAATATACAGAAATGAACAAATACATAATCACCGATCTTGTGGGAATAAACCATGCTTTCACTTCTAACAAAATAGCTTTAAACAACATAACATTAGACTAGAGCGGGGAATTCCCCTGCCACAGAAACTGTGCCCCAGGGATTCTGTCATTTATTACAGCTGCAAGATTGCTAATTGCTTTTATGACAGCATTAGCTTGGTTATGCTTTTCATGTTTCACCTGTAGAGTGTTGCACTGTTAAAATATTTTTTTTTAAATCAGTGAAATTCATCACACACACACACACGCACACAGAGTAGACAAAGAGATTCACTTTTGAAGCGTGTCCACTGCCTTAACTATACCAATGCTAGGAAGCAAACTGCATTGTCTGTATCATGGTCACACTACAGAAGATTGTTATGATATAAAATCAGCATGTGCAGAGCACTTGAATTCACCTCCTTTTTATTGTGTATTTTTGCACCTCGGACTGGAGTGATGGAAGGCAGTCCTATGTGGCAAATGTTCATTGTTTGTTTGCTGCCTCTGGGTTTGAAGCTTCCTCGACTTAGTCTAAGTGCTGACTGGAAAAGCAATTTTTAGCTACATAGCAGAGTTTATTTCCATGACTATGGAGAACTGCTGTTCCTGGTAACTAACTTTCAAATGATAGATGGGCCCAAACAGCAGATCTGGATCCCCTTGAACTTTGATGGAATTCAGATCTGTGTCTAGGGTTGGCAACTTTCTAATTGCACCAAAACCGAACACCTTTGCCCCAACCCCCGCCCCTGCCCTGAGGCCGTCCCCCTGCTCCGCCCTTTCTCTGAGACACTGCCCCCCACTCCCTCCAGCCCCACTCCCTCTGTCGCTCGCTCTCTCCCACCCTCACTCACTTTCACTGGGCCGGGGCAGGAGGTTGCAATGTGGGAGGGGATGAGGGCTCCAGCTGGGGGTGTGGGCTCTGGGGTGGGGCTAGAAATGAGGGGTTCAGGGTGCGGGAGGGGACTCCGGACTGGGGCTGAGGGGTTTGGAGTGCGGGAGGGCGCTAAGGGCTGGGGCAGGAGTTTGGGTGCAGGAGGGGGTTCTGACTTAAGGCAGGAGGTTGGGGTGCAGGCTCTGTGAGGTAATTATGGTATGGGAGGGGGTTCCGACCTGGGATAGCGGGTTCGGGGTGCGGGCTACAGCTGGGCGGCGCTTACCTCATGCGGCTCCCGACTGGCAGCGCAGCAGGGCTAAGGCAGGCTCCCTGCCTGCCCTGGCTCTGCGTTGGTCCCAGAGGCATGTCCGGCCCCTAGGTGGAGGCGTGGCCAGATGGCTCTGCACGGTACATGCTGCCCATGCCCGCAGGCGCTGCCCCCGCAGCTCCGGCTGAGGTTTCCGGCCAAACTGGATCCAAACTTTGTGACTTGGATCCATCCTTCCTTCAAAGAAGAGCCAATTAAGATGAATTTTATGCCTTCTTTGGAGCCATTATTTCAGTTCTGGCTACAAATGAAACAACGCTATTACGATTTATTTTCCAGGCTTATAGACCCAAAAATCTTTTTAAATGGGAACATTTTGTGTAGAATACAGCAAAAGCTGCCCTAATTCCATCTATGTTTCCACAAGCATAGATGATTATATCCACATTTACAATCATGGTAAGCAACAACATATACTGCTCTGTTATCCAGCTATATTTTAGTGAATCATAATATTACTCCCTTTTTATTATAAAGAAAGCCTGGATCTGAATTACCAAAACCTGATCCCTAACTGACCTTATCATACTGTCAGTCTGATGTAACCCAGATTGCTGATGTGATCTCACCCTTCTTCCCAGGGAAGAGTGAAAATATACTTATTTCCTGTGAGAAAACTTGGTTTATGCACTGAAAGCCAGTCAGGGCTTAGAATGGTTAAGAACCTCCAGTAAATACTCTAACTGTATGAGTGAGCAGAATTTCTCCATTTCTTTTTCCTGTTGGTAAGGATTTTTCAATTAGTTTTTTTTTAAGTGATTTTTTTTTTAAACTAGAGTTGGTGTTGGTTTTTACTTTACAGAGATTCATCACCGTCACTACGAAACTTACACAGAAAGGGCCAAATTCTGCTCTGCAGTCTGAGTGCCTTATGGCTCAGTGGGCTTATGAATTTCAGTGTGATTTTTCTTTTAGCAGGAAGAAATAGGTCATTTTAAATGGTGTTAGTTAAACTGTATCCAGGTGAAAAGTACTGAATTTTAAATGATTGTGTGAGACAGACTCACAGAAATTAGGTAATTTAAACCTAAAAAAGTTTACAATCCCATGAATTACTTTGTACCTAGGTTGAAATTGACTAGAATAAGCAAAGTGAACTGATTTTGTCTGTTTTCAATATCCAACCTGAGAGAAATGCATAAAGTAAAAAGACAGGATAAACTATGAAAATTAAATCAGATGTTATAAGTCCTTTCACCTCTAGCGGTATGGGTGATATTCAGTATATAGGGGCTGCCAAGTGATTTAAAAAAATTAATCGTGATTAATTGTGCAATTATTTGCACTGTTAAACAATAATAGCATACCATTTATTTAAATATTTTGGATGATTGCTACATTTTCAAATATATTGATTTAAATGACAACATAGAGCACAAAGTGTACAGTGCTCACTTTATATTTATTTTTTATTACAAATATTTGTGCTATAAAAGCAAAAGAAATAGTATTTTTCAATTCACCTCCTATAAGTACTGTAATACAATCTCTTTATCATGAAAGTTGAATTTATAAATGTAGAATTATGTACAAAAAATAACTGCACTCAAAAACAAACAATGTAAAACAAAGAAGTTTATTTACATTTGCAGGAGATAATGCTGCCCGCTTCTTGTTTACAATGTCACCTGAAAGTGAGAACAGGTATTCACATGGCACTGTTGTAGCTGGCGTTGCAAGATATTTATGTGCCAAATGCGTTAAAGATTCATATGTCCCTTCATGCTTCAACTACCATTCCAGAGGACATGTGTCCATGCTAATGAGGGGTTCTGTTCGATAACATCCAAAGCAGTGCAGATTGACACATGTTTACTTTCATCATCTGAGTTAGATGCCACCAGCAGAAATTTGCTTTTTTGGTGGTTCGGGTTCTGTAGTTTCCACATCGGACTGTTGCTCTTTGAAGACTTCTGAAAGCATGCTTCACACCTTGTCCCTCTCAATTTTGGAAGGTACTTCAGATTCTTAAACTTTTGGTCGAGTGCTGTAGCTATCTTTAGAAATCTCACATTGGTACCTTCTTTGCATTTTGTAAAGTCTGCAGCGAAAGTGTTCTTAAAATGAACACGTGCTGAGTCATCATCCGAGACTGCTATAATGTGAAATATATGGCAGAATGCGGGTAAAACAGAGCAGGAGACATACTATTTTCCCGCAAGGAGTTCAGTCACAAATGTAATTAACGCATTAATTTTTAACGAACGTCATCAGCATGGAGGCATGTCCTCTGGAATGGTAGTCAAAGCATGAAGGGGCGTACGACTTTAGCATATCTGACAGGTAAATACCTTGCAATGCCAGCTACAAAAGTGCAATACAAATGCCTGTTCTCACTTTCAGGTGACATTGTAAATAAGAAGCCGGCAGCATTATCTCCCATAAATGTAAACAAACTTGTTTGTCTTAGTGATTGGGTGAACAAGGAGTAGAACAGAGTGGACTTGTAGGTTCTAAAGTTTTACATTGTTTTGTTTTTGAGTGAAATTACATAACAAAAACGTGTATATATATTCGTAAGTTGCACTTTCACGATAAAGAGATTGTATTACAGTATTTTATGAGGCGAATTGAAAAATACAATTTCTTTTGGTTATCATTTTCACAGTGCAAATATTTGTAACAAAAACAATAATATGAAGTGAGCACTGTACACTTTGTATTCTGTGTTGTAATTGAAATCGATATATTTGAAATGTAGAAAAGCCTCCAAAATATTTAATAAATTTCAATTGGCATTCTATTTAGCAGTGCAATTAAAGCAGCAATTAATTTTTTTGAGTTAATCGCATGAGTTAACTGCGATTAATCGACAGCCCTAATTTTTTTTTTAAATATTTAAATTCAGAAGACCTATGTAAATAAATACCAATGCACAAAGGGTGTCAATGCAACATCGAGGAGGAGAATTCAGGCATTCAAAAGTGAGGAACTTACTTCTACAGATTCAAACTTCTACTAACATGTTTGTCAGTCATAACATGTAAAGCAATACGTTATACTGTAGATTTAAGTCTTCTGAATGACCATAAATTGTGTCTCTGAATGACAATGAATAGTCATCAGGCCATGAAATGAGCGTGAGATATGACTCTGCACCCTTGTGGATGCAACCAAGGATGTGGAAGACCCAGATTCAGTCTTTGCTCCAGTGGCAATTTAATTATTTATAAAAAGTGGAACCGCTTCAACAGGCGAGATTAAAAGACACTTGCACCCTTCCCACTCCAGAATATCCCACCGCCCAGTGGTTAGGGTGCTCCTGTCAAAGGAGAAAGACCCAAGTTCAAATCTCTTCTCCATAAGAGGCAGGGAAGGGAAATTGAACCTGGATTTCCCATGTTCCAGGTAGGTGCTCTAACTGTTGGGTTAAAAAGCACACATGTACCACTTCCTCTAACTCTTTTATGAATAGCATCTAAGTCCTTCCAAAAAAATTTTTGGATGAAACTATTCAGAAAATTTGTTTCAATTCATAAATAGTTGTGGGTCAGCCAAAATGGCATTTTTTTTTTGCGAATAAGCTATTAATCTGAAAAATTTCTCCCAGGTGTACTGCATAAGTGTAACATGTCTGAGCTGGGCAAGGGAGAGGGCAGATGGGAATGTTGTTCCAGACCAGGCAAGGGGACAGTAGACCCTAGCCAAATGGAGAGCAGGTAGTTTCTGCTGCATGTAATTTGTACAGGCATGGGCAGAGGGCACCAAACAGATTTTTGCCTGCAGTAGCAAGTGGCTCTGCAAATGTCTCTCTTTCCCAGGTTCTTCACAGGGTCAGCCCCATGCTCCTGCTAGCAAGAGAGTGGAGGTGACCAATCTCATTGAGCCATGGCTAGCTAAACCTGCAGGTGCCCTTTCATCCCCTTGGACTTGGGAGATGGAACCCCAGATTCCACTGAAAGGACTGGGGAGGAGACCAGTTCTGCAACAGGCTCCAGCACTTCCCTTTCTGCCTGCCATGAGTGAGGGGATCATGTAAGGGTCAGAGCCTGAAAGCTTCACCATGTATGCAGACCTTTGCTATGGTTGGGCCTCATGAATTTTAATGCGGCTTTATGTGATTGTAAGGCTTCTCCCAGGTGAAGGAGCTGGTAGGATTGAGGTTTAAGAGAGGGAGGCAAAGAGAGATAGAAAAAGTGAGCTCCAATCCAGTTCATTTAGAGAAAACTATGAGCAGCTAATGGGTGTGAGTATAAGATGGGGAAAATGGAAGCTAGAATTCCACCATTAACTGTAACAGTTGCTACCCACAGTTCCTATCAGACAAATGTATATGTTGCTATAAACACACTTCTGTGTATTGAAAATGTGAAACAGTATCAGTCATTGCTGTTATCACTTTATTTTTATAATTTCATATATGTTGTTTAAAGACAGTAATACTACTGCTAATAAAGATGACCTTTCTGTTTCTTTATGATATATAAAGAGGGCCTGAAAGGTGTGTTTTTTTTTTTTTTTTTTTTTAATATTTTTCTGCTAGTTTTTTGCCTTAGAAATAGCTGGATTGTCAAACCTGTGGTGTTTTGTTTTGTTTGCTTTCTCTGGGGGAAGGGGATTTCTTGGTTGCATCAACTATGTGTTTTGGGACATTTTCTTTAATTAAAGGGACAGTGGTAATAAACCCTTATGAAAAATAACTTTTCTTCCAAATGTTAAATAGTTGCAAACAAAGAGGAGTTTTAGACAGTCTAAAAATCACTTCCCCTCTCAATCATCAGACTTGACTTCCTTGGTATCTCTGGATATCATAAACATTCTAATTCTCCATTTTTCCATAGACTTCTCCAAGTCCAAATTTCTAATGCAAAAAGCTAGGAAGTAAAACCCTTTGTTTTGTAAAAGAAAGCAAAATATTTTTAAAAGATCTTTTCAGCTCTTTTTAATATATTATAAAGAATCAGAAAAGGACACACACCTTTTATATGTATTGTCTGCAGGTTATCATTAAACTGATGCAGCCTTTGGGGGATTCCTTTTGGCTGAGAATGTCTATTTGAAATCATGGCAGAGAAATTTTGCCAAAAGTTAAATACCACAGAAAAGTATAATTTAAAAGGGAAAACCTGACAGAAGCTCAACTATAGGTAGCAAAATGCTATAATGTCAAGTTAAAGGCTACAACAGAAGGCAGTGTGCTTCTTTGAACAGTAACTATAAATATTTACACTTCAGAATAAATGATGAATAATTCATGGTACATAACAAATGCAAATGTATTGTGTGTAACATATGCTGCATGTGGCTCTTTAAAAATAACTTGGTTTTAGACAACACCTTTAATCCCAAAGTGCTTTGCAAACAGATATACAGGGATCGCTTCACCTACCGCTGAAAAGCGGCTTTCTCTGGAATGAATTGTGACAGATGCTTAATAAGGCCCAGCAAACATTATGGAATTTTAGAGCGTGGAGAGACGACACATACCATATCAATTTCAAACTGCAATAGGAATTTAGGTGGGCAGTGTAATTGGCTTGGAAACTGGGGCTTACAGCTTGTGAAGAGTTCTGTGGGTTGTTTAATACGCACAAGTGGGCAAGGGTTTTGGTTTAAATCTCATCCGAACAATGAGAACCACAGAGCCTTCTGTTGCTGTGGCATTTGTTCAGAACTGGCTCAGAGGTTAGAATGCCATCTACTGATTCACTGGTATCTCCTTCTGCAGCATCTATGTTTTCCTTTGGAAAATTCCTATCTAAATACTGACCTGGCCTGACTCTCCCTACATGGTGACCTTTGATGGGATCTCAGCACTACGTGCTTTAAGATTTGCTCATATTCTTGTCAAGTTACATGGATTTCCTCATAGGACTATTATGAGCGATGCAGATAATGATGTTGATAGTTAAGGTTGCTTAACATTTTCCATTATAAGACCCTGTTTTCAGCTGCTTATACTTTTGCCAAACTTTAAACCTTCAGGCTGAAGTTTTCTGTGATGGATATCTGTTTCAAACAAAACTTTGTTTAGAAAATTTCAGCAAAAACAGTTCAACCATTTTTAAGAATAAGATTAGGGAAAATTCTTATGACCATTTTGTTGAGACGCTCTACTTTGAGCAGGTCTGTGATAGTATATGATTATGTAATTAAGCACTGTATCATAAGGCATATGCACAAGAGGGATGAATTAAGGTTGCACAGGCAAATTTAATTCTGGTGCTTCCTAACTTCTAAGTCTTTGACTTTTTAACTTTAACACTCTTTTAATATAGTTTCGCATATGTAATATAGGCATATAGTTCCTATAGATCCCATAAATCTGATGACCAGGTGGAAAAATCTAACAGGAAGACGTTGTGAGAATGAACTAGAGACTGTGCATTCACATAGAATCAGAAAATGTCTCCTCTATGCTAGGGAAAAGTCATATAGAATATGAGAGTTCATAAAACCCATAGGTTGAAATCTTGGTTCCATTGAAGTCAGTGGCAAAACTTCCTTTTCTTCAAGGGAGTCAGGATTTCACCATAGAATTTAATAGAGAATTATATTGCTGCAATAGAATCAGAAGTAGAATAATTTAAAACAAAACTTTCAGAAGGACTTCCATTTACTATTAAATCCTGTGGAGTTTTCACAATAGATTCTGGAAGATACTATTAAATATCTGTAGGGCCCTTTCATAAGGGAACAAGCAATTTGTTTTTATCCCTGTTAAATTCGACAGGATGGACCCATAAGAGAACAGGCAGCTCTTTTACAGGGAAATAATTGCAACACAAAGGTCTGGTGTGGCTTCAGCTCCAGTTTCTCTTGACTTCCATCAGTAGAGACTCATGCACAGGGCCCTTGAGGTGGAAAGTCCACTGAGAGGGGGATGTTGCAGTACTAGAAAGTGACCACAGCTGCCCACGAGAGGATTTTTAGGGTGCAACATAGGCCAAAAAGTGCGTGACAGTAGTTAACCAAGGGTTCATCCATGCAGAAGCCCCACTGGTGGAACTCCTATGAGTCCCCAGTGGATATCACATTTGCCCTTCCACAGCAAAAGTGCCAAGGGAGGGAAAGTGGCAGTATCACCACCCATAAGACAGCCCCTGGGAATGTAAGGGGATTAGTTGGCACAGGGAGGTATAAATTGCATGCTCCTGCACTTCCTGTGTGAATCGAGACCAAAATCATCTGAACGTAAATACAATTTTCTGATCTAGATTCTACATTTTGTTTTAAACAGATGTACAAAAAATCTATGTAAAAAGTCCAAGTCTCATTTTGTAAGAGGCCATCTCACACTCTTTTCCCCCTGAGAAGGGTATTTATGTGAGAAGCAGGTGTGTGCTCTTTCTGCTAGGACCATTGTGTGAAGAAAAAGTGTTTTCATACATCACTTTGAAACATTACATGGCTGCCTAGAAAACTAGAGGAGTGTTTTGGGAATACGCTGAGCAGGAGCTGACTTTTTTTCCCACCAGTGCTCCATTACTTACTGGTAAAGTTCTAAATAACTCAAAGTATCCCACAGATAAAGTACTGTTTGTTTGCTATTTTGTTTCTTCCCCCCTAAATTTGGACCAGGTAAAAGCTGGGATTGAAAACCATAACTATTTCACAAAGAAGTTTTTTGTATATTAATATTATATTATGAAATGATGAACCACATAGAAACCATAGTCAGAATTTCCCAGAAACACCTATGGAGTGTGGGTTACATGTTATATGTGTCCATATATAATATTCCCTTTGGGAACAGAAGGAAGATAATTGTTGATTTAATAGAGTTTAATCAGAGCCCTTACCCTGCTCAGAAGACATTTCATAGACTCCTTTCAATGCCTGACTTCACATGTGTCTTTGAAATCTCAGGGCTGCAGTAGATGTCAACCAGTTCATTCCTAAAACCGTACACATTTTCCTAAGCAGAGATGCTATATATCAGAATGTTGCAGTTTTATGAGCTGATATTTTGTCAATTCCTAGGGCTAGAAATTAGAGTTATAACATTAGAAAGGAGGGGAATATCTGCTTTCCAGTGGGATACCTGATTCCTTTCTAAACCCCGATGGCGTGATTGAATTCAGCATGTGTAATTTTCAATTTGTGCTTTTATCTGATCTCGATTTGGTGGGGAGGCAGAAATTAAAATAATTCAGTGGGGAATTTTTTTTTTTTTTTAAATGATAGTGGGGAAAGAAGTGACAGGACTGGATCTTAGAAGTAGTCTTGGCAGAGCTAGGAGAGTTAGCAGAGTGTTGGTAAGAAGTTCACTGTTGCTAAATAAGTGCGTGTATTCTAGGGTTTATTGACTAGATCTCAACATTATATTAGAAATAGTCATTTATTCCATGATCATGCTTGTGGGTATGTATTAGTAACATCTCATTTAATTTTCTCTCCTTTTGAGGAATAGTCCTATGTTGACCTTAGAAATCATTTCATCACTATCTTCCTTCAAAAGGTATAATCCAATGCTAAAACTTAGACTAACTTTCCTTCTGGTGAATGAAAACCTTTTCAATTTATGCAGGTTAGCTGCTGAATTGTACATTGTGTTAATTTTGATTCTGTAATTTCAAACTGGAAAATTCACATTTGCTTTTCCTTAAAGACTGCATTAGCACTGGATTAAGGAAAGTAACAATAATTATTATTTTCGTTATCTTCCACAGTGAGCTTTAGTCTGGTTTAAAGCATTATAGTTCTCTTTCCCCCAAAATAAAAGTAGCAAACTCTATCTAGCATCATAGCTAATACAGTAAGTTGGTGTTTATGTTCAATAGAAATGCCAGAGAACATAGTGGGGTCTTCTGCACATATTATTTTAATGCTGCTGGGGTTTTGTTATAATATTATGTGTCAGGGCATGGAGAGCTTAATGTAAGTGGTTTTTATTATTTATTAAATCAAAACAGATATCCATTATTCCCAATTACACGAGGTAAAAAAATTTCAGTTAGGCCCTCAAATTCATGAGGTTTTAAAAAATAATAAATTGGGTTCTTGTAATTCATTACAATCACAAAGGAAAGCTGAGATTCTCATGTAATCACTTGACTCCAGGAGGTGGGTTTTTAAGGAAAACACCAAATATTGTGAGATTTATGCTAAAATCACAGGCGATGGCAGTATTGCATCTTTCCTTCTGCATGAAAGGTAGATTCGGTCATTTCAGCAGCACAATGCCCACCATCCCAGAATGCATAAATGGGCCTCAGTGGATCCAGGGAACTGCCATTCGGGATGGAGTGGGAGGGAAAAGGGGAATGTGCATTATCCCCATCGAGACACATAAAAAAAAAAAAAAAAAAATTAATGTATCACAGAATCATAGAACTGGAAGGGACCTTGAGACGTCATCTAGTCTAGTCCCCTGCACTCATGGCAGTACTAAGTATTATCTAGACCATTCCTGACAGGTTTTTGTCTAATCTGCTCCTAAAAATCTCCAATTATGGAGATTCCACAACCTCACTAGGCAATTTATTCCAGTGCTTAACCACCCTGACAGTTAGGAAGTTTTTCCTAATGTCCAACCTAAACCTCCCTTGCTGCAGTTTAACCCCATTGCTTCTTGTCCTATCCTCAGAGGTTAAGAAAAACAATTTTTCTCTCTCCTCCTTGTAACAACCTTTTACATATTTGAAAACTGTTATCATGTCCACTCAGTCTTCTCTTTTCCAGACTAAACAAACCCATTTTTTTCAATCTTCCCTCATAGGTCATGTTTTCTAGACCTTTAATAATTTTTGTCACTCTTCTCTGGACTCCCCCCAATTTGTTCACATCCTTCCTGATATGTGGGGCCCAGAACTGGACACCATACTCCAGCTGAGGAGTAATTAGCGCAGAGTAGAGCGGAAGAATTACTTCTCGTATCTTGCTTACAAGATTCCTGCTAATGCATCCCAGAAGGGTGTTTGCTTTTTTTGCAACAGTGTTACACTGTTGACACATGTTTAGCTTGTGGTCCACTATGACCTCTGGGTCCCTTTCCGCAGTACTCCTTCCTAGGCAGTCATATCCCATTTTGTATGTGTGCAACTGATTGTTCCTTCCTAAATGGAGTACTTTGCATTTGTCCTTATTGAATTTCATCCTATTTACTTCAGACCAGTTCTCCAGTTTGTCAGATCATTTTGAATTTTAATCATATCCTCCAAAGCACTTGCAAGCCCTCCCAGCTTCGTATTATCCAAAAACTTTATAAGTGTACTCTCTATGCCGGGGTGGGCAAACCTTTTGGCCCGAGGGCACATCAGGGTTGTAGAATGATATGGAGAGCCGGGTAGGGAAGGCTGTGCCTCCCCAAACAGCCTGGCCCCGCCCCCTATTCACCCCCTCCCACTTTCCTCCCCCTGACTGCCCCCCTCAGAACCCCCGACCCATCCAACCCTCTCCCCCCGCTCCTTGTCCCCTGACAGCCCCCCATCGGGATCCCCACCCCAACCTCCGCCCAGGACCCCACCCCCTATCCAGCCCCCCCCCTTTCTGTCCCCTGACCGCCCCGTCTCGGGACCCCCTGTCCCTAACCACCCCCTTGGGACCTCCCCCATCTAATCCCCCCCCAAACACCTTTCAGAATGTGGCCCTGCGAACATGGGTGGAGGACTCAGGAGCAGGGGCAACCACGCAGCCGTAGAGAAGCGGTGGTTTCCACTTCAAAGTGCCGCTTCTCTCCGGCCGGCTGCGCGGCGGCCTGGTGCTCCTCCTGAGTCCTCCGGCTGCATTCGCAGCGCTCCCGCACCTCCTGCCTGCTCCCCTGCCCCTGCAGTGCCGCCCCTTCCCCCCCCCCCACGGGGTGCACCGGTGCTGAGCTTCCCGAGTGCTGAGGCTGCGGGGGAGGGGGAACAGCAGGGGAGGAGCCGGGGGCTAGCCTCCCTGGCTGGGAGCTCAGGGGCCGGGCAGGATGGTCCCGCAGGGCAGATGTGGCCCATGGGCCGTAGTTTTCCCACCTCTGCTCTATGCCATTATGTAAATCATTGATGAAGATATTGAACAGAACCAGACCCACAACTGATCCCTGTGGGACCCCACTCGTTATGCCCTTCCAGCATGACTTTGAACCACGGATAACTACTCTCTGGGAACGGTTTTCCAACCAGTTTTGCACCCACCTTATAGTAGCTCCATCTAGGTGGTATTTCCCTAGTTTGTTTATGAGAAGGTCATGTAAGACAGTATGAAAAGCTTTACTGAAGTCAAAATATACCACGTCGACCACTTCCCCCCTAGCCACAAGCTGTCAAAGAAAGCTATCAGGTTGGTTTTACATGATTTTTTTTTTTTTTTTTTTACAAATCTATGCTGTTACTTATCACCTTATTATCTTCTAGATATTTGCAAATTGATTGCTTAATTATTTGCTCGATTACCTTTCCGGGTACAGAAGTTAAGGTGACTGGTCTGTAATTCCCTGGGTTGTCTTTATTTCCATTTTTATAGATCCTGAAGCTGCGTTCATGCTTTCATGGCCCTCCATCCATGCTGTGGAATTCCTGCCCTCAGGGGGAGTCCTAGAAATAGGCCCAGATGGAGTCATGCAGCATAGACTTCTACCACTTGAGCGGAATGAATAACTCCACACCTTAGTGGGTCTGAGCCAATCCCTTATCAGTACAACATCCCCTTTTGTCAGTAATACGCCAGCCTCGAGCAGAAAGCACTCCCTTCATATACATTACGAAAGGCAGCAGGGAGTCTTCATGTGTAGAACCGCTTAAGAAAGAAACAAAACCAGAATGGGTTTTAGTACTAGGTGTCAGTCTGTATAAGGATATAGTATGTTTGTCAATACATTGGCTTCCCAAATACCTTCTTATAATTTGGCATTTCAAGCATGCAGTAGGTGAAAGTAACAAGGGAACCAAATATACTCTTCAAGTTTCTGTAACTGACTGTAACAAGTTAGAGAGAGGAAGTGGTAACCAAAACCGAGGTGAAAAAATGCTTTAGAGACCATGCAGAAATTAAATGCAGGTGCCATTTACAGTACCAGTCTAGTCCCTGCTGATATTGTTTATTTCCCTTCTGAGGTAGAAACCTTTCTCTGTGAAAAGCCTGGGCAAGAGTACTGATGATATCCATGTGCAGCTGTGTATTACAGGGATACACACTTGAGAGGAAAACTCTTAAGGCCAGGTCTGTTTAATTGAATTATTACTGCGGTAAGCAAAATGAGCTTTATCTATCTAGTATGGGGAAAAGCCCAATTGTTATATGTAGCACGTTAGGAGCTGGCACTTTTGTTTCAGTATGGCATGGAAAATGTATTTATCCCAAAACAAATTGGGAAAGTTATTGTTTATTGGAAGAAACAGGTTCAAGATCTGGATTTTTTTTCCCTAAAAAAACTGGCCTTTGATGTGTTTCTTATGAGGTTTTCTGACAGACCCAGCTAGGTTTAATTTTTCTCTAGTTCAGTAGGGCTATGGCCTTCAGTCATTTCTCCTGCTACTGACATGTCTGCTCTTCATAATGGCAAAATGACAACCTCCTTGACTTTGCCCCATCAACTTTGTATAACATAGAAATGTGGGGCTGGAAGGGACCTTGAGAGGTCATCTAGTCCAGCCCCCTGCACTGAGGCTGGGCCAAGTACACCTAGACCATCCCTGACAGGAGTTTGTCTAACCTGTTCTTAAAAGACTCCAGTGATGAGGATTCTGCAACCTCCCTTCGAAGCCTATGCTAGTATTTAACTAACATTATAGTTAAGAATCTTTTCCTAATATCTAACCTAAATCTCCTTTAGATATACCAGTGGCATGTCAAAACAGTTAACCATGTGCATGCAGTGTTGTTGTAGCTTTGTCAGTCCCAGGATATTAGTGGGATATTGGGCCAACTTCTATTTGGCAAAGTTTCATATCTTCCATTGTTGTATGCAATCTTGTTGTAGCCTTGTCTCTCTAATATCCTGGAACTGACACAGATACAACAACACTGCATAGAACAATCAAAAATATTCAGTTTTGCCATCTGAAGTGGAAACTCCACAACATGAAGAAAAGGGAAGCAAAACTTAACTGTGACATCTACTTCCTGAGCAAATGAAAGAAACAAGGTCTCAGCATCTATAACTCTCTGACCACTACATCACCTTGATCACCTTGACCAATCGGTCCTTCAGCTCTCACATAGATTGTGCTGATCACAACACACCTTCCATTCTTCTCTTGTCCTGGCCTTCCTTCTCCATGTGGAGCCATCCCTTTTCACGTTAAAATCTTCCCATCACTTGACAGACAGTTGTTGCTCCTCTGTTGTCATCAGCACCTATGTTTTGCTGCCATACAACATTGCTGGCAGTACTGTTGAGTTGAAGAGGTTGGTGTGTGTTGCCTTGATTTTTTTCCTTGAAGGAGATCCTTGATAGAACTAAACGCATGCCAACCAGCTTTCTTTCTTCGCAAGAATTCGCCTTCCTGATTGTGTTGCATTTTAATTTCTTGGCCCAAATAGACGTATTGCTCAACTTCTATTTGTTCTTCCTTGACTATTATTTGGGCTTTTGGCCAGGCATCAGACCACGTAAGTTTCGTTTTAGAGTGGTTCATTTTCAGTCCGAGTTGGCTGCTTTTTGTCGTGTCCTTGCAGCATTTTCTGTAGTTTGATAGAGTTTTCAGCAATCAACACAAGATCGTCCACAAATCTGAGGTGGTCTAACTGCTCACCGTTGATGCTGATTCCACCGTTCTAGTTCATCTGTCTCATTACCATTAGGCTGTAAGAGTTTCGGTGAAAGCGTGTCTCCTTACTTCACATCCTTTTTGACTGGGATGCAAAGGGCAGGGTTGAACTGAGTTATATCCGTAGTGCAGTCAGAGATTGCTTCTTTAGTAGTTTAATGTAGTTTGTGTCAATGCCCTGCTCTGCAAGAGCTTTCAGCACTGCGTTGATCTCTACATAGAGATCAACGTAGAGACCACTACATACAACTCCAAATATGTTGAGCAGCTCTGCAGGCAGACTTTGGAGAAACGGAGGAACTACTTACTGCGCCTGACATACTCCAAAAGGGACTACCTCAAAAAGAAATCACATGCAACTACTCCACAACCCACAGAATACCACCTCTGGGAGGAACCATGACGCCAGTACCCACCACTACATGACCAAAGTTGGTCCAATAAAAGATATTACCTCACCCACCTTGTCACTCTAATAATCATGTATATGTCATTTAAAGAGCAACTAAGTACAACCAACATCATTCAGCAGTTAGAAGGGTTCAGTGCAACAATAAACAGCTATGGACTTCAGTCTGTTTGATGGCTGATATATGTGTTTTTGAGCAGATAAGGGAGACCACAATAGTTTGATGGCTATTACCCACACATATGTCAAATGGATTCAAAATGACTCAATTCTCAGTGGGGGTGTTGTTTTCAGTGTCACATAAGCACTAAATCATAGGTGATAGAGGAGAGTGAGTGGCTTCTTTTTATGTCGTTTCCTTGCTTTCTACCACTTTTTAAAAAAAAACAGAATAAAGTATATATTATTGACTCCAAGACAGGCTCATAGTGCCTTAAGCTTCTTGTGATGGTTAATGGAACATTGTGGTAACTTATTTTCTTTAATTATAAAAAAAGGGACTCTTATTTTCCTACATTCAGTCCGTCTTTACAGAGCTTCTGTCCCTGGGAGAGAAAGGTAGAAAATGAAGTATGTGTTTTTATAAAATAAAAGGGAAATTTTAACCATTTTTGAGACGCCTGTACAATACTGTGACAGCTATAGCAGGTAAATAATATACCACTACATCAGGCACCCAGGTAAATGGGCCTTTCTCCTTTCTTTGCTGCAAAGGCACCTAGAAAAATGCAAAGCGGTTTTTCAGTATATAGTGTGTCACTCAGTAAGGCCAACTGACACTAACAAAACACTTGTCCCAGATATTATACATGTATAAGAAGCCACTTATCAGATTGTGTCCATCTCAGTCACATCGTGACCTTACAGAGAGGAAATACTTGGGGTGGGTGACTCTCTACAGAAAAAGCACTGTTCTGCTTTTGCTTTTAAACCTGTGGAAAAGCCATATAACTCTGTAAATAGAATTACAAAGGTTAGAAAAATATTACTTTTTTAGCTGTAATGCTAGAGTACATTTTGAGAGCAGTTTGGTGTCCATTGAGGTAGACCTTATGTACTTCACAGATGGCAGGGGGTATATTGTTCACAAGCTTGTCAAAACCAGACGGGAAAATACTAAGAAATGGGAGGTTACTCTCTCTCAAACCAAAGAGCCTATAGGAGGCACTTGTATGAAATGGACTTTCCATTAGGTGCTCAGATTCACTGTTATTGGAAGCTGTAGATGTACCTAGATATATAAATAGGAATTAAAGCAATCTGCATTTGTGAAACAGGACCAAAAGGATTTTGGGCTAAATAAGATTCAGAATTGTCCCTTTACTATGATATTGAAGAGTGTTTACTAAAGATGCCACGTGGTTGATATAGTGTGGTGGCATGCATTAATATAGCTGTCATCACTGTTATTACAGCTCTCAGGACCAACCATCTAAACCAGTGGTCCCCAACCTTTTTCGTCTGGCGGGCGCCAGACGACGAGCCACGGAGGACCGTGGCGGCGGACAATGTCAATAGGCGTCGCTGCCGAAATGCCGCTGACAAGCAGCGTCATCCAGAGGTGTTGCCGCCGAAATGCCGCCGAAAATCCATGGCATTTTGGTGGTGACGCCGCTGGATGCTGCTGCTTGTTGGCGGCATTTCGGCGGATGCTCATCCGCTGGCCAGTACGCGGGTGCACTTAGATGCCCCGGCGGGCACCATGGTGCCCACGGGCACCGCGTTGGGGACCCCGATCTAAACTATATCTTGAAATGCTGTTGCCCAAGGCGAACTCTCCAGAGCAGTGTCTGAACAGCACACGTCTGTCTTATGATAGGTGTGTTGAACAAATATGAAAACATCTGGCATTGTGTACGTGAGACTTTAGGCAAGGACTTCTTCCCATTTCCCCTTGAAAGCTGCCATAAGATATGAAAAAATAAAGTAGAAATAACCAGATGTACATTCACATTCCAGCTGGATTTGGAAAATACAAATTTAACTCAAACACTTATCAACCACTCCATGTAATTCTTTACTTCTTGAAATAATCACTTTCCTAGTACGTATTTCATTGGCCACTCTTGGAGATTCATTTATATGTAACCTTTCTTAGAAAATTCGTTTTCATTTGAATGTGCTTCTGATGAGACATTTTATCACAATAATTACATATCTGTATGAGTTGGAAAATTGGAAAATGTATAGTGAATGAAACTATACCTATATTATAGCCCTCTCCCTATAGTATGGTGCCAGTGTTTAGTTAGTCTTATAACTTAATGCATAATTTCTGTACAGCCAAGTTTTTGGGGAAAAGGGGCACAATAAATGCCGTAAATATATAATTATTGTTGGGTCCCTGCTAATCAAGTGTGAGCAGCTTCCTGTTAATTAGAATTACTGTAGGTTGATTGCTGAAGGCACAAGGCTGTCAGTATTTAACTGAGTTCTTGCACTATTTTTCCCCGGGCTTTCTGTGTGTTAAATTCAACAATCATTCCCCTTCTCTGCTCTTTAGATTACAAGTATATAATAATCTATCACTGGGAAACTGAACTGTCTTTCACTTTAGACATAAATGTGATGAGACTGTGAAGCCACATTAAGTTCAAAGCACACAAAAATGTGAGTAAAACCGAAGGAGCTCCGTTATCTGGGGAGAACACGTGTGTGCGCTCGCTCTCATACACGCACGCACGCAATATCTACCCTAATGGATAACTGGGGTTTCCTTTTAAGGGCCCTACACTGTTGTTTAATGTAACTTAAGAAAGCTCGTATTCATTGTCTCTCACAGTGTCCCGTGAGGCAGCAGGGTGGCTTGTACCCTGAAAGGTGATCGTTATGCACTAGCGCCCCCCCACTCCCCCCCCCCCAAAAAAGGAAAAAGAAAAAGAAAACCCAACAGCCCAAAGAGTATTGACAAAATGTTCAAAACCACCTAAGTCCCATTTTCAAAAGTGACTTGGGGTCAGATTTTCAAAGGCATTTAGGTGCCTAGTGTGATTTTGAAAGTCACCTAGGCACCTAACTTCTTCGCTTTTGAATATTCTTCTAGGTGCCTGTCTGCATCATTAGGCATTTAGGTCCAGATTTTAAAAGATATTTAGATGTTGCTACAGTCAGCATTGCGACACCTAACTGTCTTAGGAGTCCAAATTCCATTTTCAAAAGTGACTTAGGCACTTAGGAGACTTTTGATGAGACTTAAGCTCCCAAGTATCTAAGTTGCTTTTGAAAATGGGACTTGAGAATGTAAATCATATAGGTGCTTTTGAAAAATATACCCCTGATCCTGTGACCCACAGAATCATGATGCCAGGGGTGGGGAAGTTTCTGGAGCTGATACTGGGATACTGAACCTCCCTGTAGAATCTACAGTGTAGATGGACAAGGCCTCCCAAGGGTCTGCTGAGATGTAAAATCTGGGGACAAACCCTGATGTTCATTCTGTGCAGGGCAGGCGCTGCCCCCAGTGCAACCATCTGGGGAAAATCACAAGTGAAACTTCAAGGAGATGTCTTCCCTCACCGCAGCTGCTTCTTGTGTGCTTCTTATGGGAGGGGCAATCAGGCCCCCTTTGAAACTTTCTGTCTTGACTCTCTTGCTTCCTTAGTGCCAAATTCTGAACCCTTTACTCACATTGATGAGGAAGTTACTCCTGTCAGTAATTAGAGTCAACGAGACTGCTCCGGTAAGTAACTCCTCACCAATGTAAGAAGGTCACAATCTGGCCCATAAAGGACATGATCCTGCTTCCTTCAAACTGGAAAAATTCCCACTGACTTGGTGTATGAGGAGGAAAGAGAGGAGGCTCGGGCCCAATGCCATTTGTCTAAATGTAATTTTGATTTGTCAAAATGAAGTAATTACTTCATGGTTGATCCTCATTGTCAGAACAATTTCAGTTTGAAAGCAATAGTAACACTACAGGATGTGTAGAGCCAAAGCGTTTACCTGCTCGTATGGGGAAAAAGCAGAACAGCTGTTTCTCCTCTCTGTCAGCACCAGGACATTACTGTGTGCCATTCAGCCTGCCAGAGCCTGACTGTGTGGACAGACCTTCAAAATAGGCAGCCAAGATCTGAACTGAGTAAGAGACACTGCAAAAACTAGCTTGAAGTTACATGGGTTAGATGTCTGGGACAGGTGTTTTTGAGGATCTTGGTTTCATTATTCATCTTTTGAGATGTTTAAATAATGTACATTTTAAAAAAGGTAAAATTGGGCCCAGATTGAATGAAGTCATCTCTTGTTCTGTACACCATGAGGTACAACATGCTCTATGCATGTATTCACCATGTCCAAAAAATGGACTGGAAAGATTCCAAGTGTCATCTTATCTAGATTAAGGCAACAGTTTAAAAGTAATGTTCAGTGATTTCTTTCCTATCTGGCTCAATACAATGATAAGCAGAAAACCCATCATTTTAAGGCTTCTTGAAATGGTTGGCTCCCACTAACAAGAGTGCAGTGTAAAGATAAAACAGCAGATGGTACTCTGGAGCATAACTCAAAATGATATAATCCAACTCTATAGTGATAATGGTGTTGGAGAAGGGTTTGGGACAACTAAAGCAACAATTTCTTCTTTTTTAACACATAACGTTTAAAATCCTGTGCACTGAGGTAATGATGTACCCCTCAGTTTTTCTTCTGTTGTTTGCAATAGTAACAGACCTCTAAAACTGCCTTATGTATTTTTAAAAAGTAAGTGGATCTGTTATGATAAAAACCCCACATATCTTTGATGTGTATAGTTACCTTCATATAAAAATCAATACATTGGATTAAAAAATGCCAGGGTACAAAGTGAAAGAGAACAGGTACAGACTAAAGAACTTCATTAGCACAACACACAGTATTCTTTTTTTTTTTTATTAAGGAAATGGATTCAGGTTAGGAATGGAATGTTTCCATTTAATCAGAGTTTGATAGTTTTAGTCCACAATGGATCTTCTGTCTGACATCAGGAACATTATTAACAGATCAGTCATGGCATAAAAGGGATTCTCCTGATGATAGCCTTGCACTTTAAAAATTATACCAGTTCTCCTTGGATGAATAGTTGTTTCATAGGTATCCCAAGGGTTTAAACCCACCAGTGCTTCTGCAACATATTTAAAATAAACGCTGCATTTACCTGAGGTAAATGTATCCTAAGTAAAATTGCAGTTGCATTTAGAGGTCAGATCTGCTGTTTAAAAAATAAAAATTACAGCTTTTTAAACAATTCTTAAGCAAAACATAAAACATAAGTCAATGTGCAAAGTTGTCATTACATAATATATAGATCATTATGTGCATAACTGCAGCACAATTTCTAAAAGCGTTGGGTTTCAAATCATGTATATGACACATGCATCATCTCTACATATTAATAACTTTTATTAGAATACCAAAAACTGACTAGTATACGGCCTACGGGATATCAGGCAAAATAAGAGAATTTTTTTCCAGTTTAGGATTTTTAAAAAATTTAATAAACTGAAGAAACAAACTGCAATAAATGAATATATTTGGTATAAATTTGAAATGGGCTAAAACCACAGCAGTTTATCTGTCAAACTCCACTCTTGCCCAGATTTTAAGAGTTCAGATAAAATGGGAACTGGATACAAATCATTCCAGCTTTATTCATCTCTAAAAATAAAAAAATTATAGTACAAAAAGATCACTGATAAAAGGCATAATATATATGAATTACACACTGCATAATAATTCACTTCTTTTCATAAAGTTCAGAAAAGGTAGGCAATATACCATCTAAAAATGTCTACTTTGATCAGCATCTTTTCATTATGACTGATTTTCCAAGACCTACTCTTTGTGATTCAGATGTAAATGACTATTTCCACTTTATGAGGACTGATTTTCTTTTTCCAATGAGGAAAGCTTGTAATATCCATCTTCTTTGATCTGTGGCACTATATGAATAACATTGCATTATCTCCTGAAAATAACAAGATGTAACACCTACAGTATTGGGTTAGCCATATGCAGATGGATTAGATTCAATCTCACCTTTTTGAAAGTGTGAGGACCTAATTCTGTTGTGAGGTGCATGCAACTGGCTACCTGTGAAGTCAATGGGATACATCTGGACACATCCAAGACAGAATTTGGCCCTTGGAGCTTTATACCATTACAAAATGTGTCATAGAGTATGCAGGTTAGAATTGCTGCTCAGAATGAGGCAGTATGATCCAATGGCGAGGCTACTGGACTGAGAGTTTGCAATCCTGGATTCTGTTCCTTGCTATGCTACTGATCTGCTGTGTGACCCTGAGCAAGTCAGTTTGCCTCAGTTTCTCCTACTCTTTTTATATTTCTATTGTAAGCTCTTCAGACTGTCTCTCCCTATGTGTTTGTGCCAGGCCTCTTGCAATAGGTTGTTACTGTGTTTATGTCAATTCCAAACTGAGCCTCAAAAAGCTTGAGTAATAATATTTTTTCTCATCTAGGCAGTAAGGTAACTGAATCAGAGGGTGTTTTTAAAAGTTAAGTTTTGTGCTGATGAATGGTGCTGATCTGACAACTTTCCATTCCTTTAAACACAGATCTGCAGAGGTAATGTGAACGTTCCACAGTGCCCTTGCAGTGTTCCTCAGTGTATTCCAAATCTAGTGGCTATTCCATCTCCATTTCTTGACATATTTACTAAGACTGCCAACAAGATGGCTAATTGTGGGGGTGGCCTTTGTGATGTGGACCCCCATCAATTAAGAAGTGGCCAAAGACCACCCTCCTATTTCACAAAGGTAATTGAATGACATCCAATACAACTGCTTTGGATCACTCCAATAATCATTCCATTATTAAAAAACAAAGAGGAGCTTTTGCTGATACAGACTAACACGGCTACCACTCTGAAACCCGTCTCTATTATTAAACTTTTCCATTCCCTGAGACTGGTATGTTACTTTAAGGTCCAGTAATGGACTCTGGATAGACACTAGCATTTTCTGTCCAAAATAGTGTGAGTGTAATTAATTAGAAGAGATTAGTAAGATTTGCCTTACTGCCTAAGTCCTTTGGAACATGGAAATGGAAGGAGTCAAGTGTCACAAATAAAATATATTTAAAAAGTTATTTTTGAATAAAAAGCCATTGCAAAAGGTGTAATTTTTATATATTGAGCTAATAAACAGTTCAGTAAATCCTTTGCAAACTTGTCAAAATGTCATATCCAGGTACTGGGTTGGAAAATTAGTAACTGCTGAAGTGTGTGAGTGTTTAAAGGTGTCGCTGTGTCTGGCAGCCGGGCAGTTTTTAGCTTCTGGCATAAAGGAGAGATGTTAATCATTATGGTTGATATTTAAAATGTCAGAAGACCTTAGCATGAAGATAAAGGATTGAAGGTGAGCCTCGGCTGTGTGGCATTTTGTAATATAACAGGAGGGAGAAAGGAGCATGTTCCATTTTTTTAAACACAGTGAAATTATAATAGCACAAATGGCATCACAAGCAGCAAACCAGTAGAGTGTAGGGCTATGAAGTGGGTGGTTTAGCTGTTGCTCTTGGTGTGGAGCTCTTTTTCTCAATGGTTCTTCTCGTCAGGTTCTCATAATATGCTCATCCGTGTGAATGCACTGCACTCAAAAGTATTGATAGGAAAGAGAAGTTAGAATAGGGGACATGGATTCGTGACTTCTATTGCTGATCCTGCCGGGAAATGGGGGAAATTCACTTCTCCTGCCACAAGCTCCCTTCTAGTCTAGAACACTGGTTGCTGCTCTGGATTTTCTGTGTATTCACTGGATCAGCATAATTGCAGAATCATTTTACTTCTGCTTCTACTTGCATTGACTTCAATTTACTTGCTAAGGGAAGGCCTAAAATTGGTGTGGGGGGGGAGGTCATCTAATTTCTCTGTAATTCCGTAAAGAGCTGCAACGTATGGTCTAGTCATCTGAGCCTAGGAGTGGAAACCTATAATTCCTGAGTTCTAATCTCAGCTCTGACACTGACTTCTTCTGCTGCAATGTTGACACCATAAAATAAGGTGCTAATAGTTACTTAACTACTGTATGGGACATTAGGAGGATTTGTAAAGCACTAGGAAGATGAAAATGTCCCATAATTGCTAAGTGTTATGGTTGCATAATCCTTTTTTAGAAAGCAGAAGAATTAGGACTGGTCTACACAAAATTTTTATACTGACTCAACTATTTAAACTAAGGATGTGATTTTTCTCCTGAAATAGTTAAATCTGTATAACCCCTAGTTTGGATAAAGCTATATCTGTATAAAGCCTACAAGGCCTGGTCTACACTGGGGGGGATCGATCTAAGATACGCAACTTCAGCTACGAGAATAGCGTAGCTGAAGTCGATGTATCTTAGATCGACTTAGATTGACTTTGCGTCCTCGCGGCACAGGATCGACGGCCGCCGCTCCCACGTTGACTCCGCTTCCGCCTCTTGCAGCGGTGGAGTTCCGGAGTCGACGGGGAGCGCATTCGGAGATCGATTTATTGCGTCTAGACGAGACGTGATAAATCGATCCCCGATAGATCGATCACTACCCGCCGATCCTGCGGGTAGTGTAGACGTACCCCAAGAAGCAGTCCCTATACTGATATAACTGCATCTCCACTAGTGGGTTGTATTGCTTTAACTGTGTTGGTCCAATTAAAGCGGTACAACTTTTATGTATAGAGATGGCTTAACTGTGCATTGTAAAGCTCACACATTTTGTTGAACTATGAAGTAGTGAAGTTCTGCCAGTGTCCCAAATTGTTGCCATTGCGCAACAAACTACTATCTGCCCAAGGAAAGCTCGAAATATCAATTTTAATTCTAATCTTTATTTTCAAGTTCAGTAATGGTGAGCAATCCTCTTTGCCATATGCCCTTCCAGAGTGCTTAGCTTGGCAGTTGAAGTATAGCACTTTTTAAAGATAACAGAGATCAGCAAAAGATATATTATATGGTGAAGACCATTTTTAATATGCTAGGAAACTAGATGAAAACACAAGATTTTTGCTCCTGGCAAGGTAATACAGAGTCTTTATGGTTGGTATTCAAGATTTGAAAAGAGAATGGGAAAAGATTGATGTCTTGATGGATAATAATTGACACTTAGCTGCCCTCACTTTCCTATACAACAAACTATTTTCTAAAAGCAGGAATGCATTTGTGGTGCTGTTACCTTGGTGTCATTCTAAATAATACAGTTCTATGCCTCAGCCTTTATCCATCATTTTAAGTAAATACTTTTTTTCCAGGAAGAATGAATCGCTCAGGGGATTTGGCAGTGGGCTACGGATTTTTGCATCTGGGTTCATAGGGTCCAAGGCCAGAAGGGACCATTGTGATCATCTAATCTGACCTCCTGTATATTACAGGCCAAAGAACTTCCCCAAAATAATTCCTAGAGCCATGGGTGGCGGGTATCATAGGCTGGGGGAGTCTGTGCCTCCCCAAACAGCCAGGCACAGCCCCGCCCATGCTCTGCCCCCCAGCCCCTCCTCTTGCTTTCTGTTCGGCGTGGCTCCAGTGTCCAGTCCCCCTTTGGGGTGGCCCCAGCTTGGGCTGTGCCACCTGCCCTCCCAGTGCTCCATGTCTGGGGGGCCTGTGGCCATGCTACATGCTCTCCATAGCTCAGGGGCTGTGTGTGTGTGTGTGTGGGGGGGGGCTGTGGCCACACCACCCGCTCTGTCATCGCTCTGGAGCTGGGGGGGGTAGGGGCTGCAGCCATGCCACTTGCTGTCCCAGTGCTCCAGGGCTGGGCGAGGGCCAATGGCTGCAGTGAGTGTGGGGGACGGGCTCTGGGCTCTGGCAGGGGGCATGGAAGGCACGGGGCCTTGGGCAGAATGGGTGGGTCTGGGGGCTAGCCTCCTGCAACCGGCGGTTCAGGCACCGCCCATACCTAGAGCAGATCTTTTAGAGAAACATCCAATCTTGCTTTTAAAAATGCTAAATTGTTCCAGTGGTTAATTACTTTCAGCCTTAAAAATGTATGTCGTATTTCCCATCTGAGTTTATCTAGCTTCAACTTCCAGCCTTTGGATCACGTTAAACCTTTCTCTGCTTCATTTAAGAGCCCATTATCAAATATTTGTTCCCCACTTGATTACTTATAGACTGTTACCAAGTCACCTCTTAACCTTCTCTGTGTTAAGCTAAATAAATTGAGCTCCTTGAGTTTATTACTGTAAGGTATAAGATCCTTTAATCATTCTTGGCTCTTCTCTGAGCTCTCTCCAATTTACCAACATTATTCTTAAATTGGGACACCAGAATGGACATAGTATTCCAGTAGTGGTCACAGCAGTGTCAAATACAGAGGTAAAGTGGCCTCTCTATTCCTACTTAAGATTCCCGTTTATGCGTCAAGGATTGCATTAGTCCTTTTGGCCCCAACATTACACTGGGAGCTCATGTTCAGCTGATTAGTCACCATGATGCCCAAATCTTTTTCAGAGTCACTTCTCAGGATACAGCCCCCCATTGTGTAGATATGGCCTACATTCTTTGTTACTAGATATAGACATTTACATTTAGCCATCTTAAAATGCATAGTGTTTGCTTGCGCCCAGCTTTTCAAGCAATCCAGGTCATTCTGTATCAGTGCCCTGCCCTCTTCAGTGCTTGACACTCCTCTAATTTTTGTGTCATCTGTGTACTTTATCAGTGATGAATTTGTGTTTTTTTCCAGGTCTTTAATACAAACGTTAACTAGTGTAGGGCTAAGCACTGATCCCTGCGGGAACCCCCTAGAAACACACCCATTTGATGATGATTCCCTGTTTATAATTACATTTTGAAACCCCTCAGTTAGACAGCTTTTAATCCATTTAATGTCTGTAATGTTAAATGTATATTGTTCTAGATTTTTAATCAGAATGTCACGTGATACCAAGTCAAACACCTTACAGAAATCCAAGTGTATTAAATCAACATTATTACCTGTATCTTTTTTGATGACATGACGAGTTTGATATCAAGTTAGTTTAACAGGATCTATTTTCCATAAACCCAGGTTGGCATTATGTTACCCTCCTTTAATTCATTATTAATTGAGTCATATCTGCATATCAGCTCATAGACTCATAGACTTTAAGGTCAGAAGGGACCATCATGATCTAACCTGACCTCCTGCACATTCCAGGCCACAGTACCTCACCCACCCACTCCTTAGTAGACCCCTAACCTCACCCTGAGTTACTGAAGTCCTCAAATCATGGCTTAAAGACTTAAAGTTACAGACCATCAATCATTTACACTAGTTTAAACCTGCAAGTGACCTATGCTCCATGCTGCAGAGGAAGGCAAAAAAAAAAAAAAAAACCCCAGCGTCTCTGCCAGTGTGACTCTGGGGGAAATCCCTTCTCGACACCAAATATGGAGGTCAGTTAGACCCTGAGCATGTAGGCAAGATCCACCAGCCAGACACCAGGGAAAGAATACTCTGTAGTAACTCAGAGCCATCCCTACCTAGTGTCCCATCACCAGCTGCTGGAGATATTTGCTGCTAAAAGTCTCAGATCAGCTACATGCCATTGTAGGCAGTCTCATCATACTATCCCCTCCATAAATTTATCAAGCTCAGTCTTGAAGCCAGTTAGGATTTTTGCCCCCATTGCTCCCCTTGGAAGGCTGTTCCAGAACATCACTCCTTTGAACATTAGAATCCTTCGCCTAATTTCAAGCCTAAACTTGTTGATGGCCAGTTTATGTCCATTTGTTCTTGTAGCCACATTGGCGCTTACTTTAAATAACTCCTCTCCCTCCCTGGTATTTATCCCTCTGATGTATTTATAGAGAGCAATCATATCTCCCTTCAGCCTTCTTTTGGGTACGATAAACAAGCCAGGTTTTTTGAGTCTCCTCATGTAAGGTAGGTTTTCCATTCCTCGGATCATCTTAGTAGCCATCCTCTGCACCTGTTCCAGTTGAACTAATTTTTCTTAAACATGAATTGCACCCAGTATTCCAGATAAGGTCTCACCAGTGACTTGTATAATGGTACTAACACTTCCCTGTCTCTAGTAGAAATATCTCACCTGATGCTCCACGTTCACATGTTGAATCCAGCCCAGGTCAGGAGCGGCCAAAAGTTAGTTACCATTTCATGTCTATTTGTTAGGCTGTGAAACAAACTTGGCTGACCCCGTCCTGTTCTCATTGGAATGGGCAGTGATCCGCATTAGTGCAAAAGCTGCCATCACCATGACATCTTTGTTGGCAGCCTCTGTGGAAAGGCCAAGCATTGAATCGCCAAGGAGATTGAACAAACCCATTCTGACATTTCCCAAGGGGTACCCAGGATTGTGAGACAACTTGATACCACCTGCCTTTAGCGTGAGGGAGCATTGACTGTGTCAGCCGGGGCTCGGCTCCCTGACTCTCTCAATCAAAAGCAACACAATAGGGTGACCAGATCCCACTAATTCTTCACCAGCCAGCCCACCTGATGGGAACTGGAGTTGGGCTGAGAACCTGGGATAATCAGGTGGCAGAGCACTGGGGGTACGATAACTTGTGCACTGAGAACAAAGGCTTTATTTTTCCATAACAAAATCAAGTTTGTTTAATCAAAAGCGTTAAAAAGACTCATTTGTTTTCCTGATCTCAGAGATAATTGATGGATATTCTTGCCATGTCTTGTATTTCACTAAAACAGACAACATTAGGTAGAGGCAAGTTTTGTATCAGTATCATCAGGTGCAAAATATTGCCTATAATTTTAAATATTTAAGGCAACTTTGACAAGTATAAATTTGACAGTCAGTGGTCAGAATACATTTAATATAGCTTTCATTTGCTGAATTGAGTAGGTCTAAGGTCTCCCTAGGGTAATATGATGTAAAAGATGTTCAGTGCACTAATTTACTCACAGGCCATTAGCTCTCTCCAGAAGCTAGGCTTTAAAGACTTAGACAGAAAGAAAATATGCTTAAGATGCCCAAAGGATTCAAAATTTCTTCATTTCCTTAATGTTTAACCCCCTATTGGTCACATGACGTACAATAAAGGGTAGATCTTAAAAACTGTGATAATGGATCTTGTTCTTTTGCACTAAATATTTAGTGATTTTTCATTACTTAACTAAAGTGCAGTGATTTGAATTTGAAATGTACAGTTGATTTATTGCAGTCAGCTGTGACAAACAGATTTCTGTGCTGTTTCAGTATTTTTTTTGGCACAGGAAAATGAGAGGCTAACTTGGAATATAAAGAAAAAGCTTCATAAAACTTTCTGTCGCTGTTGTCTAATTTTAATGAGGTACCTATAAAAATGAATAATGAAACAATATATTAACAGTATACAGTAAAAGCAGTCTTTTTTCATTAGGTCTATTGCCCTACCATACTATAGACAGGATTTTATTTTATGAAGATAAGTTTTATATTAAATGGTGAGAAACTGTAGAATAATACATATCAATGGAGGCTTAATGTCACATACCAAATTGTGTTGGTGTCTGAATAATATATCATACAATGTCGTGCCAGCAGATTTAACAGTCATGTAAGCCATCATTATTACATTATCAAAGGGGCCATCTTCTTAGCACGGGGTAGTTTAATAGCTTAGAGGATGTACACAATAACAGATAATTATCGGGTATCCGATGATCTCAATTGAGAATCAATTAAAATAAGTTGCAGTTAATGTGACCATAGATGTAGACAAAGTGAAGCACACTTGACGATTACAAATTATAGCAGGCAGCCAAAGGAACCCTATGGAGATACAAGGATAGAACGTGGCTAAATTAGTAAACTGTGTTGACACACTGGCTGTCATTTTAAATGCGTGACTGTGGCATATTCCCAGTTCTGGTAAACCTTATAAGTTCAGCTTACTTACATTTTATGAAAACGGAGGGCAAAATATGATTTTTAACAATTATAACAGTAAAATGGAAAGAGGAAGCTGTCTCAGTGGGGGAGCTGCGGGGGTCTGTGTTGCTACCTGAGTTCAAAAGAGACTGCCAGCAGGATTCTTTTTAACCTGGGGATGTCAGCGTGGTAATGCTCTCATTCTTCTAAGAGAGAGGATGCAGGATTCCATCCCATTTCCCAGCCACTTTGTCCACAGTGGGATTGCTGCATCACACAGCTGCAGCGGGAGTTAGGGAAATGTAAATCTGGGACAATTCTGCCCTGTTGTTACTGAGTCGCAGAGCTTAAAGTTCCCTTGGCGTATGCCCTTAGTTGGGATAGTGGCCAAGAACAGAACATATTCAGATGCCTGGGAATGGAGGGAGAGAACAAGCCTTTTCTTTTGATTTCTAACAGGTGCCAAATGATTTTGTCATATTTTGGATGAAGTGGCATTCATTTCATTCAGAAATTTGTATGCCCACACGTGGCTCAATTTGTGCATCACAAGATTGATCCGAACAAAACTCTAAAACAGAGTATGACCGTTTTAAAATCGATTCCTGCATTAAAAGCACAGGATATAATATCCTCTAGTTTGCCAGAACATTCCTGAATATTTTAAAAAAGGAATATCATTTATAAGACAGAATTTGTTACCATCAACTCTGCTCTCCACCCCCCATTATTAGCATGCTGCATTTGCAGCAGGGCCGGC
>NW_020664439.1:37454861-37528105 GCF_002925995.2 Terrapene triunguis
CGGGGGCTCCGCTCTCCCCCCGGCGGCCGGGGGCAGGGCGCCGGGGGAGAGGGCGGCCGGAGACCTGGGAGGAGGGCGGCGAGCCCCGGCGGGGGCTCGGCTCTCCCCCCCCCGGCGGCCAGAGCGCCGGGGGCAGGGCGCCGGGGGGGAGGGCGGCCGGAGCCCTGGGGGGAGGGCGGCGAGCCCCGGCTGGGGCTCGGCTCTCCCCCTCTGGCAGCCAGAGCGCCGGGGGCAGGGCAGCGAGCCCCGGCTGGGACTCAGCTCTCCCCCCCCGGCGGCCGGGGGGAGGGCGGCAAGCCCTGCTGTGGCCCCGCTCTCCCTGGCGGCCGGAGTGCCGCGCCACGCCCCGCCGCCCCCCTCCAGGTGCCGCCCCAAGCACCAGCTTGGGTGTCTGGTGCCTGGAGCCGGCCCTGATTTGCAGCCCCAGAGTTCTAGTACTGGTGACTTTTTCAAGGTCATTGACTGTATCAGCCAGTGGAAGGTTATATCACAACACCACGGCCACCGCCTTCCATCATGAACTGCACATTTATCGCATGCTAATTTCAACCGCAGTGTCATTTTTGTCTCCTCTCTCTCCTTTCCCACAGCCAGACTTGCCAAGTCCTGCTGTTTCTGCCTTTACAACACCTCTAAAATCTGACCATACATCACATTCCATTCTGCCCTATTAGTATCCATTCGACAGATGATGTAATTTCCTACAATCTGATCTTTGATTGTGAACAATATCTAGTGGAAAACTCTAAACTCACATTTTCAATTGGAAAAAAATTCACTAATTGCCTCAGCATATAATATTTCTTTGGTAATATTTTGTACTAGAACTCTGATCCTCGGCTGTGTTTCAGTCACTTCCTGCTGTCCCAGGGGCACAGAGAGTCCCTAGAGCTATGGGAAGATCACCTCATCATAGACAGTTCCCTCAGAAGCATAGTGCTGGTGTATTGACTACTAACTCACCCCTACTTCTGGAGCTGGCGTAGAGGGTGTGGCTGTGGGCTCCTATGCCCTGGGTGGTCCACAGTTGTTGTAATGACAGACAATGCTTACTATAGCAGACTTCAGGCTGTTCTAATGTTCTTCAAGGGGCCACCCTCTTGCGTTGCGTAGCAGGGCCAGCATCAAGCCATCTTTGTACCCTACCCCATCCCAACATACACAGTGTGCTCCTTGAACACTGCTGACAGTGTCGTATTCTGCCTCTTAAATGATAGCTAAGATTTATCATAAACTCATAGTCTGTGCTTGAATTCACATATCCCATTAACTTTTTCACTGCTAAATTATTGAGAACATGCTTTTTATCTAATTGACCATGATTTAGCTGTACAGATATATTTAACTTACAGCATGGCATAGTCCTTTTCAAAATTCTTTTTCCTGTGTGTGTGTGTGTGTGTGTGTGTGTGTGTGTGTGTATATATATATATTTTTTTTTTCCAAACCAAGTATTACTTATTTATTCTGCATTTTTAGAAGTGCAGCTAAGGGAACTGCACAAACAAGAAGTGAGAGTATAAAAGTAGAGTGAGGTTCAAGACTGTAAATGGGCCTCAGCCAAAACACAAGGTCTGAACTATGGATTTAAATCTAAACTAGATTCACAATTTTTAAGACCCAAAGGAAGTATTATCATACTCTCATCTGACCTCCTGCATAACGAAATCCATAGAACTTCACCCAATTTTGAGTCCAATGATCTGTGATTGAACTAGAGCACATCTTTTAAAAATACACACACCTTGATTTGAAGACTAAGTAACAGAGACTCCACCACATCCCTTAGTGATACATTCCATTGGCTATTGACCTGCACTTTGCACCTTATTTCCTGCTTGAGTTTTTATAGCTTTAACTTCCAGGCATTGGATTTTGTTAGGCCTTTGTCTGCTGTAATAAAGAGCCCACTAATATCGGATACCTTGCTGTATAGGTACTCACAAAACATGGTCGAGTCACCTCAACCTTTTTGGACAGTGTTGTTAATAAAATGGAATAAGATGAGCTAGAGAAAATCAGTGATTTGTCTTCCGTATGTGCTTCGTTAAAAGAATGTGGAGTTGTTGAGACCATCTCAGATCCCCTCCAGTGAGAACAGTTTGTGAAACTTACTTTATTAAAAACCTCAAACAGTATTTTGGGGGCATGTATGTTACATTGTAATAATTGCTTTACTTCATTGCTGGACATTTATCTTTTGACCTTATGACTGACAGTACACCTCAGGGGAAGAGTTATTAGTATATAGTTTACACGATTCATGGGTTGTGAGCTGTGTATTTTTAGTTGCTCAATGCACTAGTTTTGCAATAGCAAACCACTTCCTCAATGGATCTGAATCTAAATAAAAACACATAAGCAAGTTAAATCATTCTTATGAACCAGTGAGGAACACTTCCTTTTAATTTTGGTTGGATTACTCCAGTGTGTCCATGCATTTGTATGAAAACTCACAAAAACAGGTATCATGGTGTCTATAGGTCCCTCCCCCCCCATTATATACTCCCTATACATCCAGATTCTTCTGAAAAAAGATTTAGAGACTATTAGGGTATTCTAGAGACTAAACCAAATCAATAGAGCCAGATCCTTGGCCCTAGTGCAGCTGTTTGCACTGCTAAAGTGTTGTAAAGTAGGCATAACACTGGGTTAAAAAAAACCTTGAGGATTACCCCAGCCTAAGAGAATCCCCTGGCAGTTGCTGCACTACCCCATCTCCTGATCCCAAGTACAAGAGTCATGGCTTTGGAAAAGTGGATATGGCTGAGGCAATTCCCAGAGGGCAGAATGGTCCATTGGGGCTATGTACAGCTAGCAGAGCAACCTTCCTGGTTCCTGGCATTCCTGGGGTTGGGGGCAAAAGGTCACACACAGCCATCTTTGCATATTCCCTCCTATGCTGCAGCCAGTAATAACATATAGCCAATAATTACTGTGTAAATACATTGGAAACAATGAAGGCCTAGGTTCATGATAACTCATATTACTGCTACACATTAACTCTTGATAATTGTAAACAATTTACATCGTCCTGTCACGTAAACACATTTTGGAGACAGTTAATAAATACAATCTGCTGCAGAGCCTGTGTGAAGTACTGATATTCACTTTGAAATTCTGCATTACAGGAAGGAAGATCTGTTTCCTGCAGTTTTATGAACTTCAGGGTCACAAAAAACACTTCATCCTTCGGCTGTGTGTGTGTGTGTGTGTGACAGTGGTGATCTTATACAGGAAAGGTTTTATGCTCATGAGATTAAGATGAACGCATTACTCATGAGTGACGAAGTCATGTGAGTTACTCAGTTCATCTCAAACAAGTGTTGGTAAAACTTCATACCACACCACATCATCCTGCATTCAGAATGTGCCACATGTTTTATTTTAGGAGTGTTTTATAGAGTTTTTAAAAGATTGACACTGCATTTTATATCCCTTTGGTAGAACTACCATGAACACATTTTAGACATATCTAAAATGCCACATATAATAAAGTCAGATATCTTTATGATCTAAAGTAAAGGCCATTGAGAAAATCAACATTTGGAAGACATTACCGTATAGTTATCACATAAAGTTATCACAGTATCTCCTAAGTATTGGGAGAAAATGTGGCAATTTCAGATAGCGGTGTGTGGGGACTGTTTGCCAGTGATGACTTTCCAGTGGTAACCTCTGTGACTGGCCTAGAAACAAAAACCTTATGAAAAGTGGATTAGTGTCTATCCAGTGGTATAAAACTCCTATTTGTAGCCTTGATGGTCTGTAAGATATTGGACTGGTTTGCTGTCATTGTTTCAAGACTTAAAATTGTCCACTATAGGAATTGAGCCACTGTAATTTTGGGAGAATCAGAAAGTACTTCTTTATTGGATTGTTTTATTTTTCAAATGGTGGTAATTTAAATACTCCTCCAAGTTGTGGAATGTTAGAAGTCTGAGTGAAGATAGATTAGTGGGCAGAATGCAAATGAAATGGTCAAAGATAAATTCCATAGCCACGTCATACATTTTATCATATGGATACCATCTTCAGTCTTTCTCATGCAGTACTGAAAGCAAGGGAAAATCTCAACATGAAACCACACCATGCACATCATTGTGCATTAAATATGAGTGAGAATGGTTGAGACCGTATGTTTCTACGCTGCAGTCATATAAGGTGTGTGTATAATACATAAGCCTTTTTTATGTAAAGAATTCTTGCTGGATGTTTTCATGGTTCAGATATAAAAATAATTTATATATTTATTGAAGTATGAATTCTTGTGATGCTCAGAGGTAGTTTTTCCATATGAATGTTTCTCTTTACATTGAGCTTGAGTTGACTGGTGTTCTGACATTTCCCCCCCCCCTCACTGTATACCGTTCTGTATCTCTTTAAAGCAGTGAGCCATTCCGGTACTGATGTGACAAGACCTGACATGAAATTCCACTGAATAAAACAAATTATACACTAGAGATGTGCTGAACTGAATGAAAACAATTTGGACACCAGGGTCCAGGAAGGGTGCAGAGAAGCTTGTGAACCATGACAACCTTTCCTCTTAGAATTTAAAAAAAATGTTTCAGTGTGTCAGTATGAGATGTGACGGAAGGAAGAGTGCTACATTTAATCACTGTATTGGTAGAAATGACTTACTGAATAGCACTGTGCCATATTGTCCCATATGGTACAATGTGTTGTGACCAAATAGTTCATTTTTGGAATTGCGTGAAGGCGTTGGTGTACAACTCCTGCTGTTTCAGACATTTCCGTGCTAGATATTTTAATCTAAATGTATCTAATTCAAACTTCAACAAAGTCGCTCCACTTAGCAATCAAAGCTGTTTGTCTACAGTGGCCCGAATTCTGCTTTCAGTTACGTCCCTTCAACCCCACTGAGTTTGGGGTATTGCACTGGTGTAAATGAAGGTAAAATTTGGTTCAGTTTGTTGGTAAAGTTGTCTAACAATCAGAACTAATAAAATATTCTTAGCAATAAAACTAGAAATTCAGTTCATGTTCCTTTTTTCTCAATAAACCAGGATTGTTTTTTAGCGAATCCAGCCTGGTTTATAGTTTCATATAGCAAACATATAAAATTCAGCATTCTCTGTGAGTTCAGTGTAAAACAAGGTAATATGTGATAGGTCTAACCTGAGTTTCACTTTGAGATTTTGGATTCATTCTCAGTGAAACCAGTGGACATATGATCCATGCATTTTCATAACCAAGAAAATGTCATCATGAGACCTTGTGATATGAAATGTCAGGATTTTACATGGTACTAACATGTAGAGCTTGATATTCTGGTGGGTTTAAATCTCTTTGGTGGAGAAGGTAAAAGTTAGCTAATGACTATTTCATAAATAGTTCAATATAGGTCTTGTCTTGTAGTGGGTAATGGTGCACTCATATCTTTTACCCATGTTTTACTGATTAATGGTGTCTACCCAACTTGTAATGGTTAATGTCATGAGACCAGGTTTTGTACCCAGGTTGTACTTCTTTACTGTTGTTCCACTTCCTAACAGTAACCACTTACATGGAATACTAAACAAATTCTAAATTAAATGCACACTGTCATATAACTATCAAAGCAATAATGAAGGCTGCTTTTGCTACATACAGCTATGAAGAGTTTTCTTATGTTTAAATAAAACAAAGGAAGACATGGAAAAAGTCCAAATGTCCTGGAACAAAATCCAAAAGGCCCAAGAAAAAGAAAGAAAAACTAATACAAGAAAGTTACTTATCTAGGAGTATTTAGTAAGCATTTCCTCCAACCTTCATAGTAAATGAATCCTTGAAGACATTGGACCTGATTTTTCTCCCATTTACACTAGTGTGACTCAATTGACTACACTGGAGCTACTCCTGATTTACATGGTTGTAAGGGAAAGATGAATCAGTAAGTTATTGTCAGTAAGTTAGCAGTGCCAGCTTGTCCATCTAGCAACAGAACACAAATATGAGCCTTTAAAAAGGTGCACAGAGTGGATGTGTTACTAGTAATTAATGGTATTTGTTATCTTTGGCATGAAGATTCATTTATCTTTCTCATCTTGCTTTTCATCATGTACTTTTTTAAAAAACAGAACTGATGACATGGCATTCTGAGCTGCAGTCTACAATAAGATCTGCAAGTCAAAGGTTTTCTTCACCAGGAGAGGATATTCACATAAAGTGTTTGCTTTCTGTGGTGTCCACTCAGAATATAGAAAGCATAGCTTCATTAACTAAAATGGAGCTAAATTGATTCATACCAGCTGATCATCTGGACCATAATGTTTGAAGGGAGTTTTTCATCATCTTATTTGAGCAATCGTGCATTTTGTAACTGTGTGCTGAAAATCATCCCTGGAAAAGTAGGGGAGTCCTTTCAGAGTAACACCTGAAAAAACAGGACATTTGGTCCCTATTGACACCTGGAAATAAAAGTATTGGCTCAGAAATGTAGGTCACAGAAGACCAAGCTTACTGAGCCTGAAGAATCAGACTAACATTAAATATAGTCAATGTAATCTTAAATTTGTTGTACACTAGAAACTGGAGGCCTGATTGTTATCTCATACCAATGTAAATCAGGAGAGACGCTTAACAAGTCATTGGAATTACACCAGTGTAAAAACCTATTTAAGTAAGATCAGAATCCGGATGTCGGGCCAAATTTCTATATGCTTTTAAACCCATATATGCCTATTGGCATAAATCGGATTAATAGTGTTATTCTAGATTTACACCAGTGTAAATGGGACCAGAATTTTTCTCATTGTCCTCACTGGAATGACTGAGAATGGAATTCTGAGGCTCATGTCTGTCATTCCAAACTATCTACTATTACTGCCTTGCTTTATGCAAAAGTTCAGTGCATTCTAGAATGTCTGTGTTGTGTGAAATTTAGTATAACCTGGACATTGAAATATACTATCATTGCATGTGGTATACTAAATAAGCCATTTTTAATCCTACTTTTCAGAAAAAAGCACAATCAGAAATATTGGTCTCCATGGAAATATAAAGTAGATTAGACTCAAAGGCACTCAAAAGCAGTTACATGGGACATGTTCATGGACAATGATCTATGCATGAAGAGCCAGATTTTAAAAACCACTCAGCACCCAACATTGTGACACTTTCATAGCCAGATTTTTCAAAAAAGCACAGAACTCAGGGTGATCAGTTTTTGAAAACAGACCAAAGACCTCTCTAGTACATTCTCCCATCTCCAGTGGTGGCCAATGCCAGATGCTTCATATAATGGCATAACTCTCCTTAATGTACCTAACATGGCAGTACTGTACCATTGAGAGCTGTCAAACTGACCTTGAATAACTTATGCCCTGAAGTATGCAATCAGATATTCTTTGTAATTTTATTTTAGATAAATAAATATTTTAAATGTTGGTTATCTCCAAAGCAATTTCTTTACATTGCTTTACATTGATAGACATATGAACTGCCCGACCTTCCTCACGCCCATTTTTCTAATAGGAAAGACACCAGATGTGTGTGTGCATATGTATACCCCAAACTGTAAACATTCTTCCAAAGACATGTGATTACAACTGAATAGATTAAAAATATTCAGATATTTAGCAGTATAAAACATATTTTTATGTCAGAAAAATTTATAGTACCCAGTATATACTCTTTTCGTCTGTACAACTCTAAATGCTGTATATGTGCTAAACATTTTTATTATTGTAAGTTGGACACCACAGATTTTTCTGAGTTTTTCTGTGCTGTTCATTAGGTGAGCATTTTTAAATTAGTTATATGTACATCTTTTTGGAACTAAAGAGTCTATTCTATAGCCATTGTACAGTTGTTACTCCCATAGTGGTAACAGGAGTTAAATGTATGTTGCAACAGAAGGTTAGATCAGAAAGAAGTCTGTCTGCAGATATATTTTTCTCTCTTCAATTCCGTTTGTTTTCTTCTTGTTTACTGCTAAGAGCTTGTCTTTGTCAAATACCCAATTCATCCCCTTATTTCGTCTGATTCTGTCTTCCAAAGTTCACTTGGTCGCATGCTTTGCTAAAGTTTAATTTAGGGCAGCATATGTACACAGCCCATGTTTGCGAGGATTCTCATTAGGAAACAGCTGACAAAATGCTATCCTGAAACCTCTCAGAATTATACTTTTTTATAAATAAAGGAAAAAACCCTAAATGCCAATATTAATTCACATGTATTTTAATGCCCAATGTTAAATGTTAAGTGCTAACAGTGAATCTATGGAGATGGTGTCATATTTTGCAGTCTAAGTACTTTTAAGTAGCACAAGGTCTTTCAGCATAATTAGCAGAGAATATTGAACCCAGCCAGGATACGTCATTAAATTTAGAGTCTTTATCTCTGAGAGTCTAATCGTGTGTGCAGAAGACTAATTGTTAATGGCATGGTCTTTATTGCTCATAGCTTTCTTTTATTTTACATGGAATGGTCTGCTTTGAGAGAAATAATTAGGTTTTATGGTCCTACCTGCATAGAGTCTTTTGTTGAACATCTTGTGGTTTTACCAATTCAGATCCTGAAAGCAATTAGCAGCAGTGAATGGTGCTTTTCCTAAAATCACACACATTGTGTTATTGTCTTATTCCTTTTTTTCTTTGAACAGCAGTAGCAGATGTAGGAACTGTAGTTCCTTAAGAGTAAATTTCAATAATTATCTAGTGCAAAACGTGAGTTTGCAGGACTTAGGTTTGAAAATAGAAGATGTTTTGTTGGTGCATGTGTTTTAATGAATGGCAGGAAACTTTGTGTTGTTGAAAATAGAAAATGAAAAGTGCTAAGGAGAGATACAAAACACAACCCCACATAATTTTCAGTGACTATGTCATCTTTTGCCCTTGATATTTCACTCAGTTTAATAGAAGGTTACTATAAGTAGGCATTGAGTAGTCTTCTGCTAGCTGCTTACATGGATGAAAGATTTGTTTTTCTATAACAAGGGTCATTTGTTTTGTCTTGAAGTCTCTAGAGAAACGCTCATCACACTTCTGTAAGTACTGTGCATTCAAGAATTAGTGTAAGTGTAGTGTTTATACAACAGCAAGGGACTGTGTGTCAGCGACATTTAACAGATCTATTGCCTGTGGATTCAAAGGTGGAGATCTCAGCTTTGTTTTGTATAGGTTCCAAGTCTCGCTTGTTGATTGACATACCTTGACATGTGTTTAGAATGAGATATTTAGGTCTATTAAGGAAAAACAACAACAATGACAGAAAAGTTAGCATGAGCTGCATTTTTCTTTGTACTGGAATGGAAGTGGATAATTTTTTTGAGTCCCTGCTGGTTGCCAAGATGTCTGGAACAGTACTGCTATGTCTGCACACACTCCATTAACTGCCAGTGCCCTCTGTTGCTGGAATGTATTAAAAACAGGAAATTACTTGACACTGTATTTTTTTCCTGTCTCATGGGTAGGCAAATTCTTTGAGAATTTTTAAGCTTAAACTCTATATTACCGGGGGATGTTATTGATTTTAAAATGCATAGAACTCAACATCCCAATTAAGAATTAATCTTATTTTAAATGCATTTTCTTCTCAAGGAAAGGAGAGACGTATTTAGCAAGAACTATGCAGGATTTTTTGTTTGATTACCTGAAGGAAATATTTCCCTGTGAAAATTACCGTTTGCTGATGGATGCACTTAGGGATAATCCAGACCTTGGCAGCTGGCTCCACTAGCCTCGTTTAGGTACTAGGGTGATGAGGAACTTTAAAGCACCAGGGCTGTAGGTGAGAAGTTATAGTAACCTGCTGTGTTTCCTGTGCTTTATAGCATTTATCATTAAGAAGGGAGTGAGAACAAGCAAACAAACAAAAAAATAGTGTTATACTGTCTCACCGATATGATAGAATAGTTAAATTAATGGCTAAACCTAATTAGGAACTGAAAAATTACAGCTTGTCTGCTGCCAACACTAAAGCCAATGGACTGTGAGATAGCGCTATGGTTACATTCCAGAATTATCTCACCATTGTTGAGTCTTAAGATGGCTTTGCTGCCTGCACTTGGAAATAAAATAATCCTAGCAATTATGGTTTGTAATTTGTGAGTGGTTTGAAATGTAATGGCTTTTACTATAATAAATGGATTATCATATGTTGACAAAGTACAGGTTTAATTAACAGCGACAGATAAACCTACTTGCATTCAGAAGCTGTTTATATTAAAAATTACCTGATAAATGAAATTTTTTAGCATCCTAAGGGCTCACTTGTGCAACTGTCATCTAGATCTGCTACCATATATATTCATCTTTGCATGGCAGTTGCTTGGATTTCAGGCCTGATACTGCAATGTTTGTAGGATGTATTTCTGAAACATTAGACTGCCATAACACTAATAAATTAATGGCTTGATTTATATATTTGTTATGGAGAGACTGCCTATTTATATCAGTGTAACTTCAATTCTTATGCATATTTTGGCTAAAGTGAGTTTGCAAATAATTATTTTCTAGTGGAAGCTCATAGTTTTTATTGTGTTTTAATCAGTTTATTTACTCATGACATTCAGCGAAATAAATAAGGCATGCTAGCCCCAGGATCTCATATACCATATTGTAACACCTGGTAATAGTACTCCCTGGGGAATTCTGTGTCATAGACGTTAGCAATGGAAAAGACCTGTTAGGCCATTTTATACTTCACCCCCCTAACTCTTATTCCACTTCTTAATACAGGATTCTTCTCTATGGTATTTTCTATTGCTGTGTCCAGTGCCATTTAAAAAATGTCAGCATCCCCGCTTAGCACCCAAATGAGACACTAGAAACAAAGCCCTTTGCTGAAGGGCTCCTCCATCATGATCTCTTGCGTCCTCCTGTGTGAACTAAATGTAGCACCGCTGCTGCCAGTGCAAATTACACTGATGTGAACTGAATACCTAGTTTGTTTGGTAAACGGAATCAAGAATGAGAGTGAGATTTTGTGTTTTCATCTGTCATCAGTTTAGCACATCTATCAGCTGCATGTTGATGTAGACAGAGGACATGATGTTAGCCTCCAGCATGTTACTAACTTTAGTTTGTTTGGTAAGGGTTCAGCTTAGTTCATTTGTTTGGCTCCTATCATGTGTTGTGTGACTAAAGAAACAAGGAAAAACGTTGTTTTATTTAAGGTCCCAGCATCTGATAATTTACTTGTTGGTTTAATGAATCAGACGAGGGGTTTTTAACTTTTTATTAGAGATTTTTCCTAGGTGTTTTACTGTGAAAAATAATTTTAAAAATTCAGATGGATAATCAGCATATCAGCTATGAGTTATGATTTGCAGCACTGGCAATAAAGTTACACAAATGTGCTTGCAGTGCCAACATTCCATGGAGAGTTTTGGAATGCCCATGAGGTACCACTAAGGCATTGTCTCATGTAGATGAAGGCTTAAGGCTGCTTAAAATAGTTGTTACACTGCAGGGAACTGAAATGTCCACTGCAGTGCTCAGCTCTGCTGTTGGCTAGCCACTGAAGGAAACTTCATTGAAGCAGTGTTAATGGTATTTTTTTGGGGGGGAGGATATAAGTAATCTTCCAGGTTCTTACCTCTCATTTTAAAATTATATCTTAAAGTGTCTCCTAACAGTTCATTGTAATTTTTTGTTTGGTTTATAAAAATGATGCCTACAGTTTTTGATTTCAAAAGGGCAGATTTGGGGACATTTAGGGAATTAATTAAAAAAGTCAGCTAGACTGAAGAGCTCAAGGACTTAAACGTGGCTGAGGCTTGAAATTTCTTCAAATCAATGATACAAAAACTATCGGAAATTTGCATCCCAACACAGTGGGGAAAAAATGTAGAGAAAGGCTCCAGACCCAGCTGGATGAATAACCACCTCTGAAGGGCTATTAGGAGTAAGCAGAGAGCCTACGGGAATCCAAAAAGGGTTAATCCGCAAAGAAAGGTACATCGTGGAGGTTAGAAAGTGTAAGAAAAAAGTGAGACCTGCTAAAAGTCAGGTTGATTTTAACTCTTAACAAAGAAATTAAAATACATAATAAGCGGTGTTTTAGTTATATAAATAAAAGAGAATAAGGAAGAATGAGGTTGGGCTATTATGCTGTGTGGATGGGAAGGAGGTTAAAAATAATCTAGGTATGGTCCAAAAATTGAATGTATACTTTGCCTCAGTTTTCAGTAATGATGATAATATGGAACGTGTGCATAAGGAAATGAGTGTCTAGAATTTACCAAATCTCAGATGGAAGAAAAACATAAAGAGTTTAATGCACTCAGATCAGGAGAACCAGATATTTTCCATCCCAGAATACTGAAAGAACTGGCACATGAGATCACTAGTCCACTAGCAAGGATTGTTAATAAATTTATCTATTCGGGGGTAGTACCATATGAAAGAATAGCTTATGTTGTATCTGTATTTAAGAAAGGAGGAAAAAAAGTGACCCAGGCAGTTACAGATCTGTTAGTCTGACCTCCGTAGTAGGCAATGTTTTTGAGCAAATTTTGAATGAAAGAATAATTAAATACATGGAGGCAAATGATAAAGGGAATGTAATGCAGCATTTACCAAAGGCAGTTCACACCAGACCAACCTGATTTCCTTCTCTGAGAAAATAACTCATTTTTTTACATAAGGAAAGTGTAGTAGATTTAATATGTTTGGACTTCAGTAAAGTATTTGACACAGTGCCATATGGGAAATTATTAATTAAATCAGGGAAGACAGATCAGTACAAGCTTTGTAAGGTGGATAAGGAATTGGCTAAAGGGGAGAAGGCAATGGGTTGTGCTGAAGGTGAATTAACGGACTGGAGAGCGGTTACTAGTGGGGTTCCTCAAAGATTGGTCTCGTGATCAATCTTATTCAAAATTTTTGTTAATGACCTTGGTACAAAAAGTACGACTGTGCTAATGAAATTTGCTGACAATACAAAGCTGGGAGGTATCGTCAATACAGAAGAAGGATCAGAATATTATACATGAAGATTTGGAAGACCTTAAAGACTTGAGTGACAGAAATGGAATGAAATTAAATAGTAGGAAGTGCAGTGTCATGCACTTAGGGTCTAATATTATGAATTTCTGCTACAAGCTGGGGGCTTATCAGTTGGAAGCGACAGACGAGGAGAGAGACATCGGTGTGTGGGTCGATCACAGGATGACTGTGAGCCACCAATGTGATGTGGCTTGAAAAAGGCAAATGTGATCCTAGGATGTATTAGGTGAGGCATTTTCAGTGGCGATAAAGTAGTATTAATAGCATTGTACAAGGAACTGCTAAGACCTCATTTGGAATACTGTGTACAATTCTAATCACCCATGTTCAAGAAAGATGAATTCAAACTAGAACAGAGAAGAACTACTAGGATGATTAGGGGAATGGAAGACCTATCTTATGAGAGGAGAAGGGAAGAGATTGGCTTGGTTAGTCTTGCAAAAAGACAGCAGAGAGGGGATATGATTGCGTTCTGTAAATACATTGCGGGTAATTACCAGGGAGGGAGAAGAGGTATTTAATCTAAAGGACAATGTTGGCACAAGAACAAATGGGCATAAACTGCCCATGAACAAATTCAGACTGGAAATTAGAAGAAGGTTTCTAACCCTCAGAAGGGTGAGGTTCCGGAACAGCCTCCCAATAGATGGTATGGGGGCAAACAACTTAATTCGTTTTAAGAGAGCTGGACCAATTTGCTTGCAATTTTATGATGGGGTTACTTGTGATATGGGAGGAGCAGGGCTCAATAAGTTGTGGGGCTCATGTCCTGTTTATATCTTATGTTTCTAAAGCTCATGTTTCAGGGTTTCAGACAGCCAGGGGTCAGAAAGTGAGCCCCCTCCTCAGAATATTCTGGAAGATTTTTTTCTCCTTCTGAAGTATCAGGGATGACCATGACTGGAGATGGGACACAACTCATTCTCCCTCTCAGGTGCTTAGCTGGCTGATTCTTGCTCACATGCTCAGGGTCTAACTGATTGCCAAATCAGGAAGGAATTTTCCCCAGATCAGATTGGTAGTGACTGTGGGAGTTTTTTTTTTTTGCCGCCTTCTGTAGTGTGTGGGTGTAGGTTACTTGCCAGGATTATTTGGTAATGTTTCACTTAATCACTTCCCTGCAATTGCAGGGGCCTCAAGCACTGGTGGTCCACACTCCCTCCTTTTGTCTGCTTGTGGCACATAATAGCCTAGTCTGCTGTGGGTCTCATTCACTTTGGTTTCATTTCTGTTGTTGGTTTTAGTGCGCGGGTGCTAGGTGGTGGTGGTGGCCTGTGATATACCGGAGATCAGACTATATGATGTAGCAGTCCCCTTTCGCCTTAAACTCTATAGCTCTAAGTACAGTCCCCATAGTGGTGGAAGGTCATTGATCCACTAGGACAGATATTGAGATTTTTCTATTAGTAACCTGTACCTTCACTGACATTTTGTTTATATCTTTCTTTTAAAGTGAACTGATATTATAATATGATGTAGGTGCATTCTTTACTCTGTCTTCTGTATCTTCTATAGCTCTCAAGAAGAAGTTTATTTTTCTTTTCGGTGCTATTGCCGTGGGCATTCCAGCTAGCTTTTAAAATTTCAGTTCACTGCTGCATGAACAATAATATATGCCACAAATACATTCCTCTTTTCCTCTGGCATACCGCCATCTTTGTCCAAATGTATGTGTGATATCTATCTATATAGATACATAACACTATTCACATGTGTGTAAATACATAATGCAAAAAACTACTGTACATCAGTGCAAGTTGAAATCATAAGAAGTCAGAAACTGCAAAATATGAGCTTGCAACATCAATGCTAACCAGCTGCATTACATATCTGGTATAGCTTTTATGATATTCACAGCAATATATTAAACATTTTAATTTAGAAAAACAGGAATAGAAAATAGTGCTCTATGTGCAATCTGGCCAAGTTAATGCTGCTATTGGAATATTAATGATTGCCTTCTGTTTGGGGCCAAATTTAGGGGTGATGTGAATAATGTCTTGTTATAAACCAATTTATTCAGAATATACCAATGCATTTTAAAGCATGCTTTTCAATTAGCTAAATATCACAACTGCATCTTACACATCAGGAAGTCTGTGTTAGCTTAGCTTCCATGCTGAGCTGCTGGAAGGCCAGGGTTGTAGAAGGAAAAGGAACCACACGAGGCTTTAAGGTGGGATGTATTGATTGCTTTTTCTGCCTTCCTGAAAGTTGCACTCAATTTTGCCCAAAAAACCCCCCGAGGAGTCCGGTGGCACCTTTAAAGACTAATAGATACTACTAAGGTTATTAAGAAATCTTTTCTTAGGACTAGATGTTCCACTAATGTAAATTCTCGTAACTCCAGTGAAGTCAATCCAGTGACATAATTTACAGGTGCCACTGGACTCGTTTTTGTGGATACAGACTAACACGGCTACCCTGCTGTCAATTTTGCCAGATTACCAAAACTTACACCACTACTTATGTCACCATTATATTTAACCCTGTATGATATTAACTGTGCAACTTTAATCTTGCGTTAATATAGTAATTTTATTTTTTCTCTTTTTATTAAAAAATAGAAATAAATGCAGTTACTTGTGTTTATCATTGTTGACGTTTAAATGGTCCCACATAGGTTTCTAAGTTAACACCTCACTTAGGTGAGTAGGGTGGGGGGACAGGATTCTGAAATGCTTTGAAGAATAGTGAATTGTTTGTTATAAAAATGAGAGGTTGGGAGAGGACATGTCTTATGGAAAAAAAACTATTCCTAACTAACTGACCTGCAGAATGAGATAGTTGCAGAAATGCTGAGCTGAAGGATATGATCTCCATGGTGACTAAGGTACAACTCAACCACTCTTCAGTTCTGATATTTTAAGGATACATAGTACCTGTTTTTATTTTGCAGTATTCATTTATAATTGTCTCTAAAAAGCTGTGGTCTGTGAAATAGAAGCACACATGTTTTATGTTAAATAATTCAAAATGGCTTTTCCTGAAGAATCTGTCAGTGGTTCTAATGAATATCGAAGTCAGTGTGAAGATTTCACTTTTGTTTCCTTCTTCCCTGTATTAATATTTGAAATCTTCATAAAGGTACAGCATTGTTCCTTTGGGTTTGAGAGTTTTGAGGTGACCGGTTTAATTGTGAATGCAGCGATTGTTGAGTTAATTGGTAATGCTTTAAATAAAGGTTCCATTTATAAATTATTCATTAATATGTGATTCATGATTAATAGATGCAGCTCTGTTCTTCAGCTTATTGAAAAGCACGTTAAAATTGTATTAGTAAATTCTTAACAGATGCTGCTATAACAAACTGTTATAATGAACATTATACATAGATAGTTAAAGCTGTTCATAACAATATAGCATTTCTTATTACAAAAGATGTTCTGAAGTGTCATTGGGCTTGATTCTCTCTTACACCACTTTTTACATCAGTGTCAATCAAATGGTGTTTCTTCTGATTTATAATGGGGTGAGTGAAAACAAAATCACACCCATTAACAAAACTTTACTGAGATCAGGATTTCACCCATTGAGTTAAATACTAATGCTCACATTTTGAGATGCTGTAAATTGGTGTCACTGTATTGACTTCACTGGATTTATGAGAATTTACATTAGTGGCACATCTAGTCCTAAGAAAAGATTTCTAAATAACCTTAGTAGAAAATTGTAGTTAATTTTTGATTGCTGTTCACAAACATTGTCATAAGGAATACCTTACAGGTCTAAGCTTTCTGTTGTGAGAACTTACGCACCCTAGAAGTTCAGGTTCAAATTCCAGGAAGGTCAATTCAGACCCTCTTCCTCCTTCTGTAGGTAAATTGAATTCCAAGCAGTTTCTTAGTTAGGGGCATTTTGGATGGAACCTTAAGAACCAAAGGTCTGCCTGCTTTGTCTTAATGATAGAGCTCAAGGCACATTTTGGGAGACTGTATTTTCACCGAGTTCCTCAGTGAATTTCTCTTCTATCCTACTGCTGTAGTGTGCTTTGCGCTCATCTGTTGCCATCTTCCAGTCTAAAGGCAGCTGCAGTTCAGTGGTGCTACTTGTAAAGAGGGTCCAATCCTGCAGCCATGCATGAGTCCCCTTACTTACATGAGTAGTACATGTTGACCTCAGAATAAAGCCACTCACATGCATAAGTGTCTGCAGGAACAAACTCTTAGTTTGTAAAGTATAATTGGCACGGTTAAAAGTGATTTCTGAATACTTGAGGGATTTAGGAGTGTGATCTTTGTATTTTAGCGGGTTTTTAATGAGTCTTAATTATAAAGGACATTGAGGGACACCCACGCTCCCTCTTTGAGACTCAGTATAAAAGCTAGTGATGGGAGAACCTGAAAATATTTGCAGTTCAGGTTAAGTATACAAAAGTATACTTATCTGAGCTAGTGTTCTCTCTTCCCACATAGTCCTTTACCCCAACAAGTCCTTTCCTACATGTAGTTGCCTACTTGGGGTTGGGAACAGTTCCAGATGTCTGTTAGCTCAACCTCCTTCTGATATCCCTAGGAGAGCCTGAGGAATCACCCCATCACCACAGCTTAAAGCGCCTGGGGCATATGGCATCATGCACCTGTGTGGTGCAACACGCAAGGCTACGTCTCAGACCTCTCCAGTCTTGGCCTCACCAATCAGCGTACCCCCATTTTCAGACCTGATCTCTCAGGACCACAGCCATCTATGTCATCTGAACCTCAAGTCTCTTCATCTCATGGAGTGGAAACTCCATGGCTGAACCCCACAAAACTGGCATGCTCTGGGCCTGTTTGTAAGGTGCTTTTAGGGAGCAGGAAATCATCCTCTAGAGCCACATACCTGGCAAAGTGGAAGAGATTCTTGATCTGGTCAGCACAAAAAGGTGTTTTGCGTACTTAGTCAACACTTCCCTTTATTCTAGATTACCTACTCCGCTTGAAACAGCAAGGCCTAACAGTATCATCTATTAGGGTCCATCTAATTGCAATCTCAGTTTTTCACCGGGTGAATGGCTGGTCAGTCTTCTCACACTCAATCTGTGGTTGTTTTCTTAAGGGTTGGAGCAGCTATGCCTCCCAGTATGCCAGCCACTCGCTCCCTGAGACCTCAGCTTGGTGCTGGCAAGGCTAGCAAGACCCCCATTTGAACCACTGGCAATGTGCTCTCTACTCTATCTGTCATGGAAGGTGGCCTTCCTGGTCGCCATTACTTCTGGCAGAAGGGTCTCTGAGATCTGAACTCTTATTTCAGAACCACCATATACAGTCTTCTTCATACACAAGGTTCAGCTATGGCCACACCCGGCCTTCCTGTCAAAGGTGGTCTCGCAATTCCATAGTAACCACTAAACCCTTTCGAAATCCACTCAGCTTTTCGTAGTCATTCCAGACAGAATGAAGAGCCATCCAGTCTTGGCCCAGAGAATTTTATCGTGGATCACTTCCTGTATCCGCACATGCTATGGCCTAGCGAAGGTCCCGGCTCCTCCACTGACAGTCCATTCTACAAGAGCTCAAGCATCATTGGCAGCATTCGTGACACAAATTCTGATTCAGGAGCGGCAACATGTGGCAACATCAGTCCACACTTTTGCATCTCATTATGCCATCACCAGCAATCTAGAGACGATACAGGTTTCGGTCAAAGTGGTGTTACAGTCAGCGTGCCAATGAACTTGGAACCCTCCACCTGCATCACCTACATTGGAATGGAAAGCAAGTACTCGAAGAAAAATGGTTACTGACCTTCTGTAACTATTCCTCGAGATGTGTTGCTCATGTCCGTTTCCAACCCCTCCCTCCGCCCATCCCTCTGTCGGAGTTATCTGGCAAGAAGGAACTGAGGGGGCAGTGGGATCCTATATACCAGCATTATGAGGGCGTGACTCCAGGGGGCACCAGAGCTGACTCAGTGGCTACCACTGAGGGGAAAACTTTCTGGCGGCGGTGCTCAGGGCGAGCACATAACCTACTTTAGAATAGACATGTGCAACGCATCTCGTAGAACAATCGTTACAGAAGGTTGGAAACCGTGTTTTTGTTTGTTTATTTTGATTTTTTTTAAAGAGCTCAGATTCTGATCTCAGCACCAAAGTCCTGTAACCAAAGCTCTAAGCATGTGTCTAAAGGGCCTATGCATTAATCCAGCATTTCTCAAACTGGGGTATGCAGTCCCTCAACTCTTCCCCCTCCCTCTATCTCTGGGAGGCTACTGAAGCCAAACCGGGAGATTTTAGGTGCTAAAAGTGTGGTGGCACAGAGGGGCTAAGGCAGGCTCCCTGCCTGCTCTACCTCCGCGCCACTACCGAAAGCCACCGGCATGTCCCTGCAGCCCCTGGAGGGGCCCAGGAGGTCTCTGTGTGCTGCCCCTACCTCAAGTGCCGACTCCACAGCTCCCATTGGCTGGGAACTGTGGCCAATGGGAGCTGTGGGGGCGGTACCTGCGTGCAGAGGCACCGTGCAGAGACCCCCTGGCCCTTCTGCCTTGGAGCCACTACCAGAGAGATATGGCGGTCGCTTTTGGGAGTCGCCCGAGGTAAGCGCCGCCCGGCCAGAGCCCACACCCCAACCCCGTCCCCCAGCCCAGAGTCTAAACCCACACCCAAACTCCCTATCAGAGCCCTCACCCCCTCCTGCACCCCAACCCCCTGCCCCAACCTGGTGAAAGTGAGTGACGGTGGGGGAAAGCGAGCAACGGAGGGAAGGAGGATGGAGTGAGTGGGGGGTGGAGCTTCGGAGAAGGGGCAGAGGCAGGGCCTTGGGAAAGGGGACAGGGCAAGGGCTGAGCGGGGAGGGTTGTGGGTAACTGAAAAATTTTAAATCAAAATGGGTCCTTGGATTGCTTAAGTTTGAGAATCAATGGCTATTAGCCAGGATGGGCAGGGAAAGTGTCCCTAGCCTCTGTTTGCCAGAAGCTGGGAATGGGTGACAGGGGATTGATCACTTGATGATTACCTGTTCTGTTCATTCCCTCTGGGGCACCTGGCATTGGCCACTGTTGGAAGAAGGATACGGGGCTATATGGACTTTTGGTCTGACCCAGTATGGCTGTTCTTATGTTCTTAACCGCTGCCTTAATCCACCCTGTCTGGAAGTACCTTGTTTCACTTCCTTTCACTGTTCCCAGTTTGATTCTTTGTGCCTTCACATAGTACCAAGTAACAGCAATGTATCCAATTTGTGTTTGATTTTCACAACAGCTTCCTAGAATTTTAGTTAGTAAATATTACAATAGAATAACATTAAACAAAATTTCAAATGCTTTAAATTGTTCATATTTTTCGGAGTCCTGTCTGTGTGTGTGATTTGAAAATAAATAGAGGGGAGAGGGCCATAAAAGAATAATTGTGGCATAACTATATGCTCATGCACTGTTCTCCACGTGCAACATTTACAGCTTCTCCTTTGAAACCTGGAAGTATCTGTGATGTGACTAAGCAGCTATATTTTATTTAATTGCCAAAACCACATTGGTTTTGATGTTTCTTTTAAATAGCAGCTGATTCTACAGCAATCTGCTAAGTAACTTTTTATACAGAACAGCTGAAAGTAACATGGACAAATATAAGGGAAATATGGTGTAAATAATTTACTGTGTTAAATTATGTTTTATAGTAAATTTCCCTTAAAAACATTTTTTTGAGATGGCCTCGGATATGGTTCCCTTTGGAATACTGATGCCTGAACGTGGTAAATTCTTACTGCGAATGACATTTAGGTTTTAAAAAGTAAATTGTATATTACCAGCAGTTCCTAGATACCATTGTTCTGGTTACATTATGAATACCTAAGATAATTAGAAAATATTTTACTATAAAGAGTTTGGGTTGAGAGTAGATGCAATTAAATAAACATCAGCCAGGGGCTGAAAGTTAGGCATGTGCTTAAGGACCTTGTGAATTGGGGCCAAAATTACAGCCAAGAACCACTCGTACTTCTTTTTGCAATCTTGGCGTTCCTATGTAGGAAAGGATTTTGTGTATGCATGTATGTTCTCCAGATACACCTGCTCTCCTTACTATAAAGTGTGGTTTGAACTGGAAAGTGACTCCATAAAAGTGGCTTTGTGGGGTTTCGTGTTTATTGCTTACAATGATTTCCAGTGCTCAGTTCACAAGTAAAGAAGTTTTTTTCTAAATGCCTTTCAAAAACAGTGATGGATCTGAGGCAAACTGGGCCCCTTCCTTGTCTCACATCATCACCAGTAACAACCTTCCTGGAGGCTAAACTATGCCATGACTCAGACCTGAGCTTCTCAGTTATCTTCAAATTATGCCCATGGTGACAGCTGATCAGCCCATTGCCTTTGGTGTACTAACACAGGTATAACCAATTAGAGTTTAGTAAACAAATATGTTCATTTGAACAAGATGACATAGATTCTCACTACCTGGGCATAGATTCTCACTACCTGGGGAAGTAAAAAGCAGTAGAAATATGCAGCCACGTTTTCAGTAAGTATTCACCAACTTAGTCTCTCTCTGTTTTTGGGTGTCTGACTTAAGGCACTTCGGGCCTTGTTTTCAGATGTGCTGAGGACTCATAGTTAAGGCTACAATTTAGTCATGGAGGTTGCGGAAGTCATGGAATCCGCAACTTCCAGTGACCTCCGTGACTTCAGCCTGCGGTGGTTGGGAGCTGTAGGGGTCTCTACCGCCAGCAGGGGCAGGGTGCTGTGGGGTACCCCCACTGCCTCTGGTGGCCCCCGGAGCTCCTGGCCACTGCAGGTCACTGGGAACCCTCAAGCTTCCGGCCGCCGTGGGTGGTGGGGGAACCCCCACAGCTCCTGGCCACTGCGGGCGGCAGGGAAACCCTGAACTCCCGGCCACTGCAGGCCCCCAGAGCTGAGGGCAGCAGGGGTACCCCCAGCTCCCAGCCCCTGCAGGTGCAGCGGGGGACACCTGGAGCTCCAGGTGGCAGGGGTACCCCGCAGCCCTCAGCTTCTGCAGGCACCTAGCCCCTGCACAGCTGCCAGCTTCAGGTGTTATGGGTACCTGCAGATCCCCATTTTATCACAGATATTTTTAGTAAAAGTCACGGACAGGTCACGGCTTCCATGAATTTTTCTTTTTTGCCCGTGACCTGTCCGTGACTTTTACTCGAAATATCCATGACAAAATCTTAGCTTTACTCATAGCTTCTACTGAAGTTTACTGTGTCCAGTCTAAAGTCAGAGGAATCTGGGGGTCTTCGGCATCTGGAAAAACCAACCACAAACAATTACTGTTGAAAAATCTGGCCTTTTTTTGTCTGTAAAGTCAGCATGTAGGACGCTGAATACACAGATGGAATAGTAGATCTGATGAGTGAATCAATGCCCTTCTTACTTAATAATAACTTTTTAGATGGCAGCCCTGCTTTAAATCTCCCTCCCCTAATATCCTCATGTCTCAGCCCTGAGCCTTCCACCACTTTGGTTGGAGGCCATCAATGCCACTTCTAAAACAGAGGTGGGATGCAGGATGCTTCCTCTCCCCTGTGTCTTTTCTTCCTTTTTCCCATATATATTGCAGAGTATCCAGCTCTGGCTGGCCCAGGGGACAGGAGAACTGTTATTTTAGTGAGCGAGAGTAAGAATTCTAGTGTTGCTAGGAGCCAAGGTATATCATTATCCAAGAGAGAAGCTTGCAATAAGGGGGCAGAATAATTCAGTTTAGATTATTTGTTAATCGTACTTTTTAATTAGGATTTTTCACTTCTATAGTCCTGTGACTGGCTGCAACTCCAAGATGAGTCATTGCCACATGTCTTTAGGAGGATATCATAGCAACTGAAATATGGTGAAGGCAGTAAATGAAAAAGTCCACAGTCCAGCAATTTATTTTTACAGACGTTAATCAATGAAACTGCAGCTTCGATTGCAGAGCCTGAATTCATCTCTAACGTTTGATTTCCCCTCCAGCTACCTCTGCAAGTTACTTTTTATTAAATAACTGCTGATGAGCAGATGGCTTTAACCACTCCTCAGTCCCATTCCTCCACTACATTATTGTGAAGTGGAGATGATTAAACAAAAACTACCCCAACTGAAGTAAATTTAAGCAACATCATTCTGTTTTGTGATGCCGCAGTAATTCTTACCGTTACAAAACACCTTTGGTGAACTTTAGTCATTAACCGAATTTAACATAATCTAGGCTGAAGTGCTAATTTGATCTTTGTATAGGCTGATAAAAGACTTCTAATAAAAAGGAAAATGTCAGCAGCAACAAAAAAGACATGAAATCAAATTTTTTTTTTTACCATTTCTAGCAGAGGGGCTAGTACTAGAGGAAGCACTTTTATAATCCCTAATTTTCTCTAATTTATTTCCATGCCCGGAGGAGTTGTATCTTCTGCCCAATATGGTCCAGGGAGGCATGGACTAGCAGAGATACAGTTCAGACAGCTGAGTCTATATGACTGAGCACCGATGTGGATCATGCTGAGTTGGTTCCTCTAACCCTTTCACTAGATCAGCTGTAAACAAAGCACTTTGTACACCAATGGGATGGCAAACACATTGCTGCCTGACACAGCTGATGCTGTGCATTGAAAGCCAGTAGGAAATGGATAGTCTGAGACTGAATGTGCAGTCTTTGCCAGAGTCAGTATTACCACTTGTCTGAGGCCATGGGAAAAATCAACTGGGGGAAACCAATTTGTAAGCAAAGGAGGCAGTTAGCAGTATAACTATGGGAAAGACAAGGCTTCCACAACCCCCATGTAAAGTGATTTGTAAGGAAATGAGGAATAAAAACCAGAGAGAAGTGTAGATTTTTGAAAGCTCTGTGGTGCTAAGAGTTTCCCAGAAGCTTATTTTACATGGTGCATTTCAGAATGAAATTATGCACAGAAGAATGAGGAAAAAAGAGCATTTGTCAAATAGACATTGTGTTGGGGTCCCCATGGTGAACCTGGACTGAGGGCCTACTGAACCCTCCAAACCCACCAACCTGGGTTGCAATCTCATGCTCTGATGCACTGCACTTACACAGACATCCACAGGCAGGGACACACCCAACTGTGTTATGTGAAAGATCTCCCAGCCACTCATGAACCATCAATAGAGAGGCGCCAGCCATTTCCTCCCAGAACACCAGTCTTGCATCCCAGAATTGCACTGGTCAGAAGCCTGACCAAGATAAGTTCATTACTTAGTTTGCCACTTTTTGTACATGCACCAGCCTTTGGAACCTGAGCTGAGATTTCCCAAACACTTTAGACAAACTCACTGGTAAGGATAAAACATTAAAATAAATTTATTAAGTACAGAAAGATAGACTTTAAGTGATTATAAGTGGCAGGCATAAAGGTCAGCGATAGTTATCTTAAGAAATAAAAATAGAAACACACATTCTAAATCCTAAACGTTGAGTGTGAGCAAGTGTTGAATCAAAGAGCTTTTCTTATTCGGACAGATGGCACAAGCAGGTTACAGTTCCTTAATACACAGGCTGGGATTACCTTCCAGCCAGGGACCAAACTTCTACAGTTCAAAGTCTTTGTCCTTGTAAGGGTGCGGACTCAGCCCGCAGCACCTCCTGCTGGTCGTCCATGGGAATTAGCCCGTCCCAGCTCTGGAGCGTCCTCTGCAGGCCGGTGATCCGCCTTACCACTTGCCCCCGTGTCCCTCCCAGGACCCCGGTGCCCCTTTCTCCGGGTTGCTGCCCCCCTGGCAGTACCCCACACTCTGGGTCTCCTCACCCAGGGGAACCCCCACCCACTAACCCCACCTCGCCTCAGAATAAGGCCACTGCCAGTCACCAACTAGCCCCCGCTCCCTAGGGCAGACTGCAGTATAAGCCACTCATCATCGGCAAGATTGGGTTTGGACCTGCTGCCTTTGCCTACCCCTGGGCTGCCTTCTGCAACCCCCAGTACCTATTTGCCTTTTGCTAGGCCGCAGCCTGGGGCTTTCCAGGCTGGAGCTCCCCAGCTCCTGTGTCTTTCCCCAGCCCTGCTCCACTCAGGTACCCTGTCTCAAGCTCCCTGCAGCCAGGCCCGTCTCCCTCTACAGCCAGAGAGAGACTGTCTCAGCTCCTGGCTTCCCTGGCCTTTATAGGGCCGGCTGGACCCTGATTGGGGCATGGCCCCCAGCTGAGGCTGCTTCCCCCTTTCAGGCCAGGAGTGGGTGACCACCCCGCTACAGTCCTCCAGATGTTCTTCCTGGTGTTGAGGTTTTTTGCGGGGGGATGGAGGAGGAGCGAGAGGAACAAGGACAAGTGATGATGTCATTGTCTCTTTTTTTTTATACTTTCTTCCAGGTTGCTGGAAAGATCTTTGCTGTGACGTAGGTTACTCTGCCCCCCTCTTGGTGTACGTGACTTCTTCGAGAAGTCTCTGGGATAGTGGATTGTGTGTTGAGCCATTATTGCCATCTGACTATTGCTGGCTACTCCTTTGTTGTAACTGAAAGGCTGGTTGTGGGTGTTCCCAACCTCATAACGTATTTCAGCAACACATATAGCAACCCTTCATAACTTCACATACAATGATAGCCCATACAATCCAATAGAATATTAATGTTCAACAGATCAAGACTTTTAAAATGATACCTCACAAGCCATACTTTGTACAAAACATACCATAATCATATCACAGTGGTGAATATGGGGATGTGCCGGCATACTTAAGTAGCTAGTAACCAAGAACTCAGTGGTGGAGCGTGCTTGTGGGAACTCATGGGCTGTAATTGCGGTTGGCATGAGGTCAGAAGGCAAAGTTAAAGGTTTCTTGCTTCTTCCCATTCCTGGGACAGGTTCCAGACTCAATCTGGTTTCAAGGAAACCTCAGATATTTATCATAATCTCCTTTCTTTCACTCCATTTATTATTCTTTCATCCCCATCTTGTTCTTTTTCATCTGATCTTTCATTCCCTGTGGCTCCACCGCTCTTCATCTCCCCTTCTCCCATTTGCATGTCCTCCTTTCCATTTCCCTATTTCTCCCTTGTGTTTCTTTCCTTTCCTCTACACAAACTTGCCTTTCTTTCTTATAAAACGCAGAGTGATAATGCCTGTTGATGTTTCTCCTCTATATCAATGACAGATTGCCTATAAAGACGAGTATTTATGAAAATAATTTTTCATTGAATTTGCCTGTATTTGTCACCTGTGGAAAAATGGAAGCCAGTAAAGGGCTTTGTTTTCCACTCCACTGTGTTGGCTCTCTGTTTATTTGATGCACCATTTGCATAGATATAGGCTCAAAGGTAATACCCCTAGGCTATGTGCAATGCTCTTGTCCTACTACGTTTCTTGCACTTTCTCTTGCTGTCTGCTTTCTAACCATTTTAGGAGCATAACTGAAAAGAGCAGTATTCTCCAATCACACTAGTTCTGCATTTATGGAAATTTGAGTGCTCCTATTTTTACATGAAAGGAGAGAAAGCACGTAGCTGTGGTTTAAAAACCAAGAATTAGAACTGCATATTTTGCAAAAAAGTTTTATTGCCCTTTTTATTGCCTACAAAATGCAAGGAGAGTTTAAAATTAATATCAACCACTGTAAACGGTAACAGAGAACAGGAAATAAAAAATATATTTATTGCCTAGAACAGCGGTAGTCCCCTTACCTCCTTTCCGTAGGAACACACAAGCTTTCTGTTTGCTTTAGCAGTAGAAAAAAAAATGTGTGTTTTTGCAAACACCAGGAATTTTTCTATCTTTTTAATCATAGATCTGTAGGAATGCATGTACTGCAGAAGTACAGCAGGAAAACGGATACAAACTTTTAAAATAGTTAACATTATTGAAATACTGTTGGAAATGTGCACTTGCACAGAACAGTTAGATAATGTTCTTAGGAATTTATGTCATGAATTATAACAGCAAAATTCTGGGGTTCAAATTAGATGTCCCAATTCTATTCTCGTCTATTCAGGTTTTTTATGCTTCCCTCAGCACAATAGTCTCTGAATGGCTTCCAGGAGTACATTAAGCAATGCGACTAGCATTTGTCACGTGTGATTCTTTGTCCCTATTCTCCCCAATGGAAAATTATGTGAGGGTTGGGAGTTTTTTAAAATAACTAAAAATAAATTAAATTGGTCTGCTCTGCTGTGTTTGTTACTGATGGGATGCTCAAACAAGTTCACCTTGCACTTGGAACTAAAAGTAGTGAAGTTGGAGGCACTTCTTAGACCCTGTGAGAATTCACAGCTTTGCACCAGCCCCAGAGAAAGCTCTGTCTCCCAGACAGATAAGTGTTATCCTTCCACAGATACCTCCATTGTGCGCAGGGCCGGTGCAACCATTTAGGCAAACTAGGCGGCCGCCTAGGGCGCCTAATGGTTGGGGGCGCCTAAAAACCCGCTCAGGCGAGGAGGTGGAGTGGAGGTGAGCTGGGGTGGGGGGGCGTGGGGAGGGCCGCCCACAGTAACGGGGGGGGCGCACACGGGAACCGCTCCCCGCCCCAGATCACCTCCACTCTGCCTCCTCCGCTGAGCACACAGCCCCCGCTCTAAGTCTCCTCCAATTGGTGCCACAAGCCTGCGAGGGGAGGAGAATTAGAGCGGCGCCGGCGTGCTCAGCGGAGGAGGCGGAGCCAAGGTGAGCTGGGGCGGGCTCCCCAGGCGGGGTTAGCTTCTGCGGAGAGGGGGGATCTCCTAGGGCGGGGTTAGCTGCAGAGGGGGGGTAGCTGCTGCGGGGGTGGGAGTGGAGGGCTGGGTTAGTTGCCGCGGGGGGGGGGGGGGGGGTAGCTGGGGGGGTGCGCAAGGTGGAAGTTTTGCCTAGGGCGCGAAACTTCCTTGCACCGGCCCTGATTGTGCCCGAGGAATGGAATTGTTAACCACTGCTCTTATCTTGGCCCTCCCGATGATCTTTTAGATATCCTGGACCCATATCATTGAGTGCCTTGAAAATGAGAAAAAGACCTTGGATTTGACTCATTATTCTATGGGAAGCCAATCTAGAGAGTGGAGGACAGGTGGTGTTGCTGAGAAGAGATGGTGCTGTATTATATACTAATTGGAGTGTCCAAAGGCTTATGACTTCATGCCTAGGAATGTTGTATTGCTGTAACCCTGTTGGAAGGAGATGAAGGCATGTATGACTGAGACTAGATTGTAGATGTGGGGTCTTGACAACTGGAATGACTGAATGTGTTAGCTTTGCTCTGAAAGCAGATCTCCTAAGCATCAGCAAAGAATCCAGGCACATTTCTAAACTGCAGAGTGAATTGATCCACAGTAGGTGTATATCTTCAATCAAAGATATACACTGCACTGGATGGCTGCAAACTCCTCACAGTGTTTCCCTTTGCTAACCAGCACAACCTCCCTCTTGCTCAGGTTTAGCTTCAACCATCTGTTGTCCTGCCATGAGCAGATCTCAGCCAAGCACATGGTCTTTTTCTGGCCATACTATCTGATTCTATGACTAGTCAGCATAAGCTGACTGTAAAATGAGTCCGCCTCATTTAAGAATCTTTCTTCTCCCATTTGGGGAAGGCTGGTACTTAATTCATAAGCACGCTGCTCAGAAGCTGTTGCAAAACACAGTCAAATCAGAGGAGCATAAGTACTGTCTATGCTCCATTTACTCAGGGAGATATGCATCTCATTTAAAAAATAGAGTCCACAGTCTACAGCAGTCACATATAAGCAACTCAGCCTTTCAATTCACTTGGAATAACACATTAGGCAACACTATTTACCAACGACAGTCACAGCAAATATCAGACTGCACTTGTGTGGCCATGCTCCTCTTGAATAGCCAGTCCCACTGAGCCTTCCTGTACATGGCCAGATCGTTTGAAGTGCTATGGGCCCACAGTTCTAGTTGGCTGTTCCAGCAATGGATGTCATTCAGCACCAACTTGCCGGCCTAGGCCCAAAGTTGGCTGTGAATGGATTTAACACAATACATCTGAGAGACAAGGTGGATGAGGTGATATCTTTTATTGGACCAGTTTCAGTTGGTGGAAGAGACAAGCTTTCTAGCTACATAGAGCTCTTCTTCAGTCACGCTGTGTAGCTTGAAAGCTTGTCGCTTCCACCAACAGAAGTGGCTCCAATAAAAGATATTACCTCATCCACATTGTCTCTCTCATATCTTGGGACCAACATGACTACAGCAACCCTGCAAAATTATAATCTCTCTGACTATTTTATCTTGGGTATCTTGCCAATGTAAGGGGATTGCTTACCTCTCATGACCAAATCATGGCCAGGCCTCCTTTTCCCTGTTGATCAGTCTCTTAGACCCTGGCTCTCACTTGGGCTTCTTCCTGAACGGGTGGACTGGCTGGTTTTCTTGCCTGCCTTCCTTCTAGGCATCCTTTTCTGGCCCTTCCTCAGACTTTATTTTTGTCTCCCTCTCACTCCTCCCTCCCTTCACCGCAGCCTTTATCTAGATCCCAATAACACCCTCAGTGGAGAAGCTATCCATCAGGCTGTTATTTTCTTTAGTTCTCACTCCACACTGAGAAAAGTGCCTTGGCTTTATGCTGCTACTTCTCCCAGGAGTCCTTGCTCTGAGACTTACAACTCGACGTTCCCTGGACTACAAGTCCCTTGATCTGGAGGACAACCAGGCAGAAATAGGAGGTGGATCTTGAACCCCTCTTAGAGTCCTAGCTCATTCAGTGCCAGCCAGTTAGCATAGTATCTAGGCAATGAACATAGTAAGAGGGCATAAGCAAATGAAAGTGGCTACTGCTCTCACCATTCAGGATGCTGCCTGGTTGTGTCAGGTTCTCTTGGTTTGTTTATATGTAATGGTCATCATGGCTCCAGTTTTTGTGGATAGCCTTTTGCATCTGTAGGTGTGAATTTAGAATTGTAGTGACATCTCCTGTGTCAGTATAGCCGTGTAAAGACTTTCAACTCCTTCACGGGAGTCCTTGTGGGAATAAAAATTTACACTAGCAGTAGCAGGATTGGGATTTGAGATTTGAATTCATGAGAAAAATACCCTCATTTTGTTTCAGTTTCTGAGGAAGCTAAAACCTTACATTTACTATTGGATTCTGAAATAACAAGTGCAAATCTGTACACAATTTCTTAATAAGATTTTTTTTTTGGAAGCTGACATCCAGGGTCCATATTTAATCTTTAAATTGCACTAGCTAGGAACATAAGTTGTGTAGGTGTGAAAACAGGCAACCAGGCTACATTCTAAAGCAATATGCACACTGTTTGAAATGCACTAATAATTCTGTCCTTCCCGTTTTTTACTGTGGTAGTGGGGAAAAAAAATGCAAATATGTTCTACAGTCCTGATTTATACTGTTTATGACAGATGTACATTAATATAAAAACATTTTTTAAATGCACACATGGACAAACCAGATTTCTTACAGCTATAAGTGGGCTAATTAAAATTGAATGAATGTTTTAATTACCTTGTTGTTTCTTAAAAAAACATATTTTATACCTGCATACTCTGTATAATCCATTCATTCTGAGATCATAAAAGTAGGAAAAATGTCCGACTACATTAAACTCAGGAGGAACTAAAATATTTGCAGGGGTTTGTTAGCAGTGACTTTTTTATGAGGAATAAATGTTCAAAAATAGCCTCAGCAAAACTGTAAATGTGCATAATTATGTGGGCAACTTCAGGATAGTTTCAAAATCTTGCCATTTATATTGGGATTCAATGAGTTTTAAAATAGTATAGCTGGAGACAGAGCTTAATCAGACTAAGCAGTTGCTGAGGGCCCCAAGCAGCTCAAGGGGCCACCCATTTCCTTTTTATTATGTGTTGTATGTCGGGGGGAGGAATATTCCTGCTTAGGGCCCCCAGTGGGATAGAACTGGCTCTGGCTGAAGAAAAGCTCTGTATATGCTCAAAAGCTTGTTTCTTTCAATAACAAAAGATATTACCTCATCCACCTTGTCTCTCTAATTAAAAAAAGTTGATTTTCCTTTCTTATAAGTATCAGAGATACTTGGTTAGTTTTCCTTGTGCTCTTGAACAAATGAACTGTGCACTTGCATATCATTTGTATGGTACAAACTTTATCTATTCCAGTTACATTATAAATTAAAATAAGCTCTCCCCTTCAATATCATATATCTTCCCTGCCCATCTTGCTAGCCTTATTACCTGATGCTGGATTCCTTGCGTGCTCAAAACTCATGGATTTCAAGGAATACCATTTCAGGTTTTCCTTTATATGTACTGTAATCGATCTGTAACGACACTCTTACCCTCATCTTTTTAATAATATGTACCTTACTCACATCAGTATTGTCCAACTAACACTTGCCAGCTTATAGTCTTTTCAGTTTGAATCTATCTTGTTCCAGTAACAACTATGTTTTTTTTTTTCTCTCCAAATTTGTATTCCTCATAATGATCTTTTGGCTTCCATTATTTGCTGTGAATCTTTCCAGTTTAGATATTGTAACAGCTTTCATATGCTTGTGCTGTGAATCCTTTATTCTTAACATTTCACATGTACAATATAAGTAAAATGCTATTAATATAATTAATTCAGGCTTCCTCCACATGAAGAACAAGAGTATTTTTCTACAGTTTGAGCGCTGTGACACAGATGTGAATTTTGTCTAATCAGAAATCTCCCTGATCCGATCCCTGGCCTTGCACTTCTTGGATGGAATGCTGACCCCATTGCAGTCAATGGGAGTTCTGCCTCTCCTTTTCTCACTCTCTTTAATAAAATCAGCATTCTGGCTCAACCCCAGCATGGGCTCAGTAAATCCTCTTCTCTCAACATACCTTTTTCTTCTCCATCCTTGCATCTTACCTCTCCCTGTCCAAAAGCCCCCTTAGCTTTGCTCAGCTTCAGTTTTGACAAATCCATATCAGGGTCTCTGCAGCTCTGATGGTCTCAGGTGGACCAGGTTTGCCTTCACAACTTGCAAGAGCTGGGCTTCCTCTGGCTCCGTAGTGCCCAGTTTACATTATATGCCTGTGACTCTGGAGAAATACCACAGCACACAGGATTGGAAGGCCGACACAAATAAAGCACAGACCGCTACATGGATTTAGACCTCAGTATGGACTTCCTGAGATATCACCAAAGGTTTGAGCTCTTTTGGGAGGTGGAAGGGCTGGGGTAGAAGAGTCCTCAGATCAGATGCATAGAGATGTACTTATGTGAACCTCCAGAAGATTTGGGATTTCTTTGCTTCAGTGTGTCCTTATGATTCTTAATTTTTCCAACTGCTTTCCCCATTGTTATGTATTATATAGTATTCTTAAGATACAAAATGCCCTAATGAAAAGAGGGTTCCCATATCATGTCTTCATGGTATATTCATTATTTCGGGCTGTGTTAGCCACTTATATGGGTACTGCCTTGCACTAGTGGGAGCATTATGCCCTGCTACATCTCCTTGTAGCATACTCCCGTGTATGACGGTCTTCACTCCTTCCTGCTGCCTTTGGAGTGATATGAACCCCTGCGGTTCTGACTGTCTCTTTGTCCCCACTTCCACACTACCCTAGGGGCCTGTCAGAGTCTGGCTTTTCATTTTCAGAGTTGCCTCCTATCTTCTTGAAGAATTACAGAAAAACAAAACAAATTAAAATAGTCTGAATATATGCCCCCGGTGAAGAGGAAATTTAGAAATGGAAAGCTATGGACCGCATTCTGACTGCAGCCTTGGCTCAGTACTCCAGTTAGCATGAATGGGAGTTCCATGCACTAAGCATGGGTTGCAATATGACCCAACAGCATACATTGCTTGTTTGATTCTATGCAATAATTAAAGGTAGTGAAAATAATTCAGGAAGAGAACTGGTTGCAGTAGAGTTTGTTGGAAAATAAGGACCAGATCGCGCAGTGTTTAAGTTTCTCTCTCTATGTCCATTGCAGCCAGTGCAAATCGAGGGCACTCAGCACATTGTCCAAAAAGCGTAGGGACTGTTCCATCCTTTGAGGCTGTCAGGGTAATTGCTTTCCATGGGATAGATTTTAAAAAACAACTTTTATGAACCTAATTTAAATGTTAACACTGAGGCGATGTAGATGACTAATATCCACTGCTAACTGTTACTGTATAGAGCTGTTACCATCTCCCGAAGCATTTTTTACACTGAAATCTTATAACAGAATCTTCACATGGCCAATCTAATATCTAATACACAGAGTCTCAGGAGATAATAAATGTGTGTCTTTGGGAGAATACAGCACTCCATGCATAATTTAAACAGCTTTATTACTAGACTGCCCTCTTAAAGGAATAACAATTTTAAAGCTCTTTTCCTTGTTCTGTATTCTGTGGCGTTGTGGTTTTTTACATCTTTTCCTAATTAAATAAAAAACAATTCTGAAACAACATTACTGTTGTGACACAAACTGAGACAAGAAGGGATTAAATAAAGAGTATTTCTTAATTCAAGACAGTTTGTCAAAAGAAAAATGCACAATGATGGAGTAAGTTAGCTTTATCTCTGAATTTTCTTGCTTTTGTCATTTAGTGTTTCAGTTTTAGTGTTTATCTAAATGAAGGGTGATGGGTAATATTTAAAAAATTATGAGCTTCCTTTTATAATTTTTTTTAGGTGCACAAAAACTGCTTTGCAGAAACACATATATGGTCTCTACCCCAATAGGTCGACATCCCAAATTTTAGATGTTACACGACAAATGAAGAAACAAAAGCTGCCAAAGAAGGACAAGGATTAGAGCAATATGACCTTGCTGAGATTCAGTTTAGGGAAGTGCACATCTTAATGGTTCAGTAAAATGTTTTGAGCCCAAATTCTTGATTATGTTTCAGCCTCTTTGTGACACTCACTGCAAAGCATCCAGATCTGACCAGTTGAGAATTTCCCTGTTGTGGAGGAGATCTCATCCGGTGCATAGCCAACGTAGCTAGCACTTGTACTGCTCTCTTTGGCCCCAGCACAGGGGGCATGTTGGAGTGTGGTGGGACAGGGAGGGGCCACGGCCAGAACATGTTGCATTCCATTTGTTCTCAGCAAGCTACTGCCCTGTAGGGATGCAAGCCAGGTGGTACAAATTAGAGCAACCCTAAGGCTGCCCAGGTCTGCCTTGAGAATTTCAGAGATTTAACCAGCTCCCTGACAGCCCCCTTTCTCTGCTGTGCTTATCATAAGCTTGGAGAAGCAGAGAAACTGGCCTCCGTTTTTATTTTTAATATAGCAGTTGTGAATGTTGACCGACTTCTTCTGAGCATTGCAGAAGAACTTAGTCTTGATTTGTATGTGTCTGTGTGTTTGAGAGAGAGAGAGAGAGAGATTGCAGTGTGTTGTGCTGGATCAAAAGGCTGCTTAGATGACTTTTGTAGTCAGTATCAAAAGCCCTTATTCTAATATCCAGGTGGCTACAGCTGTGATTCTTTGATGTCTAGTTTATAATGACTTTATGATGGCCAAGCAGGCTGGAACATTGCCTAGATCTGGAAATATGGTGTTTTGGCATTTTGGGGGGGTGGGGGGAAATCAACCATAGAGAAATGTCTATTTGTTTTGCAGATAAAATTGACCATATTACCTGAAGATCCTGTTTTATAGCTTTTGCGTATGAAATCACCATTTGATGCTGACAGTTAAGATATCAGACAACAGTTATACAATTTTTCATTCTTGAATAGGAGTATAGAGAAGGTTGCGTCAAGACCACCCTTAAATGCCTAAGGTCTCTTTGACTAGGCAGAGATGCTCAAGCTAGAGCTACTCAGTATTATCAAAAGGGATAACAGGTTACTAAAGTTACTAACAGGGCATTTTCTAGGAGGGGTCCTTAACTTTTGCAAATTGCTCCTCCTCATTTGTCTGAATAAAAGCCCATCTTCACTGACCTCCGGGGCATGCTGCAAGGCCTGTGTATTTACTATAGTTTTAAGAGGAAAGGCATAATAAGGGCTGATATTGTGGTAAGTGGATATTGACTATGTATTGATTCCATCTCTAAACCAGTACTTTTTTGGGTTTTTTTTGTGTGAGAAGCAGTTCCTGGTTGAGGTCTTTGAATTGTGATTCTATGTTTAATTGACGGCAAAGGTGTCTAGATCCTTGGAGAAGTATTATTTAAAATAAGTATTAGAAATTGAGATAAATAATATTACGGAGAGATTTGAATGACAAGATGATAGTGGCCTGGCAGCAGGGTGGATAGATTTTAAATCACCAATTTTAATCAGCAAGCAGGAAACCTTAATTTAAATAATCCATTTTTATCTTGTTTTGCATTTGTATTTTTAGTTATTTTTCCTAGAGAAAGGTTGATTTTTATTGATTGGTATAATTTGGTAGTACTTTTTGCTAACCAGGCAGATACCTTATATCTATACGCATTTATTTTAGCAGTTATGTGGCTTAATATACACTGTTTCATATTCTTAATTTTTACTTTTTTATTATGTTAGAAAATAATAAATGATACTTTTTATTTATTAGATTTTTTTTTATTTGTGATTTATGCCAAGCTGTATTTGGATAGACATTGGAATGCAAGTAAAATGCACAAAAACAGGATTTCAAAATTGTTTTTAGTTGGTTAAGTAAAATTATCTTAAATGGGCTGGATACATACATTTACTTTTTTTCTTATCAACTCATGTTTTGCATTTAAAAGTAACTGATTTATTAAACAAAGGAAATATTATCAGTATTTAGTTAATTAAACTGGTTTTGGTCACCTTGTTCTTCAAAGATTTTAAGTTAATAGGTCTCACCTTTTACATTTCATTGGTATTCATAGATTGGAAGAAGAAAACAAGCTTTCCTGCTTTTTCAAATTCCAATTAATTTTCAGTTTGGAACAAACTCATCATTCAGCTCAACTAGTTGAATCAAATGAAATGAAGAAAGTATTCTGTCTGCACCTGTATAACTGTCTACTGCTATCAAAAGCTGGTTTAGCACTTTATCAAACTCTGATTCCAGATGGTTAGCCAGTGACCTCTCCCAATTATGTGGTTTGACTTTTTTAAAAACTTTAGCAGCAAACATGTTCTGCTTACATTTTTTTAAAATTTAATTTAAATAATTTAAATAGATTATTGTAAATTTAGGCCTTAATATAGGTTAACATAATTTCAAATTTAAATTTAAATAGGCTTATTTTTTAAAAGAAAATGTCTTCATTTTAATTAAAAAACTGATTTGAATAAAAAAATCTGATTTTTTTAGAGTTGATTTTTATCTATTTTGCCAGGCAAACCATAATTGGCAGAGCATTCCTTTTGTAGGAGCAGAATGGTTGGAACATCAAAGCTGGCATTGTTGCTGGGTAAAAGGAGAGGGGTAGGATGTAGAAAGCAATTATGGGCCAGATTTTTAGCTAGCATGAATCAGTGTAACTCCATTGAAAATAATGGAACTGTGCTGATTTATTCCAGTTGAGGATTTGGCTTAATTCTGCTCTCATCCACTGTTCCAAACCAGGAAGAACTCTTCTGAGGTCAGTAGGACTACACCAACGCAAGTAAGATTTGAATCATGACCTAGGTTGGATATGAAGGCTGGGCTGAAGCTATGGAGGGTGTTGAGGGTGAAGATAAGAAATTTCTTCTTGATTGATTAGAGGAGTTAGAGCCACACTTATTACTAACATCTGAATATCCTTGAAGGGGTGATTCCAGCCTACTGGGTAAATATGTATACATTATAAGCATGTTTTGTTATACGCCTCTACCCCAATATAATGCTGTCCTTGGGAGCCAAAAAATCTTACCACGTTATAGGTGAAACCGTGTTATATCAAACTTGCTTTGATCCACTGCAGTGCGCAGCTCCCCCTCCCCCAGCACTGCTTTACCACGTTATATCCGAATTTGTGTTATATCGGGTCATGTTATATTGGGGTAGAGGTGTATTTAATTTACTAGATTTTCCAGAGGGTTCATGTACTGTGTATAAAAGCCTTGACATCTATAGATTAAAAGTGCTATATAAAGTAATAAGTATTATAATGGTACTACTATGAACCTTAACAAGGGCAAGTTAAGTGCTTAGTGCAAGTGAAGGTCATTTTGTGCCTTTTCTGTATGTCCCAGTTTGTAATTTTATGTGTCTCTGAATAATCTGAAGGGTGATGAGAAAGGGATAAAACTATTGTAGAGGATGTGTAGGAGTATTCTTCCACAGGAACATTTTTTTCAAAAACATGTGCCAACTGGTGTAATGAGGTATATTTCAAAGGCAAAATATTTGGTTTTTAGAAGTATCTTTGAGCTGGTATAAATTTCATCTTTGAAAAATACTGTTAGGCAATATCCAAAAAGGTTTGAAATTCAGGGAAGGGGAAGAAATCCAGCAGAGATAGGGAAATCTTGTGGCTCTCTTTTGAACCCTCTCCAATTTTTCAATAACCTTTTTGAAGCATGGACACCAGAAGTGGACACAGAATGGTACCATGGTATAGACAAAAGGTAATACCATCTCCTTACTCCTACCTGATATTCCTATTTTACATCCAAGGATCACATTAGCCCTCTTAGTTACAGCACTGCAGCTCACGGTCAGTTGGTTAACAGCCATGACCCATAAGTCCTTTTTGGAACTGCTGCTTTGCGGAATATACTATAAGCATGGTCTATATGCTTTGCTTATAGAGAAATGACTTGGCATTTGGCCATATTACAATGTGTGTTTGCTTGTGACCAGTTTATCAAACAATTCAAATTGCTCTGAATAAATTGTTGTCAGATTTTGCAATTCCGTGGCCCCACTAGTTGTATTACCTCAGATGGCCCCTGCCAGTGGGGCTAGCAGCTTTCATTCAGAGCAATAGTAAGAGAACCCAGTCACCGGGTTGAAACACCTGGAGGGGGGGCCTTTTTATTATAGGCTGCTCTCTGTGTGTTCCGGACACATAAGAGGTTCTCTCTGAGGAATGAGCTTCAGGCTTCTCTTGCAAGTTAAGGATGTATTGTATCACATTATTGGCTTGAGGCGGTTGTTCTTCCCACACTTCTCAAGCAAGACCTAAAATCCCTCATGGTTGCCTCTCATATAGTAGCTTGAACAGAGAGAAGCTGGGGGAGGACTGTGATACATCTCATGCGGCAAACAAGAAGGGGGGAGCAACTGGTCCCATTGTTGGACATCCATAATGACGAACCTCCTGAGCATAGTTTTGAATGTTCTGTTGGATTGTTCCACCAAACCATTTGTGGATGGTGGACAAACGTTCTGAGGGTGTCAGTCATGATTTCGGGATTGCGCCGTTTTCCCTCAGGGGCAGTATCTGGGTGAACTGTAGGACTAGGTTGAGTAGGACTAGATTGGCCACCTGAGCTCCCATTTTCATCTCCAGTCTGATCCATCTCCAGCATGAATCCCATAGCTTCTGGTGACCAGGCAGTTGCTCCCAGAGGGTACCGCTTGTCACCAAAGCATTACCAGAAAGTCCTTTCTGAGATATCCATGGCATCAAGGGCAGAAGCTGGAGGGATCTCAAGAGCCAGGTTCCATAAGCAAGGGTCAGGGTCAGGCCGGGGTCAAAGACCAGAATTCAGAAGCAATACCAGGTTAGAGTCGAGAGGCAGGAATCAGGGTCAGAGTCAGGCTGGAGATGTAGCAGGGTCTGGTGTTGCAGCAGGCCAATGTCTGTGTGGTTGACCAGACAACGTCCTGGGGCAACGCCTGGGGCTAAATAGAAGGCTTGGCCAAACAGAGGGCCACGGTACTGTTACGCTGTGTCTCTTATGCAGCACGTCCTGTGACGCCTACTTTCTATAGGCATGTGTTGTGATTTACAAAAGTTCCTATGGGTACATTTGAGATGGGAGATGTGATTCCTAGCTTCTGTAAATGTACCTGTGCCAGCATCTATAAAATAGCAATGTGCCCAGGGCACCTCAGGCTACTGCTTAAGTACATATCAAGAGGGACAGGCAGAATAGTACTCAGGGTTGGTATTCTAAGCTGCTGCCCATATGAATAGGCTGCTGTTTTTAGATGCTAGCTTAAGTAGAGCTAGTGTAGTATAAGGCCCAGTGGGTCTCAAATCTGTGTGTGCAGTGTTGTCAGGTAGCAGACACCTCCATATTACTACTCAGCAGCAGCTGTAACCAGCTTATGCTCCACTACCCATGACCTGTTGACAACACAGACCACAGGAAGTCCTGCCTCAATGAGTCAGACAGGCAGCAGCCTCGTGGCTCCTGATTGAATCCCTGTCCTATATAAACCCCAGGGGCATCCCAGAAAGTATCTAGGTAACACTGTGGATTTTCTGCAGTAGCTTCCATGACCATGGCTGTTCTCAGTTCTTGAACTCCTGGCTTTGACCTTGGCTGACACGGACTCTGATCCTTGTTATTGATCCTGGCCTGGAACTTGACTATGAACTCCTGTGCTACTCAGCTTCAGGTTTGACCCTGCTCTGATCCTTGGTTCCTACTCCCCTAGTCAGGATCTTGACACATGGGTATGTTTAGCAAGCTGTGAATTGCACCTCCCAGCTCAAATGTGGGTTAGTGAGTTAGGCACCTAACGTCTATTGACTTTCAATGGGAATTAGGCACCTAACTTGCATTGGAGCATTTGTAAATCCCATTAGGCACATAGCTCTGTAAATCTGGAACCAGAGTCCTCACAGAGACACCATAAACAGACCAAACGCTCTTTAAGTACATATAATGTTTTCTAAACATACAGAGCCAAATTCTCTCTGGCATAACTAAGAGTAGAATTTGGCCCATATTATTTTGGTGATCCCTTTAGAGCGCAGCCTAAAAAAATACTGATTAAATTTATTAGAAAAGGGACTACTGCTTTACCAGAGCATTAATCATTCATTATACTTTCATATCCTTCAGAATTGAAAAAGAAGTCAAACAGTGGACTAGCAGTTTGTCAAACTACATTTTTGTGATCTAATTTCTTTTTCTTTTTTTTTTGTGGGCAGACATCTATTTATTTATTTTTGCACTTTTTTTTTTTTACTTAAAAAGCGCAAGACATTTTATTTAGTTAGTTTGTCAATAACAACAACAAAGTTGATGGAGCCAGACCTTTGCATGCCACATTTTTTGCCAGGAACAAATTTTTACAGCCAAGTTACAAACCTAGGAAAATAGGGATTCATAATAGAAATGGCAAGACAACTAAACTGTCGTGGGGGAAACAGCGCCACTTATAATACAGTGAGACACTTACATTGAAAAGGAATTTCCTCAGAAATGAAGCCCCTCTGATTACTTTCCACATCACGTTTTAAACAAACACTGCAGTGCTTTAGCCATTACTTGGTTGCCTAGGATACACAGTCAATGTAGGCCTAAGATGCTTCTTGCAGTTATTCTTTGAGGCCATGCCTATAAGTGCTGTGGATAGATGATTTTTAATATAGATTTATAGGAGGAAATGGGTGACAGAATTTTAAAAGTAGTAGCATTGTGAGACAAATTGTGGTTTGTTTGGTTTTATTTTACCTAACTAAATGGTGGTGTGACCAGTTGTCGAATGTACAAGACCTCTGAGCTGAAGAAAAAAGCTGGCTTTTACTCTCTCTCTCTCTCTTTTTTTTTTATGACTCTTTCTGTCTCTTTTCTGTAAAAAAAAAAATGGGAGGGAAAGGGAAAAGAAAGAAAATGTTGCTTTGAATCAGAAGGGCAGCTCTGATGCATTAAGCTCCTTTTACGAATTATTAAGCACTGTCTCTTATGTAACTTCTTAAATTTTCTTATGGAGGATTCTTGGGAATGGCAAAGGATGGGAATATATATATTTTCTGAAGTTTGCCACTTCTTGGCAAGGCACAGGGCATAAACTCATTCCAGGTACAGTAACATGGAATTCTTAGTTTTTGTTTAATTCTGAGTGTTACTGGCAGTTTTGTTTCTAAGGGTACGTCTACACTACGAGATTAATTCGAATTTAGATAATTCGAATTTGGGAAACAGATTGTATAAATTCGATTGTGCGCGGCCACACTAAGCACATTAATTCAGTTTTTAACCACATTAATTCGGTGGTGTGCGGCCACACTACCCCATTAATTTTAACCACATTAATTCGGTGGTGTGCGGCCACACTACCCCTAATTCGAATTTACAAAATCGATTTTGGTGCTACTCCGCTCGTCGGAGTGGAGTACAGAAATCGATTTTAAGCGCCCTTTAATTCGAAGTAACTGGCTCCGTTGTGTGGACGGGTTAAGGATTAATTCGGATTAACGCAGCTAAATCCGAATTAAAGTCGTAGTGTAGACCAGGCCTAAATGAAGAGCAGCCTTAGAGATGATTTTCAGTCATGAAGAGAATGAATTAACTCTTTAAGCAAATGTGTATATTTTCCCTGTGGCTGCTAAATGGTAACTCAGCTAGGGATGGATACACACAGAACTCTCTAGGCTAGAGTATTCTTAGGCTTGACAGAGTTAGATTTTTATTTTTAAGCTTTTTTTAGATTTTTATTTATTTACATTTTCACAGTTATAATAAATTATAGGGGGGTTCAGACAATAACTTAGATTAAAAAAGTTAAAGCTTTATAAACCATTGAAACACAAATTGTCAACAACACATGTCAAATTATACAAAGTAAATATCCTTAAACCACCTCCACTAATGCTGGCATCACAGCATGTTTTGTCCACGTTAAGGTGAGCCTTTAATATGTTCTCAAGCAGCATTTTTCTTACTTTGCCTATCTGTAACTTTCAATTATTATTGATGGAAATATTTTTGTTAGTTCTTGTGTGTACAGTGAAATCAACATTAACTGACATTTACTAATAAAAATCTAATCCTTCCAGGCCTAAGTATTCTGTAACTGCATTAGTAAAATCATACTAAGTTCTAAGAACAATGACCCAAACCCTATCCCATGACATTTCCATGGCATGGTGTCCTTAGAATCCTTGTAGTCTACTAGAATTTTGTAGTTGTGGAGACAAACTGGGTTCCTGTGGTATTTCCCTTTGCATCTCTGCCTCTCCTCACTCAGATCATTCGAGGGGGAAGAGGGTTCCTCAGTTTGGGCATGTCTACACTTACCTCCGGAGTGTAGACCAGGCCTTAGACGAGGACCCATCCCTACCCTGGCTGACAACTTCATTATAGTAACTCTGCCTCCTTTCATGGCACTTGCTAACTCTCCAGTTGGAGATGGGGTAGGGATGACCTTGGGTCTGATTCTCTCCTGCCCTACACCTAATGTAGTCATTCACACTTGTGCAATTTAGAATGCTACTGAATCAAAATCCATCACTCAAACCGATGGAAAGTATTTGATGCCCCACTATGTGTCTTACTTCCATGTAGTAGAAATCTTGAACTGTTTTTAATATTTAACAATTTTTATTATCCTATCAAAATAAGATGTTACAACTTCCTACTCTATGGGTGAGAAGACGCACTGCAGTTGTCCCATTTTCAGTATGTTCTTAGTATTTTCAATCAATTAAAAATCAAAATCCATAGTACAATAAGCTCAAAAGCAGGTTTCAGTGAATCCTGTTCTAACTTTCTAGTTTAAAAAAATGATACAATCCTATCTGCTTAAACTTATCTAGAATACAGAAGTCCCATTGTGACAGTTTCAGTGTAGACTGAATCTGGAGATTCAGAATTGAGGCAGCAATTGGTGCGTAAACTGTGAATGTATGTGAAACAGAACTCCCCTCAGTTGCTTACAAAATTATTTAGGGTCTTTCTGTTGTAATCTTTGGTTAGCAATCTCTAGGTGTCAAAGTCTGTTGTCGGTTCCTTACTTTCTGGTTCAGAACCCCTCATTTTGTTCTGGATTCTCCTTTCCTACTTTGGCACTTGCTGTTGGGAGAATAACTGAATGGATTTCTGCAAAGCCTGTGCCTGAGTTGGCTGGCAGGCAACAAAGCCCCTAGGTAAGCTGGTTGACAGAAGCTGCTTTCTGACAGTGGCAGCTCCACCCTGGAGATCAATCATGTTGCCTGCACAGTGGCAAACAGAATGATAGCTCTCATTTCCTTCTACCGTAAATCTTTATTTCTCACATTATCTGTTCTGTTCTACTGTCTAAATTAATTTACTATAATTGCTATTATTAATTTTGTTGTCGTTACTTGTTTAGCACCAGCAATGTGCTAAACAAGAGATAAAGACAGTCCGTATCACAAAGAGCATTCCAACCATACCCCTAATCCTGCAATCAGATCCCCATGTGCTGACCCCCATTCATTTCAATGGGACGATGCATGGGCAGAAGGATCTGCCTCTGTGGATCAAAGTGCTCCATAGGGGCCTAAAAGCCAGACTTAAAAGGGCAAATATGGCTAATTGTAAATATATACCTGTAGGAACAAAGAATTTAGGTCATACTTACAGGATGGGGGACTTTACCCTGGGAAGCAGTGACTCTGAAGAAGATTGGTGATTATGGTGGATAATCAGCTGAACATGAGCTCCAAGTGTGCCTCTGTGGCCAAGAGTGCTAATGTGATCCTTGGATGCATAAATGGGAATCTTGAGTTGGAATAGAGAGGATATTTTACCTCTGTGTTTGGCACTAGTGTGACCATTGCTGGAATAATGTGTCCAGATCTGCTGTCCACAATTCAAGGATCATGGTAAATTGGAGAGGGTTCAGAGGTGAGCCATGAGAATGATTAAAGGATTAGAAAACCTGCCTGATAGTGATACTCAAAGAGCTGTCCACTTAGTTTAACCAAGAGACGGTTAAGAGGTTACTTGATCACAGTCTGTAAGTACCTACATGGGGAACAAATGTTTAATAATGGGCTCTTCAGTCTAGCAGAGAAAGGTATAACATGATCCAATGGCTGGAAGTTGAAGCTAGACAAATTCAGACTGGATATAAGACATACATTTTTAACAGTGAGAGTAAATAACCATTGGAACAATTTACCAAAGATTACAGTGGATGCTCCATCGCTGGCAATTTTAAAATCAAGATTGGCTATCTTTGTACAAGATATGATCTAGGAGTCATTTAGGGGAGCTTCTACGGCCTGTGTTATACAGATAGATTAGATGACCACAATGGTCCTTTCTGGACCTGGAATCTGTGGAAATTAAAAAAGGTGGATTGGGAAATCCTGAGGTAGGGGTGGGTATTGGTGATAGTATATAAAGGTTTTAGTGGCATTGTACTATAAAAATAAACTACCGTATATACTTGTTCATAAGCCGAATATTTTTGGTAAAAAAGTGAAGCATCAAAGACCGGGGCTCAGCTTATAATCAGGTCTACACCAAAATTTGATGATTTTAAACTCTGTGGAACCATTGAATTGAATATCTAATACATTGTCATTTTGTTTACCTGGAGCATCTGCAGACATGGAGCCCCTCAGCTCTCTGTGGCCACAGTTCGCTGTTCCCAGCCAATGGGAGCAGCGGGAAGTGGCGAGCTGAGGAGCTCCATGCCTGCAGATGCTCCAAGTAAATAAACTGTCCCGACCTGCCAGCGGCTTACCCTGACGGGCCAGGAGCCAAAGTTTGCCAACCCCTGAAGTATAGGGTTGGCTTATGAAAGGGTCATACAGTTTTTGCTATTTTTACCTATCCATTTTGGGGGGGTCATCTTATAAACGAACGGGCTAATGAATGAGTATATACGGTAACATTCTTGAGTACCACCGAAGAAGCTTTGTAATAGCTGTAGGATGCAGTGCATAGGATAGTTACACTAGAAATAAATTGAAATAAATAAAATCTTTCTTTTTTAGCTACTTATACCACACTCATCACCATAGTATCTGAATGCCTTACAAGATTATATTAGTCCAAGTGGATGATCCATACAGATGCTTAATTCTCTTATACTTCCATTTCAACAATGTATTGCTTTCATTTTGCCATCTGTCTGTTTAGTTTTGCTAGATTGGTACAAGCATGCACACATTTTCTTGCTAATTGAATGTTATGTTTCTCTAAGTAGAAAGGAGAGTTTAGTGAAGCTACAGTATTTAATAAATATCAACAGCACGTGAGAGGTGCAGATTTTGCACCCTCCCCTGGAATTCCAGGTGCAGTGTTCAGTAGCTAAAAGGGAACCAATGCCAGCTACAAATGGAGAGGCAGAAATTAGAGCAACTCCTGAAACATCACAGAAATTAAGGACCTGCTAGTTTAGTGTGATTGGAGCATGTAAATATTAACACTAATGATGACAACATGTAAATTGGAGTGTGCTATAAAATTTGAGTACATGGTACAGAAGTGCCACAGCATGTTTTATTGATGATTTTAAAAAATCAGCTGCATTTAATTTGCCAGGCTATTTATATGTGTTGTGCAGTAGTTATGGTTGCGGCAGAGTTTCCATGTAGTCACCAGTACTTTCAAAGCTTGTGTGTGTATAAATGAAATAAATACAAGTAAGATAAATTATTCAAACTTAGAAGTGAATTAGGCTTCGGGGGCGTTTTCGATTCACAAATATTCTTATTAACGTTCTCCAGCTTTGTTGACAAGACAAACAATAACAGAAAAGTTAACAGAGATAATTATGTAACATTAAAATTTTGTGGCTTGTTTATCAATTAAAAATCTCATCAGCTAATCAACTAGAATACTAGCAATAGATTAGTGTTAGTGCTTGTGAATAAATCAGTTTTACAGTAAAACACAAAAACAACTGAAAAGTGGCTGGTTTCAGTTTGAACAAGGGCAAACTTACAGATTTAATCCAAAACTGCTTTGAGGGGCAGGCATCTGTTTCAGGAGACCTTGGAATAAAAATATTGGTGTCCCTAGATAGGCATGAATTTTTCAAAACTGAGCTTTGTGGCTTTGTTTTTGTTTTATAACAAGCTGTTTCTGACAGTTTCTCATGTGCTAGGTCTTCTAGTTCCCATGAAATCTCACAAACAGTGAGGCTATGCCAATTTTGTTTTAAATGTTGGCTTTGCTGTATGGGTTCAGTGATTTTGAACCAAATCTGGAAAATAAAATTGTCAAAACTAGCATTTCGATACTATGGGGATGGGTGCTCTTCAAATACCTAAAACAGAAAGAGATTAGATTTTTGTGCAAATTAAATAGAAGAATGTATGCCAGAAAATTGATCCGTGAAATGTAGTCTTCTAGATCAGTCTAATAGTGACGTCAATTTTACTATAAACCCACAAACTGACAGAAAAAGATTTCCATTGATGATGATGATGATAATAATCTTCAGGGATTTTGCAGATTCTCTTGCCTAATATATTTTAAAAGCTTCAGGGTCATGATCTTATATATCAAAGAACAGACAGAATATATATCTTTATAGTTGCAACAATGAGCACTTAAATCACTTATTTCCCTAGTTACTGGGTCCCTTTAATTTACTTGGCCCCGCATTTACTCAGCAGTGTCAGAATAGATGATTACCATGGATCCTTCACATCTGTCATGAATTGATGCTCTCATTATTCTACATAAAAAAAAACCTTCTTTGCATTTTTAACTTTTCAAAAACATTTACAAATATATTTAACTTGTTTTATTAATGTTATCATAGGAAGGCAAAAACACTCCTAATCAAAATTAGTCCTACCCAAATGAGGGAGAAATTGTATGGCTCCTCCTAATGCCAACTTAATATTTGGAATATCATATAGACATATGTGATAGAGTATTGGCAACAGCATCTGTACCAGTACTCTGATCAATGGGTCACCAATTAAAGTGCCCTGGAGTAAACCTGAGGGCCAAAGCTGGGTCTAATTGATAGAATGGGGATGGGCTGGGGGGCATGACAATGCTAATTAACCCATTAGCCCAGAAAGTAGAAAGGCACCGGCAGGACGTGTTCAGAGGGGAAGAGAGCGACAGACACTGACTGACTGACTGATAGGTTTTTGAGAGTTGGAGCCAGGAGAGAGCTTCTGGAGGAACACAAGAGGTATCTTCCCCCCTCCTTGGCTGAGTGAGCTAAGGAGTGTATGCTATTGTAAATACAGAGCTGCACAAGTTTATACGGGAAGTGGGGAGAAGACTGTAAATTGCACCAGAGTACGGTCTCCAAGCCGTTTGGGACTAGAAAAGAGACAGGAGCAGGATGACACTGTCACAACATACAATGGTGCTCTCAGATTATTGTGCCAATGCCACAACATGGACAAAAAATACCAAGTGTACATTCAAAGAAGCTGTTTTGAGGCAGAATGTTTTCTATGAAACCATCTCAGTGTAAGTTTCCAGAGAGTTTTGTGTATTTACAGTACTTTTTTTTTTTTTTTTTAGAGTCATTGAGTATGATCAAGGCAAGGAATTCAGTTGTTTTTTGACATGCTGATGTGTCTAATGCATCTTGCTGTGTTTATGTATTGAAGGGGTCAACAAGGTAAACCCAATCAACTGGTTTTAAAAGTGCTGTAGAAGCTATATATAGTAGGATGAGTCACTTATGTGGTTTTCCTTGGTGACCTCACTTATGGCTGAAGTCAAACCATTTTCTTTCGTGTTTTTAATTATGACTGGCTTTAAGTAGCTTTCTTAGTGCTGCTGCAGAACATCAGGCAGTAACTAGCTTGTCAACTGGAAACTATATTATTTTGCAGAACATCAAAAGAATGCATAGAAAATTGTTGATCCAGATCAACTTGATGACAGAAGGCTACCAAGAGACCCAGCCCTTTGTGAGAGGCCGGGGTAGTAGCTTTCCTATAGGGAAGGAGGGGAAGAAAAGGGAGGTGGAATGGTTTATCCTGACAGCTGACAGGGTTTGCTTACGTTAATTCAGGATTTAATAGTAGACAGGCAGAGACATGGGGACCTGCTGTCATTTTGTCAGAGTCCTTGTGGAAAAGGTATTTCTGACATGGAGGGAAAGGTTTCCTGAGAATCCATAATTAAATGTCATGGCCTAGAGTGGGCAGAGCTATAGGAAAAATAAATCAGAAACCTTTCGATAATATAGAAAGAAATGAGGCTTTTTGGCAAGAAGTGATTTTTATAGATCACTGAAGAAACCTTGGCCTGTCAGCAAAAGACTATGTGTTGCAAAACTAGCACTCAGCAAACAACTTTTTCTTACAGTAACTGTTAGCACTAATCTAACACTTTTCATCCAAGGATCTCAACAGGGCTTTACAATTGATTGATTAATACAGAGAAACATATTTGTTACTGCATTTTGGCTTCTTGGCACCCTGTAAGTTCAATTGTTCCTGACTTGTACCAGTAAACGGACATGGATTGAGGATTTCATATATTTTATGGCTGATAGCAGATGAATATAGAAAATTGTTGCCCTAGAGAAGTGTTAATAGCCCATGATGTCAAGGAAAACAATGGAGTTACTCTTTTTCTCCCATCCCGATAATGTAGGCTCAATTTGAAAACTGTGGCTTGACGTTCAGAGGTCTGGCATGAGGAAATGCTGTCTTCTCTATTAGTGAAGAAGTTAGTGACTCCAGAATAAGCCACCTGTCTCAAATAAAGGTTGGGGGGTGGGGCGCAGGCAACATATGACAAAGCAGGGGGCTATGGAGTACCTTCTTCTCAAGAGTGGTCTAAGAAAATGAGTGTGAGGACTGCTGTGGAAACTGAGTGAAATAGATTGATAACACAGTAGCCTCATAACGACTGCTAAGGGCAATGAAAATAATGTGGAGTCTGAGACTTTAGGATCGGGCTGAAGTTTTCATTGCCTTTTGTTTCAGAGTGCGCTGAAGCAAAACCAGAGGTCGCTAAACCCCTACTCTTCTGTAGCACAAAATAGGGGGCTCAATCCTTCAAGCTGTCCACACAAGTCAGAAGGTTGATGTGGTCAGACTCTTAACATAGCTGTGCTGCCAATTCCTTGTCACTGACTGCAGATGCTGAGAGGAGCTGGAGTGAGTTTGTTTTTAGACTGCCAACTTAGCACTGTGCAACTTATGTACTGCTACATACCTTAAAACTGATTAGTCAGATAAAATTGACTGAGAACCACAGGAAATAAAAATAATGATTTGCGAAGAAAGGAGGGATGAAGAAGAAAACAGGAGAGAGGAGAAGAAAGAAAGTGGAAGGCGCACAGGTGGAGTGAAAGTAGCAAAAAAGCATGGGGGTAAAGGGAGAGACAGAAAAGGAGACGTGGGAAAAGGAAAATATAGTGGGAGAGGAAAGAGAGAGAAAAGGAAGGAAAAAAAGGTATTAATCCAAAATAGAAAAGGAAAAGGAAAAAAAGGGAAGGCTGAGGGAAAAAAAGAGGTAGAAAGAAGGGAAAACAAATAGGAAAAATTAGTGCTCAGTAAATGATGCTTCCAGAGTCCATCCTATAGCCACATGGCATTGGCTAAGCCTTTAATTTCACCTAGTTATAATTCTGTTGAGGTGCTACTGCAGCTTTCCAAAGGACATTCACTTCCCTATGCAAGTGTCCACCTTCTGCATTCCAAGGGCTATATGTGTTCTGCCCTCACCCTGTATGGGGGATCCCTTTTGATGTCAATGTGATGTGTAAATGTGAGCCAAGGGCATTGTATGGCCCTGAATATTCACTTCAGAAGAAGTCAATGTCCAGCTAACCTTTATATTCAAATACTAGTACAAATACTGTAGAATCAGAGAGGTTAGAAATGAAAAAGACCTACAAAGTTACCTAGTCTGCCAATACAAGATTGTTCCCTGCAGTATGTTTCGTGAGACAAGGTCCCCACATATTTATTCACTGTGTATAATTATTTAATTTAATAGAGCACCTATTGTGAGCATTAAAGCATCAAACTGCAAAAGATAGATTTAAAATAATTACTAGAGATAATACATCCAGTCAAAATACAGAACAGAGACAGGCAGCTTCTAAAAACCCACCCTGTCCAAGGAAATTGGCTCCCAACTGGATAAGGGACTGGGGCAAGCAAAGGACTGGGAGAGTCAAAAACAAAGGGAGGAATTCTAAATAATTCAGACTGAGTTTTTTAAACCGCGGATTTAGCCACAATTGTTGCATGTTTGGATTTCAGAGTACAAAGGATGCACAATCCATTATTTAATAGCATGCTAAGGTGCAACTAAAATTCAGCTTAATGATAACACAATAGGGTCAGCTAAAGTTCAGAGTGTATAATGAGGTACAGGACTTCTAGGACAAAGGCATTCATTTTTCCAAAACAAAACCATCTTTAGCAGTAGAGTTTAGCCAGCACCTTTGGCTAAAAAAAGAAAAGATTTTGTGATGTCTGGTCAAGAAATCGAGAGTTTGATATAAAAAGAATAATAAAAGATTAATATTTACTAACAATATCTTCCATTAATTTTAAAACTGATACTATTATAAAATTAATGGAAGCTGTTGCTAAATTCCCTAAACTGGTTTGGAAATATCAGTCTCGGTTATTAGGAACAAATGAAATACAAGGGGTTTTCAGCATTCCTAAAGTAGTCAGTAAAGGATTCTGATGGACCTTCTCTAGGAAGGAGATTCTATATCAAGGACCTTTGACAGAGAAAGACACACCTGTGCTTTTCTCATGCAAAGCTTTAGCAAAATGACCCCTTTGCAAATAATAAACTCTTACTTCAGCATTAGAAAGCTGACTGTTATCTTCTGAGGTATAAATTTATTTTATTTTTCTCATTAATGTTTTATAGCCTTATTAATATTTTAAATCACAATACCTAACATGGATAGGTCAAACAAACAAAATATGTACTGACTTGTTTAACCACTCGTGACAAATGCTACAGTTTTTCTTGTCATGTTATGTTTCTTTTGTAGAACTGTTACTGTTTGTCATGATGTCCTAGTGGATTAGTAGTAGTCTTGTTAAATTTGTTTTAGTTTTCATATGTGGACTTCAATTAAATATATTCATCAGTTAATTATATACACCTGACCTTGATTAAATAGTTAGCTCTCCCACTATATGTTCAATGACAACGAAGCATACTGCATGTAGCTAAGAATATTTGCACAAGTGTCAGTATATTTATACACTGGAAGCAGAAATCCTGTTTAAGACTTTTGTTTTACTTTATAGGCACATATGCACAGCTCTAAATATCTGTCAAAGTTGAAACTCATGATTAAAATTGTATCTATATAATATTTTCATTTAAATTTCCCATGACAAAAATGTCACTATACAGACATTCCCACAAAAGAAAACCAAAAGACCCTCTACCCAACCATTTTATGAGGTCCTATCAGATCATTCTTCAGTCTCCAGCCCCTCCAGTAATGACATCCAACGTCTCTAAAAGCATGATCCTAAGTCCATTTGAAGTTGATGGAAAGACTCTCATTGCCTTCAATGGGCTTTTCATCAGGCCCTATGTTTGCGAGTAAAAATGGGCTTTGCCATATGTCTAAAGGGTTGACAAATCCTGTCTGTGGCTGGCAAAGAGAAATGCATATTTCAGAGACAGGAAAACACCCTGGTATTGGTGCACAGAGATCCTGAGAGCAGCACCGTCCTATTTGTATCCCTCCACATTTGTATTGAGGAAAGCCGTAGTTCCAGTTTCTCAGTTAATCTGTGTTATAGGTTCTTTCATTTCAACTGGAATAATGATTGACATAAACAGTCAAGCATTAGTGCTCATTTACCTTCATCTTGGTTTAGCCATGAGCTAAGAGCAGTATGGATTTAAACTTACGACCTTTGATTATTGCAAACTTTCATGTAAAAACACAAGTAAACCAATCTAAGCGCTGCAAGGCAGGGTTTGAGTGGAAGAAGTGATGACTGAAGTTTCCTTTTCTTTAGTATTGTTATACCCTTCTCTGATTACTTTTAACCATCCCTTCCAGGAATAACTGTTATCTCTGGCTCAGAGACTTACCTCTGGAGAGGAAAATATTTTTGACTCTGCAAGATTCTGGATTTTGCATATAGTTTCAATAAATGTTCCTCGTTCCCCTCTTCCCCTTTAAAGTTCTTTTTACCAGTGTCTGTCCCCTTGCACATTATTCACTTCAGACACGCTTCAAGGGCACTTCACTTTAGCGCTGAACTCCTGGGAAATTCTTCTCAGGAATCATTGTTTTATTTTAGCATAGAAAGAATGGTTCATACCAGTAACCCAGTTCCTTTTACAGGTACCTTAAATCCAACTTCACCATTACCTGCAAACATCCAGGTTGCAGTTAGCAGCAGCTGCAGCAGTATCCTATTTATTCAAAAGCTTGTCATCATGAATTAGCAATGTAGACTAGGGCATGTCACGCCTTTGCAGATTGACTAAGTGCAGTTGTAGTGGCTGTACCTCATCTATTGGGGAGGTGTTGATAAATCTCTCCATGTTGCCTATCGTCACTGGGAAGCCTCCTATAAATCTCTCTAGGCTGCTTGTCCCAGCAGTGAAGGCTCTATAAATCTCTACATGCTCCCGTCTTCACCACAAATGCTCCTATAGCTGTCTCAAAGCTACCTGTCCCCCAATGCACTGAATTGAGGCAGAGAGATTTATTGCTTGGAGATAGGTGGTACAGAGATATTTAAAGGACCCTTCCCATCAGGCAAGTTATTTAGAGTTGTATTTATCTGAGGTATTGGTGCACATGCACAATCTACAGGACACTTGTTAGAATGACTATGCCAGTATCTTATGCTATCCTATGTTTAGCAACATGGATATAGAGTAGTAACCAATAAAAACTCAACTTTTGTTAACAGTTCATTTGGAACCGGAAGTCCACAATCAGGCAGCAATAGAAACCAAAAAACAACAACTAAAAAGCAATTAGAGTGTATTGTATTAAATGTAAACTACTAAAAAAAAGGGGAAAGTTTAAAATTTTTTTTGACAAGGTAAGGAAACTGTTTCTGTGCTTGTGTCATTTAAATTACTTCGGCGGCGGGCCCTTCAGTTGCTCCGGGTCTTCGGTGGCATTTCGGCGGCGGGTCCTTCAGTGCTGCTGAAGATGCGGAGCGAGTGAAGGACCCGCCGCCACCGCAGACTCGGAGCACCGGCCCGGTGAGTACAAGTGCCACAGCGGGTGGCACCTTTTTTTATGTCCGCTCCCCCGCTTTGCCCCAGGCCCCCTGAATCCTCTGGGCAGTCCTGTTTGTAACTCTGAGGTTCTGCTATATTTAGTTTGTGGAAAGGTTGAAGTGTGTGGTGTTGAAGGTGCCACTCCATGATCAATGCAGCCAGCTATATTGGTACTGCTTCTGTCACGATATCGAAGAACACTCAGAGTTCTGAGGCAGACGGGTAATTGAGATTAGATGTGCTGCAACACCTAGGCAAAACAGAGTGACTTAAGGCTGGAGTGACCGCCTGACTCCAAATGTTTTTTCTCTTGTGCAGTTATGAGACCCCTAATAATTCAGAATACACAGGAGAGTTGGGAAGACATCATCAAGTGGTTTAACAGACTTCTCAGACTCTGGTTTCCCACCACTGGATTGATAAGCTCACTCCATCTCACTATCTGCACTTGTTTTGTGGAGTCACCTACCGTATCAGAGTTGTGTCTGTTCAGGAACACCTCCGCATGTGTTTAGGATTCCGCTTGCCTCTGTGATAATTCAGGCTGTGCAGGAGAGTTCATGTAACATTACTGCTGTATTCAGCAGCTCAACACAGAATCCCCTAAGGTAATGGGCTCAGCTGAAAAGGAAGCAGTGAACTCTGCCATCTTTACAGAAACAATGGTAAAATCAGTGGTATATGTAAGTCCGAATTTTAAGTGGATTGTTCCTAACTTGTAGTCACGTATGTGCTTAAAGCCACTTTTTCGAAGTGCCACTCAGTCTATTCTAGTCAATATAGATTCTTATACCACCCTCTTCACAGTAGTATTTGCTTTCCAGGAGTGCATTAAGTGATCTGACTAAAGTCAGTCACATGTGGTTTGTTTTCTCTCGGATCTTCTCCCCAGGGGGAGAATTGTGTGTGTAGTGTTTTGCTTAAGTAAGGGGTTCCTTGGTGGGTTTTTTAACTTATACATTTTCTATGTGTTATTCTCTAGATAATACTTACTCCTGCCTCAGTGCAGGGGACAGGACTAGGTGACCTATCGAGGTCCCTTCCAGCCTTACATTTCTATGACTATGTCCTGGTTTACACTGGGGGGGGGGATCGATCTAAGTTACACAACTTCAGCTACATGAATAACATAGCTGAAGTTGATGTACTTATATCTACTTACCGTGGTGTCTTCACTGTGGTAAGTCGACAGCTGACGCTCCCCGTCGACTCTGCCTGCACCTCTTGCTCCAGTAGAGTAGCAGAATCGACGGGAGAGCGCTCAGCGGTCGATTTATCGCGTCTTCACTAGACGCGATAAATCGACCCCCGCCGGATCGATCGCTCCAGAGTTAAGTGTAGACATGCCCTATGTTAGGAAAGGCAGGCTGAAGGCATGCATCTTTCCCTTGGAGTGGAAGGTGGTGAGTTTTGTGATGGTCCTTAGTAGAGCTGAGTGAATAACTAATTCTTTTGGCTTGGTGGCCAAAAAAAAATCATTTAGGGTCAAATTAAACATTTTCTTCAATCAGAAATGATTATTCCTTTGATTTTGTTGTGTTGTTTTTTCACCAAACATAAACTTCTGAAAATTTTGCCTTTCTCGAGAAAAAAGGTGGCTAAAAATACATGAAGAATAAAAGGTAGCATATAGTCTCATTATTTAAATAGCAAGGAAAGGAAATATACAGTATGCAAACATACCCTTGTACGGAATTAAAACATTATACAGTAAAAGAAAACCAATGTATTTTCATGCTGCTATGATTTTTAAAAATGGATCTGGGATGAAGTAACAATGTCCTGCTTATGTAACAAGGACACTCTTCATGATTGTTATATAATGATGATCTCATTCAAATTTGTCAGAATAAACTAGGTGATACTAATTGTTTAGCAAGAGAGTGTTTTATAAGTTCATTCCATGTTAAGTACATTTTACAATGTACTGTGTATGAAGTAACATTGTGCATGGAATACAAAGCTATTAATCCAAATGCAGGTTGAAAGTTGAATGGTAAAATACTATTAACTGCTTTGTGGACTTCATCTCATCTCTGCTTTCAGTTGCAGTGCAGATGACACACAATAAAGTCTGGGGCAGATCAAGCCCCAGAGTATGCAGAAACGCAGCATGGAGGTGGTGGCCTCAAGACTTGAAACTCTTTTTTCCCTTGATCAGATTTAGATAAAGTTCAATTTTAAGGGCTAAGGTTCAAGATTTTTTTTACTAAAATGATAAAAAGTTAGCTGCTCATTGCATTCAGTACTTATCCTAAAACTAAAACCAAATAGACATGACCAAGCCCAGATATTCCACACCCAAAAAGAACAATGAATTATGACTTGAATACTTTGCCTCTTTTATTCTGTCAGTTGATTCCCCTCTCTATTTTTTGTCATGGCCAGATTCAACCAACCTCACTCTGATTGAGTTGTACCTTTCTGTATACATTGTTTCATTGGTTTCAATGGGACAAATTGCAGAATAATGCAGAGGGCAAGTCAGGGTGGCAGAATCTGACTCTAAATGTCTTTCTTTCATCCATTCCTGTGTGAAAATCCCACACAAACAGTAGGAGAATCTGACTATACAAAGGAAAGAGTGAAACTGACTATAAACAGAGTGCTGTGCTTATCATATATAAAATGGATGAAAAAAGGAGATTATTTTAATCTCTTTTAATTATATTAACCCTTAGGTGTTACTTGTAACAATTGGTTAATAAAAATCAGACAGAAGTGTGACGTTTAAGTTTACAATGTTCTTTTAAAAATTGTTTTTAAAGATACTGGGAAAATGAGGTGAAAAATCATGGTTTGAAGCTTACACAGAGCTCTTCTTGACCTGAACAAGAGCTTTGTGTAAGCTCGAAAGCTTGTCTTTCTCACCGACAGAAGTTGGTCCGGTAAAAGATACTAGCTCACTCACGTTGTCTCTCTAATATCCTGGGACCAACAAAGCTACAACAACACTACATACTGAAATATCCTGATCATGTTCCTGTTGTACAGTCAGAAATAAACTGCTGGCAGAGTCAAAAGTCAGAGGTCCCAGGGGCAAGGAGAAGTTGTTGCTGAAGGGTCAGTTGAGATGTGGAGACCATATATGCCAGCTGGCTGGCAAATATGATGTGGGTGGTGCACAAGCATTAAACTGCCAACTCATCTCTCATGGAGGTAGGTTGCCCCATTTATATTTATACCCAGATTATTATTTTTTAAACCAGTATGGCTCATCTCCTTTCAAAATGAAACAGTTGACTGTAATCTGCCTAAATATGTTCCTGACACTAAACATTTCCACATGGATTTGTTAGAAATAGGATAGGAAAAGAATAATATGAGCTTATATGTTTATCCTACACACAACGAGGGATGACTGTCATAACTCATTTGTCCCTTTGCCAATTATGAGTTGAGGCACTTTCTGCCTTGCTTTACCCGTTGAATTTGCATGTACCATACTGATATTATGGTGGGGGGGGGAGGAGAAGCGTTATATCTTGGTTAATTTTTTCCCCAGCATTTACGTAATGCCCACATTTCCAATGGTGCGCAACTCATGAAAAGTGCTTCAGGCACAATGCTGACATGCAAGTTCTGATCCCTGGAGCGATTGAAGTCCATTGGAGTGTGGTTTTTGTTGTTTTAAGGCATGAGCAAAACATCAGTTTTGGTTGGTGTTGGTTTAGCTTGGTGCTTCACTGTTTCAAATTAAGAATGAAAGTTTGCAAACCGTTTGGCCATAATGTGGATAATAGCTTTTGGTTTTATAACTAATAATAATACCTTGCCATTAAATAGCACTTTTTGTTTATAGATCTCAAAGTGCTTTACAAAGAAGGTCAGTAAAATTATCCCAATTTTATTGATGGGGAAACTGAGGCGCAGAGAGGGGAAGTGACTTGCCCAAGGTCACCCAGCTGGCCAGTGACAGACAAGACTAGAACCAGGTTTCCAGAATCCCGGACCTGTGTTTTGTCCACTAATAGATCTTTATTAATTGGAAATGGACCTGGAGAAAATCCTGCAGTCCTTACTAATGGCCCATAAAGATGGAGTGAAATGCTCACTCTGAACTGACCTGTTTTTGTGGGCTTCGGTCAGAACCCCTTAATGGTTCCTTTTTATTATTTTATCTATTGTATATCACTGATACATAAACCTCTCCCTGTATAGCTCTCTAATCTATACACAAAGCTAGCTTTAAGTTTCCAAGCTGCTTGCCTCTCCTCTGGTCCCACTGCCAAAGAGAGGGAGATGGTCCATTCTATGAACTGCAGAACCTGTATGGGGTGCAACCCTCAACCCTTCCATAAAACATGTTCACTTTTTTTGTCAGAGCTTTGCTTCAACAAACATTTTCCAGCCAGCTCTACTAATTTGTAATTAGAAATTGATAGATTTGATTTGTATTCAAATGCATGTAACCTTCTGTCATATTCTTTATATTTCTGTTTAGTTCGGTTCTTATAACAGTACCCCACACAGTAGAACCTGAGTGCCTTCTAAGAGATAACAACAACTACAATAGACCCCGTTATCTAATTTACTTCCCCTGAGGCAGGTGGGATTATGTGGTTTTTATTTTTAACTGTATTTCCTTCTTTTCTTTCCCCTTCCTCCTCTCTTTCTTCTTTCCTTTATTTCTTTTCCCTCCTCTGTGTTCTTTTCCCCCTTCCATTAGTTGCAGCTTTGAGAAATCTAATAAGGGCTGGTCTACACTGGGGGGGGATCGATCCAAGATACGCAACTTCAGCTATGCGACTAGCGTAGCTGAAGTCGAAGTATCTTGGATCGAATTACCTGGGGTCCAGACGGCACTGGATCGATGGCCACAGCTCCCCCGTCGACTGCGCTACCGCCGCTCACTCTGGTGGAGTTCCGGAGTAGACGGTGAGCGCGTTCGGGGATCGATATATCGCGCCTTAACGAGATGCGATATATCGATCCCGGATAAATCTATTGCTACCCGCCGATACGGTGGGTAGTAAAGACGTACCCAAAGTAAAAGAAGTGAGGTTGACTCTTCCTTCAGAAAGCTGTGAGATTTGCAGTCATTCTAATCATCTTAAGTGGCAAATTCCAAAGCCCAGGTCCTGAGGGAGCCCAGCCCTCTCTCTTTCTATCATTAGTTCCATCCTTGAGGTTGACAGTTTCAGAGTTCCTAGGGAACTCTCATGGGAGGTTGTTACTGTGAAGAGAGACACTCTTGGAGATATCTTGGGCCAATTCCATGGAGGGCCTTTCAGAGTAACAGCAACCTTAAATTTGACCCTGTAGTCTATGGGAGCCAGTCTAGTGAGCAGAGCAGAAGGGTAATATTACTAAGGAAGCAAAGCTGCTGTATTCTGGACTAACTGAAGCTTTTTAAATGTTAGAAGTGTTTAAACCCAGGTCCAGAGAGTTGCATAGTCCAGCCAAGGTATCACGAAGGCTTGAATAATTGTTACCAAGTCATAGGCACGAGTCTCATGATTCCCTTAGGCAGGGACCCAGTCTTCATATGTGTTGGTACAGCACCACGCATACCTATGGTGGAAATAAAACATGTTTACTTTCCTTCGTGATGGCAATTTTGAAATGTAAATTTCCTTGAGCCTTGCTCAGTGTGTACATATTGCCTCAAGGGTTCCTTTAATATGTATGGTGTTGTGTTAATGTTTTTCTTAGTCTTGAGAGTTTTAGTCCTTTGGTGCAGTTAACGTTTCTGGTAGTGTATGATTTTAAGCAACTTCTGGTTTTTGACTTAATTGTTGTTTTAGCTTATCACTCAGTTTGTTTTTTGACACTGGAAGTGTGTTAGATGGGGATGTTTTGTATTTTAAATACGGTAGACATTTCATACAAATATATATTTTATTTACTTTTGCTTCCTTTTCCTTGGCACCTTACTTAGAACTGTGTACTGTTGTCGTTTATAAAAGTCAGCGTGCTCAGTTATTTAATACCAGAAGGAGAGAGAAAAATTTCCTAAATTAGATTAATGGCTTGACCCTGGATATCATGCCACTATAGTCAACAATACAATGTTTATATCCCTGCGAGCCAAAATATTAAATGCATAGGTATTTTCTCATTATATAAAAGTTGCAATATCTCTCTTCTGTTCCCTTGTATATGTGCCATCTAAACTTCCCAGTGCAGATGGGAAGTTCTCGTTGACATTGAATTCTTGCCACCACACTCAGCTAAAGTTTTTTATGTGTAACGGGGCACCACTCAAATAAGAGTCTGAGTTAACTTTGCCGTGAAGACAAGCCTTGTGCTGACTGGGTAACTAAAGAAATGATGAAATAACAAGTCAGGAGGGCCTGCTCTTCAGCTGGTGTAAGCTCCCTTGAAACTGATTTACACCAACTGAGGATCTGGCCAGAGTGGTAGTTGAGCAGTTGAGAGGGGAAGGGATTTTTAGTTAGCCTGTTTTATTTAGATAAGATACATTTAATTCAGTGAGTAATTAATGAATATTGCAGACATTTTGTTAAAGACTCAAAGCCACCCCCCTTCAATAAAGGTGTTAAAACACACAATAAAGCTCTGAGACCCCCCAGAACAACAGAGGTGACATTTGTGATATTTCTAAGGTTAAAAACAAGATGGGCCCCACTTGTCTCTTAAACAAAAAACAAAAGGAAACAGCCCCCCCATCTCCTCCCCCCACACACATACAATACTTCAGTCTGTCTTTATACATCATCATAAAGATCCAAAAAAGAACAAATGCCTAACTTTTTCAAAAGTACATTGCAGGTCACCTTCAAAATCGGAGCTTAAAAAATCAAGGAGAAGTTTAGAAAAATGGGAACTGGGCATCCAACTTCAGGATTCCCATAGGGATCCTGTGTTTGAAGATGGTTCACTAACCATAACAAAGAATGGAAACGTAAGGTTCAATAATCAGGATAAAGTATTATTGCTCTGGAGTGCTATAATAAAGACCTGGATTTAATTCCCAATATTTTGATTCCTGTGCTTATCTCTCTGTACTTTGCCTTGCTGGGAATGATGCCAATAGTGTTGCCTCCCATCCACTCTTGCTATGCCAGAATTACAGTGTTTGGAAGGGCCTCGAAGGGATAAAGTAGGATGCGTGGAGGAACTGAAGCGGTTCCCTGAGGACTCTGAAAGGGACATGGACAACAAATGAAGCCCACTAGGATAAAACAGAACCAAAAGCATGAGGAAACTGTCTAATTTGGTGAGGAGGTGTATTTGGATCAATGTGGTATCAAGATCTAAAAAAATGAGAGAGAAAAGATGACTGGCTTGGCAATAAAAGATAATTGACCACAGAGAAGAGCAGACTCTGCTGTGGCCAGCACGATATTCAGATTGCGAACAAGTGAGGAGAGTTGTGTTGGAAGGATGGTTAGGCAGCTCAGAGGAAACAAACTTACCATAGAAAGGAAATGAGGTTGAAATTTTGAAAAAAGACTATAAGAATCAAAGATTTTTACAAGGACAGCAGAGGAAAGACTCTGGAAAAATTTCAGTGGAAATAAAAGGATGACTAGCTGGGGTTGGAAGGTGGCAGAGGGAATGGAGCGGAACTGGGAATGATAGGATCTTGGAGAATAGCATTTTCTCCAAGCTCCTGCCAGATGGAGTACTTTAAAAATGAACTTCAGTCCAGTACATCCATCATGTACTAGGTTTTGCTTCACCCTGACTGTCATTTGAAGTCAATGAGTATCTTTTAATTGACTCCAGTGGACACTTGATTGGCCCTGTAATAGCAGTGAAATCAAAGTCCTCATCCTTAAAATGTCTAATGGTAAGAATGGGGATAAACTAATTTTCACCTCGTACACTCTATCTAGGTGCCATGGGGAGCTGAAGGTATCACCTTGTTGTTTCCCCGTACTGTGCCAGCACATGGTGACGCTCAGGACACTGCCCCATCTATTGATTAGCAAGCTATGTAAAGCGTATGTAGTCTTATCTTCCGCCTCTTGTTAGGAGGAGCTAAAGCTTTCATCTGTCAGGCCTTGCCAAAAAGAGTGAGAACACTAACACAGGAATCTGACAAGGCTGAAGTACAGGTGACAGAAGGCAAGGTCTGAATGCGAGACATAAGTCCTAGCTACTAGATCACTAGCAACACTTAAGTATTCTGAATGTTCTTTGTCATCCAAGAGAGCAGGCTTAACCCTCTTGGCTTGAGTTTTGTTTTCTACAAATGTACTTTAACCTCAGTGTATCTGACATATTAAGCTTAAGTTATAGTTTCTAGCAGAACTATGTCTCTGTAGGCTCTTAAAAATGAGAGATGGAAAAGACCTATGAGACAGAGTTTGCCACATGTACAAGTCTGCCGCATGTAGAGGATATTGTCCCCAATGGAAGACATAACAGATTTTAAACTCATTCTACCCTTGATCTTAATCAAAAGACCAAGAAACTGCAAGCCGAGACATAAGGACAGTGTTGTATTATGTCAGTAGTTAAAAGATCTAAAACATAATAAAAATACATTAAAATATAGCTGACATGTCAAGGGCAAAAATGAGACGACAGAAGATTCACATGCGGTTTAATTCACCCTTGTGCAGGTGAGGAGCACTAGGCCTGTGCCCACCTTACGTTCCACTTATGCCCTCAGAATAAGGCTTAAGAAAGATATTAGGGATACTGTGATGGTGTGTATGCAGCCTTTGCGGCTCCCTGTGGGGGGACTCCACAGTACAACTACACCCCACCCTAAGAAGCAGCAATCTGAGAAGAAAAGATCAGTGATGCTGGGTCCTCCAGGCTTGCCTAGAGAAGACTCTAAAAGCAGTCATTTTGGAAATCACAGAGATCTGATCCTCAAAGGGCTAGAGAGGCTAGCAACAGCCAATCTGGGCCTGGTTGCCCCAGATAAAAGGGGCTGCATGGCCTTAGCAGTTCAGTTCCTGCCTGGAACCAGAGGAATGAGGATGGGAGCTCCTCTCTGGCCAAAGGAGCCTGAAAATTAGTGTTTATGGCTGGCCGAACTTAGATAGCTGGGGTTGCAGAGAGAGAATAACCTGAGGATGTTGGACCTGAGATAGGGCTGGAGATAACGGGCCTGGTTGGAAGAGGCCCAGGGAAATAACAGTGACAGATTGGAGTAAGCGGTACATGGCTACTATATATATAGTCTCTGGGTTGGAATATGCAGTAGCGGGCAGGCCCAGGTTCTCCTTCCAGTCACAGGTAAAAGTGGCATAAATCCTGAGAAGGAGGGACAAACCTAGCCTTAGCCCTAAGGAGAAGACAAGGTTTGTTTGGAAGCCCAAATGAAGGGCTGAATTTAAAGGGCCCAGAGCCAGTACAAGCAAATAGACTGTTTGTTGGACTCTTTAATACCCCAGAAAGGGTTCATTTGGACTTTGTGACTTGGCTAGAGGGCCAAACCTCTGAAGACCCACCAAGGTCAGCCAGAAGGCTGCAGGGGGCACCAGGGATGAGAAAAAGTTGAGTTGAGTGCCAGTTTACAGGTGCATAGTCTTTGTCCTGGCCCATTGCCCACCAGTGTATTTCATCTATAGTGTATATAAGTTCACCATGGAATCATTATTTTTTTCATAAGGAGCAAGATTACTGTAGCCTAGTGATGAATAGATATGACTAAACCAAGTGGGAGAAGATAATTGTGGATTATGAAGGGAGATGAAACAGCATGAGTAGCGTTTTGGATGTACGCATTTTCCGAGAGTTTTAACAATTTCCAGTTCTTACCAAAAAAAGCAGCTCTTCAGTATTTCTGCTATTGTGAAAGGAATAGCAGAAATAGAGCCAAGCACACCAAGAAAGGAATTAACAGCAGGAAAAAAGATGAGGGATCTCCACCTCCATTAGTAGTAATGGTCACATTATGTTGTACTCCTTTTGTACTAGGGGTCTCAGAGTCTGAGACTGAGATCTGAAATCGAACCATGGAGGCAAGAAATGTCATTGCTTTTGAAGGCACAAATTGCATTTCCATGTTAAGGTTTTACCAAGGTGACCAACAAATATAGAGGGAAGTATTTTACTCTAAAGTGTCCAAGTTCAGTGCAAATGGTAAACAAAGCAGAATAAGTTCCACGCTTGGTGTAGGGGGAAATGGCTTAGCAACTAGAGGATTAAGGAACAATATATTGTCAAATAATTGAATGGTATCCAGTTGCTGAGGAGATAAGGAAGAGAGAGCAGTTTTTACTGGAAATAAGTGCTCATTAAAAGCTCTGGTCTCCCTAGCTACTAGCAAAATAGCTTAGAAATAAACACCACAAACTGGTTCTTGTTTAAGGCTCTGAAGCACCCCTTAACAAATCAACCCGTTGGTGCAGAAGATTTATCCCACTTGCTTCTGCACTCAAAGTTTGTGTAGACTTTGTGGGGGGGAAGAAAGGGAGATGAGCATGAAAGGCAAGATGGACATGTGGTTAAAGGAAATTAGTCTGCCACAGACTTCTTGTGTGATCTTGTGCAAGCCACTTAATCTTCCGGTCTCCGTTTCTGCCTCTGCAAATTGAGAATGGTCATACCTCTCAGGTGTGTTGTGAGCATAAATCCATTAGTCCAGTGTTTCCCAAACTTGGGACGCCGCTTGTTTAGGGAAAGCCCCTGGCGGGCCGGGCCGGTTTGTTTACCTGCCGCGTCCGCAGGTCTGGCCGATCGTGGCTCCCACTGGCCGCGGTTCGCTGCTCCAGGCCAATGGGAGCTGCTGGAAGCGGCGGCCAGTACATCCCTCGACCCGCGCCACTTCCAGCAGCTCCCGTTGGCCTGGAGCAGTGAACCGTGCCAGTGGGAGCCGCAATCAGCCAGACCTGTGGATACGACAGGTGAACAAACCGTCCCGGCTCGCCAGGGGCTTTCCCTAAACAAGCTGCGTCCCAAGTTTGGGAAACACTGCATTAGTCGATGTGAAGTTCTCAGGTACTTTGGTTATGAATATTGTAGAAACAGCTAATAAAGCTTAAGACTGTAAGAAATTTGAAAGTCTAAAACTGATGGGAGTTGGGTGCTTTACTCCTCTTTGTGCTTTTGAAACTCTCATTAATTGGCTCCAGTGTAAATCTGAGAAGACCTCAAGTACATATAACCCTATGAAAAATGACTAATCACAACCTCAAAATCTAGGCAGTGTCTGAAGCGTGTATGTTCCATTTTCTACAGCTCAGCTGTTAACATGTACAAAGCTTTTGTTTGTAACCATGACAAGGTATTATTTTTAATCAGCTCCTAGGGATAGTGGTTACATTTATGAATTATTTATGGATTAGGTCCTTCACTTTCCTTGCTAACTTCAGTCCATGTCTGCATAGTTTTGAATTAGTTTCTTTCTCAAACAGTTCATGGACATAAATCTATTTATTTTCCAGTCTTTATCAAATATCTCTTTAGTCTCCTGTTTTCTAAAGCATAGAAATTAATTTTAGCACATTTGCATCATAACTTATACCCACAAACCCTGACTCATTTTAGTTGCCATCTGTTGCATATTTTCAGTGTCTCTAGTATGCTTGCTATAACGTGACAGCCAGAGATGCACACAGTACTCTAGATTTTATCTCAGTAGTGGCTTAAAAGGGCCAGAAGAGTGCCCACTAATGTTACACTCCTTAGCCTACCAAATGTTACTTGAGAGACTGATATCTCTATAAATCAAATCACTGTATGTATCACATTTTCAAATTTGCTCAGGAAGAAGATGGTTTTGGCCTTTAAATACAGGCTTCTTGAGAATAACTTGATTTTATCTGCAGTGTTAGTTTCAATTTATAACCTACAGAAGCATGATTAGTGAAGTGCATTTGTTTTTTTAAGAGGTTTTCTTTATAAATGAGAGTTTGAATGAAGATCTTTTTAAAAAAAAATCCGTATTCTTTGCAATAACAGGTGCAAGGAAAAGTGGCAAAGTTTATCATGTGTTAACACAATATTTATGTGTTAATGGGATCTGCTCATGTAAATGTAGAATTTTTGTTGTTGCCTGTGTGGCAGAAGAGCACTATAACTTACATGATTTGCTGCCCTGACCTTTTACAAAAATCTACATTGGCCAATGTGTGATAAGGTTTGAAGTCCCATAGATTTGCATGAACAAAAAGACAAATGGTCATGATTTAACCCATGCTTTAAACCTTACATATGTTGTGATGTCCCTGAAAACAATGTGCTTTGTTCTAGCTTTCAAGTACAAAAAGGATTCCAAAGCAATTTCTTAACTGTGAACAGCATGGAGTCAACATGTACCTGAATAGGAAAGGTCTTATCATTCTATGTACTTGACATAGTACTGTACTTATTTTCTCAATAACAAATTTCCATTGGGATACACCCAAAAGAGGGTGCAAGAAAAAGAACTTCCAAGGCAGTCTGCAATATTTATCTATATCAATATTCTTCTACCAATCCCCTAAGAGAAAAAGGGAGCAGAGAATAACAACCCACCTGCAAGTTAGGCTCTCAGGCTTTTTCCAAATCCCCTATTAAGTTAAGGAATGGGTGGAACCCTTCCTATCCTGCATTCGCTCCCATTTCTCTCTCACCTCGGTGGGGTTGTGACGGGGTGTATCAGCCCCACAGCAGGGGTCTTCCTCACACCCTAAAACAACTTCTCCAAAGGGACATAATCACCTTCCCCTTACTTTCAACAGAGACAGGGATGGTCTAATGTTAACCATACACAGCCTCCTGTCAGTGAGACCAATCAATGAGAAGTCAATCCACAATTCATTATTTATAATGCAGATCTCTAACCTCGGCCTAGGGAAACGATAAACCAACACACTCAGTCCTACAGGCCTCCTAAACCATCTGCTTCTCTGCCCAAAAATACCACCCCACTGAACCATCCCTTAATCCTTTCTCCTGCCCTTCATCACCAAAAGCAAAATGAAAACAAAATCTAAACTTATTCCCATCCCCTTATTCTTTCAAAAATAAGGCACACACAATTCCCCAAAGTCATTGTATCTTTTAAAAATCCATATAATTTTCTGTGCACTGAATATTTTAATGGCAGAATTTCGCCATTGGGCTGAGTATGTGTCCTGTCTTGATAAAAGCTTCTGTTTACAGCAAAATTGAAATGTACCCCTATGCATTCTTACCCATAGTAAACTGACAAAGTAGGGTGTAGTGGAACTTTGGTGCATAGGTCTTATAGTGGCCTTCTGTAGAGGGCTGTATTTCATTGTTTGTGAATGCCATATTTGCATGATATGCATCCGACGAAGTGGGGTATTCACCCACGAAAGCTCATGCTCCAATGCGTCTGTTAGTCTATAAGGTGCCACAGGACTCTTTGCTGCTTTTACAGATCCAGACTAACACAGCTACCCCTCTGATACTTGACGCCATATTTGCAGGCAATCATATTCGGGGACTACATATAACTGGCTCATTACAATTAGCTAATTCAGGTCTTTAGCTTTAAAAAACAAGACAGAATGAATAGTGAGGCTGTAATGTAGAAGCCACATTATAATTTAGTAGGGTTACCATATTTGCACAATCAAAAAAGAGGACATGGGGGGGGGAGGAGCCCCGCTCTAGCCCCGCCCCTGCCCTGCCCTGCCCCGCCCCATCCACTCCCTCCCCCAACCCCCCCCCCGCTCCTTGTCCCCTGACTGCCCCCTCCTGGGACCCCTGCCACTAACTGCCCCCTAGCACCCCACCCCCTATCTAAGCCTCCCTGCTTCTTGTCCCCTGACTGCCCCCTCCTGAGAACCCCCGACCCTAACTGCCCCCCTAGGATCCTACCTGTCCCCTGACTGCCCCAACCCTTACCCACACCCCCACCCCATATTCACACTCCCGCCCACTGACAGGACCCCCAGAACTCCCGACCCATCCAACCCGCTATGCTCCCTGCCTGCCTCGACCCCTCTCCACACCTCTGCCCCCCTGACAGCCCCCCCAGAACCTCCGACCCATCTACCCCCCCGCTCCCTGTCCCTGACTGTCCCAACCCCTCTCCACACCCCTGCCCCCTGACAGCCCCCCCGCCAAACTCCCGACCCATCCTACCCGCCCCCCCCCGTCCCCTGACCAGGGCCGGCTTTAACAAGAGCCCAGGAATCGGGCTTCGCTCCAGCCGGTGTTGCAGGGCTTGGGGCCGGGCCGGAGGTGTTCGGCCGGGGCCGGGCCGGCCGCCCTGGGGCCCGAGCCGGGCCGGAGCCGCTGGGGTCAGGGCCGGCGTGCTTGGCCGAAACCGGAGCCACTGGGGCCGGGGCCGGGCCGGCGCGCTCGGCCGGAACTGGGGCCAGTGCCCCGGTGCCCGAGCCAGGCCGGAGTCGCTCAGCCAGGGCCGGACTAGGCCGCGCCTCCCCAGAGCCCTCCTCCTCGCGTCCCCCCCGCCCCAGCTTACCTGCTGCTGCCCGCCTGCCCCTGCTTCTTTTCAGACTTCCCGCGAAGATCTGATTCGCGGGAAGCAGGGGAGGGGGAGGAGCAGGTGGGTGGAGCATTCAGGGGAGGGGAGGAGGGGGAAGACAGTTGCGGGGCCGGGGACGTGCTAAGGCTGCAGGGAATTGGGGGAGCCGAGAAGGGGCTTTGGCTGCTGAGCGGCGCCGCTTTTCGATCTATAAATAGCTGACCGGGGGGAAAGCCCAGACATTTTTAGATTTTTAGAAATCCCCCCCGGACGGCTATTTATAGATCGAAAAGCTGGACCTGTCCGGGGAAATCTGGACATATGGTAGCCCTAAATTTAGAGGCTCTATTCCAATAACTGTGTTTCACTTGTTTTTAAATTTGACCACACGACGTATAAGTGTAACCTCATACAGTTCTATATTTCTCCTTGATGAATATATCAATCATTACTATTGACCTGAAAGGAAACAAAATCAATAGCACATTTTTATTAGTCATCTTAATGTTCTCTTCAGTCATTAAAAGTAGAAGAGAACAGATTTCAAATGTTATTGGCATGACTCCAGTTTCCCTTACACAGATACTAATTAAGCTTTTGACTAATTTACTTACTCCTTAACCATTAAGATTTGGAGGCTTGGGTTTTTTTAATATGAATTGCAATGGTGTTTTTCTTCTCATACAACAAGGAAAATATTAACATGTACATTTTTCAAATTTGTTAGTTTTAAGTATTGAAAAAAAAAATATATACTTTTAATACCATTAAAAAAGGAAGGTGTGATGAATTAGCGGTTCACAAGTATTCGTATAGCACAAGAAGTTTAGCTAGCTGTTATGGAAAGTTTCTAAGTTGTCTAGCATTTTACTGCTACAATTTTTCTTAGTGTCTGATCCAGCAAAGTACTTAAGCACATACCTAACTTTAAGGACATGAGCATTTATTTATTTACTTAATTTATTTAGAGTTTAGAAAAAAAAGACACCTATGCATGGCTCTAAGTGCCCAAACACGTATCTAGCAATACAGCAAAATCCCAGCAGCATTAAAGTAAGAATTTCAAACAAGAACTCAGCTAGCTGCCTACAAAAAATTCTTTCCAACCCTTTCATTCTAGGAAGCACACTCCTCATTCTTATCCCCAAACCCTATAAAACAGATGCCTTTTGCAGTACGTCCAGGTCACTAATGTCACATGCAGAGAGTTCTATTACACTCAGTGACTACTCATATGCTTAAAGTTATACAGATGCGTAAGTGCTTTGCTGGATTGCGGCCTTAGTCCTGAATTCCAATCCTAAATTTGTAGAACAAGTGATGATTTCCATTTAATTACAATTAATTTCCTTGCCATGAGAGAAGCTTATAGAAGCCATTTTTCTCATCTGTGATAGTATCATCCAGTTTTGATAACTTATTTATCTTCTTAATGTTTACAGATTAATAAAACTAAAACATTTAGAAGGGTAAACAGATTTTTAAATATCTCACAGATGGCTGATCTATCATAAGAAAAATGTTTAACATTTTTAATTTTCTATTTTAAACATTTCCCCAATTTATGGTTATAAGAAAGCAGAAAACTTGTTCAGACAAGGGTTTAAATTCTTCAATCACTCTTCTATGGGTCTTGACATTTATTTTTTAATGGTAGCCTAATATATTCCTTAGGCAAGGTAACATCATGTAGCATATTATAAAACTCATTGATATAGTATGATGTGGCGTTAGGCAAGGATATTGCCTGGAATTTTATAATTGTTTACCACCTCCTTCTTTTTGTAAGAGGGAGAACTTCAAGCCATATTAACTGACTATGGGGAGCCTTTCAGCTAAACATGCATGACAAGAAAAATACAAGGTAATTGTTAATGCTTAGTATGGAGTGTTCTGTGTAATGCATTTCTAGGAACTGAGGCTAGTCTGTAATTAAAATCTCAGCTGCTTTCTTTTTCCATTCTCTAACAATATTAGTCACCCAATGAGATTTCATCTGATTAGTATAAGTTAATGTTTTCAATTGGCCTGTTTGCACATTTGAGCTTAGAATGTTGTGTTTCTGGCATTGCACAGTGATAATTGTTGGGGAGAACTGCTTCAGATAGAGAGGTTGTTGGCCCACAAAGTTTCCTCTTGTTTACTCTCATCACACTGTGGACTAGGAAATCTGAAGAGTCTAGATACTACTCGGATTGGTTCTCTACAATCTCTCGATAAGATTTTCCCATGTGAGAGTTCAGGCAAGGTGGTGATTGGCAAGATTTGCCCCATCAAAAGCAATTTTTTTTGTCCTGAGCAAAGGCCTAACTTTAGGTTCACTACTTTAAGGTACCTTGTCCACCCTAAAGGAAGCACTGATGTTCTCCTCTAATAGCAGACCCAGTATCTTGCCTCTGGATTTCAGGTTGCAGGAGGTTAAAAGCTCACCCAGTCCTTCCAGAAACTCACTGATCAACACTGGCAGTAACTCAAGCAGGGAATGCTGCGTTTATCCACCTCAGTTACAGCTCTGCTTCCAGGGAGGCAGATATAGTTCAATCTGAATCTGACAATCTTATTCCCAAATCAGCATGAAAACTCCTTACAATGGGAAGTACTATAGTATGTAACCAAATGGAGAAAGTGTGGATTAAATGGAAGTTCACTCCCTGGCATAGTTTCACTGAGTGGGAGGGGCTATGGTGAAAGTCAAAGAAACCTTTCTTGAGCTCATGCATACCCACAGGGAGTAATTTTAAAGTCTTTATACTGCATGCAGTCAGACTCAGCATGAGACTTCTGCCACGGGCACTATCAGTCTTCCCTCCTCTTTCATATGTCACAAGCTTGAAGTATATCATGGTGTTCTATCAGTGTTAAGCAGAGGGAGAAGCAGTTATGGGCCACATATTTGATAGCCAAGAGGAAAAGACTATTATAATGCCGTGCCACACCATCGGTGGAGTAGTCTGTCACTTCTACATATCTTCTTTGGAGTCTTCCAAAAGCAGTCTGACTCCATTTGGCTCAGAGAGTGGATCATCAAAACAAGTCCTCTGCCACAATGAGAAATGTGTGCTTGAATATCAAATTGGAGGTGCAAATTGGTTGATCCAGTATGACAATCCTATCATCTCTCTCTCTCTCTCTCTCTCTCATATCCTGGACTTTCAACCAAATACTGTAGTCACAGTCTGGCCAGGTATGTTTTGAGTTATGCATCATCGTAGGGATAGCTCAGTGCTTTGAGCATTGGCCTGCTAAACCCAGGGTTGTGAGTTCAATTCTTGAGGGGTCCACTTAGGGATCTGGGGCAAAATCAGTACTTGGTCCTGCTAGTGAAGGCAGGGGGCTGGACTCAATGACCTCCCAGTTCTAGGAGATGAGATATCTCCATTAATTTATACTCTGAGCTGCATTATACTCTTGTTCCATGCATAGCAGTCTTATTCACAGGAGTTCAGTGTTAGATTAGTGTAAGGGCCTGTAATGATGGGAATAGTTCTTTAGTGGGACTATTGACATGAATAAGAATGAATCCCATGAAAAAAGGCTTTGCAGGACTGAGCTCTAGAAATGAACTTTAATATATGTTTACCAGCAGGCATTCATTGTGACTCATCAAGCAAATAGTATTCATTTTCCAAATTAGTACTATATGCATATGAAATCTGTACTTACCAAACAGCTGCGGTCCATGGAATATATACTTTTCTTTAAAAGAAAATTAAAATTCAAAGTTAAAATGACACATTTGGATAATTTTTTTAACTAGCCCGGGACCTGGGCTCCTTATTTTTCAGGCAATAAATCTTAGCAATTGCATGTCGAACTAAAACTATGGGCATCAGCAAGTTAGAACTTTGCCTCTAAAAATTCCTCAACCCAAATACCACTCTGGAAGACTATCAAGAAACAAAATGGTGGGAAATGCCAATGAGACGCAGACCGCTGCGTGGAAGGGACTCCTGTCTGGGAGCGTGTGAGCTGTTTGCACACACTAGCGACTTTCACCGCTGCAGTTCCCGGTAGAGCCCTGCAGCTCTGTGGATATCCGCGGATATCCACATTTGCGGATATAAATTTTTTAATCCACGCAGGGCTTTATTGACAACACCAGGTCTTGGTAGTGGTTTTGAAGTAAAAAGCTATCATGATGAGCAAGTCATTGTAACACACAAAATCTCAGTGGAAATTGTGGGCACAAAAGAGAGACTGGGCTATTATAAATTTGGCTGTTTGTTCTTAGTTCATGGTATAGTGCCATCTCCCCTTCACAATTATGAGGTAATTTGTGTCAGATCTGTATGTATCATACAGCATACAAATAATGATATCCTATAATAGATACACTTTGTGTTAGTGTGTACGCATGTCTCTGAATATGGGGAAAAGATCTTATGGGCCTTTGAAGCTTGAAACCCGAATCAGGCACTGCAGTTTCAGTTAATATGGCAAGTGAAACCAGCTTGAAGACTTTGAAAGTTCAGTGAAGTTTGCATATAGCGTACATTTTTGAAACCCCCATCTCTGCTCTCAGTAACACATGCACTAATTTTGGATACAAAGTATCAGCTTGATTGTGCAGCCATAATGCCATACTGTATGTTCTCTTTAAGAATGGGATATAAAACTAGTACATCCTGTCAGTATGGAAGTTGAACTCCATACAAGAATTAAGAATGAACTGACAACTAACTACCCCATTTGCTTCCCAAACTTCTGCTTCCAGTGAAATAATATAGAGGTTCTGACACTTAACCCACTGCCTACTTGCCAATCTGCAATCATAGAAATCATAGAACAGGAAGGGACCTCGAGAGGCCATCTAGTCCAGAACCCTGCACTTGTGGTAGGACAAAGGATTATCTAGACCATTCCTGACAGATGTTTGTCTAACCTGTTCTTAAAAATCTCCAATGATGGAGATTCCACAACCTCCGTAGGCAATTTATTCCAGTGCTTAACCACCCTGACAGTTAGGAAGTTTTTCCTAATGTCCAACCTGAACCTTCGTTGCTGCAATTTAAGCCTATTGCTTCTTTTCCTAATCTCAGAGGTTAAGAAAAACAATTTTTCTTCCTCCTCCTCGTAACAACCTTTTACATACTGGAAAACTGTTATCATGTCCCCTCTGCCTTCTCTTTTCCAGACTAAACAAACCCATTTTTTCCAATCTTTCCTCATAGGTCATGTTTTCTAGACCTTTAATCATTTTTGTCGCTTTTCTCTGGACTCTCTCCAATTTGTCCACATCCTTCCTGAAATGTGGCACCCAGAACTGGACAGAATACTCCAGTTGAGGCCTAATCAGCGTAGAGTAGAGCAGAAAATTTATTTCTCGTGTCTTGCTTACAACACTCCTGCTAATACATCCCAGAAGGATGTTCGCTTTTTTTGCAGCAGTGTTACATTGTTGACTCATATTTAGCTTGTGGTCCGTTATGACCCCCAGATCCCTTTCTGCAGTACTCCTTCCTAGGCAGTCATTTCCCATTTTGTATGTGTGCAACTGATTGTTCCTTCCTAAATGGAGTACTTTGCATTTGCCCTTGGTGAATTTCATCCTATTTACTTCAGGTCATTTCTCCAGTTTGTCCAGATCATTTTGAATTTTAATCCTATCCTCCAAAGCACTTGCAACCCCTCCCAGCTTGGTATCGTCTGCAAACTCTAAGTGTATGAATGTGGCTTTTAACTCCACTCACTCTCAAGAAGGTTACATTTTATTTTATTTAGCCTGTGGTCTTAGTAATAACTCACATCCCAGGTAAATGCATCCATTTACTTAGAGTCTGAGTTAGATTTTGCTTTTAGGCTTGGAAAGGGAAATGGAGCCCAAGAGAGGATTGTATTCTAAAGAATAGCTGCAAACTGTGGGATAGTCTCCATTGCACTCTTCACTTGCACTTTTTGATCTACGATTAAAAGACTTCAACCAGTGAAGTTTCAAAGTAGCCAAAATGAGTTGCGATAGTGTCAAAGTCAGCATGGTGGTGAATTACTAGAGTAGATCGTGTGGTATGAGCAATTACTGGGGATGGGATGAGCTGTTTTGGAAGAAATAAAAATCAGCCTGAACATATGAGCGTATTCAGATAAAACTGAAACTTTTTTCAGGTTCAGATTGGGACCACACATTTTTTTCCTCCTGTCCTCCTCACCCCGACTTCCCAAAGCTGCAATTCCATTCTTCTCTGCAGTTTTTCAACAGTCCTCCTCCCCTACTCATGAACCCATCTCCTTCCAGTCACAGCTCCTTATCCCTAACTTTGAAAATCCTTCTG